>NW_026262734.1:55833439-57033439 GCF_021869535.1 Mytilus californianus
ATTTTAATTTATTGATTAGCAGATCAAAGGGTCGGATTAGACAGGATTAATTAGGTATAATTAATAACATCGGGACTTGATAACAGTGTCGGATTACGGAAGTGACAGGTTTCGGAATACACTAGTTCTTTTAACAAAGATTGTTAAAGATATTTGTTGCATTTGGGACCGGAAATTTTTGTCGGATGTTACAAGTTGTCGGAATACTCAGGTGTCGAATTAAGCAAGTTGCACTGTATAGTGATTTATGAAAAATGTTATTGCTTTCCTGTTTGAAAACGATACATCAAAGTTAAATCTATCTTGACTATGAATATAATGTTTCTCGTACATGTTGTACAAGAAAAATGTTAAATGGCCAACCAAAATCAACCAAATTTTTATTGATATATCATGAATAGAATTTAAACTCAGAAAACAATATATCTAAATTCGGAAAAATTATCAAATATTTCTTTAGCCAGAGCTATATGCGTGTTTGACTCTTATATATAAAACATGGTTACTTCTTCCGATGGTCTGACGATTTTGAATACTTACTAGCCTTTTACAAATACTGCCGATTTCAATTACTTCTAAAATGAGACTTCATGTATCCCTGACAGAAGCCTTATTTTTTTAGATGTTTTATTTAGTGGCTGTTTCTAACCATCATTTGTAGCTACCTTAACTAGTTTTCTGTAATAACGAGCTCATTGTGAATTTACTTTCTTGTTCAATTAGTGATCATTATGTTGGTAATAGCCTTGTTCATGGTTCTTTTATATGTTGAAGATTTATGAGCTATGGTCTAGATAAGCAAGAGTGGCGATTTATGCTAACTGAAAAAAATCTGTGCCGGTACCAAGTAAGACTATCTGGACCGTGTGTTGTTTGCTGTTATTTTTTTTGTCTGCATGAAAGTTTTTGGGGAGAATTCAGAATTTGATGGATGAGGTAGTCGGTTTTATTTACGGTAATTTAGGCGATTCATGTTAAACATTTTATGTATTATGCAATATCTAATAAATTTCCAATTACATTTGCAGAAAATTAAGGAGCTGTTGTAATCGAAGAAAACACTAATCAAACAAAATATTTCAATAATAACTATACAATCTTGTTTTCAAAATTCATGAGGCCGTTTCCTGATAGCAATCCATATGAAAAGGGTTTTTAAGGACATCGACGCTATAACACATGTTTCAAATTTAGTGAATGTTTGTGTAAATGCTTTCGTGCATGATAGTAGTAGAATTGGTACCGTTAACAATGTTAACACCACCATCAACTTATATGTGCAGTGTAAGTTATGAAATGCATTTATATTATCATTTGTATATCAATTGGATTGATGAAGTCCCCGTTGAACAAATGGTTAAATTATAGTTTTACAGAACTTTCTTTTGAAGGCAACTGGTTACAAAAATTACTTCTGTATTTTGAATTCTTTGCGATAGCAATACATTCCTCGTTTACAGTATAAAACTAAGGAGATGTGGTACATAAATGGATGGCTAAAAGAGGCCCTTTAAAAATGATAAAGGAAAGGTACATGTATGCCATTTGTAGACAATGGCAATATAATGAAATAATGGTTTAGCAAAAACAACCCACCCCCTAAAAAAATGAAACCTGTACTACACTTGTCTTGAGAAATTAAAAAGGCGAGAAAAAAGGGTTCGTAATGCACAATTTTGTTCATCAAATTAGTACGCTAAAGTGCTTTGGTCCCAATAAATATGGGAGTAAGATCAGAAATTGCATAATGTCGTTAACGTTTTTCAACGGAATTTTTCTTAAACAAAGTTGACAGAACGAAGGGAAGTTTCAGAATTGTCAGTTGGATTATAATATAAGGCTAATGTAATAGCCTAATGTATCCACAGTGACACTTACAAATTACCTATAGCAGTTTACCGAAAATAAATCCTAAATTTATTAAAAGTGTACGGCATTCTTCTTTTTTGTCGGGTTAAGATTCAATTAACGGTTAGGTTTTGGTTTGTGTTTGATAAGGGATAGGCCTTGGGGTTAACGCTTATGATTAGTTTATGTTTATGGATAGGAAAAATAGATAATATTGTTCAGATTACGATTACATATATTTTAAAACTTGATTCTGGTTAAAATAACTCAACAAAATGAAATATGTATTTTGAAAATGACACTGACAGGAACATTTAACTCTGTGAAATTCTTGAAATTAAATGAGAGGACAAAAGGCATCTTTCGGTTTTTACAAAACATTTTTCAATGTTTTTACGTTAATACAAACACATGGTCTCCGGGTTTTCATTATAATGGTATAAAAAGTAAATTGATTTGCGTTTCATTCATACGAAGGCATTTCTTGTTTCAAAAGATATTGTGAATTTCACTGATTTCAAACATTCTCTGTTTATTTCTATTAAACTAGGTTGATATTTATCAAAGAATTGTTTGTTAATGTTTAATCGTTTTTTTCTGTCCCAAGGAATAGCTTGATAATACATGCTAAGCAGCATACACTTACAAAGTCGACGCAACCTTTCCCGTTTTATTTCGACATACTCCGACCCGGTTTTGTTTTTACCATGATTTGTATTTTCTCAAACGATTGATGAAATTTAAAAACCGGTTTTGTGCAGCTTTGTGGAAATTTGTTATTTTTCCTCTTCACGTTTATTATCGATTTGGCCTTCAAACTGTTTCAAATCGAGCACAACTTATGATGTTAATATAGAACAAATGCACGTCTGTCGTACAATATATAAAAATTTCTTTCTGTTAGCATTAACACGGGTGGCATTCGGTTTATCGAGAGAAGTGATCGTGAAAGAATAACTAACGGTGGTCAAGCATTGCGATCAGATCGTGAAAGATCTGGTATATGATCGTGAATGAAACATTATCGAGAAGACACATGCTCCGTCAGTAAATAATCTTATTTAATCAATTCTTATGGAAAATATTGAAAAAAATATATAACTGTCTGTCAAAATGGTTCAATATTCCGATTAGTATCCGAGAAAAATAAAGACTTGAAAATTACACCGTTTTTACAAAACTACAAAAGGCAGATTGCTCTTCGAAATTGCAGAGAAATAAAAATGTAAACAAACATGATATTTTTCAAATTTTTAATGCATTAACTTCTTTTCTCCTAGAAATATCGTTCAACGTTACTGTTTGAAATAGTTCTTTCAGTTATTTTGATTTAGTTTATTCAGAAACTTTGCAAAAACGGTAATATTTGTAAAAAAATGATATTTCGGATCGTGAAAGATCGGGTACCGCATTTTGATGATCGTGAAAAGGACCATGAAAGATCTGTTGCCGCTTATTCGTTATTGCAAAAAATCCACAAAGACGCTTGATTCTTTCTTTAAACAAGTGATTATTTATGCTTGTAATCGGTATATCAACAGATTTGCATGACTTATTCCGCTTTTCTTTTGTTTGTGAATAGGGCTATACTGGTTCAATGCCATTGGATTTGATAATTTGATAATACCACACCGACTAGTTTCTCATAGCAATATAAGGGTGTCTGTCCGTCCTGAATAAGTTTTATTTTGTTTGAAAAGTTGAAATTGTCTCATCTGATTCCCATTAGTTTTTATGCATAGTAATATCTGTAAAACGAAGATCCTTGTTGATTTTTGTAAAAATTGGAAAAAAAAACATTGTTTAAAAAAAACAGCAGAAAAACAACTGTCATATTCCTGACTTGGCAAAGGCATTTTCCTAAGCAAAAGTGGGTTAAATCTGGTTTTCGTGCTTGTTTATACGCCCACTTGTATGACAGTTGTTTAATGTTCCGTAATATTGCCAAATTAGGGGAGCAACTCAAACAAATATAATTGGTTTACGTGGTCGTATTTGGCATCCAGCAGCATACATCACAGACATACAACACAACTTAATTTAACTTTCAATAGATACAAGAAGATGTGGTATGAGTGCCAATGAGACTACTCCATCCAAGTCACAATTAGTAAAAGTAAACCATTATAGGTCAAAGTATGGCCTTCAACACGGAGCCTTGGGTCACACCGAACAAACACACTGACAATCGAATCACACAAATACGTCAGCTAAAAAAGAGTATGTAGTTGATAATACAGCCAATATAGTAAAGCCCCTTAAGTGTCATGTAAATATAAATATTTTCGTTTGCCGGATATTTAATCTTGCACGCACCAGTTTGAAAACTCGTGACTTTGAAACTGGAGCGCATGACTATCAAAATGGTGCGCACGACTTTAAACTGGCGCACACGACTCTCAAAGATGGTGTGCAAGACTTTCAAGAACTGGCGCACACGACTTTCAAACTTGTTCGCAAGACTTTCAAGCTTGTGTGCATGACTTTCAAGCTTGTGTGCATGACTTTCAAACTGGTTCGCATGTCTTCCAAACTTGCGCACACGACTTTCAAATTGGTGCACACGACTTTCAAACTCGTGTGAACCAGTTTTAAAGTTTTGAAAGTTATGCGCACTGGTTTTCAGATGTCGTGTGCACGATTTTTCAAAATAGCGCGCACCAGCTTACATGTCCGGCAAACGAAAGTATTAATATTTACTTGGCACTTAGAGGGCTCCGTAAGGGGCTCCTCTCATAATGACATATACACTAACCCGATAAAACTCATAAAAATTAGATTATAAGTACAAGGGTATACACAATGAAACTACGCTATAAAAACCCTCATGTGTCCTTATCGCATCTCTGGACCAAACCACATAAAGAACGCTTAAAGTAAAAAATCTGAAAGCTAGATGCACATATACCGAACCACGACAAGAGGCAAACGATCAAATGGAACATAATACTATAGTAGTACAAAGACAAATAAAGATAAAACTGTAAAGTAGATAAAATGCTGCACAGAGTCAACACCTTTAACCCTGGTTCATTAATTGTTTGCACAGGCACGGATAACGTTTTACAAACTCGATCTGAGTATCAGCTGCAATCTCTTGAAAACCGTATGAGTTCAGAAATGTATACTTCATAGGCGGATGAAGTTGGTAAATCGCTGCAAAGGTTAGGAAATTTTATGATTTCACAATTGAAATCATCTCGTTTGTCATAGACTCTGGTATTAAAAGATGACCGCTGTAGTCAAATTCGGGGTATATGTCTAAAAATGATGCAGAGGCAGCTGTGTATGTGGTGTCTATAATATTTGGTTCATGACTATTAATGGGACCAAATGAGAAAAAGTTCGTATTGTTAATGGAAAGAACATCTTCAATACACCTGTGCGAAAAATTAAATGATAAGGCTTATTTGATCTAATATAAAGTTCAGAAGATGTGGTAAGATTGCCAATGAGACAACTCTGCACAAGAGACCAAATGACACAGATTTTAACATCTATAGATCATCGTACGGCTTTCAACAATGAGTAAAACCCATACAGCTATAAAAGGCCATGAAATGACATGT
Organism: Mytilus californianus; assembly: GCF_021869535.1. Lineage (NCBI taxonomy): Eukaryota > Metazoa > Mollusca > Bivalvia > Mytilida > Mytilidae > Mytilus > Mytilus californianus. The sequence goes on from NW_026262734.1 coordinate 55,838,857, forward strand.
GTAAAACAACTCAAACGAGAAAACTAACATCCTGATTTATGTACAACGATAGAAAACAAATATGATTTACACACCAACAAACGACAACCACTGAATTACAGACCTAAATAATGTGGCGGGGTTAAACATGTAAGCGACCCTCTTTCTAACCTAGGACAGTGGTGTAACAGAACAACAATTGAACAAACTATGAAATTCAGTTGAAAAGGGCCTAACTCAGCAGATCGATACAAATCAAAAATAAGTAACAAAAGCACAGAGTGGACTTACGCATCTCCATAACCCTTTCGGAAACAATTAAAAACGCACACATTAAGATATTTCCACCAGAGTCCCTCTCGCCTCCCTCATTTGTGGATTCAATACGCATTATGTATACACAATATTTACCTTTCGGCCATTTACGATGATTGAGGTCTTATTATCTTGGATGCCTAGTTACGCGTAGCATTGCCTCATAAATGAAAACAGGTCTAAATATGGGTAAAAATATATATATCACCAACAAAAATTAAAGCAATCATTTACGTTCTTAGAAAGTATACGTAATTACACACTTCAACCAATTACAAGTATATCAATTGGTAAAACAAATGCTGTGTTCTGATCATTAAGTCTGGTCACGAATTGTCTTTCACGATCCAAATATGCGTTGAATGATCTTTCACGATCAATTTTGATAAAAAAAATTCAACAAAAATAAACTGAACTTTTTCAAGTAATAACATAAATATATTTTACTGGACTATCTGACATATAAAGATTAAGTTTCAAATATATCTTGACATATTGGAATGTGATTATTATAGTTACAAAACGTTATTTTTTCTTAATGATTTTCATAGGATTGTATGTCGCCTTTTGTGTTTTCTTAAAAAGTACTGCATTTTTGCATTTATTAATTTCACAGTTTTATTAAGGAAGTTGAATCATTTTGACAGACATAATTTTTCTTTCTTATTTGTTCCACCTTTTGAAACAACAGCAGATTGTTTCATAGATTTTGAAGTAGAATTACACTCAATTGCGTTCACGATCCGATACCAGATCTTTCACGATCTGATCGCAATGCTTGACCACCGTTAGTTATTCTTTCACGATCAATTCTCTCGATAAATCGAATGACACCTGTGATTAATAATCATCTTCAAAATGATTCAGCAAATAATGGTAGTTTTCTTTACTTTTTTACATAACATTGAACAAGACTTCTTCAATTATATGCTACGTTGGTCAAAGTCACATACTTCTAACCTATAGGAAAGACCTTAGTACTATGTTATGTACAAATTTGAATTAAAAAAAATAATATAAAAGTTCCAATTATTCTCAAAGGAGTAACAAAGATATAGAGTTATATATCAACAGCTTGTATTATTTCGATTGATTACTTTTAACAATGAAAAAGTGCTATAGAAGATACTACAAACAAATATGTTTGGTTGAACCAACAGAGTCTCAAAACCTTAATTATATCACAAATGTCAATTATATTTCAGGCATATGCAAAACAAATATTCAGCGCAAGATAATCAAATGGCAAAAAATAAATAAATAAATAAAAAAATAACAAAATCAAAAGGTCCTCCAAAGGAAAGTTGGACAGATCTTATAATCAGAATAAAATCGAAAGATTTGTTTTACGTTGATGTGGATTAACACAAAACTTGATAATCATGATAATAATAAAAAAAAATATTCTTCGCATGGAAAGGTTCCATGACATTATACATTTTATAAAAGTAAAAGAACCGTCCAACAAGCTGTTGTTTATATTTAAAAAGTAATTACAACATTTCAGAATGAAACATATTTGGCTGTTTTTGCAGTTCTGCACTTTATTCAAGACGTTTGAAGCTCTATTGCAACTATGTAAGACATATTCGAAAGTACAAATACTATAATATGAAAGATTTTATTTGGTAGATTGATGATTTTGTTTATTTCGATTTCAAGAAAGCGACCTTGGCATAGCCTTTTCTTTAGTGTTATGTCAGGAAACTATGTGTTGCTATCATTTTTCAAATATCTCCAGACCAAGACCACCTGCCTAAAAAAAACTTTTATAGATAAGAGCGTAAAACAAAATATAAATTGCAATTACCCAAAGATATCATAAAACTTGAGTTCATAGATGTTTTTAGTTACAAATGTGTTACAGAATCTAAGATTTAAAGATTGTAATGATGCCTTTTGTATGCTTCAATCATTTGCTCCCAAAATCAAATTTCGGAAACATTAAACTATACAAACTGAAGAATCTATTTCGCCGTAAAAACCCATTTCAAACATATTATTACCACAGAATCATGAATGACCAACCACTTATTTTGGAACTAGATACTTTCCGGCACTTTTACACTATCAGAAGTGGATTATTCGCAAGATACCATATACCGAAGTTGACTTTATATTTGTTGTTATTTAAACTATCTTTTGCAAAGAGACTTTTATATTATTTTGTAAAAACGTAAAATTATTAGAAAGTTGAATACTAGTACGCAACCCGTAATTAGTAGATATGTCATAACGTTTTATAAGGTGAACCCTTCCATATAAATAGATATATTTGTTTGTGAATATATAAACATCGTAAAAAGTGATAACAAGAAATGTGATGAAATTCAAATCACAGTTTATCCCCTTCCTCTACAAATGATCCCATTTACCAGGGATATAGAATCAAGATATATAAGGGTTGTTCAGCTTATAACACATAAGAAGGAAAAAATACAAAATATATGCAATTCACACAATTTATTATTAAATCTGTTCCTTCATGATGAGAATAGAATATACACGTGTGTAGTAAAAAACATGATAAACAAATTTCAGGTTGCTTATTCACAAATTCGGTTTTTCTTGTAGACGTAATTAAGCAACTGCTGCAGAAATTGACAGAATGCAATAAAATATTTAGAAAACAGCGTCATAAGCTTTCCCTAACAGGTAGAACGGTCCCCAAATTGGAGCTGTTATAACTTTCAAAAACTTTGCACCGAACGATGTTTCTTCTATGATGTGTCGTTCAACTTGTTGAGGTGACATCTTTACAGCAATGATTTTCTGTTCTATTGCCTTGAGTATATCATTCGAATAATGCATACCACCATTATTTCTTATGTTTTGTTCAATCATTTCTATCAGTTCAGTAACTTGCTTTGAATCTGCATCTTTGTTGTTAAAAGCGACTATTCTGTTGCTGCAATTTCGAATAAGCCTTTGTAGTTCTTCTAGTTTCGTAGTCTTGAGTAGGTTGTGAATTTGTTGACCTTTAAGTTGATCGGCTCCTGTAAAAATGACAAAGAAATGTGACAGCATTTCTTTTCCAAAGCATTTGACGAATATATTTGCGGTATCACGATCTTCTTTGCCATATCTTCCTATTCGTATGACAAGTATAATAGCATGCGGCCCAGGCGTCATGACGATAAAGGCCTTCTTTATTTCATCCAGTATCGCCTCATTAGTGACGTCCTTTTCTGTATCAAAAAGACCAGGAGTGTCGATAACATGGATTGTTTTCCCAAAACGCTCTTCTGTTTCAGACTGCATTACCCTCGTTTGTGAATCAAAGGACAGGCTTGCCACAAAACTTTCCTTCCCAAGAATAGTATTTGCTGTAGAACTTTTTCCAGATCCCGTCTTTCCAATTAAAACAATACGTATTTCATCTGGAATAGAATATGGAGAATAACAACTTACATAGTACATATACAATTGTTTTTAATTCATAATAAAAAGTCCATCTAACATACAACACACTAAAAATTTACACAAACTTAGGGTTTTGTTTAACCTACTGCTTCATAAATCTACCTTATATCTTGTTGAGTGTTCCCATTTGTCTGACCCAGCTCCTGTTTATATCATTTTACCTTCAATTAAATGAATGTTGGTTGAAACTTGTGTTAATCCTTTAACCATTTGGTTTAGCTAGCTATAAAACCAGGTTTAATCCACCATTTTCTACACAAGAAATTCCTGTACCAAGTCAGGAATATGACATTTGTTATCCATTCGTTTGATGTGTTTGTGCTTTTGATTTTGCCATTTGATTAGGGGCTTTCCGTTTTGGATTTTCATCGGAGTTCAGTATTTTTGTGATTTTACTTTTTTTTGTATCGTAGTTGAAACAAGAGAATAATCGATTTGTTTGAAAATTTCTGACAACTTAAATTACTTAAATGTCCGTAGACAAAAACACAGTCAGAATGTCGAGAACAATAACAGTTACTCTTCTTTCGATTAAGAAAAAAAAACTGCACATTCACAAAGCATACACGACCTAAAGTCATTTGACATCCCGATGTGTATAATTGAATGATGCGTTTTCAAAAATATTTGATGACCATATTAACTGTTACCCTAACAGCAGGAAAACAAAACAACAAAAAGTAAATTAACAGAAATACCGAACTACCAGGGCATTTCAAAACGGAAAGTCCCTTATAAAAAGGCAAAATCAAAAGCTAAAACACATCAAACGAATGGATAACAACTGTCACATTCCTGACTTGGAACAAGACCTTCCCACTTTTCAATATTGGTTGGTGAGAGGGAAACTGAAAATGAATAGTTTTAATTGAGTAGAAAATTGACAGAACACAATACCTCGAGGCATTCACTTTGTATTGGATGAACATATGTACAAAAAATGTCTTGAGGTCATTTGGGATGAGTTTAACAAAATGACCAAAAGTTATTTCCCGTATTAAAGAATTATAACAGAATGAAGACAAAGTAGAACAACTTTGAGTCATTGCTTCTAAATTAATATTCAAAGGTGGTAAATATCTGTATTTCTCATTTGAAGAATAAGATATCATGAGGTCATTGACATTGTGTTTTAATTATTCTAGAGACAAGGGGATATTTCAGGGTCATTTTCTTCTACATTAGTATATAATACATGGGTAATCGACGACCGAGACGACATCAGGTTATTGTGTATTACTCATCCTAAACAACTTTACAATAAAGTGGAATGACCTAAAGTCAACTCGTTCTATACGTAGTAAACAAAGGAAATGACATCAAACGAATGATTATCATTTTTTCAAATACATATCGACAACGTTTAACTATCCACGAAAGTATTAACTGTGTTGAGTTGAAAGAAAGTCATAAAATGATAATAAAAGAATAATACAATTTTTTATTTTTCTTTATCTGATATACATTACAGACCTCATACTTATCGGTTTTGCTCAGAATATTTTGTTTCATTTAAATCCCTGGTATTTTCTGCTGGTGGACTGATAGTCCTTGAAGGCATCACTATCACAGTAGACATAAAATTACAGACATTTCTCTTCTTAGATTTTGAGTTATAAAATTTCAGAATTATTTTCAAATTTTCAATAATGGAATGTATCGCCCTCATGTATAACTCTGATTCCTTGTCTGAGTTTAGCTTTTACTTTTTTGTCCTTTTTAGTTTTATCAGCTGTAAAATCTTGTGCTATGTTTTGGACTTTCAAATATTTTGGCCTTCGTCATCACTAAAAAGACATGAATTGTCGAAATGCGCATCTATTGAATTACAAATTGGTACCGTTTATGTTTATACTTTCTCTTTTTTGAATCAGTTTTATCCATTCATTGTATCTATCTGCTCACTATACATGCTATAGGTCTTACATTGTGTCTAGCTTCTTAACTGCCACATTCATATTTGATAGTATAATAGAATAACTTAGTTTTAAATATCAACTATAGATTGTATGCAAAACGATTTTACATATAAAAACATACTCGTTTCGATAGTTAATGTATTTTATATATTTGCCATGACGTTGTAAAATTCATGTCTGTCATATCTTTCGCTTCTCTTTTTGAACTTTTTGTTCATCAATGGTATTTTTTTCATTAACGGAAACACAAACAGCTGTCATACAAATAAACTTATCATATATACCAGATACAAGTGGGAGGTTTAGCTATCTAGTCAACCATCAAACTATTTTCTTTGGAAAATGCCTGTACTAAGTCATGAATATGACTTTCCATTCATAGAAATGAGCCATGGCTTTACTAAAAACGATATTTCACACACATTAACATCTTTGTAAAATGCATCTTGCTACAAAATTATGGACAAAGCCTTGTCTCATATCTGAATATTAATGTTAGGATCTCAAAATTATGCTCTTTTCTCAGATTTGAAGATTTGCACTCTATGCAAGAATTTTGACTAATGCAAATATATGAGACAAAGTTCAAAACCACCTTTATCTAACAAAGAAATGTCGTACAGACATATCAAGGATGTTATTTGATAGATCATGTGTTTTATATCTTATTTGATTAGTTAAAAAGTGTCCTTATGCAGATATCGATGGTAAGGAAATTTGTTAAACTGCAATGAACACATATTTGTCCATCAAAGTCATAAAAATGACATCAACAACAGTCTTATTATCTTGGGGGAGTCCAACAATATTATAGAACGTGAGTTGTGTACGAGGAAAAACGTCATTTTAAATGACAGATGTTGAGGAAACAGGATTGTTCATCAGTTTTTACAGCTTAAGCAGTGTTAGTGGTTTTCATTTGAATTACTATTTTGCATCCTGTTTTCTCTGAAATTAGATAATTTACTCTGTTAGTCTAGTTACTACAAAAAAACCCCGATAAAAATAAACAGCAATCAATTCAGGCAAGTGTGTTCCAAAGGGAATAGATTCACAAACGAATTTCTATTGATATTTTTTGTGTGTCAATGTATATCTAAATTCATTCTCGTGCAAAGCCGAACAAGGTATATCAAAATCGCATACATAGGTTTATTTTAAATCAAATGGCGAATTTTAGACAAAAGACGCTGCACTGAGAATTTTTAGTATTTCTAGACACCCGTACTATGCTTTCACATAGTATAAATTCCATTGCATTTTGAAATTTAAAACTAAAATGATAAAATAAAGTTTTAAAATGTAGTGAAAGTTCATATTTTTTAGTCTAATCTGCTTACCTAATTTCACTTTAATTTTCTAAAAACACTTCTGAATGTTTGCTCGATCAATCGTTTTAAAGGTTATGAAGAAATTTATAACACGATTTTAAAACATTACCAGTTTTCCCGCAAGACCTTGTTTGAGTTATGAACACTGATAATGACATGAGAAGAATTGTATCGAACCGTTCAAATGAGACTATCTGATAGCTATGGAACCAATCGGACATGCAATAGAATATAGATACTTTCTACATAACAGGTAATTATTTCGATATTTTAAAAAATATGTTAACAACTACCCGTTGAAGACTAAAACTTGAAGGAATACCAAACTTCAATGAAAATCTAAAACGAATAGTCAAATGGCAAAATCAAAAGCTCATACACATTAAACGAATGCATGGAAAAAACTGTCATTTTCCTGACTGACTAACAACTCGCTTTTTTTCACAATGTATCAAGAAAACCTTAAATAAAGAAATACAAAAAATAGAAAAATTGCCATCTGATCGATTAAGGAGGAGTGTTGAGCGCTCATAAATATGTTTAACCCCGCCTCAATTTAAATGTGCCTGTCATAGTTGGGGCCTGTTATAGCTTGCTGTTCGGTGTGAGCCAAGGCTACGTGTTGAAGGTCGTACTTTGACCTATAATGGTTTTCTTTTACAAATTGGAATTGGTTGGAGAGTTGTCTCATTGACACTCATACCACATCTTCTTATATCTGTCCAAAGTCAGCAGCCTGTAATTCAGTAAGTGCCGCAAAGTTGTCGTTGGTTATTATCTGTCAAATATGTTTTTCGTAAACCATATTGTATTACTTAGGCTGTAAGCTTTCTCGTTTGAATCGTATCACATTTTCCATGTAGATTTTATAGCAGACTATACCGTATGGGTTTTTTCTCACTGTGACCTATAATTGCATTTATTGTCTTCATTTGAACTCTGGTTGATAGTTGTAAAATTGGAAATCCTACCATATCTCTATATTTGTACATCAAACAAAAAACTTTGTGGAAAATGTGTATTCGTCATGTTATGAAACCATATCATATGTGCGATGTGAAACTTGAAAGTGTAATTGCAGAGGACGCAGAGTTTCTTAAGTTAATACAAATTTGCTTATGCCAGTAAATCGTTTTGGTGAAATAGTTTGAACAATATGATTTTTAAAAAAATATGACACTTCATTGTACAAAGCCAGTTCCTGGAATATCAAAATCAAATCGAATATTTTATTGTCGTATAAACTTTACAGTTTGTGACCAACATGTATTAACACAATAAACATATATACATACATCTCAAACAAACACAATAAAAACAGCATCAAAATTTGTCTGTTCTGTGGTCGGGTTGTTGTCTCTTTGACACATTCCCCATTTCCATTCTCAATTTTATTATAAAAACAAACAAAGCTGTTAAGAGTCCCCTGCCCTCAGTTCTAATGACTTTTTCAAGAAGGATCCTAACTTATTTGTTTGTTAAGGCGTTGATGGATTTAGTAAATAATGATTTTTTTCTTCTTCATTTAAATTATTAAAGTTATTATTTTCAGTACATATGTGTTCAAAAAAGGCATTTCTTAGTGTTTTATTATAATCACAAAAGAGTAAAAAATGTTTCTCATCCTCTAGTATTTTACATTGATGACAAAGTCGTTCCTCTCTTGGGATTTTAAAATATCTCCCCTTTTCAATTAAGAGGGAGTGATCACTTAGTCTAAATTTAGTGATCAATCTCCTTATCTGAAAATTAGATATATTTAGATAAGATTCTAGTTTGCAATCTTTTTTAAGTTTTTTATATAGATAAAAATTTACTTTTATCATCAATGTTTTCAAATTTAGTTTCAATTAAATCTTCATATCTATTTTTCATTTTTAACTTTATATCGTTTTTTATTTTATTTACATCTTTTATGTCCTTACAAGTAGAAAGAATATTAATGTCAATATTAGTCTCTTCAACGATATTTTTTGCATATGTTTACCATGAATAAGTTCCATTCAAATCTAGAGACTGTGCTAGAGAAAAAGCTTCCTTTATCAATGGATTAATATTATTATTATATAGTCTAGCTAAATATAAAAGGGTTTGTGTTTTAATAAAACATTCTATAGGCAATCTACCTAATTCAACTCTTGCTTCTAAATTGGATGCATTTTTCTTATTCCTAGAGTAGATTTACAAAATTTAAGATGCATATTTTCAATAGGGTTTTGTCTGTAAAATCAAGTTGATTAATTTGTTTTCCTGACGATAAGGCTCTGTTTTTGGCTATATGAAAAGAAATATATGTATCCAAATATGTTACTTCTGAATTATAGGTCATAATTGGTTTTACTAAAGAATCAAACAGATTATTTGCTACTTTTATAGGTAGATTATTCAATGATTTAGTATAGAATTTTATTGCAAAAAATACTTTTTTTGCCTTTTTTGTCAGCTCTAAAGTACTTTGTGATAAATTTCCATTACATTTTATCAACATTCCCAAAAATGAATATTCTGATACGCTCTCTATGGCTTCATTCTCAAAGTAAATATGTGATGTTTCACCATGTTGTTTGGACTGACTGAAAATCATGGATTTTGTTTTATTTGTATTTAAAGAGAGTTGCCATTTGTTCCAATATAATTTAAAGTTATTCAAACTGTTTTGAAGACCCTCTTTCGATTCTGACAGGATCAAAAGATTATCCGCAAAAATATCATTATTTTTATTCAAAAAAAAGGAATATGTCCTTAAAAAAAACTGCAAATGGTTGTCCTGTGCTCAAAGAATGTAACAGAAAATGGTTATGTCAATTTTCGTTCATTTGATTTTTTTGTCAAAAATCTTGCCAACTTGTCTATGTAAAATTGTAAGAATAATGCATGAAAAATAGATTGTAATATGAAAGTAAAAGTTTGGTTAAACGTAAATATTCTACCAAAAAATGTACTCGTCGACATTAACTACAGGATTTACAAATCAATGGATGAAAAAAGTGTTGTTTGCGTTGTAATTTAAGATGCTTCAAAAACGTTTCACAAACTTACTTATTGAGCTTAAACAATTTGGTGTATGTGGTCGTGTTTACAGCTTAGTTCAAGGTTACATGTAGTTGTCACATATCACAAGGTTGTTATAAAAGGATTTTTTTCAATACAAATTCATTTCAGTTGTAGTACCACACGGGTCAACTTGATGCCTCTTCTATTTCTGGTCCATATACATTATATCAAGGATGAAATTATCAGTAAAATCAAGTTATTTGGAAATGATACTATATTGCTGAGATCTCTAATAATACTCAATACATGAACAAGTTCAAAAAGTATCTAAAAATTAAATAAATAACCAAAAGCAATGACCTGTCGAATTGAATGCGAACAAACAACAAATAGTATATATTTAATTCACTAAAGAGCACAAAGAATTAAATCAACCACTGGGTAACATAGAAATTCAAAATAGTCCTCACAACAATTGTTTTTTATGTACTCCAAAATAATCATTTCATGGGTTTCAAACATTGATGAGATAACAAAAAAGTCAATGTTTAGACATTGTGTATGAAGTGCCATTCAGGCCACAATGCAAAATTCAACACGTTAGCTGGAGACATTCGTTGCTGTGTTTTTGCGTACCCTACAACAGTTAGTTCATATACACTTAAGCAAAGCGGTACAGTTAGTTCAAGCATCATAAGAAAACGTGTTACACGTTATTTGCCTACGCTAGAGAATGTGATCCGCGTTTCTGTAGGGAACATGTAACACGTTTTCATATCGATCGAATTGAATATAATGGATTTCTAACCGTTCCGAATATACCTTCCTGGAAACTGAATATGAGAAAATTTAACATTACATACCTTTCGACTTGAATGATCATATCTTCAAATATAATCTAATACTTTATCGAAATTATAATCGCCATAATAGTGCCCTCCGTATTTCACCTCACTCTTTTTTACATTTTATTTGTATTATTATTATTTAAAAATGTCTTTGTGCCGCAAGTTTTAAACTCTTACTTGTCCTCGTGTACATTTGATGAATATTAAATAACAGTATATGTGACTAACATATTTATATATGATAATGATGGAGTAACATTTCAAGAATACATGGAAAAATTGACATTCTTTTCATTATCTTGTAAAAAGTAATCGGTCCGTTTTGGTTTTGTATTATGAGTGTGTTACTTACTACTTTGAGTTTTGTTATGCTGTTTTGGGTTTGCCTTGTATATATATTTTAAATTTTGTTGAGGAGAACCACTTGTAGCTCTTGGGTTCTTGACAATTCTCATTTAAATAAAAAGATAATTCAAATTTACAAACAAAATACCTACATCCAAGCTGAAAATCAATTTAAATGTATTCTACAGATACTATAAAATAAAACAATAAAATGCTTTGGGTCAAGTCATTTAACAAGCATGCTCAAACATCAGTCTTTTTGAACATTTCAAATAAGTTATGGCAGTAAGATAGTTCAGGGAAGTCCATGACAAGTGGTTCACTTATAGAGTCTTTGCATCGGAAATAAACACATTTATTCTAAAACCAGTTGTTGGCATGACACGAGTTATGTTTTCTCATATATTTTATGATGGTATGATACTAAACCCCTAACAGGAGGGATTGTGCTTGATATTCACATGATGAAGACATATCTTTCAATCATTTTAATTGAGGTCTGGAGCTGGCATGGCAGTAACTGCTAGTGGTCCTTTGTTAATTTGTTTATCATTGTTATTTTACTTAGTTTCTTTTGTTACCTATTCTGACATCGGACTCGGACTTCTTTTAAACTGAGTTTTACTGTGCGTATTGCTGTTTGTTTATTTTTCTACATTGGTTAGAGGTATAGGGGGAGGGTTGATAGACTACACAGAACATGTTTAACCCCACCCCCCGCCTGCATTTTTGCGCCTGTCCCAAGTCAGGAGCCTTTAGCCTTTGTTAGTCTTGTATGTTTTTTAATTTTAGTTCATTTATATTTTTCGAAATTTAATATGACGTCCCTTATCATTGAACTAGTACACATTGTTAGGGGCCAGCTGAAGCACGCCTCCGGGTGCGGGATTTTCTCGCTGTGTTGAAGACCCATTGGTGGCCTTCGGCTGTTTTCTGCTCTTTGGTTGGGTTGTTGTCTCTTTGACACATTCCCCATTTCCATTCTCAATTTAAAAAAACTTGAATGGATGGCGTTATCGGGCTGGGCACAACTATAATTATGACAGGGTGGTTCACGGGTGTTTATTTCATTAAGTTAAAAAAAAGACATGACAGCCCTATTTCTCGTATCAAACAAGCCAAGGAATTTGTTTTGTTCCGCCTAATAATGCTGCTAATAATATCATAATTGTTTAACGTAAAATTTACATTGAGGTTCTGCAAAAAGAAATATTGAATTCATTAACATTCCAATTGACTCCTTTTCGGACAATGACATCTGTAACAAACATAACCTTTGACAGTTGTTATCAAATAGTCCATATTTATGTATGTTGGCGTTTGTTTTTTTAAATGCAGTTCAGGTAATCCAAACTCAAGTCATGGCAAATAATACTTTTATAATTGTAAAGGTAAGCTCTTAACTAATTCCAATTGTATCATTTTACTCTTTATACATTTAGTGCGTTCGAAGCACTTATCTTGGTTTACCTTCATCAGTGACGCTCAAATCGCAAAATTTAAAATTTATATTTATTCAAACTTTGTAACTTTATGTTTAAACAAATTCTATCAATCAAGTTGAACTTCAACGAATTTGAAATTTATGCATTTGCTAATCTAATGAATTAAAACATTTCAGTTCATGCCTCATGCTATACAATGTAAAGTATTCTTGATTGGTTTCAACCAAATTAAAAAAAAAATGAAATAAATAAAATTAAACTTCCAACATCTGACATTTTACCAATTCTTCAAGACCCCTGCCATTTTCTGCTGAATGTGACTTTTGGTTTGCATGTAGTTACTTCATGTATTCTATTAGCCTTCCTTCTTTGGAATCTATGACACTTCTGCACCTGCATCGTCAAAATAATTGTCAGTGTTGTTTCTGAAACTGATTGGAGCAATTTCGAAAAGATTTGTTTTTTCCAGGAACATATATATTGACGGGACTTGACACTACCTAATTATAGCCGATTTTATCGTCGGGTTATAGCTTATAAATCACAAAATACGGAAACTAACAGGTGTAAACTACGTACTCGCTATTGTCTTAATATTTTCTGATAATATCAATAAAATCTCATTCAAACTAAGTAATAAGCGATGCCAGTGTATCAAACTTGTACAACCTGTTACTACTTCAAATTTGTCATAACTGCATTCATTTCATCACTGAAGGGTACATAATGCAAACAGGGTAATACAAATATGGCTCCGATGGCATTTCCAGTAACCGCGAATTTCACAAACTATATTAAACACTTCACATCAAATAAATCTCATTTATATTGGTCATAATATAAGACAAAATATATATACTTTACGATAACGCTTATATTTGTTTAAATTTTGGAATTATGTGGTTAATTCATTAAGAAGTGCCGATAGTTTTTTAGTCAGGCGCTTCCAAAATACCTAAATAAATATAATGCGAATAGAGAAAGTTTGTGATGTTTACTCTTTGCTTGTTATATGAAAATTTCATTTTTGTCCCCAAGGATTTTATTCAACATGCTCAAATACAAAACAAATTTGAATTAAACACGTTATAATTAATCGTGTTTTTCCTTAACGTCGAACAATGCTTGCATTGTCAAAAATCTTAAACGCTATGATTTCTTTTTCTACTGGTAGATATACGATTATGTTTTAAAACATGGATGTTAATAATTACATAATACTTTGTCGTACCGTATTTATGAATAAATGAAAATTGAATGTCATGTATCTAGTCTGGCTTTACGTTTCATTTATAGATCAGTTATTTTCTTTAGATACAGTAACATGTCTTACTTCGTGAAGAAGTGCATTTATTTCAAATTCGAATGTCGATTTGTAGTCTTATAGCTTAATTAACTTCTAAATCAAAGGCAGCAATTAACAAGTAATAAAAACAAATGTATGCATTTATTAAACCCACCCTTATGAAAAGTGTGTGGTTTAACAAATTATTTTAATTTTATGCATAACCCCTATTTATTCACGTTTATATCGAATACTTAATTTAATGCAACTGACAACGACTCCAATTTTTCGATAAGAATTTGGAAAGGACTTATTATGTATAAATACATTAATCATAATTCACTACACACATATATATATATATATATATATATATCACTTTTCTGATTTCCCATTTTGAAACATATAGGTATTAATATCTTACCTTAAATGATGGATGGTAAGATAACTAGATTCTGTAGTATACTTGGCGTATCTCGAAGTTAACTTCGCTACAAATACACGAACAAGCACGAATACGCCGAAGTCTTGAGGAAAAACAAACTTTCAATTTTAAGCATTGACATTCCATTTACTGTCTAGAGTCACCGACGAAATCTCATAAATTGTCTACAGAAATTATAAATAATGTTTTGACATATTTTAGAGATGGCCTCATATAACTGGGGTAGGATATAATGACAAATAATACAGGAATAGTCTTCTTTAATTTTTTGATATAGGATTTTTTTATATTTCTCCTTCAAATTATTACATTAGTATATTTCAAATGTAATGAAATATAAATCTATAAGTGTCTCAAATATCAACGAGACCTAACAGAGAAGTAACAAGTATATTGACAACCAAATGTCATTGAAGTACATACGAAAATTTGCTTTTCGATAGTCAATGTTATGGTGAAGACACATACATTGATCAACACGTGACCTCATCATAATAAATAAAAATGTGCAACAAAGAATATATTTTAATTGTATCAATATGACCAACGCATATGCATTACATACACATGAGTTCCATAAATGCCTGCAGGAAATTTACGATGAAATTCGAGTTTTATGTATTAATAAGTATGGTCTTGTTTATGTTACAGTACAAAATGAAAGTTCCTAGGATCCTCCTTGTCTAAAAATGGAATTCTACTTTGAATTTTGATTTATACTGATCAAAATCCAGTACATAGTAGAATTCCAGACATGATAGTGTTAATTTCATTTACCCCCCAAAAAAAAATTAGTGTTATAAAATTTGCCTTACAGAACAAAGAGAGTACTGTAGAGATGATAATAATCCTAAACCCAGACATACTGCAATCATGATTGGACAACTATTCAAATAGCTTTGAAGAATCAACTTATAAAGAATATTCAGAAGATGATCTTATCGATTTAAGAAGTATAATTCCATGTACTCGACTCAATTGGCCCCTCATCACTCTCTGGAAATTAAAATATCAACGCTTTTGAAAATAAAAAATCATTGGTGGATTTTAACAATCGGGTTCCACCTGAACTTCACAGGAGACTGTAACACCTTGTGTTGTTCATGTCATGACGACTTACTCATTAGCTCAACAAAATTCCATTTAGCAAAACTAGTAAATATTGTTAAAATAAACTATTTTTAAAGATGATTAAGGAAGTTTATGGCAGATGTAGAAGTGTGTTTTGCCAGATCTGTTTTGTAATAATTTCACACATTTTTTTTTAATATCTAAGACTTTTTGAGAAAAAAAAAACAAATACAAAACTGATAAATACGAATATTTGAAAACATAGTATCTTTTCCATTCTATCTCGGGTTCTATTAGAAATTAAGTACGATCCAGGAAATTGATAGTATACATCTGAATACACGAAATTCTGCTAGTAGATATTGGAATTATAATGCTCACTGTATTCAAATAACTAGTAGTATAGATCAGTATTCCCATATCTACTAGAGGAATTTAAAATTCCAATTCATACTAGGAGGATTCGTTATCCTGCTGAATTCCAATTCGTTCTGTAACATATATACATTTTATGTTTCAATCGCATGCAAAATTAAACGCTTATTATAGAGATGCAAACACATTTTTTTTAATCGTGTAAATAACAAGTATCGTTGAAAACCTAGATTTAATTTGAAGATGTTTATGATCCGTTAATTGTTCTTTATTTTAATGATCTTAAAGTGATGTCTACGATAATAATGACTATACGAACAGTGTATCATTGTATAATAATTATCATTCTAACACTTAAGGATTTTACTGCCAAGTCCTTCCATGCTGTTTTACTCAATACTAAGTTGATTAGTGTTTCATATTGTCGTACCAAACAAATTGCAAGCATGTTTTCTCATGATGATCTTTTCTTAAATGAAATTGAAACCAAAATATTGTTTTCATTTTACTGTATAAAAATTTTACTTTAACGAGTATACTTCAAACGTTCGGACACATGTCACTTCCAAAATGAACATTTTTGTAATAATATAGACACTTTTATTAAAAGTCAAGTAATAATTGGGATGCCTTTGATGCATGGAAATATTGACAAGTTGATAAGAAACATATTCATATTATTATCCGCGAAACGGGTGCCAAAAAGTTAAATCCAACAAATAAAATTGATATACAAATTTTCTAAAAGTCGTATAAAACCCGCTTGATATTTAGAATCATGTTTTAGAGTGAAGAACGTAAATATGAAGATCATTTATTTTTTTATTGAATGATGCAACAGATTTATTTATGTACATGCCACACAGCATGTTAGTAATCCCTCACTATCATTATCATTATCTCAATTATGAAATTAACATGTTTAAGATATTTTAGACCCTATGTGTATTATTTCCAGACAATTAATACACATACAAAAAGGGTTGTCATACTGGCGAACAAAGTCGAAGTTTAATTACTGTACATTCAGAAATTATTGCGTGGTTTTTATCTATGATGAGTTTATTTACAACCACTGGGTCGATGCCACTGCTGGTGGAGTTTTTATTCCCCGAGGGTATCAACAGCCAAGTATTCAGCACTTCTGTTTTGACATGAATTATCATTGATATGGTCATAATTATAAATTAACTGTTTACAAAACTTTGAATTTTGGAAATACTAAGGCTTTTCTACCTCAGGAATAGCTTACCTTAGCTGTGTTTGGCAAAACTTTTAGGTATTCTGGTCCTCAATGCTCTTCAACTTCGTACTTTATTGGGCCTTTTAAACTTTTTTTAATTCGAGCGTCACTGATGAGTCTTTTGTAGACGAAACGCACTTCTGGCTTAAATACAAAATTTCAATCCTGGTATCTATGATGAGTTTATTTTACATTGTGAATAATGCGACTACGTGAGGATCGCAATAATAAGAACTGGCATTCAGATATCTGATGTATACATTAGTATGCAGATTTTCCTGAAGTCGCAAAAATTAGACTCGCATTTTGTCCATTCTCAAAAAAGCAATGCTTTCTGAATTTACAGTACTCCAGTAGTTTATTCGTGCGTATAGTTTCTTTGCATCATATTACATGTATAAGAACTTATCTGATTTATGGACAATCAGCACCTTTTTTTCTTTGCTGATGCATTACAAAAAGAAACAGTTGATTAGCATGATAAAGGGTAGTAAAATGTATAAACTTAAGATGAAATAAAATTCTGCGACACTACTTGAATGATTATGCAAAACGTCATACAAATGAAAACGCTCAAACCTGTAGTTATTTTGTTTCTTGAACGATTTAGATTAGGATAATTTCTCATAAAGTTCAACAACACTTGTCGTTATCTTGATGATATGCTTTCGTTAAATAGTCAAGAATGTTTTATACATACTGTGAAAATTTACCCAAAGGCACTTACTTTAAATAATTTTAATATAACGGTAATAACTGTCCATTCCTGGATTTAGATATATGAGTTAACACGGGAAACTCTGCACAAAAATGTTTCGTTCCAAAATGTTATTTTTCCTTTTTTGGACGGTGATGTTCCTTTGGCACCAACTTATGGTGATTATATACCACAACTGGTTCGGTATGCCCGTGTCCGTTGTGGCATTTCGGACTTCATTGAACGTAATATATGTTTTACTGGTAAATTGTAAAGTCAGGAATTTCGGTATTACAAATTACTTCAAACCTTTTTCTAAATTATTCCATACATAGAAAGATTTGGTTTTGAAGTTTGGCTGTCCCTGTAGAAAAATTATTTCAAACGGAATATCACATCCCAATTTTTACGGAGATGTTGTTTACCCAGCTAGGAAATTAGATACGATCCGGGTAAACTTATCGATCCGTAAACTATACTTATTCTAAACCGTTACTTATTCAACTCTTTGAATATTGTTTTATTTGTATTAATATTAATTTTGTTATCAAACTGAATATTATTTCTATATACATATGCGCACTCATGGCTCTATAGTCTATCAAGATTAAGATTATAAATAAAGGCAACAGTAGTATACCGCTGTTCGAAATTTATAAATCGATTGAGAAAAAAACAAATCCGAGTTACAAACTAAAACTGAGGGAAACACATCAAATATAAGAGGAGAACTACGACACAACAGAAACACAACATTAAAATGTAACACACACAGAAAAGAACTATAATATAACAATGGCCATTTTCCTGACTTGATACAGGACATTTTAAGAAAAAAAATGGTGGGTTGAACCTGGTTTTGTGGCTAGCCAAACCTCCCGCTTTTATGGCAATGTTACTAAACACACTGTTGACTGCTGTACCCCTATCTTTGACATTTATTATGTCCGTTTGTTTTGTTCACACATCGTTGTCAATATATTGGAACTTTATGCGACTGTCTACATAAGAAAATGCCTGTATCAAGACAGGAATATGCCAGTTGTTATTCATTCGTTTGATGTAATTGAGCTTCTGATTTTGCCATTTGGTCAGGGACTTTCTGTGTAGAACCTTCCTCGAAGTTCGGTATTTTTGTTATTTTACTTTTCAATACCTGTATTTTGGCAATGCACAAGGTCATTCTCTGACAGTTAATGACGTCTTTACACTAAATCCATTAGATGTTGGATGTGTACTGATTGATATTTTAGTCTTATTGGCTTTGAACTAGCTGGCAGTAACTACAAGTACTCTCAGATTTGTACTTAGTGTCTTTTTTGTTGTGAGAATGTATAAATACTCCGCCACGTCCGGTTTTTGTTTTTGTAAGATGTCTTTCTGTTTTTTGTCGATCTGATGAGTTGATGCCTTTGCAAATGACTTTAATAACTTGTTCATATGTTGTACTGTTACAACACTTCAATAACGAGCAAATCGTAAAAAGCTTCCCTGACTTAAATATCAATCAATAAATACCATACAGATTAAATGTAAAATTTTAATCAACAGTCTTACAACAGTGTGCAGTGCAAACATATAAGTTTTGACAGGATGTAGGAGTACAAGTAATCATAACTGTATAGCAAAACATATTAAGTTATGTTTTAATTCAAAAAGAAGAAAAACAAGCACCACAAAAGGCAATATTCAAAGATATAACTGCAGTGTTACATTTAAAACCTTTAAAAATAAGCTAATTCAAATGGCCAAAAAATTTACATGGGTCGTATCTAAATTTGTGGGCTTTAAAACAGTATTTTAAAACTATTGGCAATTAAATCAATGTTAGTACCAATAGACAAAATATAAAGATTTCACTTCGATATTGAATTGCTAATCTTTATGAACATGTTTATTAAAGGGACCGAAAAGTTTATATGTATTGCATCTTAAATTACGATCTACATAAATATCAACAGTCAACCGTATGATGTAATAAGATTTTTTTCAGATACACACAAAGCCTGTAATCATTTTTTCACTCTATGAAATATTTACTTAAAGTAACTATTTACTAGGTATGTATCAATCTATAGCAAATAAATCAATGTTAGTACCGATAAAACAACATTTTAAGATCATAATACAAAGTTAGATTGATAACCTTAATCAAAAAGTCGAACGTTGGCCTATTGATCGATTATGATACACCGCTATAAACAGGAATTTGATAAACGATTGATGTGGATACACATTGAATTCCATAGCATGCTCTAGCTTGATTTAAATTTTAGGAAGATCCAGCTCATTCGAAGATCAAGAGAAACATAACACGAAAGTTTCATGCATGACAATTATGAATTAAGTATTCATGAAACATCAACTATGAATTTAAAACGGCATCATACATAATAGCATGCTCACAGATAGCTTGCTACTATATTTAACGAGGATGTGGTTTGTAGTTTCTTTGCAAGATTTGTCAACAATTTCGTGAGACAGATGGACGGAAAAGGGTGAGCCAATATACACACTCATTCAGAGCGGGAGTATAATAAGCTTATTCTAGTAACCAGTAATTTAATTCGGATCATATGTCAATCAATGAAATCTATTTATCATATTAATAAAAATTTGGATGTGAAATTCCGTTTGTAATGAGATTTGAATTTTCTTCCAATTCAGTTAAATTTCCTAGCCGAATATTGGGATCTATGAACGAATAAAGTAAAGGTTGAAAGCAATTTGTGATAACTAAATGCCTGATTAAAGATTTTATTAGTTATACATAGATACTAATTTTACATTAAAACTATAATAAGTACAGACATGGCCATGGTAAAACGAGTAAGAAAACATACAAAACATAATAAGCGACCAACGAAACATCTCAGTTACGTACAAGACAATTAACAAATACATTATCTGTATTATCGTAATCTTTTGTGTAGGGTTAACCATGTGAAACTGGAATGCTTATATACATATATATAGTAAAGGACACTATTGCTGTACATGTCAAATTTATTTTAATATAAAAAGGAGATATGATATGATTGCCAATGAGACAACTCTCCAACAATGATGTAGATAATAATAGGCAATCGTAAGGGCTTCAACAATGAGAAAAACCCATACCGTATAGTCGCTTATAAAAGAAACAGACATGAACATTATAAAACCATTCAATTGAGAAAACCAACGGCCTAATTTATAACAAACAATTTACTGAAAACAAATATAACGGACATCAATCAACGACAACAATTGAACTACAGGTTTCTCACTTTGGACATACATATAAATGATACAGAATATGGCGGGGTTAAACAGACATTTTCTGCGGTATAGATGTACGCAGTATGATTATAGGACCTTGTTTTCCTTCAGCAGAAAATTTTAGTAGATGGTATATCAATTATATTAATATCAAAAGGAAAAAAGATGAATTTTCACTGAGTTTAGAACAAAAAAAGAAGAATGTGTAGCACTAGGGGCAAAATTAATGACCATGACAACAGCAATAACGTGTTGATACACTTTATTGTTGAAACGTTCATACATTTTGTCAGGCAATTTAATCATGGCATCACATTAATTTATCACACCACAGCCCAAGAAAATATATCTATCATATTTATATTCCTTATTATTAAACACGATGGATGTATATGAATTGCAGCAATAACAAATGCATTTAAATTTTTTGAAGGAGCATATGTGTATAAGTAAACTGTTTTTGATAAGATTCCGTGGCTATGTACTGTAGAGAATCCAAAGGCAAAACTGACAAGTGAGTTAAAAGAAAGACCACACACAGCATGTTATGTATCTTTAACTTTCAAATATTCCTTTTCATATATTGTCATATGTTTTGTTTCACCATTTATTAAATAGATCCTTTCATAGTAATTAGGAAATTTGTAAAACAAAAATGACAAACAGATCAGTTGCAAGAGAGGCGAAAGATAATAAAGGGAAATTCAAACTCAAAAATCGAAAACACCATGGCCAAAATAGAAAAAGACAAATAGACAAACAAAGGTACACAAAAAAGACATAGAAAACCAAAGAATGAGCATCACGACTGAACCAAAAACTGGGGTAAGTATCAGGTGGAACTCCTAATGCAAGCCGAGATGAATCGATTTTCAACCATTTTAGTGTATACGTGGTATTTGATAAGGATTTTCAAAGCTTAAAAGGATGCATTGAGCTGGAATGTGGTAATTACATCATTGCCTACAATTGAATTCATAGCGCGCTTAGCCTTAAACGTAACATTAATTATAGCTCCATTTTTAAGAACTTCGGTGTTATATGTACGTCATGCCACTTACACATTGTAAGCTGATTTGTAGATCAGACGAAAACGAATGAGAACCAACAGACTTTTTATAAGATTTTTCCAGTGTTTCCTTGGGTGACATTTTTCTGGTTATGGATTTGCATGATAGTGATGTATGCATAGACAAATAGTATAACTCTGTCGATTCAATCGGTCGCGCACTGTATTTCCTGTCCAAACAATCAATGTAAAGTTACTTGTTTTTATTGAATTTACATGGAAGTTCCAACTGAGTGATATTTGTGACTTCAAGCACGTAAATTTAAACAAAAAGACATATTTGCTGTCAAGTCATTAAATTAATGATTCATTGTAATTTTGGTAAAAAAATCCTATTTGAAATTTTAGCTAGAGATAAGGGTCAGTTGCGGCCTTATAGAATCTACTCCTTTATAAGCACCCTGAATGACTTGAACAAATTTGCACTTTAAAATATTCGACCGCTTTATGACTTTCTTGACCTGCTAAAAAACTAGGTCAGTACACATAAAATTGATATTTTACGCAGACAAGGTGTTGATCCAAATCTGACGTTATCACTTGACTTGGGTGTAAAATTTTACTAGAAAAAATGGACTATTTCGGAACTTCCGTATTATATCAGTGTAGCTGTTTTTGGTACTAACATATATTTCAAAAACTTGAAATAAATACGGAAATTCTAAGATAATTACTAAATGAGATAAAAAAAAAATTGTTAAAGCTAAAGAAGGGCGAGTGTCAACATCATTTTATTGAAAATGATAACGTAAACATTACAATATGACAGTTTTATTAGTGAGTTTTCACTTTTATAAATTCCTATCCTCACCCTAAAGAAGAGTTGATTGGCGGAAGAGAAAAAGAAAGGGTTTGTAAGATGTTTTGATGTCTCACTATCTCTCATGCTTTACATATTTTTCATAATGTTTTCAATGTTTTAACTCTATGTTGGAATATCATATTCACCAAGTGTTACGTATTCATCATGCTTAATGGGCATACTGCTGTGTTGGAAATAAATACAAAGACTTTGCTACTTAGAAAAGGCATAAATTCTTGTGAAACTGACAACCAAAACTTGATTAGTGCATCTTCATTCTTCCATTTTAATTATACAGTTTACGAATATTGAACCAAAAACAACTTCAGGTCGTTTGGTAATTGTACAAAATGTATATTATGCGTGGTACTTACAGGGAACCTTAAATTTCTGAAAAGGGGGCAAAAGATACTAAGGGAAGAAGTCCAAATCCATAATTCGGAGAAAAACAGACAATCTAAAGACCAAAACAAAGAATCCTATGTTGCAAGCAGTTAAATATAGAACTTCCCAGTTCGTAAAAAGATTGCATGCGGATACAGAAAG
Source organism: Mytilus californianus (assembly GCF_021869535.1). Classification (NCBI taxonomy): domain Eukaryota; kingdom Metazoa; phylum Mollusca; class Bivalvia; order Mytilida; family Mytilidae; genus Mytilus; species Mytilus californianus. The sequence continues at coordinate 55,862,250 of NW_026262734.1, forward strand.
AACAGCGTGCTAAACCAGTAAATTGAAATTCGTGAATTATTTCAGAGTTAGTTTAATGGAATGATTGTGTGTTATCAAGTTTGCATACAAATATACACATTGGCTCTTCCACACTATTCGATACTAGAAATATACTGATGATATGTTTTTCAACTTTACCCGCCTAGTGTTGGGGAAAGGTGTTACTGCAATAGCCAATTAAATTACTGAAGGGAGATACCAAAATAAAACCTTTGAAGAATGAACGTCTTAGAAGTAATTAAAAAAACGTTCTGAATAATTGCATTCGTATAAAGTTTGGTTTGTTAATCAATTGATATTAAAGTATAGAATAAGATATTACAAAAAAAAGTTATCTTAAAGCATTTTAAAGTAAACCCAACACTTATCTGGACCCTCTAAGTGATTCTTAATGGACCACAGCGCAAAAAAACAATATAATGTATGCACAACTAGATACATGTACTTAAGAAAATCAAGTCACATTGGACAATATAATACGCAGGGAAGATGAAAATATAAAAATGTCTAGGACCACAAATCTTGATTTATCAAATGTCGTCTTCTGTTTTTATGGAAACGGAAACCACTTTTAATATTTCACACAGTAACTGCCATATATACGGATGATTGGTCATATTACTAGAAAGATTAATTAAAGTCCGAACCAATATCAATTTTGTTTTATTTTGTACTAGCTGCAAGGCAATAATAGCCTTTTTGCAATGTTCAACATTCATTTCACATTTTTGCATATCTATATATCTATATTACCTATCTATATTTTTTTGTGAAATTGCAAGAAGATCAAAGGTTTTTGTTGGGGCCAATTCAAGTTACTTTAGAAGTATATAAAAAATACCACACTCTAAGGTAAGTTTAAAAAAGGGACGTCCATAATAAAACAATCAAAGGTTATCAATAAACGGAACGGGTGAAAATAAATGTCATATTCATGACTTGGTACGGGCATTTTCTGACAAAAATGGTGGATTAAACCTGGTTTTATAGCTAGCTAATCATCTCTCTTGCATGACAGTTGTTTTAAGCTTCGTTATATTTACAAGATTTGGGAAACCCAAACAGACATAATAGGTAAATGTGACAATAATTGGGTTCCTGCAGCGAAAACTGTGTAAACATACGTGATAACTGACTAATAAATGAAAAAAAACCTAACAAATACAAATCAAATAAAGACACCATATTTGTATTTGTTATTTGCAGTATTTTAACAAAGAACACCGATAAAATTACAAATTAATTAAACTATAAATACAAAGGTAAACAAAATGGAAACTGACATAAATATTTTATTTTTCGAATATGTGGTATGATTGATGATTTGACAACTCTCCCAAGAGATCAAATGGCACAGAAATTAACAGCTATATGTCACTTAAAGGCCCTAAACAATCAGTAAAACCCATACCGCTTAGTCAGTTATCAAATGCCCCGAAAGGACAAATGTAAAACAATTCAAACGAGAAAACTAACGGCCTGATGAATAATTAACTAAAAAACAAATATATTATAGAGCAACAAAAGAGGGGCAAAGGATACTAGAAGGACATTCAAACTCATAAATCGAAAATAAACTGACAACGCCAAGGCTAAAAAAGAAAGACAAATAGACAAATAATAGTACACAAAACACAACATAGAAAACTAAAGACTAAGGAACACGAACCCCACCAAAAACTGGGGGTGATCCAATGTGCTCCGGAAGAGTAAGCAGATCCTCCGTCGTCTTGATCATGTTAGTACAGACCAGGTAACAAGTCTAATTCGGTAGGTCACATTCCTGAAAAGGGGACGACGAGATTGTAGTTACGACATTAAGAATATATCCGCTATCATCTGTGAAACGAATATTCCATAACGGTCAACCAACTCGGGATGGCGTCCGTAAAATTTACGCACGGATGATTTCAACTTTACCATTTAGGACTCTTGGTTTAATAGCTTCCTAGTGAGCAGCAACCCTCTATTTAAGAAATCATGAGAGGAAAAACAAGCCCAGGGAGATATATACTTCGCTGCAGAAATGTTGCTACATAGAAATGGAAAGTTCACAATTGGGAAGCTGAAATCATCTCTTATGTCGTAACGTTTTGTTTTCAACCGACCCTCACTGTCAATTTCTAGATGTAAGACAAAATGAGGCAGACTTAACTGTATCTGTTGTATCCTTTATCTCAAATTCGAATGAACAGATGCGTTCAACATAGTTTCCAAATTTTGAATTATTTAGTGAGAGAACGTCATGTATATAGCGGAAAGAAAAGTTAAAGGAAACTGCAAACTTGTGTCCTTTGTTACTTAAAAGTTCCCGTATGAAGTCATCCTCATGAGAATAAAGAAACAAGTCGGCAAGAAGAGGGGCACAGTTTGTTCCCATTGGAATGTTGGTGGTTTGTTGAAAAACACGTCCTCCAAACGTAACAAACATGTTGTCAATCAAGAAATCAAGCATTTCGATAATGTCAGTTTCAGAGAAATTTTTGTTTGAATCAGGGTGATTTTTTACAAAGTAGGATTTATCCCTTCCTAAGACAAGATTCTTGTATCTACGTTGGCCATTCTTTTTTTATGAAACAAAGCAATACCAACTCTTTCATTTTGTCTTTTAGTTTGGAATAGGGATCACTTGTGTAAAGTGTTGAAAAGTCAAATGTTTTAATACTATTGCAAGATGAAAGAGTTCTAGATTGTATGTACTCTAAAAGATCTTTGGAATTTTTTGGTATCCATATCTGATTCACGCCACCTCTATAATAGAAAGATTCACAATAACTTTGAAGCCTAGCTTTGATTACTGATGAAATAGATGTTAATAATTTAGAAAGAGTTTTCGTGGAGCACTTGATAGACCCAGCAATATACCATTGTTTGTAAGGACCTGACATGGGACAGTGATGTATCAACACAATACAAGAACTAACTATGCTAAACAATAAACAAAAAACAAGTACGAGAAACAACAAAAATACTACAACCACTCAATTACAGAACGAAGACTTTGGACAGGCACATATAGAATGTGGTGGGGTTACTAGTTTGAAGGCGCCAACCCCTAACCTGGGTTAAGTTCCTTATTCTATGAGAAATTGAGCGAACATGAATCAGTTTATAACAATAATAAAAATGATAATACTACTATTATTAATAAACTAATAGTTACAATAATAATACTAATAATAAAAACACAAATACAACACCACCAACACAGAAACGGAGTTACAAAACTAACACAAAAGTCACTCGAACACCACACCTGAGTGAATAACCCAATCAAATGTTTGTGCAAAATATGAAGCCAGTTTGAAAAATAAAATTAACATACATCGCAAAATTGGAATTTTAACTAATCAGACATTCACACACTTTCAATAAATGAAACAGAACAAAACATAGGTCCCCACACCGTCGGTTTAAGGGACAAATTATGTTGAGAAATCGTTAAGTTTGAGAGACTAAATAGGAAACTTACCTTCGAAGCTTTCTGCCATAACTATCTGTTAGTAAGAATAAATGCAAATTTTAGTTTCAGTGAATGTGTATCTTTTCACTTTTTCATAAGCATTAACAACTTAAATTACTCTAATATTTCTATGTTTGTATATACATAAAAAGGTATATGCACGTTACTTAAATGTGCAGTAAAATTGAAAATTGCTAAAACAAAATTGAAATATCTTTCAATACGGGTAAAAATTTATTTCCCAGAATTGCATATATTTCAGAAAAAACTCTAATGAAATAATTATTTCTCCTAATGTGGCTTCGTAGTTATAAATCCCTGTCTTTCAAATGTTTTGGTTGTACCGTTCCTGCTGAAGGATAAACAAGAAAAGTCCAACAAACGAACGAAATTTTAAACTCGTTATTTTTGTTTTTTTAAATCATTGATAAAGGTATCTGGTATATATGAAACGCCAACAAAAATGAAATACTGTAATTTCAGAAATTAAAGCAAGATTGCTTTGCCGCAAAACATTCGAGATTTACTTTTAGTATTTCAAGAAATCTTTTTTTTTAAATAATTCTGTCAAAATAAAGAAAAAAACGAAAGCGTATTCTAATTAATGCAGTTTTTTTTTTGCGACATTTTAAGTTATTTTAAAAAATCGGATTTGTTTCTTAATTCACAGCAACTAGTGAAAATTAATATAATTTGGCTAAATTTCAATAATTTTGATTTTCAAATTGAATATAAAAAACAAGGTAAATGTTAGTGCATTTCCTACACATACAGTTCGTATTTTCATGGATTGCCATACATCAGTGATAAGTAATTGGTTTATTATACATACCTCAAACAAAGTTCTTGACAATAATAGTTCTTGTAGCTACAATGAAAGAAATGAATGTAACAACAAGATTTTATTTATTCTGGTACACATGGAAAAGAAAACACCCAATAACAACACTTCGCAAGCCACACCGTTCATGTCACTCATATAAACAAGGATGTGTAATTATATTAGTGAACCAATCATATTCAATGAATTTAAATATTATTAACAACATTTAAGTAATAATATTTTTCAATCCAAGGAATATTTTCCAAGAGGACTTTGTACGTTCAGCAAAACAAATGCCCTGATTACTCATTGTTTGCTATTAATGGTATTCTTAACAACTAAAATAAGATTACATATGTACCAGAACAATGTAGCTCTATAGCAATGCATGACTATCTCTGACGAATAAAGTTCACGGAGCAATTTTTAGTCTTGCTTTAAATGTCAATAAAGTCTTACAAATCCTAAAACGTTACCTTCCTAAGTATTAAAATGCACTTGCATGTAAAAATGTTCCAAAAGCAAACGTTTTCCTCAAAATACAACTGCAGGAAAGCTTGAGATTGTCATGGAAGAATAACAGCAGGATGTTACAAATGAAAATACAAGGATACGAAGAGAGGAGTACAATAATACACATATGGGAAGAAACGCAGTTCACTATTTTTAAAACTGCGTTTGTGATCATAAATCATGTTGATAGTGCGTGAATATAAAAGTATAAGAGAAGTTAAGTGTCGCACAATTTAAACATCAGAATATCACGAATTGAGAGAAATCGTGTCTTCTATAAACGTTTAAGACCTCTTACATTTCTAATTAATTTTTAGGATAGAATATCACATAAGGTAAAAAAATGATTTTGGTAAAACGCCACTCACTATTCATACAAATTCAGCAATCAGAGTTTTTATTTTACGTTGGAATTTTAAAAGAAATCAAAACAAAAATCTTTTATATGTCTAAGTGTTACTCTTTATATCGTTGTTTTTTTTCATATTGAATACTGCAAAAAATATGTTTATTCAATTAAAAAGAAATTTTGAAAACAAAATTCATTTGATGCATCATTTTACAAATAATTAAGTCATTTTAATTTTCTGATTTTGTAAACATGTCTATTTTTCAACTATCAAATGCTACGTAATTTGTACAAATAATTGGGATAACATGTAATTTTAGTTCCTTTATTCAAATAATGCATGCTCAATCGACTTTTTAAAAAATCCAAAAAAGATTTTCGTATAATATATTCTACTATGTTTCTGTTGTGTCGTAGTTCTCCTCTTATATTTGAGAGTGTTTCCCTCAGTTTCAGTTTGTAACCCGGATTTGTTTTTTTTTTCTCAATCGATTTATGAATTTCGAACAGCGGTATACTACTGTTGCCTTTATCTACTAAATATTTTTTGTAATTATCATTGCAGAATCGATATCAGTACTTGAGGTGTAAACTTCTATTTTCTTTTTTATTAGGCTTATAGTTTTGTGTTCGTGATATTACTACTAACATTACTTTGTAGATTCCTAGTTCGGAACCTAACGTATTCCGAACACCTTCTTTTATTTACAATGTTCAAATATGCAAATACTCTGAATTGGGAAATTTTGGGAAATCTCCAACACTAGATATTGTAACGTTTTGCAACAGTTTATTTTTTGCTAAGTGGACGATGGGAGATAATTCAGATTTAATTTGTGTAACTTTTAATGTCATCTAGACTAGCACCGCCACTGAAGTAGTAGACGTGTACCTTAATTTGTTTACATGTATACCAAAATTGGCGTATTTTTTTAATTTTCTCATTCTTTTTTCATACGGAAAACTCTTTATTATGTCCTTTCTAAGTAAATTATCATTTGTTTATATGTGATGAGTTTATAATACTCTGGCTATGAATGAAATTGATAAGCTCACATTTTTCTTGATAACCAGTGGTTATTTAGCTATCTAATATACAATGTAAGCTTGTCAATTTCCGATAGTGTTCAAACGATCCTCATGAGGAAAATAAATGAGCTATACTTTTCGTTATCCTCATATGACGCAAGTTATGAGATATCTGAATTTTAATTAGATGAATATATTCCTTAAGTTTTTTGTCTCAAGTTTGTTTGTTAAATATTGAAGCATGAAACTACAGTAAAATGATTCGTATCATATATCATTAGTTACATAGTCTGCTAGTGACCTAATTCGATACATATGGGTCAGTAAATTTCATATGGGATGAGAGCGAAGCTCGAATCCCTATATGACATTTTCCGACCCCATATATACCGTATTAGGTCACTAGCACACTATGTAACAAATTTATCTTACCGACTATTTTAACATGTGGTATTTAGACTAGTGGCCTATCAGAGTGATTAATACTTCAATATCGTTATTATTAAGAACCTACTTCCATTGGTCTACAAATCAAATGTCAACAATTACAACTTGTTAGCTTCAAATATGTTTTATGAATTTATTTCAATCATTCATCATCTATTTCTTCGTCTGTTGAAACCTTTAAGATTTTTCTCAACACCGTGTTGTTTTTATAAAAGGACGTAACTAACCGTATTGAAATAAGCCCCACCTACTAACCTAATATGGAATATATACGGTCTCCACGCGGTTGCTTTTAACCACTCATATTCCTAGAAATGTATAGGAAATAAATATATATAGTATTCTCATATCCATTTACCAAAGATATTGTCAGTGTGATTGTAATAATAAAAATCACAAAAAGTATGCTCTGTAAATACTACTATGTACATGTACTCCTACTTATACATTTGTTTTAAAATCTACAGTGCATTCATATAAACATTGTCAATTCAAAATCAAGGATTCATATACACTATTCTCAAATTTCTTTAGGTTTCTTATCATAAATTTAATGTGAAAACTTACGAGACAGTGTAAATAAAAATGTGCAGTCACATTTGAAGACATTCATTGACTGCTGAAAAAATTTAATCTATAACTGTGCAAATTTAGAATTAAAAATAATAAATATAAAAAAATTGATAAACTTTAGTTTTAAAATAAGATTTATCTTTATGGTCCTATTCTTAAATTCTCTTAAATTTAAATAAAGTCAACTTGTAAAAAACAACGTTAAATGTGTTAAAAATTAAGCAGTTAAAATTGATTTGTAAACTAATGATTTAATAACTAATTCAACAAAATATATCTAAAAGGCATAAATTATCACATTGTTCAAATAGAGTTTATTAAAGTTTACAATTATAACTGTAGGATGAAGTTAAGCTGAACACTTTCTGGTAATATATAAATTATGTTAAGCCTGATCTTCTGTCCAAACCTACCAATAGAAAATTGACCAACTCGCAATTAATGTTTTGTGTTATTAACAGCAATTTAAACAGTTCATCTTCGTCAAGTTCGTGTGTATGTATGTTCAGCTTGCTCATCAACTGTAGAAATCAATGTTTGTCTTTCAGGGAAATGGGTAGGACACTGAATCAAAAGGTGCTTCTCGTCCTAAAAACTCGATTAGTGCATGTTTCTTCACAGTTTTTCTGATATAGGTTTTTGGCGGTAGAGACCTATTCCCATTTCTATAGGGTATGCACCACTTCTTAACGTTGAAATGACATAGCGTTGCTTCGATGACATGGTTTTGTTTATTATTTGTTCCTAACAGTAACTTTCTTTAATTTTGATGTATGTCATAAGTTTAAGTATCCCTTTTCACATTAGTTTTCAATTTCTCTGACCCTATGTCTGTGCACTTTTCGGAAATCCTAAACGATGGCTAAAAATGCTTTTAATCCTAGTTCAAGTGTACTACTGACTTGATAGTATTGTTACAGGTCACACTTGTCCAAAATTGCATTCACTTCAAATTACCAGCTATTCCTGTGACTATTTTGTTTGTCCGATAAAAATATCTTTTTCGGCAATCGGCTTTTCAGCATTCTTATAATTCTCAACCATAGTCGTATCATTTTGATTTAATGTCCGAGTTGCACATCGAGCCAGCACGTTTTTCCAGTAAGATAAGGTAAGGATGCCCCTTTTCCAACTCACTAAAATGTTCTTATTGCTCTATATACTGTAGTTTGTCTGTAAGTCCAATTTTTCGAATCTCCACAATTCTGAAGTATGGTCTTCAACTGAAACTACAGCATTGAAATAAAGTTTCTAAAATACAGGAAGATGTGGTTCAGTCACGCTGTATTATCTTTTTAAAAGTTTATCCCTTTTTTTATGTTGACTGATTTCAGCTTCCCAATTGCTAACCATTCCCCTTTCACGAGTTTGACCTACCGATTTAGACTATTTACCGTGTTTGTACTAACATGAGCAACACGACGGGTGCCACATGTGGAGCAGGATCTTCTTACCTTTCCGGAGCACCTGAGATCACCCCCAGTTTTGGTGGGGTTCGTGTTGCTTAGTCTTTAGTTTTCTATGTTGTGTTTTGTGTACTATTGTTTGTCTGTTTGTCTGTTTGTCTTTTTCTTTTTAGCCATGGCGTTGTCAGTTTATTTTCGATTTATGAGTTTGAATGTCCCTCTGGTATCTTTCGCCCCTCTTCCATGAATTTCTATATACAGTGGCGCCTTTATAAAGAATATATATCTTCATATTGCTAGTTTTCCAGAGCTAGTGTGTCTTATTATGATTTCGAATTCCTTGATAGAGTATTGCCACTTACATGGAAGTAAATGAACCAAGGTTTCTAAGTGGTAAAGTTGAAGTTATCCCTTGGAAGGTTTAACGGAATCCATCGTTGATTGACTGTAAAGTGTTGTGAAATACTTGTTCCTGCTGTCGTTACCACGTCATTGATTCTCAGCAAATCGGGACCATTTGCCAAAATTATACTTGGAAAATAAATTTGTGTGAACCAACTTTTAATAATGCTCAAATGATTCGTATATATATGATGTGAAAGATTCCAAAGTGGTTGATCTTAGCTCTTACTGTGAAAATAATATCGTGTTCAAGACTATGGGTCACTGTTTTTCACATAACAGATACGTTACCGTCATGTTTTATTTCCTTAGCAAACGAATTTTCATACAAGGTGTCATTGCTTTAATATTTTCCTCAAAAACTATTCTAGATGCTATTAGTAGTCATAAATCTTGGTGATAGACTCTGAAAAGTTTATGAATCCATATCTTGATTAAATATAACTGTGAAGACAAAAAAACATAACAATTAGTTGTTCTTAATAAAATATGTATCAAGATATTAATCAAATATGTTTAAATATCAATTATCAACAACTGCTCTTGTTAATTTCATATATTTTTTCAAATGTTTATATATCTTATCTTTTTGTTTCAACTTGGAAATGAACAGATCACGTATCAGTTGAGAAGACGATTTTGATATTGAAAACTCTGTTATATCAGTTTTGGAACTATTAATTATAAATAAACTTTAATTATATTATATTTGAAATCAAAGAAGTGAGCGTAACGCTTAAAACTTGAATGAAACAATGGAATATAAGATGTAACGTATCTGTTCAAGGCAGGCAACAAATACGTTACCATAGGAAACAAATACGTTACTTAATGTTTGCACCCTGAATTACAATACTTTAACATTATTTTTTATCCTGTAGGTACAAAATTCAAATGTCTTATTCTTATCTATGTGTTAAAATATTTAAATTAATATATTAGCGAAAAATATATTAAAATATCCAGTTAAAAGCAGTATAACTACTAAATTTAACGTTGTCTTTCATATGTCTTCGCAAATTGCAGCTCATAACTTATTGTACTGATGATATTATTCATTGATCATTAAACAAAACAAAAATGTATTAAGGCAGATAACTCATCTGTCTGAATTCCGAAATGATATCGATATTCCATTGTTAATCAAACATAGTAACGTATCTGTTGGTACCGTATCTGTTCAAAAAATATTCTTGATCTTTTATTTCAAATGTTTTTCTAATAACAGGACATTTTTCACTGCTGTAAAGGATGATCAAATATGTAAAACTTTTATGCAAATGATTCCATAGTAACGTATGTGTTCAAAATTAACTTACAAAAACCATAATATCATTGACAGGTTCATTAGATCTAATAGCTAGATTGCTATAATTATATCTTATCGACTTTGTGTACTTACAAGTACAGTCTAAAACTTCCAAGGCGTAATTTTAATCTCAAAAGGATGCAAAATAAGCTCATCATTTAAGATAAATAAGTGGTTATTTGAGCTCGCTATAAAGGGTCTAATTAAGAAAATTAATAACTGTAATTTGGAAAAGTCGTTACAACATAGGTTGAGTCGAGAAAAAATTAATGGATCTATTTACATCTTTACACTCGTAAACCAAAGTACAATGGTATATAGACATATACAAATAAACAAACATGTATACATAGTATAAAGTTAAAGTACAAATGTAACGTAGATACATACAATGGTAAGCCTTGAGATTCTAGGCATTTAATAAAAAGTAAAATAAAAAAAAATATCGAACTCCGAGGAAAATTCAAAACGTAAAGTTCCTAATCAAATGGAAAAATTAAAAGCTCAAACACATCAAACGAATGGATAACAACTGTCCTATTTCTGACTTGGAACAGGCATTTTCTTATGTAGAAAATGGTGATTAAAACCTGGTTTTATAGCTAGCTAAACCTCTCACTTGTATGACAGTCGCATAAAATTCCATTATATAGACAACAATGTGTGAACAAAAACAACATAATAGGTAAAAATGTCAACAATTGGGGACAGCAGTCAACATTGTAATATAATCTTAATCACTATAAAATCAAACAAATATGTCAACAAAAAAAAAAAACCAGACATAATAGGTAGGTGACAGCAGTCAACATTGTAATATAATCTTAGTCACTATAAAAACAAATATGTCAACAAAGAAAAACAAAATGGCATATAGACAAAGCAAATAAGCAAAAACGAAAGACAAGAATACAAAAATATACCATAGCACAATAACACAATGACGGGATGTATAAGTACCGAACCAAGTGAAATGGATATTACCAAAAAATAGACTGAACAGTAATAGTAATAATTTACAAAAACAAATAAAAGAACACTATAACACGTAATTAAGATGATAAACACCGTCTGTACCTAGAATCTATACTTCAAGACCATCGTGTATTATTTGTGAAGTTGATACGGAATATTTATCAACAAGGTCTTTGTATCTTCCGACGAACTTTTAAAAAAAAAGGACGAGACGTTCTTTGACATAACCCTGGTTCATCAAATTTTTGCTCAGACACTTGTGACGTTTTATAAAGTCTGAATAGCAGCTGTAAGCTCTTGACTACCGAATGATTTGGGAAATGTACATCCCATATGCAGGTGAAGTTGGTATATTGCTACTAAGGTGGGGGAAATTGATAATTACAAAATTAAAATCGTCTCGTTTGTCATAGATCTGGTACTTAGATGACCGCTTATGTCAAATTCGAGGTATAAGTCTAAGAATAATTATTCGTATAAATTTGCACTGCTTGTTTAGTTCAGACGGGTTGTTGCTATATGTTCTCTGAATATTTTGCCATCTTCTAATTTCAATAGGATTTTTTGTGTTTAAAGTTCTAAATCTAAACTAGAGGCTTTCAAGAGCCTGTGTCGCTCACCTGTATCTACTGTGTTTTGGGAAATCATGTAAAATAAGGTTAAACTCATAATATATAGTATTAGATACCCTAATACTAAGTGAGGCCAAGTTTGGTTTAATTTGGCCCAGTAGTTAAATTAAAAGCAGAAGCTTACAAAAATTACCAAAAAATTGCAGAAATTGACTTTAAAGGACAATAACTTCAATAAGATGTCAATTGACGATTTTACTCATGTTGACTTATTTGTAGATCTTACTTTGCTGAACATTATTGCTGTTTTACAGTTTATCTCTATCTAAAATAATATTCAAAATAACCAAAAACTGCAAAATTACCTTAAAATTACCAATTCAGGGCAGCAACCCAACAACGGGTTGTCTGATTTGTCTGGAAATGTAATGGGCAGATAGATTTAAACCAGATGAACATTTTTACCACCATGTCAGATTTGCTCTTAATGCTTTAGTTTCATAGATATAAGCCAAAAACTGTATTTTACCCCTATGTACTATTTAAGCCATGTCGGCCATGTTGGTTGGCAGGCGGGGTCATCGGACACATTTTAAAAAGATTACAAAACTTTACGAAACATTTTTAAAAATTGACTTTAAAGGGCAATAACTCCTTAAGGGGTCAATTTACAATTTTGGTCATGTTTTACTTATTTGTAGATCTTACTTTCTTTGCTGAACATTATTGCTGTTTACAGTTTATCTCAATCTATAATAATATTTAAGATAATAACCAAAAACTGCAAAATTTCCTTAAATTACCAATTCAGGGGCAGCTGATTCGTCAGAAAATTGCATTGCAGATAGATGTAAACCTGATGAACATTTTTACCCTAGTCAGATTTACTCTCAATGCTTTGGTTTCAGAGATAAAAGCCAAAAACTGTATTTTACCCGTATGTTCTATGTTTAGCCATGTCGGCCATCTTGGTTGACAAGCGGGGTCATCGGACACATTTTTTAAACTAGTTACCCCAATGATGATTGTAGACAAGTTTGGGTAAATTTGGCCCAGTAGTTTCAGAGGAGAAGATTTTTGTAAAAGTTAACGACGACGGAAGACGGACGCCAAGTGAAGAGAAAAGCTCACTTGGCCCTTTGGGCCAGGTGAGCTAAAAAAGAGGCTATATTTTTGTTATCTAGAGTATCAAAGTAGGTTTCGAAATTCAGACTGTTTTTAAATAATCTATAATTCAGACCTTTTGGAGCGTTCTGTAGTGTAGCTACCATTTCTGTCTGAACTGGTCAGTGAATCTTAATTAAAAAGTATTACACAACCAGTTTTTACTAATAACATATTAGTGTTCCATTTATTTTATTTTTTTATGCATAAATACAAATCCACGTTCATTTTACTCTATCTATATGTAACATGTCGATACTTTTATTTTGGCATTGCACAAGTCATGTCTTCTTTGAATGTCCATGACGTTAAAACACTAAATCCCTGGGATGTGTTTTGGTTGATTTTAGTCTCTGATGCATGATTTTTTATCATTAATTGTTTTTGGTTTTTGACTAGCTTTCAGTAACTGCGAATACTCTCAAATCGTACTTTCGTGTTAATTTGACCTGTTGATACAATTTGTAATGTATTTTTGTTATTTAATGTTTACTTATTTAGTCTCACTATTTTTTTTAATATATACCACCTTTGATGAGTGTTTGGTATGACGATAATCTTTCACTTCTGTTCTCGCACTATGAATAACAAAATTATTGTAAAAAATATTACCGTACTCCATGTATACCTTACAACAAAATTATTTTTATTTACCCGTGTACGTTATTTTATTTGGCGGCATTTTGTCCAAGGTTATGGTTGTCTTTCTGATATTGTTTTACTTCTAACCCCCTTGTTTTATTAATTTTGTATTTACATTGTGTCATAGATCAAATTCATTCGTTCAGTGTATGTTCACTTGTATTTGTTAATATGTCTTTTGATTGAGTTAAGCCATTTCAATTGATATTTTATAGTGTGTCTTTCTATGTTGTGATGTTACACTATTGATTCAGGTTAGGGTGAAGGTTGGCGCCTATTAAAACGTTTTGTTTGCACCTGTCCTAAGTCAGGAACCTGATGTTCAGTGGTTGTCGTTTGTTGATGTGGTTCATAAGTGTTTCTCGTTTCTCGTTTTTTATATAGATTAGACCGTTGGTTCTCCTTTTTGAATGGTTTTACACTAGTCATTTTTGGGGCCCTTTATAGCTTGCTGTTCGGTGTGAGCCAATGCTCCGTGTTGAAGGCCGTACTTTGACCTATAATGGTTTACTTTTACAAATTGTGACTTGAATGGAGAGTTGTCTCATTGGCACCCATACCACATCTTCTTATATCTATGTATTGCTAATATAGGCAATTCTATTTTCTCTAATAATTTGTCCAGATCCAGATCTTTATGTAGGATAAAATTTATCCTTTCCTATGACACGCCATCATTGAATACATATATCTTGGACAGTTAAGCCAATCCACGTCACCGAAAAATCAAAGTTTTCGGTTTCGGTCTAAATCTACATCATACTAATAAAACGTCATTAGAGCTATTTTCCTAATGCTTGTAATTTAAAGGTGTGGTTGGCTTGCTTTCTTTGTTTGTATAAATGTTTGCTTAAGCATTGTAACTAAGATTGAGCATACATTTATACAAATAAAGCAAGCAAGCAAGCCAACCACACCTTTAAACTAAAAGCATTAGGAAAATAGATCTAATAGATGCATCTTAGATAACAAAGAGCAGTCACAAAACGATCTTCATTTCACGATTGAGTGAGTGGTAACGTTTTCATCTCACACCAAAAATTGCCTTACATTTGACGCTTGGATGACTGGATAATTGATATTTATCATGCCATTGTGTATACATCTCATACAGTAAAGAAATTTCGTGCAACAATCAAGTCACCTTAATTCATGTTTGAATTTCTTTCAAGTCAGCTGCAATAACCATATTATTCCAGCTCAAAATTGTGTAAAATACTTGGACCTAAACATAGACAGACATTTGTCTGGGGAAACTATTGTCAGTAATATTTTACAAAAAGTGAATGCCAGACTGAAGTTCCTTTATAGACATGGTAGATGTCTATCAGAAAACTCTAGAAAAACTTTATATACTGCTTTAGTGCAATGTCATTTTGATTATGCATGTTCAAATGGTATTCCTGTTTGTGTAAAAAGTTGAAAAATAAGTTACAAATATTTCAAAATATATATCTGTTAGATTTATTAAAGATATGGGAAATAGAACTTCTGTAAATTTTAATGTACTAAATAGCATTGGTTTCTTGAATGTAGAAAATAGAGTCAAACATCTAATTAGACTCAACCATGTACATAAAATATTTTATAACAAAAGCCCTAACTACATGCAAGGCAATTTTACTAAGATCAAAGATTGTCATAATTATTCAACAAGATCTAGTGAACGCAATTTTTTTTATACCACCTATAAAAGGGCAACAGACTTTAACATTTTATTATAATGCTATAAAGGCTTGGAACTTGACTTGTTCCCAAATGAACTTAAGAGCAACAAAAACCTGGAATTCTTATAAATCTAGTGTTAAAGATTATCTGTCAAAAAAGGAAAGCAACGATTTTAATAGCAAATTTTTATTTTATTGATTTGCTTTTATATTCTAGTCATTGTCATTGTCAACGTTAATAAAGCCTGCCAAAATCATGATTTCTTATAACTATATTTAATATTTTTAAGAATGTAACATAAAGGGACCCCATTGGAAATAAGCCGTATGGTTTTCATGGGCAATCCTGGTTAGGTATCAGCAATTGTTTTAAGATTTTATGATTTTAGTATGTTTACATGACTGCTATTGTTTTATACTACTTTTGTAATGTTTTATGTTGATATTTGATCAAATAAATCCATCCATCCATCCATCCGTCTATATTTCTTATAACTCGGTGTTACAAATACGTAATTGTAAGAATACAAGGATAATTTATATTGAATACAGTTTAATGTTACATGTTTAATTGGTTCTATACCACGGGATATAACCGCCGTACAGTTGATTCCAGACGTTAATTGCTGCATCGCGAAGTGTTGTTGGTAGATAGACCGTCCTAATACTTTCACCAAAGACTAATTGACGTACTGTTCAGTTAAGTATTCAATGTTTATGAAAACAAAGTTTACTGCTTCTGACAGCATTGTATATTATTTATATTACATGAACACCCTGTGACTATTTTAAATAGACAGGTCTGTGAATTACTTGTAAACATCGCGAAACAAACAATCTGTGTAACTCAAACTTGATTAAACTACAAATAGAGCATATTTGGTTGTATTTTGTGATTTGTTGTTGTTTAAAATACATAATGCGAATGGGAACCTCGTTGTTTTATTTTATTTGCTTGAAAAACTTACCTCAGAATTTTGGCACTGTATGATTCATTCTCCTTGTAGTCTGTTTGCTTTCTTTTGTACCGTTCGTTGTACATTCCTGTGCTGTTCGTTGTGCGAAAGCCTATCAATATGGTAGAAATGTGTATGAAACGGCGTGACAAATTTTCAAAACTTTTTAGCGAGTACTAAAACTTTTCAAGGAAAATTCGCCATAAAAATACGTTATATTCATGGATGTCCTGCTCCAGTAAATTTTCGTATCCATGACACACTAATAGCAAACTCGCCAAAAATATTTGAATATGCATGATATGAACGTGTATCACCTTAAGGCGATGTGACGCATATCACCCTGACCTTCGTGTAGCTCGGCCTTTGACCTCAAGATCAAAATGCTGGATTTCTAAGAAACTGGATTGCAATCAGGCGCTCCCGATGAGTGGGCTTCTCTAGCTCCAGTAAGATATGTTTCAAACAAATACAAAATTCAGGTTGTTTTAATCTTCAATATGAAATGTTAGAGATGTCACAAATAGTTTTAGTAGTTGCAAATGCTTGCTTACAAAATATAAAAGATAGGCATTTCTATAGAAACAGCTAATTATGTTCTCGATGTTTTACTAACGAACGGTACAGAACTATGACGAAAACACGCAACGAATGTACAGAAAAAAATCGACGAACGGTACACAACGCACAACGACCGGAATCAACCATACGTTGGTTATACCCGTGTATATTCAAGTAAGCATCTACGACTAGCTTGCATTTCAAATTGTAAATATCATCAATATCAAAGTCATTTAAAGACTATTTTCAGTTGTTGCATGTCGAATTATCATATAAAACAACAATGAAAATTCATCGCACCTCCAAAAAATCCACATCAGAAATGATTGCACTTACCGTGATAATGCATCGCATGTATAGTTAAAATGAATCGCATTCAGTAAACAATATTATGGATTCAGCTGCTTTAATAACACTTTTTTGGACTTTAATCCTGGTATTATACATTAAAAAGTTATATGCTAATGAAATTGTGTTAAAACATACATTCAAATCAATTATTTTGTATTTTCAAAAAGTAAACAAACGCAGTTTTTCCCATCATCCTTTATTCTACAATAGACATACTCGCATAAGACAGTGAAAATGAACTAACTGGATTCGCACTTTATATACACTGTGTCACTGTGTCTAAAGTACCCCGACAAAAATGTTTGGACTCGATAGTATCTAATATCTAATAGTACGGTGACGGACCATCAATAGACAGAGGTAGGATTTCTGTTTATTTATTTGTTATTTTTATGATATTGAAAAAAAGAAATACACATATAACTGTTTTCGATTGTGAGATGTAATATTTTCTACAACCGTTCTAGATTAACGGAGAAATAAGTAAAAAGGCAAGTCGAAATGAAGATTTGAGTGAACCTTGCCTCGAATTTGTTTAATTTTTCGTTAAATTGTGCACATTGTACGGAAAGAAAGGTACGGAAAGAAAGCTATTAACAAGGAGATTACAAGAATAGTCACTTTGAGCATCTCAATGTTTGTATTCATTTGCATGGAACTTATAAAGAAATTGGTTGTGTCAAAATTAAGGGACCCGGTTTTGTCTATGTGTACGACCCGGTTTCGTCTTAAAATTTCACAAAGCAGGACCTAGTTTTGTCATAGAAAATAACGCATAATCGTATGACGTATATCAAAATCCGTCGTTCAGTAGGAATTTGATGGACCGTTGCAGAGGACAACTTATCATTTATTTGAATCCGCAAACGCTTGAATTCCTGCTTTATCGGAAAACAATTTTTTTGGCAATTTTGCTTTGTATAAAAACGAATACTTTAACGGCGAAATACAAAGAAAGGAAGCTTGTAACGCAATTTGAGGCTTAAGCTCTCTGTACGGTTTTTTTTTAATAAGAAAAAAATATTCTGAACACTAAATGTTTATCATAAAGCAAGAGAATAAGGCGACTGTAGATGCATGAATTTTCATGCAGCGCAATGGATCACAATAATCATGCGTTAAAAAAACCTGTTTAACCCTCCTTCTAACTATTATACTTAGTATAAATGAGTAAAATAGTATCAGGTCATTCAGAAAATGCAATACTGATTATTTCATTAATAATTTTATAAATAAACTGTTCTTTATCTCTCCATTGTGTAATGATTAAATTACTTTGTTTTACATTGAAGGGACGTTGGTCAAGTTTAAAATTGGTAATATACAAGGGCGGATCTAGGACGATTTTATGCTAAAAAAATCATTTATAAATCGTAAAAAACATGATATAAAAATCTTTTGTTGTCAATAATGCGGGCGTACGCACTCTACGCTCCCTTGATCCACCCTAATAAATAATATAAAATATAACTATATCAAATTGAGAATGGAAATGGGGAATGTGTCAAAGAGACAACAACCCGACCATAGAACAGACAACAGCAGAAGGTCACCAACAGGTCTTCAATGCAGCGAGAAATTCCCGCACCCGGAGGCGTCCTTCAGCTGGCCCCTAAACAAATATATATACTAGTTCAGTGATAATGAACGCCATACTAAACTCCAAATTGTACACAAGAAACTAAAATTAAAAATAATACAAGACTAACAAAGGCTAGAGGCTCCTGACTTGGGACAGGCGCAAAAATGCGGCGGGGTTAAACATATTTATGAGATCTCAACCCTCCCCCTATACCTCTAGCCAATGCAGAAAAGTAAATGCATAACAAACGCACATTAAAATTCAGTTCAAGAGAAGTCCGAGTCTGATGTCAGAAGATATATCGTATACCATCCGCCAAACTTGATGTATGTAAATTGGATTATCATGTTTAATGCGAGACCAAGGGATGCACACTCTTGGCGGCTTGGGCTATTTGTATAAAACAGCAAATAAACCCAGACTTATCATTGGTGTTGTTAAAAGCAGTTGTAACAGCAGATGAGTTTTCATGAATAAGCTCATAAAATGACTCATCTGCTCCCTCAATAGTCACATTTTCTGTCATTTGTAGTAATTATTTTGGTGTAAGAAATGTTTGACAATATGATAAGTTTATACATTTTTGGGGAATCGTAACATTATAACCAAGTTGAGTTTTAGACCCGCCCTCCCCCACAAAAAAAAAAAAAAAAAAAAAAATTGGCCCTTTTCAACTGATTTTTTTATAGTTTGATCTTATGTTATGCTGTTACACCACTGTGGGTAGGGTAGGGTTGGCGCTAACACGTTTAACCCTGCCATTCTGCATGTGCTAGTCCCGAATCCAGGGGCCAGTAAAATCAGCGGTTGTCTTTTGTTGCTTTATGTCATATTTTCTTTTCGTTTTTTGTAATGTACATAAATCAGGCCGTTATAGTTTTCTCGTTTGAATTGTTTTATATTTGTCATTTCTGTTCCTTACATAGCTTGCTATGCGGTATTGTGTTTCTCATTGTTGAAAGCCATTCGGTATATTTGCTAACTATTACGCCATTTGGACTCTGATGGAAAGTTTCTTCGTTGGCAATGTTCACGGGGTAAGTGGCTACTTAGGTTGTTCTAAATAAGACGTAGATCTTGTGACGATAACATGCTGCAAACAAACTTTTATTCACATTAAAAATACATAATTGTAGTATACATTTATTTCCAATTTTAACTTGAAGTTTCCGTTGAATTTGAACTGTGAACTTTATCTGCTCAAGTTTATATAGTACCAGAAAATTTGGCGGCGTTGGATGCACGATTAATTCGTGAAAAAACGTATAGGCTAAAATCTTTTTCTGACTGTTCGTCAATGAATTTAAGAATGAGTAAAATATTGTAAACATTGCATATAGTATAGTAAAGAATACTAGCTTTACTCTTTTGATAAAATGATATGGTGACACAAATCATACCACATCTGCTTATTTTTATTTCCTTTCGTGCTAAGGTATAGTAAACAAACAAACAAAATAATAAACTATAAAAGTTTTAATGTAAATGCATGCTATAAATAAGATAAGTGGAATAAGGTATACGTATAACATCAAACAAATGTGTACTCTCTATTTCGAAAAGTTCCCGTTTAAAATGATTTTTAACACGACAGGTGTGTTTTACAATAACATAATTATATATATTGAATTGTTTTAACGGACAATGTTCAAATCCGTGTTAATGTTGCTTTTCATAAATTGTGGTTTTTAAACGAAACAAAACCGGGTCCTTTACAAAGACAAAACCGGGTCCTTGTGAAGTATACAACATTAACAAAACCGGGTCCTTCCATTCTAACATGACCCATTTCTTTCGTTCCATGCACATTAATACAAACATTGAGATTCTCAAAGTCATTAGTCTTGCAATCTCCTTGTTAATATCTTTCTTTTCGTACCTTTTTATCCGTACAATGTGCACAGTTAAAAGAAAAATTAAACAAATTCGAGGCAAGGTTCACTCAAATCTTCATTTTGACGTGCCTTTTTACTTATTTCTCCGTTAATCTAGAACGGTTGTAGAAAATATTACATCTCACAATCGAAAACAGTTATATGTGTATTTCAATTCTTCAATATCATAAAAATAACAAATAAATAAACAGAAATCATATATTTTCTCTGTCTGTTGATGGTCTGTCACCGTACCGGATATTAAATACTATTGAGTCCAAACATTTTTTGCCGGGTAGTTTAGACACAGTGTGTGTAGGATAAAGCAAAAATCGTAATTCACATAGTTAATTGTGCGGCTGCTGTTGTTTTTTTAGTTTTGTTATTGGAGTTTCGGCTTACATAAAAACGTATTATACCTGTTAATTATGTTTTTTTAATTAAGTTAAGAGGAAGCTTATCAATATTGATATAACTATGTGAATTTAGTTTTTAGAACACATTTCAATTACAACTTGATGTAGTTCCTAACTAGGATAAAAGGGTACACTCAAGGTAGACTCAGGAAACTATTCTTAGACATCATTGCTTCATTTGTTGCTGTTTTAATAAGTATACCGGCTGATTAATGTCGGATCTGTTTGTTCTGGTTTTGTATTGTGTTCTGACTTTGGCGTAATATTTTTGTGACTTTGAAATTTATTCGCAGTACAATACTTTAAGTACCGCTTAAGTCGACGCTAGGGGCCGTCTTGACCTTGTTGTAGGGTATGAATGATTCGTTTATTGTTGAAGACCCTCCAGCGACTGTCAAGATAAAGAACAGGAATAAAAGCCCTGTTCATTGATAATTTGTATTTTTTCTATGCATTGTGTATGATTTTATCCCATGCACATTTACTCCAAATCCCTTTTTTTCTATTTAAGGGCAAGTTTAGCCCTTCAATGTAAAAGGTAATAAGGCATTAACATTATTTTTGTTTTCAAATGATTTGATTCCGGGAGATTAGTTGTCTCACGTTAATTTAACCCAAATCAGATTTTTGGTTTTATTTACGGAAAAGAGAGCCAGTTTTGTATTCTTTAATATAAAGTTTAATTTTCCATGAAAAAAACCCACCATTTTTATATGCCCGATAGCATCGTTTCTTCTTAAAACATGTTCTCGACCAATATCTTAACATTGGCGGACATATAAGAGGGTGTTGATAGGGTTTACAGGATAGAGAACTATGGGCAAAAAATACAGAATAGAGAAAAATGGGCAAAAAAAAAAAAGAATAAAGAATAATGCGGTGCTAAAATATAAAGAATATAACTGCCAAAAACTAAATAATTGGATAAAACTATACTGATTACAGAAAAGAACAATGTCCAGTTATCAAGTAACTACAGAATGCCATTATTTTTAAAGACTGATAAAGAATAATGAGCGTCAAAATTATTGAAATGAAGGAGCCACCCCCATCCATACACCCGTGTAGCAATGCTAAATCACACAACCGTTCACCTGTGGTCGTAGATCTTTCCCAAGTCTTAAATCTACGCAAAGCAGAAAGACAAACCCGGGAACGAATTAGTCGAAAGTTTAATTAAAGTGTTTATTGATTCAGCCAGCGAAAATTTAGGTAGTAAACCCATCAAAAATAGCCGAGTTGCAAAACATCATCAACCGTGGTTTAATGCGCAATGTCGTTTAAAACGAGATGAGTTTCACGAAGCAAAGAAAAAATATAACTTAATTAAAACCGAAGAAAGTAGATACGATTTGAAAATAGTTAGTTAGGCATATAAAACAGAAATGAACAAAAGTTAAGAGGAGTTTCAATTTAAAGCTGAAAACGAACTGCGTAGTATGGATCAACATGATCCAAGAAAATTATGGATTTTTTTTTTTTTAACTAATTTTGAAAGACCACAGCATAAAAACACACCAATCAATCTTGATGAAATTCATGATTATTTCAAAAATTTGAACACAAACGGAGAATTTTGAAATACCAGATTGCGATGACGAACGTGTAAACGCAATCTTAAATGGTAAAATCACAGAAAATGATGTTTTTAAAGCCGTTAAAGATTTAAAAAACGGAAAAGCGCCAGGTTATGATATGGTCTTAAATGAATATGTCAAATGTACCATTCAGTTTATGATACCCTTATATCTGAAGTCATTTAATAAAATATTAGACTCTAGAGCCATTCCTGAAGCTAGGACCTTAGGTATTATTTTACCATTTTTCAAAGAAAAGGGGGGCCCCTTAATCCTGACACATATAGAGGAATTACTCTAGTATCTTCACTGGGAAAATTATTTACTGCAATACTGAATGGGAGACTTTCAAAATATGCAGACTTATTTGAAATTATTCCAAAAGCTCAAGCTGGCTTCAGGAAAGGCTATTCAACTCTGGATAACATTTTTTGTTGACGTGTTCTGATAGAATTATGTTTATCATTTGGTAAAAAAAAATTATTGTACGTTTATAGATTTTAGGAAAGCGTTCGATATTGTTTGGAGATTGGGGTTATCATGCAAAAATTGGTAAAAAATCAAGTTACCGGAAAAATTTTAAGAGTGATTTTCAATATGTTGATAATATCAAATCTTGTGTCAAAAAGGGAAATGATATTCCTGGTTTCTTTTCTAGTGATCTCGGGATACGCCAAGGAGAAATTAAATTTGTCACCTTTTTTGTTTTCTATTTTTCTTTCGGATCTAGAAGAATTTTTATGTGAAAACAATATAAATGGACTTGAAACAGTATCAACACATTGTCAAGAACATATTGGACTATATTTACAAATTTTTATCTTATTCTATGCAGATGACACTATCATACTTGCTGAAACAGCGAGTGATATGCAAAATACATTAAATATATTTGAATTATATTGTACACAATGGAAACTTTCTGTAAAACTGATAAGACAAAGATTATGATATTTTCAAAAAGGAAATGCAAAAGAAACCACTCGCATGATTTCAAATTATATGGTTCTGATATTGAAATAGTAGATTTTTATCCTTATCTAGGCTTACTGTTTAATTGTAACGGTAGATTTACAAATGCCAGAAAAAAATTGATAGATCAAGCAGAAAAGGCACTTAAATGCTCTTTACAGAAAAAATAGAAATTTATATATCCCTATTGATTTACAACTGAAATTGTTCGATTCTTTGGTTGTACCTACATGTATACTAATTTACTCTTGTGAAATACTGGGTTTCGAAAACATTAATGCTTTAGAAAGAGTTCATTTAAAATTTCTGAAAAAAAATCTTTCATTAAGAACCAGTACTCCTAATTTTATGATGTACAGTGAAACTGGCAGATATCCCTTGGAAAATAAAGGACGATTACGAATGTTATCAAAATTATTATTAAACAGCACAAAATTATCAGGATTATTATTACCAATTTTTGTATAACATGCATAATTCTGGAAATATTGTTTCTAAGTGGATTAGTTGTATAAAATCTAAATAAGAAAACACGGGTTTGTGTTATGTATGGAACAATCAGTGTATTTTAAGAAATGTTGACATCAAAATATATGTAAAGCAAATTTTACACGACCAGTTCATTCAAAAGTGGTTTAGTGATGCTGAAAACTCTCCAAGAGGTGGATATTATTTACTGTTTAAATACGATTTGTGCTTAGAAATTACTTATTAAGATTGAAAAGAGAAAATAAAATATAGAATATATATAACCAAACTTAGATGTTCAAATATCAAAATGCCCATAGAAACTGGTCGATGGCATAACATTCCAAAAGAGGAAAGATTATGTACTTTGTGCAAAAATAATTGTATTGGAAATCAGTATCATTACTTAGTATGTCGCAATGACGAGATTACAAACATAACACATAGATATATATCCCAACTTACTATATTGTAAACCCTTCAGAATATAAAATGAAAGGTCTGATGTCTTTATGTTATGTAAAAGTTTTGAATAACTTGTCATTTTTCACAAAAAACTTATGAAATATCTATGAGTATGAATATATTATCATCACTTGCATTTATTCGACTGGCGATCTTAAATCCCATTATTATAGCTCTGAATGATTTTCATGTGTTATTAATGTGTATACTTGTGTACAGTGAATTAGGTATAATGTACTATTACTTTAGGAAGTAACTGACATAATTATGTACTATATATATATATATTTCTTTATATCTTGTTCACCATTGTAAAATATTATTTGTATCATTTGTCTGCCTCTTGTTACAGTGTAAACTGTCTAGAGTGTTAATAAAAGTTGATAAAACACATAACGACAAACAATAGACAACCAACACTGAAAAAAATGAGAAACATGGACCTCGCAAAACAGAGGGCGAACAGAAATTGCTTCTTGGAAGACTTCGCAGTGAAAACAGTTTGATATGAAGATAGGCTTTTGTTTCAACTTATTATTTTTTTTTTTAATTTTCAACATGAGGCATTTGCCTCATTTGCCTAAATGTAGTTACGGCCCTCAAAATATGCCCAGCATAACTGGTTGACCTTTATGTGAATCATTTCGGCGTTGGTTATGGGCAGTCATTACCTTCGACGGTGACACATCCATTGATAAGGTGACAACTCGAGTCTAAATTTAAAAAAAAAAATAATTTGATTGGTAACGTCGAAAAACTTGAAAAAAAATGTTCGCGCAAAGAATTTTCTGACTCCAGACAAATAACCTTTAACCCTCCTCCCACTTGAAGTTAAATGGTTGCTCCCTAATAAATTCAACTTTCGAAATGCAAACTTTTTTTTTGAAAATGATGTAATGAATGAAATTTATGATTATACATTTATTTTACAAAAATTGCTTGTTTGAAATTGAAAATTAAAAATAATATTCTATTGTTGCGTTTTTAAAGTCCGTCAGTATGTATAGATCATCTCCCTTTGGCGTCCGTCCGTCCATGATATACACACCGAAGTAGGTTTCTGACTCCGAGACAAAAACCCTACCCCCCTTTTTGAAGTTAAATGGTTGCTCCCTAATAAATTCAACTTTCGAAATGCAAACCTTTTTTTTAGAAAATGATGTAATGACTGAAATTTATGATTATATATACACATCTGAAGGCGTCAGATATCTGTTAAATCTTAATCTGACTTTGGACATGCGCAAGAAATACCCCACCCCGTCCGAAATTATGTTTTATAACTTGTTGTACATTTTAATATGTAAATTTGACTCCAATTATTTGCTTTTCATCTGACCCGTCAACCACAGAGCCGTCAACTGTGAGATTGGATATACTACAAAACTGTTCAGTAAATGCACTCCTCTAAAAATAACAGACTCATAACATGGTTAACTCACTCGAAAATCAACGAAAAAAAAAACTATAATTCGTGTCTGAGACTACTATATTACATATGTAAATTAAAAGTGACAGTTCGTGTTTAAAGTGAAAATTAATTAAAAAAAACTGTATCTGACTCAAAAATTGAACACCTGTGATATATGATACTAGAACACACCCGCGATATCGCAGGTATTTAGAGCTTGGTTGAAAGTATGTAAACTGTTATAGGGTGAATTTTTGTAAAAGATTTTATGTCTGGAGAAATTCAGAAAAGGTATCAAACTGAGTCATAGGCACTTGGAGACAGGACAATTATTTTAAGCCCTCTCCCTTTTTTCCAAAGTCCGTTATTTTTTTATTTTTTTTGCTCTCTGCTAAATTGCATGATTTTCGCGTTTCTGTATACTATGAACATAGATCTACATATAATATAAATAAAGTGTATTCGCTATTAACTATCAATTCCATCCACGGCGATCACTGCTATATTATATAGAGAGTCTCTATATATTATAGGATTGAAATCATAGTATACATGCAGAATAACGCGAAAATAATTGTCCTGTCCCCGAGTAATTATGAAAATTGTGTTTAAAGAGGGGAGTAAAGGGAGGTATCTGCACGAAAGAACGCGAAATAAAATTGCCATTTCACGATGAGCGAACAATTAAAAAATTCTTGCACGTTGATCTTTTTATCGATTTCAAGAAACACGGTGAATAACGAACCTTTTTCCAGCTGCACGTGAAATAAAAAGTGGCAAAACACGTTGCTCGAAAAAAAAACCTTTACCCCCTCTTTTAAAGTTTAAAATCGGAAGTCTTGGGTATGACTTAAAAGTCGGTCTGATGACGGAAACAATATCCGGACACCTTTTTCTTCGTTTTTCTCCCAAAATAACCCAAACTGAATAATCATAAGAATGGATGACAAATGCGACTATGCATGGTATCTATAGGACACAGAGGCATGCTGATTAATTTATTGGGGAAGGAAGAGAAGCGACACACAAAATGAGGTCTTCTCGTTTAATAGTATAGATATATACCTTTACCAAAACCCAATGTTCTCGTAATAGTAAGATACATGTATACATCATTATAACTTGAACTGTGCAGCATCAAGGCACATGACAATTAACCGATGCAACGATTATTTTCTACTTTGATTTAAGTTATTTGAAATTTAATTTGCTCAACATGGTCGGTATTCAATTCCGGAAAATTATGTAAAGCTTAATCCGTTACGGTTTTGTGTATTATAGCTGTTTCTTGGTAGGAAGTTTTTCATGATCAGGATGATGTTGGGTGTACAAGTGATAGCTTTTCTAAAAAGCTTGCCGTATTTTAGCTGCTTATACATGTATTGAGATCGGTGGTTTGTGGGTATAGGTTTTTTTTTATTGGAATCTTGCACTCCTAGCATTAGAATATATAGTGTCTTTTTTCTCCTGGTTTTTTATTTTAGTTGTAGTATTGGTGAATCAGGGTTATCATTGAAGGAGGCTTGATAATCACATATGATAATATATACATATATATGGTTTGTAATAGCTAAAGTAACGATACAAACACTTTTTTGTTTGTTTTGTGGAATATGATTGTTTACTCTTTATGACAATGCAAGAAGTTTTAACATGCATACTGTGTCTTGACAGTTATGTAATAGTTAGCAAGGTTATAATCAAGTTGGGGAGCGTCTTTTTACCACAGAACACCACAGAATACCACAGAACACCACAGAACACCCAAATTTACCACAGAACTTCGAAATAATAATACTTCAGACATTATTATCGTGTTATTGTTCATTCTTTCTTATAATTTGACATTTATTATTCAAATAAATTTAATTTTTCTATTTAGGGTCGACTCACTAACGCTACGCCCCCAACTGAATGGCCAATATAAATTGGGATCATACCGAAAACCCCTAGCTATTAAAACCATAATATATTTATATTTGTGACATTTATATTTTAAGTACATTTTAATCTTTTTTGTAATTTAATTTCATTTTTGAAAATGTTAAGATGCATTACGTAATTATTTGTTAAAATTTATTTTCTTTTACCAGGTGTTTTTTTTTTGTCACTTTTTTATGAATTCTATGTTAAGAGTTGTTACAATAAATAATCAAAATGGTTAATGTGACATTTTATTGAAGTTGTTGTCAACAAATAATTAAACTTTATTAAAGTCATTAATGAAGTAATTTGTTAAGCTGATATCTAGAGTTGTTCAAACAATTGGCTAATGTTTGTACATCAAAGTTTTCTCCATTTATAGAGTTATATATAAAACTTCAAAAATATATCTAAAGTTGTTGTAGGACAGTTATATTTGAGTTGACTTATAACATATTATAAATGTGTCTTTTTAATTGACAATTAAAAGTTCAAGCTCGATGACTGTTTTTGAATCTTATGTTGTGTGTGTATCTTCTCCAATCATTTAACAATATTTCGAATTTTTACAAAATTTTGTATGCATTTAGAAATCGTTGAACTGAAACTTTATATCGGGAAAAAACTGGTATATGTAGCATTTACATATATATTTTTGAGTCCAAAATTAATGTTGACCATAGCAAGTTCAACGACACCATTAAAGTACCGACAATTTAATTAGATTAACCAATTTTGACACTTGTGGAAATCACCAATCAAGCCAATTAACATGTCATTTAAATTATCACACCTGAGACATCAAATACATTTAATTGGATTACCTTATATAATCAGGTGGCAACTAGAATCCAAACAATGAAGAATTTTGTAAATATTCAATTATTAATGATATATATATTATATTAAATAGAATGTTGAAAGCAGTCTTCCTGTTCTAATTATTGTCAAGTCATTTCAAGAATTCAATTTTTATATGATAATAAAAATTCAAGATTAAAATGTGAACCGATGATCACGATCATTTTAGTTGAAAAATTAAAATTATTGTCTTATAGGTTTATTAATTTCACAGAATAATGTCTTATAGGTTTATTAATTTCACAAAATAAATAGTTACATATGAGAAATATTAACTCTTTCTTAATTTCACGAAAAAATATTGTAAAACAAAAGAGATATTAACACTTTTTATCAATCAGTTCAATATATTCAAAGCGTATATTGATCAGCGACTGAGAAAACTATACTGTAATTTTTTTGTTGCTAAAAACTATTTTTTTAAATGTTTATTTTAGATTTTCATTATTACAATGCATTAGTTAAGTGTCTCAAAGGTCTCCAAATGTAAACTAAATATGCCAAATAACAAAAACGTTATGATCATTTTTATCTCATCCAGTCAATCATCATGTCATTGGTGTAACCCGAATTAAAGAAATAATATAATTCGGAATTATTAGATTTGCGTTTTATAAAGTAATTTTACTGTTCTGTGGCATATTTCAGTAGTTTTGTTGTAAATTGTGTAGTTCTGTGGTACATTTTGAGTGTTCTGTGGTATTCTGTGGTATTCTGTGGTGTTCTGTGGTAAAAAGACGCTCCGATCAAGTTGATAAGAAAAACGTATTATTTACTTTTGAGGATTACTGCTAGACAAAATGAACTACCAGTGGCAGATCTAGAAATTTTCATAAGAGGGGGCAAGCTCCAGTCATGATTCAGTGATTCACTACATGTATATGATCAACCAAAGTTTTCCCACGAAAGGGGGGGGGGGGGGTCCCCTGAAAAACTCTCTAAATCCGCCTCTGACTACTATAGTTGGCCGTTCGAATATGAGAATATTACATCTTATATGTATAGAAGACGGTGGTCTTTTAGCCCAAATTAGAAGGGCGCTATACCCTGGGTGCCCTTAGCCACGCCCTGGGTGCCTTCAATTGTGCCCCTCTCTGACGCCTTTTTTCAAGGGGGGAAGAAAAGTAAGTTTATTTCGCTTCTTTTGGTTAATAGTGATCTGATGTATGAATGTGTATTGCCATGTTTTATGAACATGTAGTATGAATGACTTTTCTAAAGCAAATTTTATAGAGTAAATAATCAAAACAACAATTTATGCATCTTTATTAACAACATATACAGTAAAAAAAAAGTGAACTTGTGATACACACAGAAACGTAGACAAAAGAAATGAGAAGTGCATTTTCCTATCATAAAAAAAAGTGCCCTGCCCTTCACTGGCACCCTGCCCCTTTCTATTTCTAGCTGGAGCACTTCAAGTGATATATATCTCATCTGGCTTTTGTCTTAGAAGAAGCAATTAGTTTTGAAGGTACAGGTTAAGTGTTGTTATTACTAATTTCCAGATGTAGTATAACTATAAGAAGATGTTTTGTGGTAATGGATTTGGAATGAAATATTAATTGCAAATAATTTTCTAGAACATGTTGTAAGCTGGCTTCTTATATTTTTATTATTTTGTTGCGGTTTGTAATCTTGACATTTTTTTTGTAAGTTCTATAGATGAGAGCTTCATATTGCTATTATCATTTAGTGCTTTATATTTGGTTGCATGTGCAAGCATATGCTTTTGTTAGTTGGAATATTTATATTTTCATTTCTGAAGGCAACAAGTTCATGTAATACATATAGTCAGGATTATTAGTAAGCGATAGTTGTTTTGTTTGTTTAAGTTTATTGTCATAATTGATATGAACTATATAACTTGCTGTTTGGTGTGAACCAAGGCTTCATGTTGAAGACCGTACTTCAACCTATGATGGTTTACTTTTACAAATTGTGACTTGAATAGAGAGTTGTCTTTGATACTGATATGACATTCTGTTATATCTATCGACAAGATTGAGAACACATTTTTTTGTAATAAAACATATTTAATTCTATGATATCATATTCAACAATTTATCGGTAATTTGTGCATTTTTCCTTTGACGTGTACTCTCTGATAATGTCAGTATCAGTTGACTGGTCGTGATATATAAATTATTGGGTCAGTTCGCAATTGACATGCTCAGGTGCGCTGTGTCAGGATCTTCTTTCTCCTTTCATTCACAAAATCATGCATGATTTTTTTTTGCAGAATCGCAAGTGTGTTTTGGTGATTGAAACACTTCTCATATTGTTTGAAAGTTTCAGTAAAGTTAGTTTTGCCTCTTGACAGATTGTGTGAAAATTCGAACAGAATATGAATAAAAAACCCAGTAAACTTTAAAAAAATGCACCATTATTAATAGCTTTCCTTGCTTATTCACAATGATGTACAAAATGTATAAATATATCATCCAGGCTATTCCGATCTTAGTTTTTATTCATACATAGTCTGGTGCTGTTCCAAGTAGTCTTCTTTTTCTGTTTCTTGAGAAGTATTTGTTTTACCTGTTCAGTCAATTTAAAGTGTTACAATTAATATTTAGACGCAACACAGAATAGTGACCAAAAAGGTACTGCTATCATATGAGAGGAGCTAGAAAAAAAAAATGAAATGTACACATTATCAACATTTTTGTGGGACCATCAAGATGTGGTTTCATTGACTTTTTTGTCAATATATAGACAGATATTCATAGACCAAATAACAAACAAGCAACAAATTCAAAAGTAGATGTAGGATGAATTATAGAAAGAAGGGGTACCCGGGGACCCGAAACTTGACAAGGTTTGGTTTGGAACAAGTAATATGTCTGCATTAACATTAAATGTAGGTTTTAAAAGGGGGACCCAGATCGCCTTTCCCTAAATTCTTTTCTGAAATTAAAGGTAGCCGCATATTTCTGGGCGCAGTTGAAAAATAAATGAACATGACTTTGAAAAAGCAAGAATATTAAGCTAAAAGAAATAGACAAAATTTGGATGACATCTATTAAAATGTTTGAAATAATTATGAAGTTGACAAGAAATGAACTTGTTCAGATAATATACAGTCAGCCTACAGACTTGTTGGTTCCTGAAATGTACTTACACAATGCTTTCCTAAAATAATTTGTAATGTGATCGTTTTCATGATGAATGATGAGCAAACATAGATTATGACGTTGTTTTTCTCGTTTGAATTGTTTTACATTGTTATTTCTGGGCCTTTTATAGCTGACTATGCAGTATGGGCTTTGCTCATTGTTGAAGGCCATAAGGTGACCTATAGTTGTTTATTTCTGTGTCATTTTGGTCTTTTTTGGAGAGTTGTCTCATTGGCAATCATACCACATCTTCTTTTTTTATATTATAATTATATATAATGACAAGATAAATGTTATGTTACCCACCCAACTAAGTAAAATATATAACTTCTCGTTGAACTTCTAAAACAACAATAAATCTGCTGATTCATATCGTATCATTCAATGCTGTAAGATGCTATGTGAAAAATAAAGAAATTTACCTTAATATACATGTATGCTTCCATTATATTCGGCATTGTTATTCAGTTATGTCCAAAGCAGAACTTATGAAAGGCATGCAATAATTTATTTTCAATAGATGCATTTGAAAAATTTATTTTTCAGCACTAGTAAAGCGACGTCTATGTTCATGATGTCATGTGATCATCTATATATATAAGAATATTTCATTAGAGTTGATTTATTAAAAATTGCTTTGAATCCAACTTATTGCTATTTGTCTGCAATTACTGGCCATCACAAAGGTTCACGTAAAATTCTGACGTCATAATACAAAATATCTGACGCCACAATGGAAAAATGATTGTAGTATGATGTCAATGGTTGAAGCGGGACAGATTCTCAGGTCAGCTGGGACAGAACTCCATAAAGCGATTAGGTGTATGGTTATTATATATGGGTACTATGTTCAGGAGGATTAATTCTAATATATATACGTAAAATACCTGTTCGGTTTTGAATTAACATCCTGGATCTGGATTTCCTTATCAACCACCATCATTGTTAACGCATCCAAGTCATAAACTAGAGCCTTTATACATAGTCAGTTCGATCTGCCAATATCACATATTTCAAATACTTATACAAATACAGCCGATAGATTAAACTCAGCACCATTGTATATTGATGATTATACATTTGTACATATAGTATCAGCTGATTCAGATTTGAAAAGGTTAGCAAAATAGCAGCACCATCTGAAAATGGGAAACCTTGATTATCTCGAGCATGTGAATCAAAGCAAATAGTAATTCTCATCACGACGAAATATACTTATTGTAAGACCTGATACATTGTACATTGTAATGTGAACAAATTAGAATTTGATTTATCTATAACAAACATTTGTCAAATGCAGTTCTCAGTGCTGTTGATATATCAATTAACAATGACTGCTGAGCGCCACTGTATACAGTGGCAGATCCAGAACTTTTCATAAAGGGGGGCCTATATAATCAACCAAGGGGAGGGGCGGTCCCCCCCCCCCCCCCCTTTGGATCCGCCTGGGGTGTACAACGACTCCAAAGAATAAATCATCATGTACGAGTACATTAAACTGTCTACCCCACATGCGAACATCATTTGGGACCTCGCTGTGTTGCAAGTATCTTGGGTTTTCAGGCATATTAATTCAAATTGCTCATTGGACATTGCTGCCTTTGTTAATGATGTGATTTCCGAGTATTATCACTCAATACTAATACTACTAATACAATTCAACGCCTCTAATTGTACTAACTTACCAAATATCCTATGATACGCTCTGGTAAGATGTTTCTCGCTCGCTATATTCCCGCCAACACGCCAACTCTCGTTACCTGGTAACTATCTGAGATCTTATCCTGAGTTAGGTAGTTTACAATGGATCATTCCGGGAACCGGGCTACGCGGTATATCTAACTACCGTACTGTCTACATAGTAATGTCACGTCCATTATACCATATTACACAAACTTCCCCCCCACTTTGAAAGGAGTGAGTTTACTTCCTATTCGAATATTCACTATCTTCATTTAGTCCACCCCGTCTGGTCGCACCACGGGGATACAAATAAATCTCCATATATATAGTTATATATATTCCAATGTTGACATATTAACAACATACATATATTTCAAAATTCCACAATTGCTCCGTCTTCGCTCTGCGGAGTTATTTTAAGATTAATATATCATTCCTTGATATATATATAGATGTATTAAACACAATCTATTCACATCTGATGTAATTTCCAATCACAATTTATAACTGATTTTCTATGTCCACATGAATCTGCTCTATTTACATTTCAGAATAAACCTGTCTCCTGCAGGCTGCTTAACTAATATATAACACAGTTCACTATTTAGCCGTATAGACTTTTGCCATTCTCCATGGTTAATGCAAAAATTTCAGCCACTGGCTGACCCCTTAAACCTGCCAAAATCATGGCAACTTGTCCAATTCTCCGCGGATTATTAATCCGTATGTTGGAAGGAATTGTGCAGTAGAGCAAATCAGTCTCTATTAAAATACGATGATTTGGAACATTCCTGGCGGCCTGTATCTGATCCTCGTGAAAGTCCTTTACCTTTAACGAAAAACTAAAATACGTATTTGGAAATACCCGACGCCAAGTGTCCATTTGTGTTGTGCTTCCATGAAAACAATGAAGATGGATTTTTTGTTCAGGTTCACATTTGCTTTGCACTATTTCTAAAGCCCTGGTGTAAACTGCTTCAGACATTGTTTCCGTGGCCTGGCCACGCAAATGCAGAATGACTGGTTTGTTTGGTCTCGCCAAACCCAACAATTTGTCCAAAATTTTCTCTTGGGACACCCAGTGTATTGGATTTATGGTTCTGTCCAACCCAATTTCACCTAGCGCAGATACACGCATGTCTGATAATGCCTCTTGCATCGCTGTAAATTGGTCATTGTT
Organism: Mytilus californianus; assembly: GCF_021869535.1. Lineage (NCBI taxonomy): Eukaryota > Metazoa > Mollusca > Bivalvia > Mytilida > Mytilidae > Mytilus > Mytilus californianus. The sequence continues at coordinate 55,897,001 of NW_026262734.1, forward strand.
GAGATATGGGGCAGCTTTTGGATGCAGTCCTATGGCAATTTTCCATTTGGAGGTGTCCGGTAAAACCTGCGGATAAGTATCCGGATCACAATAAACCATTACCCCTCCAACCACCTCAACTGAAATATCTGGCGGTGGTATCAATTTCTCCTGTCAATATTGTTCCACAGACATCGCCAAGGAACCTGTGAGTAAAATACTGGCCCTGTCTAAATGAAAGTGGCTGTCAAATGCCTCTGACACAAGTGTAACCTTTTGTATACGTTTAATGTTATTGTTACTATCTGATGCAGGATTCGATACCTGTATAACAGAATGTACCGGCATATCCGTCTTTCGGCTTTTATTTTCTGATTCTGAACGGGAAGAATCCCGGGATTGTCTTTTCCTGTTTAAAATTTCCCTGGCGTCCATAGGTTTGCCAGCAAGCTGACTCTGTAAATTACTTAAAAGTCTTCACTACAGTTTTAACTGTCGGTGGATTGATTTCACGGGCCCTGCCCGATAGAGTAACCATCTGTCTTCCCTCTGTTGGACGACTGCTCTTATAGGATTTCGGCAGTGGTAGGTTTACCAACATCTCAGCCTTCCTCCACTACAAAAGTCTAAAAGTCTGAAAAAAGACCAGTTTTTGTCTTAATTTGCATGAACTTTTACTCGACATTCTCCAAAAGTATGACTTGTGTCTTAATTTTTCTTGACAAATTCTCATTTATATTAAATTTGTATGAAATTTACTCGAAATATTCTCGACATTCTGAATATGGTCTTAAAATTTCTTGACAAATTCTTGACATTTGAATACTGTCTTGAAATTTCTCGACATATTCTCGACATTCTCATTATTTCTCAGTATGGCTTGACATATTCTGAACATTTTGAATCGTGTCTTAAATTTACTTGACAGTTCTGAGTTTTACAAATCATGACAAATATTCATGATATAACTTTAATCTTTATTTCTCTTTATATGATATACTGTTGTTTCAAGTTACACTTCTTTACAACAAAAATAAAAGTTGGGCATGTAAAATAATTGAAAATTTGGGTATATAAATATTTTTACAAATGCAAATATGGCTATGAAATCTAAAGTATAAAATAATTCAAATGTGGGTGTGTTGATATAAAACAATTTCAATGTGGGTTTTTAAATAATTACAAATTTTGATTCCTACATCTTATAAATTAAATGATTCAAACCAATCATACTGTAGACATATTTCATTCTACATTCATAATATTCAATGTTGATATGGTAAATAATTATTATACCAAAATGTGGTTTATATAAATAGCAAATTATGATATACAAATCATTCATTTAACAGAAGAAAAATTTGTGTAATGTCATCTGTTGGAATATATTAAGTATTACACATGGACAGGATGTTCCCCATAAAATTAAGGTATTCCACACCCCAGAGTACACGCAACTGTCAAATAGAAGTTATTGCTTTACCTGTAATTAGCCATACAACTTATCAGTTGACCGACCATGCCACTACAATTTAAAAAGTTTGTTGATAGATGTAAATGAAAATCATCATTTTGATGAAAAAAAATTGAATTGAAATGGATTTTCTTCATCAAAATTATGAAGTTAATTATTTTAACATAAAAACAAATTGAATAATTCCCAAAGATTAAAAGAAAATTATTATCTACTCCAGGAATAATAAAAAAAATGTATTTATAATGGGTCCCATCAATGATTTCTATAGAAATCATCGGTCTTATGAAATGGTTCTCAAACAGACATGCATAATATAGATCTAAACATTTTTTTCTTTTCAGGAAGGAGTTATCACAAATATTTATTTTTGATAAAAAATTATAAAATTCAACACTCAAATTTGAATAAAAAATGTTTTGGGTTGTTCTAAAAAATGAATAAGGTTTTTGAATCAAGATGGGAACAAATTCTTTGACCTAAACGAAAGCCCCTCCCCCCTCTTTTTTTAGCCACACAAACCCAAAAGATGAATTGTGGGGTCCAAAAGAGATACAAGACACCTATTTTAGTAAAGCAAATTTGACTGGCAGTTTTGCGAACGGCAAAAATCTAAATGCTGTTTGTCAATACCTTCGACTTATATTCCAAGTGAAAACAATTACTTAAATGTTTAATAAAAATAAATCAAAATTAAACTACATGGGGGATTATTCAGGGTATTCCAACTTAGTTGCACCAAAAGGGTATCTTACTATACCAAATTAATCCTTGATTCTTCAAAATTTAGTTTAGCCATAATAAAAAGGAGTATATAACAGCAATAGAATGTCATAAACAGTGCAGAATAAGTCTGTTCACATTTCAGGCGAAATTTATACTGTTGAGATAGTGTCAAGACATATTTAAGACTGTCAAGAATGTGTCGAGACATATTCAGACATTATTTAGAATGTCAAGAATATGTCGAGACATATTCAGACATTATTAAGAATGTCAAGAATATGTCAAGACAGATCGAGACAAATTTAAGACAGTCAAGAATTGGTCGAGACTAATCCAGACTCTTATCAGATGATACAGGAAGTGTCGAGAAATTTTAAGACAATGTTCATACTGTCAAGACACTTGTCAAGAAAAATCAAGAACCTTATTAGACAAATTCATACTATGTCAAGAATTTTTAAAAATTATTCAGACAAATTAAGAATGTCGAGTAAAAATTCATGCAAATTCAGACAAAAACTGGACTTTTCAGACTTTTTGACTTTTGTAGTGCTCTTTACTGGAGACTGTTGTTGCTGTCTTGGGGGCAACACATACTCAGTTCCAATTCTGCGGAATTCCGCCCTCCTACTTGGAGATAACTGTGAAAGCAGTGTTATTAGGATACGCCACTGCATTAGAACTGCTGGCGAATTCACAGGATACATCGTATAAATGTCCTCTGCTGGTGGGTACCAGTTCATTACCGCAGTTAAATTCCTCATCTGGTCCTGGCATCTTTGCATCATTGTGCAATTTCGTGGCAAGATATTGTTACTATTTATGTAACGCACCAAATCATACACTGTAGCACGTGGACCAACAATCCACGAAGCCAATTTCTGGATGGCTGCTCCTCTTAGTTTTTGAAAACCTGGCTCCTTCTCAAATTGATCAAAGGGACGGTCTTTAAAAATATATGGCAAGTGATACTGCCAGCAGTGGTGTTTTAACTTTTTGGTCGATTCTCCACACGTTAATATTGGGCACGTAGAATGTTTGTTGCTGTCATGGTATTTTCTAACATCAGGCTGTTGAACATCCTGCTCCTGACTTGGCCCTTTGACTTCCGGCACCTGTACCTCGGTCCCTTCTGCTGCTGGTACACTGACCGATCTGGTTCCAGAACCGTCAGTTGATATAACTATGTCTGCCTGGTGTTCTTTTACAAGAATAACACGTGACGAATCACGTTCTTCTTCCACTGGGGCAGTAGGCTCTTGTGGAACCTGAATATCTGTCCAATCTATATAATTTATGTCATGTAGATCCAGAACATCTTCTTGACATTCTATAGGTTCTGTCTTGAACTCTTGATCGTGACTTTCACGTACATCTCCCGCTGTTCCCCCGGGGGAAAGGCAATGGTGTCCCTTCATATGCCTCTGAAGGTGTAGGCCAACTGTTCTCATCACCCTTACTTGGCCTTTTACTCATGATTAATCAATCCAAAATACACAATCTGAAAAACACAATAAAAACTATTTATAACATATGCTAAAAATGTACATCATACTACTGGTATTGCCTTAAAATATAAATTTACCTTGCGGTGCCAGAGTCCTGGCACCGTGGACATCTAAACTTTACCATAGTGTCCGCCAGCTCTGGTGTCAAATCTACACAAGCTCCATGGTACCACTCATGACAAAAATCACACTGTATCATAAACAGTCCATCATCTGGTTTTCTGCACAAACAGTACAAGTCTGGATTAGTCGCCTTGATTACATCTTCACCGTCCTGTAACCGGTGTTGGCACTGTTTTAACCAGGGTGGTACTTCTCTGTCTTCACATGCCTTTAAAGGGTCATGATTTATTGCCAGTACAGTTTTTTGTAATTTTATCTTGTACACATACGAAGATAATTTGGCACATACAAGTCCTGGACCTTTCCAAGGTGGGTCCAATTTCTTCGCCCTACCTTTACTTTTTGCCGTGTCTATTACATAAACTAAATCTACTATTTTGTATTCTCTCTCCAGAATACGTACATCATAATCACGTTTCATGGTATTCTGTGTAGTTTTTAGCGTGTTGCGCGCTATTTCATGTGCAGATGTTATAGCATCTCGGAGTCTTATCACATACTCATCTTGTGACTCGTCTGTTTTAGCACCAGGTACGCTGTACAATAAATCAACAGGCTGGTTAACCTCTCTCCCAAGCATCAGCATGTTTGGCGTAAAACCAGTACTTCTGTTAACTGACGATCGAACAGCTCCTGCAAACTGTGCCAAGTGTTCATCCCAATTGTTTTGTTGTTTAGACACGAGGCAACGGACGGCGTCCATTAAGGTTCTGTTGCAACGTTCTGCTTGTCCGTTTGATGATGGTCTGTACGGAGTAGTTCTCGCTTTGTGCATTTGCAAGATTTCACAGATGGATTTGAAAAGCTTACTTTCAAAATTGCGTCCTTGGTCTGTAAAAACCTGATATGGGAATCCAAAAACGAGAGAAAAACTCGTTCACAGCAGCTCTTGCCGTATGTTCTGCAGTTTGTATTGGTAACGGAATACATTCCATCCATTTGGAAAACTGATCAACCATAACTAGTACATGTGCATTCCCAAATTTCGTCTCTGGCAGTGGTCCTAGAAAATCTAAGTGGACACGCTCCATTGGTGCACCTGCATGAAACTGGGTAAGCGGACATTTAGCCTTCCTGTTTGGCTTCTTGTGTAAATTGCATGTACTGCATGTTTTGACAAAGTCTCTTATTCGTTGTGTCATACCATACCATTGATATTTTGCCTTTATTCTCAATGTGGTCCTATTCATACCTCGGTGACCTGCAGCAGGAATATCATGACATAATGATATCACTTGTTCAACAAGATCTCTTGGTACCACAAGTCTTGGTGTTCTGTCTTTCTTGTCCAAATTTCTCAATATTCCATTATCATCTAGATAGAACATATCTTTGTTTATCCAATATATCTTAGCTATTGGACTGCATCTGAATATTGTAGCCTCTGATGGTTCTGTTTTGTCCCTGAACCATACCAGTATTAACTCCAAGTCTGGGTCTTTAGACTGATAATCTCGTAATTGCTCTGGTGAATAAGTACTAGCTTCTATACCTGTCTCAGTAATGGCATTTACATTTGGAAGGTCCAAATATGTCGCGTAAACTGACATACCAAGTGGTGTAGTGACTATTTCAACTGAACTGTGACAAACATTTTGGTTCTGGCTTACTGTATCTTGATTGGTACTGTCAAATACTTGTGGCTGGACCGGAGATGTACCTAAATTCTCATTCACGTGACTTGTCACGTTCTGTTCCCCGTCTTGGGATACTAGTATTGAACTATCTGGTCTAGCATTGTCCTGTTTCATTAATTTGTTCTCAGAAATCAAAGAACTCGGTAGTACTGTAAGTGGTCCTGTATTGTGTGGTTGCTCATAAGTTTTACAGTCTTGATGTGAAGCTAAAGGAATAACGTTATCTACGTCTTCTTGAAAACCAAGCCAACTTTGGTGAGCACGAGTACAATAACCGCATGCTCCACAGGGTAGATTGTGTTTTAGCACGTTCCCAGCTGCTAATCTATTCTGTGGACAGGCTAAATCTGGCAGACGTGATAATGCGTCCGCATTTTGGTGTCTTTTACCTGGCCTGTGCTTTACTGTCATGTGATACTGGCTTAGCTCCTCTAACCATCGAGCTAGTTGTCCTTGTGGCTCTTTAAAGTGCAATAACCACGTTAAACTACTATGGTCTGTACGGACTATAAACTCTCTTCCTAAAAGGTAATGTCTATAATGTCTGGTGAATTTCACTACTGCAAGCAATTCTTTTCTTGTCGTGCAATACCGTTTTTGCTCATGGGTTAAAGAAAAACTTCCGTAGGCAACGGGACGCTCTACACCATCTTGTACTTGTATTAATTCTGCGCCAATTGCGAAATTGGAAGCATCTGTGTCCAAAATAAACGGATCTTTACTGTTGGGTAATGCCAATAACGGAGTTGTTGTCAATGCCTTTACAAGTTTGTCAAAAGCCTCTTGCTCTGAATCTCCCCATTTGTACGGTTTCTTACCGGTCAATTGATACAAAGGGTAGGATAGATCTGCAAAATTCTTGATGAAAGTTCTATGATAATTAGCAAAGTCCAAAACTCATACGGACAAAGTGGAATAATCCATATTTAGTGATGAAGGCAGTATTTTCCTTGTCTGAGTCCTTCACTTTAATCTGATAATATGCACTATTAGCGTCAAATTTTGAAAACCATTCGTTTTCCGCTAAAGTGTCCAAACATTCGTCTATCAAGGGAAGCGGATAGACATCTTTTTTCGTCACGGAATTCAACTTCCGGTAATCAATGCACCAGCGCACGTTGCCTTCGCGCTTGCGCACAAGTACTGGGGCAGATGCCCATTCTGACATAGATGGTTCTATGATACCTGCATCTAACATTTTCTTTAAATGGTTTTCTTCTTCGTGTGCAAAACACATTGGTGTTCGTCTTATTTGTTGTTTGATAGGGCGCGCATCACCTGTATCAATCTCGTGTTCAATGTGGTTAAATGTTCCCAAGTCAAAATCATCTAGTGCAAAAACATCAGCAAATTCATGAAGTAAATTTGCAACTTTGGACTTTTGGTCTTCAGCAAGTGTACTGGATTTATCCAATATGTTCTGCAACTGTTCCGGTAGTGTATTGTTATCTCTGGCTATTCCAGTTGTTGCTACTGACGGGGCTGGCCCCGTTTCAACAACGTCAGCTTCAATTGCTTCGCCTAAAAGAGTTCCCTTTTGCAAAACTATCTTGTTGTTGGTTACATTAAGTAAACTGACACATGGCAAAGAACTAGCGTTGTAATAACCACGTGGGATTAACAAATCTATCTCTTTACTAGGTTCAACTATAAAATCAGTTAATTCCGCTGACAAATCTGACTCTAATTGTACGACTGAATTAGGAGGTATGACTGTTCTATGTGGAACGGTAATTTTAGCTACTCTTGCTATAACGTTCACAGGCGGTACCAGTCCAATATGTCCATGTACCATAGGTAGTGCCTCTCCATTGATGAAGAAGATTAAGTTTCTGCAGTCTAAAATTACTTTTGCTTTGACTAGAAAATCAAGTCCTAATAGCATGTCATTATCAATAGGCGCAACATAAATATCTGTCCGATATGTTCTTTCACCAATTTGTAATTCAACTGGTCCCACTACAAAGGCATCCATGTGCATACCACGCCCTGCTGCATGCATTGTTGCTTTTCTTTTCATGGGTGGTTTTTTGCTAAGAGATCCATAAACTTTGTCAGAAATGATTGTAACTTCTGCTGCGGTATCTACTACCGAAATTACAGGCTGTCCATGCACTTTTAAGGTGAATCGAAGCATAGATGCTGAGCCTAACTGGCAAATAGTTCCCCCTAAGTGTACGGGATCTTGCAACTGAAGGTCAATTACTTTCTGTAAATCATTGTCAGGCTCCGTTGTGTGCAATGATGAATTAGACAGAGTATCTGTGGATGTTGACATGTCACATGTTTTCAACGGGGTAGTCCCCGAAACAGGTGTCTTGTTTCTTTCGTTTGAAATGGTGTTTAAGGTTAGGCGGTTAGGTGTGGTCTGAGTCAGGGTTCCGCCCTTTAGCCCGACTCTTTCTAGTTTAAATTGTCTGTGTAATTTTTTCCTGTTGATGAATGCAAGTCAGGACAGTCCCGTTGTATATGGCCAAACTGGTGACAGAAATAGCAAGCCATATTTGCTAATTTTTCAGGTGGAATAGGTCCCCAGCGCCTTTTAAATTGTGATTGTCGCTGATTATCTTGCCTATTTTCCCTGTTACCTTGATTTTGTTGGCTGAATGGTTGGGTTGCTGGCTGGACTTCATTTTGTGCAGGAAACTGTTTTGCCTGCTGTTGTTTTTGAAGCTGCTGTTTAATGTCTCCAATTTCCTGCTTATGAAATGCTTCCATAGCAGTCATCTTTTCTAGCAGTGTGTTCATTTGTTTAGACAATTCGGACTTGGTGTCCGTCTTACCAATGGCGTGAACAGCTAGGTCGCTATCATAATCACTTGGTTCATCCACGATAAACGATCAGCATACCTATGAAACTTGGTGTAAAAAGTTTTCCAACTTGAGGAACCATCATACTTCAGTCCTTTAGGTATTTCTAGGTTCTTTGATTTTGGCTTTGCTGGAGGCATTAATTGCGGCGACTCCCCATAACTTAAATATGGTCTTGGAGGGTACATATTTCTGTTTATTGTAGAAGAGTATGTTGGATTTGGTGTTCTCAAGGAATATATTGGTTCCCTAAATATTTCTGGTGAAGGTATTCTGCGACGGATTTCAGGTGAAGGTATTCTGCGACGGATTTCAGGTGAAGGTATTCTGCGTCGGATTTCTGGTGAAGGTATATGTGATTCTACCTGTTGACGACGTCTTGGGACTGGGACTGGCCTTTCTGATCTAGGTTCATGCTCGTTAGGTCCTTGCTGCCATCCTAATTGTTTTGTCTGCTGTTGTGTATTTTGATTACGTGAATAATCACGTTTTTCAATGTGCTCATTGGGACCTTGCTGCCATCCTAATTGTGATGTCTGCTGCTGTGTATTTTGGTTACGTGAATAATCATGTTTTTCAATGTTTTCCTCAACATTTAATCTGATACTTGGTTTCGTGTACCCTAATTCATCTGTTCTATGAATTTTGTCTGGCTTAAACTGTCGATCAATTGAAAAATCTTGAACTTTATCCTGGTCATCATACTTGGTTTGTAGTTATGGTTTTCTTTCATCAGGTCTTGACAATTTTGTTGAATACTGGTGGTCCCCATACTGCAAAGTGTAATTTAAAGGCTTGCTCATCGCTGAACTGGGACGTGATAACTCACGTTTGACTTCCTCAGGCTCAGGTTTAAGCAAACATTCATCAGAAGGTGTGTCAGAATCCGAAAAGTCATTGATTTCTGCTTCTCGTCTTGCATATTCCGCATGAAATCCAGATGTTTTAACTTCACCATAATCAACATAGTCGTGTAAATCATAACTTGACTGAGTCCGTGATTTGTATTCTTGTAGCTGTGTAACTGGTGTAAAATCTATCAAATCCATCAAAGTTTCAGTAAGTCGTAGTCTTGGTATTTCAGAAAGATGCTCAAGCTGAATATTACCATATGTCTCTCTCAAAGAGATAATCTTGTCAGCTGTGACATTCCCAACACCAGGTAACAATAATAATTCTTCATAAGTACAGCTATTAATCTTGGTACGCTCCTTCTGAAAAGCTAAGTCTGCCATTATGTTATTATAACACAAATACAATTCAATTTAATCACTGGTTGCTGAACCAGAAAAAAAAATTAATGTGTATGTGCTATGTGGCTAACCACACAAAAAACGGCTATTTTTTCCGAAAGTGGCTAATTTTCTCCAAATTGCTCAGATAACGGCTAATTTGTCTAATTTCTACACAAAACGGCTAATTTTAGCAAAACGTAAAACAATTTTCGAAAATAAATTTGTAAACACTGTAATTAACGCAAGTTTTTATGCTTATATTATCTCCGTGTTCAAACACTTCATAATATACCAAATATAGCAATTCAATATGAACTTCGCAATTACACGTGATGTAATCACTTCTGTGTCTCGATTAATTCGTCTTTTTAACACAGGAAACCCTGCTCGCCAAGCGCCAGTGATGTGATTTCCGAGTATTATCACTCAATACTAATACTACTAATACAATTCAACGCCTCTAATTGTACTAACTTACCAAATATCCTATGATACGCTCTGGTAAGATGTTTCTCGCTCGCTATATTCCCGCCAACACGCCAACTCTCGTTACCTGGTAACTATCTGAGATCTTATCCTGAGTTAGGTAGTTTACAATGGATCATTCCGGGAACCGGGCTACGCGGTATATCTAACTACCGTACTGTCTACATAGTAATGTCACGTCCATTATACCATATTACACAACACTAATTTCATCTATCATAGTCGTAGACGTCCAGCTAGAGGGGTCATTTTACAAACTATAGTGCTTGGTGTTTGCTTCCTTGCACACACGCAACCATATTACTCACCTTGTTTGTTTTCTATTCTTCTAATCAGCTGTTTATCGGCAATTGTCTGGTTTGTTTACATCAGAAATCAATGAAGCGGTGAATACGCGGGGAAACGAAAGGACATCTTCGTATCAATACGGTAAATTCCGTGATTTGAATATTTTCTAATCAATATGTTCAAGCAATAAAAAATATGAGGATAACATTCTTAATCATAGAGCACACGTTTTGTGTATTTACTATTTAAAATAATAGTTTATGAAGAAATATAGCAAGATATGTTTCAATACGCACTATAAAGTGAAGATTAGATGTATTGTTGTTTTGTTTTTGAAAGAACATTAATAATCCATAATTACACACCTTTGTACCAAAATTGCAACAAAATTTCAAGATAACATAAATTTCATCATCACAGAATGATATTATTTGCTCAAATTGACAGGGCTTCGTGAACTAAATTTGGCTTAAATTATGATAGCAATTGAACACTTCATCATAGTTTATACCGATGACCTACTATCATGATTTTTATCCGACCCCACTTACGGACGCGTTGACATATAATGCATACAACTCAATAATAGCCAATCAGACGTTAAGATATTCTTCACTTCCCCCAGAAGCAGCCCGGAAGCAGCTGAGATGCAGCCATTTAATGTTATTTATAACCAATGGGATACCGTTAACAGATAAATCACTTTCCAGACGTCCAGCCTCTGACTAATCAGACCGTATCACCATGGTGATACGGTAATATGAGGCAGGCGTTACCTGTGAAAGGGGACGAAGTCTGTATGAATTATTTTTTTTTAATTCAAACATATTTTAACTTCAAAATCTGTTCAAAAAAGAAACGGAAATACCCTTACGTTTCCGATTTCGGTTCTGTTGTTCGGAATTTTAGTTGTGACGTTATTTATGTTATGACGTCATATTCAATGTAAACAAAGAAACGCTATCAGGTAACGTTTTTTCATATCAAGCCATTCAAGGAATTATTGAAAATGGAATTGGTATTGCGTTCCTTCCTATATTTTACTAGACTGATAAATATATATTTTACTCAAAGACTCATGCAAACGAGACCGGAAAAAGGAAGTAGATTTCTGCGCAAATGCGGGAAAATAAAAAAGTCTGGAAATAAAAAAGTTAACGATTTTGAGTTCATTAGTTAGTAGAATGAAAATTTCGGGAAATTTTCCCGATTTTTTTTTTTTTTTTTTTTTTTTATTGATTTTTCTACCGTTATAGGGGACTTCGTCCCCTTAATATGAGGAAGGCGCTACCTTGAATGCCAGCTTACCAAAACTATGTCCCAGCCTTACGCTTAACTTTTGAGTCCACAAGCCAGATGCTCAATATTTTGAAAATTTTAGTTGGATTCTGTTGGCTTGTAGAGGAGAATTTTACAAGCCCGAAAGCAATTTTACAAGCCATGGCTGTAGGACTTGTGGTTAAGCGTGAAGACTGATGTCCTACATATTGATTGATTGTTGGTTTGCTTAACGCCCAGTGGCAAATATTTCTTGCATATTTCATGCATGTTCCTTCATATAGTTTTTGTCTAAAATAAAATAATAAGTTTAGATGGAAAATGTTTAGGGAACAACTCCTTACTATAATGCAACCGCCATGTTTATGCGGGGAAAACCGAGTTTTGTGTTTACAAAAACAGTGGCGGATCCAGAGGGGGCGTAGAGGGCGTACGCCCCCCCCCCTTTGCTTGCACTTTTTTTTCTGTTTTTTTTTGTAAAATGATTAATCAGACTAGACTTCGCGAACTTTGCCATTTCCCGTGTATTTAATTTTTATACGACAATTCTTTACTTATAAATATATTTTTTGAACGTATTTACTGTAATATATTATTGATTATGTCAAAGTCAAGTGATTCGCTACGGTGGAGTTGACTAGTACGTCGAAAAAAACGTCACTCAGTCATTTTACAGTCAATTACAGTAACACATTGCTTAGGCTGAGGATGACAAGCATGACGCCTTCAAAGCGACAAAGTATTGAGCAAGAACGTATTGACTTCTCTTTCACAATTCCACCCAACAGAAAGTAATACTCTATTACACTCTCAGGAAAAAAAAAGTTCCACAGCAATATTATTATATTGGGGAATAGTGATCCCCAATCAGTAAGCTCCAGATATAGATATAAATCTAAGGTACGGACCATTTGATTTGAGGGGGCAGTCTGAGATATTTAAGAGAAAAAATTCTGACCCTGATTTTTGCCTTAAACAAAAATTCTGGCCGTATCTGGATTGAAAACAATAATCTTGTCCACTTTTTTGCTATTAGAAAAAAATATTTTCAACAAAATTATTTAGCATTAAATGAACATGATGAATAAAAAACGGGCGTAATTTTTTTTTTGGGGGGTGGGGGTTTCATGTGAATCCCATATCTGACCGGAATGTCTGTTTCGCCGAACTGATATACTGAATACTTTTTTCAAGGCCCGACTGCAACCTGCCTGCTGGGTGTGGCCTTTGTCTCCATGTGTCGACCGTCATTCACAACTTCATTGTCATTTCCGACTCATTCGTAGCCTTTGGTTGATTTGGAACCCCTCACTTCCCTTGTTGGTTGAAACATTTCAACCAAACATTTGGATAAAAACTGCTTGTTTGTCTTTCTTCGTGTCGGTCGTATTGTAAATTTCATTGAATAGCCGTATATCTTGTTTACAACAAGAAATCTGTGAGGATATGCTAACTAACCATACAACAAACGAGAATTTTCCATGTCCATTTTTTACTGACAAATCCCACATCAAATATATTAATTAGTACATAGCTTTGGATCCATCCAATCATTTCATAATAGACAATTAATGGAGAGAATACGGCACCATAAATGTCCAAACCCTACACTTTAACTATAAAATGCATTTTACACTTATTTTATGTTTTTTAGCCAAAAAAGGGTCCAAAAATTTTTTTCAATACTACGCCCCCCCTTTTCAAAATCCTGGATCCGCCCCTGCTAATATATCATAATATTATTAATGATAACAATGTGTGGGACTATAAAGCATAGAAAAATACAAAGCACAATAGAACTGGTATGTAATGCGTTCTTTCTAGTGCGGCAATCAGTGAAGTTAATCCCAGTGTGTAATGTGTGTTCGAATAAACCGTTAATCACACGTTCTCTTTGGATTAAACGAGATATTTTGTATACATATACATGTATAAAAAAAAAAGGAGAGACAGATCCAGAGTTTAAGGAAAGGGGGAGGCATAATTGTCCGAAAAGATAAGCATACCACCAATGTTGTTTTTTTGACGATTTTTAAGCAAACGATTAGATGATATCAATCAAAAGGGCCCTCTAAACCTACATTGATCTTCGGCTATGTCAGGAAGATTTTCTATAGGTCGTTCCTCAAAATACAGATTTTGTTTCGTTTCGTTGTGTTTCGTTTCTCAATTTACATGTTTCGTTTCGTTTCGTCGTGTTTCGTTTCGTTTCGCCATGTTTCGTTTCGTTTCGCTCTGTTTCATTTCTGTTCCGTTTCTCACTTTACCGGGACCCTATTATTATTGGTTTCCCTCCCCCTTACTTATATTCCCCTGATAATATATACATTGAGGTACCAGTCTTGTATTACAACTCCAGTTTCCGGTGCATGTCAAAACATGGAGGTAAATAAAATAGTCCATTTTTTTCAGAATTTTTTTCTGGACTCAATTTTTTCTGTTTGATTAAAAGTTTATGCTGAATTCAAACATATATATAGATTTAAAAAAAATCTTGCATCTTTTTGGGGATATCAATCCAAGAAAGTGGAAGGATATCATGTTTACTGGAAGTGGTGCGGCCTAGTAAAAACAGCAAACAGAAAGTAGAAAAAAATTGTTTTGACAACAGGGTTACATAACTTTTTATTCTTCGTGGCATGACCCACTTTTTTTTCGATTAAATCACAATTTCACATTAATACATACATGATATGAACATGAAATTTTTTTTCTATGTAGCATTTTTTATTTTTTTATTTTCAAAGATGAGCTGTTTTGCATGTAAGCCTATGGAGCAGTCAATTACAAGACTGCAACCTGCATAGGGTAATTTTTTCATATGTTCACTGCAAGGAAGTAGCTCATGTGGACTTTTGTGTGCCCAGAATGACAAAACATCATGATTTAAGGACTTTTTAAGAAAAAAAAATCATGGGGTATCAAGTTACAATGAAAAAACTTAAATTATGTAATAATTATGATTTTTTATACAAGACACCATTCAAAAGTATAAATAGATATAAAGCACATCAGTTTGAGGTAAATTGAGATTCTGGTAGTATTACATACATGATTTTTAATTAAAAAGAACATAGAAAGATTTTTTCCTCTATAAAATCTTCTTCTTGTGATGGAAATTCTAGTTGTGCAGTTTCATTGAAAATCAGTGTAAAGTTGAAGGGACAGTTACATACAAAAGTAACTTTTTTCTTTAGGGTTATTATTTTTATGGCTCAATAGTTGACATATAGGTAGAATATGTATAAAATGAACTTTTGGTGAAAAGATTTTCACAAAATGTTCACTTTACAAGAGTCTATGACTTCTTTTCCTGTCTGCGGCACTGTATGGTTAATTGAAAATTCAATATTTGGGTTAAAAATTTGTTTAAAAAGTAGAATTTTTCTAAAACTATCCATCATGACAAGGATTTTTGTGATTAGGTGTGACAAGTAATCAATATTCTTACCAAAAACACTAACTTGAGTATTCATTTTGTTTTTTCTTGAATTTTATTGCAAAGTTTATATGCATAGGGGTGTCAAGTACAGTCTAAAAACCATCATATAGTAGGCATGTATAAAGACATGTATAGTCAAAAAAGAGAAAGGTATGGTCGTTCTTGTCTTTAGATAGTTGAATTGCAACAAATTCTTCAATATGAAAAAGTTTTGGGTAGTTTTTCAATTTGACTTAAACAAGAGGCCCACTTGGGTAGATTTCATGGAAAAAAGGGGGAGGGGTAAACTATTGAATGTGGTTCAATCAAATAGAAGGAAAAAAATAAAAATAATAGATAAGAATTCTCTTCTAGCTTTACAGTATCCAAATAATAAGAAAACATTCATAAAGATAGAGTAGAATGAGATTTACAGATCATTTGATAGGCATGACTTATTTCCAAATTTTGCCTTTTTTCAGAAAGGGGTACTCCTTTAATAGTGGGATTATATTTAT
This sequence comes from Mytilus californianus, assembly GCF_021869535.1. NCBI lineage: Eukaryota > Metazoa > Mollusca > Bivalvia > Mytilida > Mytilidae > Mytilus > Mytilus californianus. The sequence goes on from NW_026262734.1 coordinate 55,912,485, forward strand.
TAATACAACAAAACAATTCTTTTAATGGCATTTTTTATGTTCAAATATGGCTACTTAATGAAACTAAGTAAATGATTTATTTTTTTAAGACATGTCATTATAGTTATAGGTACCAGTCTTGTATTACAACTCCAGTTTCCGGTGCATGTCAAAACATGGAGGTAAATAAAATAGTCCATTTTTTTCAGAATTTTTTTCTGGACTCAATTTTTTCTGTTTGATTAAAAGTTTATGCTGAATTCAAACATATATATAGATTTAAAAAAAATCTTGCATCTTTTTGGGGATATCAATCCAAGAAAGTGGAAGGATATCATGTTTACTGGAAGTGGTGCGGCCTAGTAAAAACAGCAAACAGAAAGTAGAAAAAAATTGTTTTGACAACAGGGTTACATAACTTTTTATTCTTCGTGGCATGACCCACTTTTTTTTCGATTAAATCACAATTTCACATTAATACATACATGATATGAACATGAAATTTTTTTTCTATGTAGCATTTTTTATTTTTTTATTTTCAAAGATGAGCTGTTTTGCATGTAAGCCTATGGAGCAGTCAATTACAAGACTGCAACCTGCATAGGGTAATTTTTTCATATGTTCACTGCAAGGAAGTAGCTCATGTGGACTTTTGTGTGCCCAGAATGACAAAACATCATGATTTAAGGACTTTTTAAGAAAAAAAAATCATGGGGTATCAAGTTACAATGAAAAAACTTAAATTATGTAATAATTATGATTTTTTATACAAGACACCATTCAAAAGTATAAATAGATATAAAGCACATCAGTTTGAGGTAAATTGAGATTCTGGTAGTATTACATACATGATTTTTAATTAAAAAGAACATAGAAAGATTTTTTCCTCTATAAAATCTTCTTCTTGTGATGGAAATTCTAGTTGTGCAGTTTCATTGAAAATCAGTGTAAAGTTGAAGGGACAGTTACATACAAAAGTAACTTTTTTCTTTAGGGTTATTATTTTTATGGCTCAATAGTTGACATATAGGTAGAATATGTATAAAATGAACTTTTGGTGAAAAGATTTTCACAAAATGTTCACTTTACAAGAGTCTATGACTTCTTTTCCTGTCTGCGGCACTGTATGGTTAATTGAAAATTCAATATTTGGGTTAAAAATTTGTTTAAAAAGTAGAATTTTTCTAAAACTATCCATCATGACAAGGATTTTTGTGATTAGGTGTGACAAGTAATCAATATTCTTACCAAAAACACTAACTTGAGTATTCATTTTGTTTTTTCTTGAATTTTATTGCAAAGTTTATATGCATAGGGGTGTCAAGTACAGTCTAAAAACCATCATATAGTAGGCATGTATAAAGACATGTATAGTCAAAAAAGAGAAAGGTATGGTCGTTCTTGTCTTTAGATAGTTGAATTGCAACAAATTCTTCAATATGAAAAAGTTTTGGGTAGTTTTTCAATTTGACTTAAACAAGAGGCCCACTTGGGTAGATTTCATGGAAAAAAGGGGGAGGGGTAAACTATTGAATGTGGTTCAATCAAATAGAAGGAAAAAAATAAAAATAATAGATAAGAATTCTCTTCTAGCTTTACAGTATCCAAATAATAAGAAAACATTCATAAAGATAGAGTAGAATGAGATTTACAGATCATTTGATAGGCATGACTTATTTCCAAATTTTGCCTTTTTTCAGAAAGGGGTACTCCTTTAATAGTGGGATTATATTTATTAATACAACAAAACAATTCTTTTAATGGCATTTTTTATGTTCAAATATGGCTACTTAATGAAACTAAGTAAATGATTTATTTTTTTAAGACATGTCATTATAGTTATAGGTACCAGTCTTGTATTACAACTCCAGTTTCCGGTGCATGTCAAAACATGGAGGTAAATAAAATAGTCCATTTTTTTCAGAATTTTTTTCTGGACTCAATTTTTTCTGTTTGATTAAAAGTTTATGCTGAATTCAAACATATATATAGATTTAAAAAAAATCTTGCATCTTTTTGGGGATATCAATCCAAGAAAGTGGAAGGATATCATGTTTACTGGAAGTGGTGCGGCCTAGTAAAAACAGCAAACAGAAAGTAGAAAAAAATTGTTTTGACAACAGGGTTACATAACTTTTTATTCTTCGTGGCATGACCCACTTTTTTTTCGATTAAATCACAATTTCACATTAATACATACATGATATGAACATGAAATTTTTTTTCTATGTAGCATTTTTTATTTTTTTATTTTCAAAGATGAGCTGTTTTGCATGTAAGCCTATGGAGCAGTCAATTACAAGACTGCAACCTGCATAGGGTAATTTTTTCATATGTTCACTGCAAGGAAGTAGCTCATGTGGACTTTTGTGTGCCCAGAATGACAAAACATCATGATTTAAGGACTTTTTAAGAAAAAAAAATCATGGGGTATCAAGTTACAATGAAAAAACTTAAATTATGTAATAATTATGATTTTTTATACAAGACACCATTCAAAAGTATAAATAGATATAAAGCACATCAGTTTGAGGTAAATTGAGATTCTGGTAGTATTACATACATGATTTTTAATTAAAAAGAACATAGAAAGATTTTTTCCTCTATAAAATCTTCTTCTTGTGATGGAAATTCTAGTTGTGCAGTTTCATTGAAAATCAGTGTAAAGTTGAAGGGACAGTTACATACAAAAGTAACTTTTTTCTTTAGGGTTATTATTTTTATGGCTCAATAGTTGACATATAGGTAGAATATGTATAAAATGAACTTTTGGTGAAAAGATTTTCACAAAATGTTCACTTTACAAGAGTCTATGACTTCTTTTCCTGTCTGCGGCACTGTATGGTTAATTGAAAATTCAATATTTGGGTTAAAAATTTGTTTAAAAAGTAGAATTTTTCTAAAACTATCCATCATGACAAGGATTTTTGTGATTAGGTGTGACAAGTAATCAATATTCTTACCAAAAACACTAACTTGAGTATTCATTTTGTTTTTTCTTGAATTTTATTGCAAAGTTTATATGCATAGGGGTGTCAAGTACAGTCTAAAAACCATCATATAGTAGGCATGTATAAAGACATGTATAGTCAAAAAAGAGAAAGGTATGGTCGTTCTTGTCTTTAGATAGTTGAATTGCAACAAATTCTTCAATATGAAAAAGTTTTGGGTAGTTTTTCAATTTGACTTAAACAAGAGGCCCACTTGGGTAGATTTCATGGAAAAAAGGGGGAGGGGTAAACTATTGAATGTGGTTCAATCAAATAGAAGGAAAAAAATAAAAATAATAGATAAGAATTCTCTTCTAGCTTTACAGTATCCAAATAATAAGAAAACATTCATAAAGATAGAGTAGAATGAGATTTACAGATCATTTGATAGGCATGACTTATTTCCAAATTTTGCCTTTTTTCAGAAAGGGGTACTCCTTTAATAGTGGGATTATATTTATTAATACAACAAAACAATTCTTTTAATGGCATTTTTTATGTTCAAATATGGCTACTTAATGAAACTAAGTAAATGATTTATTTTTTTAAGACATGTCATTATAGTTATAGGTACCAGTCTTGTATTACAACTCCAGTTTCCGGTGCATGTCAAAACATGGAGGTAAATAAAATAGTCCATTTTTTTCAGAATTTTTTTCTGGACTCAATTTTTTCTGTTTGATTAAAAGTTTATGCTGAATTCAAACATATATATAGATTTAAAAAAAATCTTGCATCTTTTTGGGGATATCAATCCAAGAAAGTGGAAGGATATCATGTTTACTGGAAGTGGTGCGGCCTAGTAAAAACAGCAAACAGAAAGTAGAAAAAAATTGTTTTGACAACAGGGTTACATAACTTTTTATTCTTCGTGGCATGACCCACTTTTTTTTCGATTAAATCACAATTTCACATTAATACATACATGATATGAACATGAAATTTTTTTTCTATGTAGCATTTTTTATTTTTTTATTTTCAAAGATGAGCTGTTTTGCATGTAAGCCTATGGAGCAGTCAATTACAAGACTGCAACCTGCATAGGGTAATTTTTTCATATGTTCACTGCAAGGAAGTAGCTCATGTGGACTTTTGTGTGCCCAGAATGACAAAACATCATGATTTAAGGACTTTTTAAGAAAAAAAAATCATGGGGTATCAAGTTACAATGAAAAAACTTAAATTATGTAATAATTATGATTTTTTATACAAGACACCATTCAAAAGTATAAATAGATATAAAGCACATCAGTTTGAGGTAAATTGAGATTCTGGTAGTATTACATACATGATTTTTAATTAAAAAGAACATAGAAAGATTTTTTCCTCTATAAAATCTTCTTCTTGTGATGGAAATTCTAGTTGCGCAGTTTCATTGAAAATCAGTGTAAAGTTGAAGGGACAGTTACATACAAAAGTAACTTTTTTCTTTAGGGTTATTATTTTTATGGCTCAATAGTTGACATATAGGTAGAATATGTATAAAATGAACTTTTGGTGAAAAGATTTTTACAAAATGTTCACTTTACAAGAGTCTATGACTTCTTTTCCTGTCTGCGGCACTGTATGGTTAATTGAAAATTCAATATTTGGGTTAAAAATTTGTTTAAAAAGTAGAATTTTTCTAAAACTATCCATCATGACAAGGATTTTTGTGATTAGGTGTGACAAGTAATCAATATTCTTACCAAAAACACTAACTTGAGTATTCATTTTGTTTTTTCTTGAATTTTATTGCAAAGTTTATATGCATAGGGGTGTCAAGTACAGTCTAAAAACCATCATATAGTAGGCATGTATAAAGACATGTATAGTCAAAAAAGAGAAAGGTATGGTCGTTCTTGTCTTTAGATAGTTGAATTGCAACAAATTCTTCAATATGAAAAAGTTTTGGGTAGTTTTTCAATTTGACTTAAACAAGAGGCCCACTTGGGTAGATTTCATGGAAAAAAGGGGGAGGGGTAAACTATTGAATGTGGTTCAATCAAATAGAAGGAAAAAAATAAAAATAATAGATAAGAATTCTCTTCTAGCTTTACAGTATCCAAATAATAAGAAAACATTCATAAAGATAGAGTAGAATGAGATTTACAGATCATTTGATAGGCATGACTTATTTCCATATTTTGCCTTTTTTCAGAAAGGGGTACTCCTTTAATAGTGGGATTATATTTATTAATACAACAAAACAATTCTTTTAATGGCATTTTTTATGTTCAAATATGGCTACTTAATGAAACTAAGTAAATGATTTATTTTTTTAAGACATGTCATTATAGTTATAGGTACCAGTCTTGTATTACAACTCCAGTTTCCGGTGCATGTCAAAACATGGAGGTAAATAAAATAGTCCATTTTTTTCAGAATTTTTTTCTGGACTCAATTTTTTCTGTTTGATTAAAAGTTTATGCTGAATTCAAACATATATATAGATTTAAAAAAAATCTTGCATCTTTTTGGGGATATCAATCCAAGAAAGTGGAAGGATATCATGTTTACTGGAAGTGGTGCGGCCTAGTAAAAACAGCAAACAGAAAGTAGAAAAAAATTGTTTTGACAACAGGGTTACATAACTTTTTATTCTTCGTGGCATGACCCACTTTTTTTTCGATTAAATCACAATTTCACATTAATACATACATGATATGAACATGAAATTTTTTTTCTATGTAGCATTTTTTATTTTTTTATTTTCAAAGATGAGCTGTTTTGCATGTAAGCCTATGGAGCAGTCAATTACAAGACTGCAACCTGCATAGGGTAATTTTTTCATATGTTCACTGCAAGGAAGTAGCTCATGTGGACTTTTGTGTGCCCAGAATGACAAAACATCATGATTTAAGGACTTTTTAAGAAAAAAAAATCATGGGGTATCAAGTTACAATGAAAAAACTTAAATTATGTAATAATTATGATTTTTTATACAAGACACCATTCAAAAGTATAAATAGATATAAAGCACATCAGTTTGAGGTAAATTGAGATTCTGGTAGTATTACATACATGATTTTTAATTAAAAAGAACATAGAAAGATTTTTTCCTCTATAAAATCTTCTTCTTGTGATGGAAATTCTAGTTGCGCAGTTTCATTGAAAATCAGTGTAAAGTTGAAGGGACAGTTACATACAAAAGTAACTTTTTTCTTTAGGGTTATTATTTTTATGGCTCAATAGTTGACATATAGGTAGAATATGTATAAAATGAACTTTTGGTGAAAAGATTTTCACAAAATGTTCACTTTACAAGAGTCTATGACTTCTTTTCCTGTCTGCGGCACTGTATGGTTAATTGAAAATTCAATATTTGGGTTAAAAATTTGTTTAAAAAGTAGAATTTTTCTAAAACTATCCATCATGACAAGGATTTTTGTGATTAGGTGTGACAAGTAATCAATATTCTTACCAAAAACACTAACTTGAGTATTCATTTTGTTTTTTCTTGAATTTTATTGCAAAGTTTATATGCATAGGGGTGTCAAGTACAGTCTAAAAACCATCATATAGTAGGCATGTATAAAGACATGTATAGTCAAAAAAGAGAAAGGTATGGTCGTTCTTGTCTTTAGATAGTTGAATTGCAACAAATTCTTCAATATGAAAAAGTTTTGGGTAGTTTTTCAATTTGACTTAAACAAGAGGCCCACTTGGGTAGATTTCATGGAAAAAAGGGGGAGGGGTAAACTATTGAATGTGGTTCAATCAAATAGAAGGAAAAAAATAAAAATAATAGATAAGAATTCTCTTCTAGCTTTACAGTATCCAAATAATAAGAAAACATTCATAAAGATAGAGTAGAATGAGATTTACAGATCATTTGATAGGCATGACTTATTTCCAAATTTTGCCTTTTTTCAGAAAGGGGTACTCCTTTAATAGTGGGATTATATTTATTAATACAACAAAACAATTCTTTTAATGGCATTTTTTATGTTCAAATATGGCTACTTAATGAAACTAAGTAAATGATTTATTTTTTTAAGACATGTCATTATAGTTATAGGTACCAGTCTTGTATTACAACTCCAGTTTCCGGTGCATGTCAAAACATGGAGGTAAATAAAATAGTCCATTTTTTTCAGAATTTTTTTCTGGACTCAATTTTTTCTGTTTGATTAAAAGTTTATGCTGAATTCAAACATATATATAGATTTAAAAAAAATCTTGCATCTTTTTGGGGATATCAATCCAAGAAAGTGGAAGGATATCATGTTTACTGGAAGTGGTGCGGCCTAGTAAAAACAGCAAACAGAAAGTAGAAAAAAATTGTTTTGACAACAGGGTTACATAACTTTTTATTCTTCGTGGCATGACCCACTTTTTTTTCGATTAAATCACAATTTCACATTAATACATACATGATATGAACATGAAATTTTTTTTCTATGTAGCATTTTTTATTTTTTTATTTTCAAAGATGAGCTGTTTTGCATGTAAGCCTATGGAGCAGTCAATTACAAGACTGCAACCTGCATAGGGTAATTTTTTCATATGTTCACTGCAAGGAAGTAGCTCATGTGGACTTTTGTGTGCCCAGAATGACAAAACATCATGATTTAAGGACTTTTTAAGAAAAAAAAATCATGGGGTATCAAGTTACAATGAAAAAACTTAAATTATGTAATAATTATGATTTTTTATACAAGACACCATTCAAAAGTATAAATAGATATAAAGCACATCAGTTTGAGGTAAATTGAGATTCTGGTAGTATTACATACATGATTTTTAATTAAAAAGAACATAGAAAGATTTTTTCCTCTATAAAATCTTCTTCTTGTGATGGAAATTCTAGTTGCGCAGTTTCATTGAAAATCAGTGTAAAGTTGAAGGGACAGTTACATACAAAAGTAACTTTTTTCTTTAGGGTTATTATTTTTATGGCTCAATAGTTGACATATAGGTAGAATATGTATAAAATGAACTTTTGGTGAAAAGATTTTCACAAAATGTTCACTTTACAAGAGTCTATGACTTCTTTTCCTGTCTGCGGCACTGTATGGTTAATTGAAAATTCAATATTTGGGTTAAAAATTTGTTTAAAAAGTAGAATTTTTCTAAAACTATCCATCATGACAAGGATTTTTGTGATTAGGTGTGACAAGTAATCAATATTCTTACCAAAAACACTAACTTGAGTATTCATTTTGTTTTTTCTTGAATTTTATTGCAAAGTTTATATGCATAGGGGTGTCAAGTACAGTCTAAAAACCATCATATAGTAGGCATGTATAAAGACATGTATAGTCAAAAAAGAGAAAGGTATGGTCGTTCTTGTCTTTAGATAGTTGAATTGCAACAAATTCTTCAATATGAAAAAGTTTTGGGTAGTTTTTCAATTTGACTTAAACAAGAGGCCCACTTGGGTAGATTTCATGGAAAAAAGGGGGAGGGGTAAACTATTGAATGTGGTTCAATCAAATAGAAGGAAAAAAATAAAAATAATAGATAAGAATTCTCTTCTAGCTTTACAGTATCCAAATAATAAGAAAACATTCATAAAGATAGAGTAGAATGAGATTTACAGATCATTTGATAGGCATGACTTATTTCCAAATTTTGCCTTTTTTCAGAAAGGGGTACTCCTTTAATAGTGGGATTATATTTATTAATACAACAAAACAATTCTTTTAATGGCATTTTTTATGTTCAAATATGGCTACTTAATGAAACTAAGTAAATGATTTATTTTTTTAAGACATGTCATTATAGTTATAGGTACCAGTCTTGTATTACAACTCCAGTTTCCGGTGCATGTCAAAACATGGAGGTAAATAAAATAGTCCATTTTTTTCAGAATTTTTTTCTGGACTCAATTTTTTCTGTTTGATTAAAAGTTTATGCTGAATTCAAACATATATATAGATTTAAAAAAAATCTTGCATCTTTTTGGGGATATCAATCCAAGAAAGTGGAAGGATATCATGTTTACTGGAAGTGGTGCGGCCTAGTAAAAACAGCAAACAGAAAGTAGAAAAAAATTGTTTTGACAACAGGGTTACATAACTTTTTATTCTTCGTGGCATGACCCACTTTTTTTTCGATTAAATCACAATTTCACATTAATACATACATGATATGAACATGAAATTTTTTTTCTATGTAGCATTTTTTATTTTTTTATTTTCAAAGATGAGCTGTTTTGCATGTAAGCCTATGGAGCAGTCAATTACAAGACTGCAACCTTGATGTATGTATACATACAGTACAACCTGTGACATTCTCGGAATAATGATCAATATCTGCTATGTTCAACATCAAATGGTAACCATTTATTGGGGGTCGATCGTAAAACCTGGGATGTTCACTGAATGTGTGCCATCAGGTTGGGTACAACCCGCCAACTAGTTAGACTACCTTTATATCTCAAGGTCTAAACACACTCACAGGTGTCTGGGGAATTGGAAAAAACATTAGTTGCGTTCTAGATTTTTTTGGTTGTTTGCCTTTATGTTTCTGTCCAGTGGCGGATCCAGAACTTTTCATAAGGGGGGGCCCGCTGACTGACCTAAGGGGGGGCCCCACTCTAGTCATGCTTCAGTGATTCCATATATAATCAACCAAATTTTTCTCACAAAAGGGGGGGCCGGGCCCCCCCCCCCCCCCTGGATCTGCCTATGCTGTCTCATTGATGTTAACCCCATACCTCCTTTTATTTATATACACATAGTGACATACACAAATATCACAAACATCATTTATATTGTGATACAAAACAGTTTTAAGAATCATACAAGCTTACAGTAAAATACTTGAATATTTATTGGGAAAATTCAGGGCAAGTAACTTTTTTCTAAGACAAGTAAAATTTACAGTTTAGGCCAAGTAAATTTAATTAGTAGATTTTCATCCAAATTTTTGAAAAAAATGGGGTGGGTGGGAGGATTTTATTTTTTATTTTTTATTAGATATGAAACGCTCTTGTGACGTGTTCTTCATATATGCAAGTGTAATAATAAGGTTCTATCATGTATATACATGTATAACGAATCAAACATACAAAGAAATGCAAAAACCAAAATTTGAAACAGGATGTTATTAATGAAACGAAATTATCGACAGTTACCGGTAACGAAAATGAACAAAAATCCGGAAATCGTAAATATTTCAAAATAAAAAAAATTGGGGCGGAACGATTTCAGAGGGGCGGGCGGGGATGAAAATCTATCAATTAATTTTAATTGGCCTTAACTTGCCAAGGGATATAAGCATGATAAGTGGTTACAACAAATATTTCCACACCCCTGTTCAGGCACATACAATTTATGAAATGTTAATTTCATTACATGTGATATTAACATGATTATAGTCAAAGGGGCACTAGCTACGAGATATATAGCAAATTTAAAATATGATTTTTTTTTGTTCAATCATTAATGAAAATGAAATAGTGAAATAATAATTCGCTTTTAGCAGCCAGTATGGATCAATTTTGTCAAAATAAGCTAAGAAACATTGACGATGAATCATTCACTTGCAAGTGAATAATTCGACCTCATTGAATCCATATTCATCTGACCTTAAATTTTACCCATTAGCTAGAGATGGATTACACATGAATTGTGCGTGTTTAGTTATTAAATGGAAAAGAATGTCAAGTCATTGAAAGTGAAACAAAGGTAAATCATTTGATTGACCATGTTGACTTATACGATCCACAAAAGCTCATTCTTATACAGGTAAAAACGATGATCATCATATATTTTTAACCTATAATATGAAATTAAACAGACCTTGAAAAATCCAATTGCACGAGTTCACTATCTATTTATGTTCATATCGCTTATACATGTATGACCGTCAACTAGATAGTTAATTAGATGGCGTCAAGACTAAAATACACACGAAATGATGATACATATTATCAAGCCCATGCCTTGTACATGTTGTAAATTGTTTATATTAGACTTTTTATAATTTGGATATACATTTTAGTATGTTATAAATCAAATATGAGAATTTGAGTCAAATCGGTGAACATCAATTTGACAGCCAATGCCCCTTTAACTGATTAAAATGTCTTCTGATTTTCAGGACAGTAAAGAAAGTGAAAGGAAATTTTGGATTGTATCCTTCATTTACAGTTATGTAAAAAAATACTTTAAATGCAAATTTATTGGATAATAGTCATTTGATAAATTGACTTTTGCTGAAGATTATATGGTATTTGTAATTAAAGTAAGACAATTGTTTCCAGGTATACATTTTTGTACTTTATCTACTTTATGTAAATTCAGTTTAAGCTGAAAATACCAGTATACATTTCACACAAGGTGGACAGTAAAAATCACAACTGCTGGTGATTATGAGAAACCACTCTCTCATGTCTGATTAATAACCCTGTCATATATGATATCAAAGGCTTGTACAGAGAGATATTTCCCAATTAATCATTAATTTACACAGTGAAAAACAACTACCAACAGTTTTGTCTTTAACTGAAATGACTTGTGTTAACACAATAGATAGCAAATTATACTTCCTATTTACCAGGGGCGGATTTAGAGGGGGGGAGGGGGGGTAGAGGGTCCCCGGGACCCCCTTTTTGTGGGAAAAATTTGGTTGATTATATAGGGAATCACTGAAGCATGACTGGAGCGGGCCCCCTCTTAAACAGTCAGTTGCCCCCTTTATGAAAATTTCTGGGTACACCACTGTTACAAGTGGAAAAGATGGTGGCATATTTACAAGGAACGCACTTACTCAGCTTAGTTTGGTCACTGCATGTACATCAATATGAAATAAGGAAGATGTTGGGGAAACATCCAAGAGATAGCAATTCAACAGCTCAATAAAGAGAATTAAAATATATGTTCAGTAGATGCAATCTTTAAAACTTAAAATAGGAATTACACTGTATATGGTTCCTCCAAAAAAATTACGTGGAGGGTTTCACATTAAAGCTTGTGAAAATACTGTAAAATTACATTCATGAGGGTCGTAATGGGGGTACATGTACCTTCATGACGAATAACGGTAAAAAATCTTGATAAAATGATGTTACCGATAAATTTTGGTGCATGACGATAAAATGTTAATTTTCTTTATGACGATAAAAAATTATGACTGATTTTGAAGAATCACGTTAAATTCTTTCTAAAAATAATGGTAACGATTAATTTTTTGAAACCTCGATGAATAACGATAAGGATATTTTGACGAATCAAGATAAAACTTTAACCAATTTGGCAATAACGGTAGCCAAAAAATTACTTATGACGCATTTATACCCTCATTCATAAGGTCATGAGATCAGCAAACAAAAAAAGAAATACTATTGGTACTATAATAGACTAGTGAAAATAGAGTTATATTCCTTAATATTCGAAGAAAACAACATGCAGATAAGTCATACAAAACTGGCAACAAATTTGATGAAGAAAAAGAGAACCTTCTGGAAGACAGAAACAAGTTATCAGGGGAGGTAACTTCATTGTTTACTGATATTAACCATCTAGAAAATGACTTCAAAAGACTAGAACAGGAAGTGGTAGCTCAAGGCAGGTAAGTGCAGGGGTAAAAACTAATTTAATTGAATTAGTTTTTTGATGCTTTTAACAGAGAATGATAGACTTAAATTTCCCATTACATTTTTGTTGATTTTGAAATATATAATTATTGAAAGTTAGGATTATGTAAATTCAAGTTAAAAACAAATATATATATATATATATGTTACATAATCATTATTTGGATATATACATGTAAGGAATCAATTTTAATTCATTGATATTTGTATTGTTACAGGAAAAATCAGTTTAACATGTTTAAGGTAATCATGGTAATGAAATAAAAAAATATTTTATAGAGATTAAGAATATTTAATGAGGAGATTAATATTTGAAAGCATATTTGAAATAAATTATATTGTCTTTTTTAATAGTAGCATATGTTTATAATAGTGTCACTTACATTTTTTAAGTGAGGAGATTGTCACTCAACATGCTCAATTCAATTAAATAGAAACTTTTAAGTTAAAATTTACAATGTTTGACCCTTAAAGTAAGTAAGAAATCTTTATTTAAAAATGTGTTTCCATATATACAATCACAAAAACTTATTTTAGTGAGCTAGTAGTTTAGACTGTTCCAGTATAGTGTTAGAAGAGCTTTTGTAGTTGTCGTAAATAAATCTGCGTGCTCGTTCTTGTATATTTTTTGGATTTTTTTGTGTTTTGTTCAAGTGCTACAAAAGTGCCATATAAGTGTACAATAGCTGATGTTTGAAAGAATGAAGGAGTGATAAATTGTAAATTTAGATAGTCTGGTTAGATGAGCTCTAATTCTTTTTAATGCATATAGTTGTCAAGGTACTTTTACAAATGTTAGAGATGTATGTATTATCCTTAAGTTATCTTGTTGAGTAAGTTAGTATTTCTAGCTTGATTGGATTGAACCTTGATACAGATGGAAGATATAGAGAAGGGAGAGGAGTCTTTTTGGGTTTTGGGGTCAATAGGTTTAAGGTCAAGATCACTGTTACTAAATATGGAAATATTTTACATTGTAAAAGCTCAATCACAATAAATATCAAGGATAGCAGAATTACCAAAAGTATTGGACAGTACAACAGACCATACTAACAACCAAAGTCCAATATAAAAAATAAAAAGGCTGTAGTATAATTGCATATGAGACAACTATAAAGATAAGAAGATGTGGTATGATTGCCAATCAGACAACTATAAAAATAAGAAGATGTGGTATGATTGCCAATCAGACAACTAAAAAGATAAGAAGATGTGGTATGATTGCCAATCAGACAACTATAAAGATAAGAAGATGTGGTATGATTGCCAATCAGACAACTATAAAAATAAGAAGATGTGGTATGATTACCTATGAGACAACTGAGACTCCACAAGAGACCAAATGACAGGAATTAATAACTATAAGTCACCGTACGGCCTTCAATAATTATGAGTAAAACCCATACTTCATAGTCAGCTATGAAAGGCCCTGAAATGACAAAAGTAAAACAATTCTAACAAGAAAACTAATCACCTGATTTATGTACAACATGTAATGAACATAAAACAAATATGATATTCAGCAACAAACGACAACCAATGAATTACAGGCTCCTGACTTGGGACAGGCACAAACAGAACGTGGCAGGGTTGAACTAGTTAGATGGCTCCAAACCATCCACCTAACCTGGGACCGTGGTGCAACAGCACAAAAAAGAGCACACTATACAAAACAATAAACAAAAAACAAATATGATAAAGCTTAAGAAGAAAAACATTGGTACTGAATAACAGTCTCCTGACTTGGGACAGGCACATATAGAATGTGGTGGGGTTAAACTAGTTTAAAAGCACCAACTCTCCCCTTACCTGGGAAAGTGGTGTAACAGTATAACATAAGAACAAACTATAGAAATCTTTTGAAAAAGGCTTAACTCATGGGAAGGATACAAAGCAGAAATACATCTAACAAAACTGTTCTGACTATTGGTAAGCCATGTTCTCTGAAGAAAACATATAGTTTCCCTTTTTCACTTGGCTTAATTTTGGATTCTTTCATTGGTTTGAGAAAATTAAAAATGCACAATACCTGTTATCACATAATCTATAGACATGGTAGACATTTTAGCAATTTTGTTGGTATTAACATTGCTAGAATGAGAAACTACACACCATATATGACTAATAATATGAGCCTTAACTTGTCTAAAACTCTAGGGTAAAGTGCATGAATTAATAATCGTAAATGTGTCTCACTTTGAAAGTTTTCAGTGCTTTGAGGATCCCAATATCAGACCTCTATTAACCAGACAACAAATCCATCCTGCCAACAGTTACAACCATTATTAGATACAGTACAGTTCCCACTATATAAGGTAAAATTGTGTACAGTATACATGGTATAGATTACTCTGTCAACCATTATATTAAAAATCATATTTTGTAGTAGAGAACCAAGTGGTGTATCATATACAGATCAATTTCAGAGATTTTACAATAATAGATTTTATTATCTAAAGAGACTGTATGCCTTTTAATGTTACTATGAAATTGAATTGAAGTATTCAAAGTTATATCCTTTATTTCTTGAGAAATAAAAAAATAATTGATTGTTCATGTTGTTGTTCATGTTGTTGAATAACAATATATACACATGAGATAAAACAAGGAACTGAAATATTTCCAGTCATATCTGTATTTTGAGGCACTATAATAAGAGTAAGAAGATACTATAAAGGCTATTAAAAAAAAATTAAAGAAGAATAATAATATCACTATTAAAAAAAAAGGAAAAAACAAATGACTCAAAAACAGTCCATAAAACACTGCACAAAATACCAGACTTGAGCAAAACAAACATCACCAGTAACTAGATGATCTTAAAGGGTAAGCCAAAGTTGCTCCACAAAAGACAATCTTTTTGTTATACTAGCATTAAAATGTTAAATAAGTCATCATTTCTGATAATGCATCACACAATAGATAAAGTAGCATATAATAATTTACATAAATAAATGTGAAGTCAATTATTGGATCTTAGAGAAACAACCAGTCCTACTAGAATTTTGCTTGAAGTGCTCTCCTATCCTTTTGTTTGGCAATATTTTTTGAAAAAGTCCATATCCAGTCATGAATTCTGTATTGCTTCAATACCTGAAAAAATGGCAATATGCAATTAGTGTATTATAGAGCAAAAAATAGATAAACACTGCTTTGAATGAGATGCTTAGCTAAAAAAAATGTGAAGTGAGAAATCTTTTTAAACTTTAGGCTTTCATAGCATTTTGTTGTTTAAAATACATCTGTTTAGGGTAGATGAATCTTATTTTGACATCATCAGGTATTATGGCCTTTTTTGTGACAAAGCAAAAGCAAAATCAGAGGACAAAATGAAAATTTAATGCCATGATTGAGTTTTGACCATAATGAATTACCACTTGTTCATTTTATAAAAATTTTCAAAACCTCTGGGTAGAAAAGTTGGTCAGCTAAATATTAGAGAATAAGTAGTAGAATTTTTTTTCAAGATTCCACCCTGATAGCTATGGAAATGTGTTAACATGAAGAAATGTGTATTTTATCCTGAAATTCAAACAAACAGTGAAACCGGTACACTGAGGAAATTTTCGCACATAAAATTGCAGTAAAAACTGATAAATAATTTGCAAAATGAAAATTTTTCGTCCACAAAGTTTTCCAATACCAGTACATGTACTACTGAACAGAATGAGATGCTTGGAAGCAATGATTTGTGATGTATGAGCACTTTGGCTTAGCCATATACTAATACTTTAAATGGTTAACAATGTTGAATGAACTTTAAATTTTATAGTGTCACCCTTAAGCAGTACTACTATTCTTTTTTTTCTGTTAAGGTGGCTCGGGAGTCTTCCTTCATTTTGGATTTTGAAATAGCAGATAACGTTGGTCTAGATCTTTGATGAAATGTGCAAATTTTGAAAATAGTATGTAATTTATGTGTAAGACTTTTGATGTAAATATAGAAAATTGTGGGTTTTATCATAACTACGGCTGTAATTTCTAAAAAAACCACCTTATTTGTGTTTGATTATTTTTTTTTTCAACTTTGCCAAATAAGGGGATATAACTCAGATAAAGTAATTTTTATAATAGAAAGTGTTGTGAATTTACCTATTTTAATCTGTAGCAAGAAAACAAGTTTGGTGACCCCATTTTTTCTTTTTCTTATCTGAAAGCATGTTATAAGAGCTATCTTCTCACATTTTATCTTAAAATTCTATCATGTAGTTTTCTTTTTATCACACACAATTTGATTTTCCATGCATAATCTATACAAAATCTGACAATTTTGCACAACCTGTAGCGTGAAAAAAGTCTGGTGACCCATACTTTTTATTATATTTTTGAAAAAAGCATGATAAAAACTTCATTATGACAAATTATTAAAAAATTCTATCAGTTTTGATTAAGACGCCCCAGCCACCTTAATTGAAAAATGGAGAATGGATTTTCTTATTAACATGAAAATCAAATCAAAAACTTGCCTTAAGAACAATAACCTATAGTATTTTTGTTATTTATATTTTTAGGCACCAGAATGTATATTATTACACTGTTTGAAGATGAAGTATGAAGATACATTAAAGAAAATAAATTGGTGTGATGAGGACATTTCTTCATCACAGATTGAAGGTATTTACACAGATTTATTCTCTTAAGTGGAATAAAGCACCTAGTTTTGATAAGAGTGTTATTTATTGACTATGCATTTCCACTTTACATCACAATTTTTTAATTTTTTTTAAATAAAATGTACGTTGTAGTTTGAATTGAGACTTATTAATATTCTCAAACAAAATATAACTGGCCTGCTGTATAAAATAGTAAGATGTGGTATTACTGCTAATGAGACAACTGTCCTATAGGTAGAAAATGATGTAAATATTAAAAACTATAGGTCACTATTATAAGGCCTGCAAGAATGAGCAAAACCCATACTGCATAGCAAGCTATCAAAGGCCCTGACATGACATGACAAAATATGAAATTCAAACGAGAAAACTAAAGACTGATTTATGTACAAAAACAAATGAACAAAATATTAGATATACAGCAACATAAGACAACCACTGGATTACAGGCTCCTAACTAAGGGACAGTGGTGTAACAGCTCAACATTGAAACAAAATGTACAAATCAGTTTAAATGGCTTAACTCATCAGATTGATACAAACCACAAACACAAATGTCAAAAAACGAAAGACTCAGTGTACAAATATCTGAAAGTACTTGCATTTACTTTTTTAAAATAATCCCTCCCATCAACACAAAAGTGGTTCCCCGGTTGTGTCATATATTTTGAGGGAAAATAATTTTCAACCATTTGGAACATTAAACAAGGTCCCATGCCAAACTTCAATGTCATAGCAAAAGTAGGCAACAATTCTGAGAAAATCTTTTTTTGTTTCTACCATTTTGTTTATTACTCACTTTATAGGTATATTTGGCATGAAAAAAAGGTTCATCAAACCAAATTTTTGACAAAATATTTGTTTCCAGAGATTTTATGTTCCAATTACAAAAGTGCAATTGTAAAAGTAAAAGAAGTGTCCCTTTGCATTTTAAAAATCTATATGTGTTAAATAAAAATGTAAAAACTTATTCTGTTTAAATGAAAAAAATATATAGAACTTTATCTCCTAAAATAATAATAACACTTTTTGATATTTTCAGAGTTATGTAAGAATGTTCATGAACATGACCAGAAGTTGTTAGATAAAATGTTTCCATTACTGAATCAAAGAATAAACTCGACAGGGAAGGCACTGGCAGACTGTGTACATGTTAAAGATACTACCAGTGAATGGTTTGTATACTTCTAGCATATCCATAAACAACAGACTTTAAAAGGTACTTGTATTCTAGAATTCATTGCTGACTGAAATGAAAATTGAATCAGTAGGATTCACTGATCTTAGTTTAAATATATTTTATTGTCCAAAAACATTGACAATGGGACCAGACACAAGTTTTGCAACTTAGATCGTCTTTTCATTACATACAAATAATAAATAACTGAACAAAATAAAAAACATGTGAATAACATCATACACAATATTGAAATGGAGACATGAAATGAACACGAATTTAAACGACAGGGATCATCGATTTCTAAAAGTCGGGTTGACTGTAATTTTTTTTTTTTAAAACCATAATCTGGGAATTAATATTCACTCTAAAGGTTATTTTTAATTTTTATAGCAATTGTATTGTTGTCAACTAAATGAATATTATATAGAAATCAGTTGGATGATCTTATATTTTTGTATAAAATGTACAAAGGTAATGGATAGAGGAAATGCATCTTAAAATCTAGTTGCCATGAGCGTAGGAGTGTGCTCTTGTGTGTGAAACAGAAGTTGTATCAGTTAAAGCATTTATGCAGTTTATTTTTTGTTGTTGTGGATATTCAGGTTTGGCACATACAAAAAAATACAAACATTTAATGCTTTGACAATAATGACTGATATTTTAAAATTCTTGCAATAAGTCTTTTCCTCATATATATTACAAATCAGTGCACTTTTTCAGTTTTGCAGATATTATATCTTAATGAGACAAATATTTTGTAATCACATTTTATATTCACATTGCACCAGAAAATTATAAAAATCACAAACAGTCTTGTTTTAAAAAAAATTAAAATTTGTTAAAATTTGTTTGAGTTGTCTCCCATAGACTTCAAAAATTATAATTATAATTATTTTGATTTGTTAAATAATAATCTTAATTAACAATATAAAGCTTAAGTTGTCAAGATTAGATATTATATTGTGTGTTTATATAATCAAAAGAGCATATAAATAGTTCAAAGTTGTAGATCATATTTTCTGGTACTGTAGGAAGAGTCATGTACAATAATGAAGCTATTTTGTTTAGAAAAAAAGATAATTTGAAAAAATCACCATTCATACCATAATGAAACTTGCTTGATATAAGAGAAAACTTGACACAGTATTTCTTCTTTTATACTTTATATGCTTTAAACAAATAAATCCATAAAGATGCTACAAAACTAAACTGAATTATAAAAGAAGAAACTTGTTATATGCATTAACTGTTATAAAATTTTATTGTTGTGATTAATTTATCAAATTGTCAAAAACAAATTGAATCGAAGTCACCAAGATACATTGTATAAGTTAAATTGGGGTCAAATTTGTAAATAAAGTTTCATGACAAGAGCTTATAAGAAACAAACATTATCAAATGTAGCTTACCATTCTTTATTATTATCCAACACTTCCAAAAACTTGTATAAATCCAAAGGTATAAAATAACAAAAAGTATCAGAAACAGTAACCACGCTGTCTCTCATTCACATATTTCACATGTTTCAAAATTTTATTAAAAGAATAGATAACGGATTTTTCTCCGTAAATTTCATGACACAGCGTCTGTAACATCTTTACTTCGATAAGATTTTATATGATATTATGATAATTTATAAAGTAGTTATAGAAAAATAGAAATGTATTAAAATGACTATGTATAAAATAAAATAAGTTTTACTGGATATTCAGTAATAATTGTGTGTAACAGGGATACTTGATGGAATGCTGTACATTAAGTATTTTGTTAAAACAGCAAAGAGTGCAATAAAGAATTTATGAATGTTAAAAAAAAAAAATCCATGAGGATGCTACAAAAATAAATTAAAAAAGAAATAATTTTTTTATATGCATTAACTGATATAAAATTTTATTGTTGTGATTAAATTATCAAATTGTCAAAAACAAATTGAATCAAAGTCACCAAGATACAATTATTACTGAATATCCAGTAAAACTTATTTTATTTTATACATAGTCATTTTAATACATTTCTATTTTTCTATAACTACTTTATAAATTATCATAATATCATATAAAATCTTATCGAAGTAAAGATATTACAGACGCTGTGTCATGAAATTTACGGAGAAAAATCCGTTATCTATTCTTTTAATAAAATTTTGAAACATGTGAAATATGTGAATGAGAGACAGCGTTGTATAAGTTAGATTGTCAGGATGATGATGTAGACAAAATATAAAGTTCTTACATCAAACATTCATGATTTTTAATAAAATTTTGAAACATGTGAAATATGTGAATGAGAGACAGCGTTGTATAAGTTAGATTGTCAGGATGATGATGTAGACAAAATATAAAGTTCTTACATCAAACATTCATGAAACTTGTTTCCATTTTTGTCATCTGAAGTGGATTAACCTTTTCACATTTTATAACATTGAATTAAAAATGGCCAGAGATAAAGGTTAAGTCACAGAATGACAATATGAATTATTTTTTGTGTTGTGCTTTTATCTCTTTATTTTTTAAGTTATTGAATCATAAATGGTTATTTTGTATGTGTCTGTTAGTGGGTGTTGTGCAGTAGCTTGTGAAAAAAAAACATTTCTTTAAAGAACACACACATTTAATGATTGTCTAATTAAAATTATGATATCTTGAAATACGATTATGATCTTGATATATCAGTTGAATATTTTGTTGATTTCTTGGGTTGCTCTAAATGACAGATAAGCTAAAAAAAATACAACTTTTTTTATGCTACTAATTATAACTGAGTATTAAACTCGTGAAATAAGTTTTTTTCCCTTATAAATACCATAAATCAGTGTGCTTTTAGAGTATGTGTAAACATGATGTCTTTATAACGAAGAAAACTTTTTATAAATCAAATATTAAATTCACATTGCATCCAAAATAATAAAAAAAAAACCTGTGCACAATTTCTTGTATACACATAATAGGCACTGCACCTTAATTTTTAAAACTTCAAAAAGGAGTATTATAATGATGTTAGTTATTGACTATTCAAACTACACTTTTCTCATCCTTGACAGTTTTTGAATATCTTAAAGACTTCTCCTTTTTGTCATGCCTTGACAGATTAAAAAAGTGTGACTTAGGTAGTGTCAACAATTTACGAAAGTTTGTGCTTAAGTCAGTTTATAGGAAACCCCTTATAATAAGTCAATTATATTTTGAATGCAGTTGTAAAGGCATTGGCACATCTGATTTCCATGGAAATTAGTTGACCCTGCCCCTCAGTCAGGGTCTTTTGACTTTCAAACTTTTGCATAGTTTGCAAGTAAAATTTGTGAGAAGGTCAGTGTAAAGGAAACCACTTATGATAAGTCAATGATATTTGTTTAGCAGTAGTATAATCATTGGACAAAAAAGGCACCAGGAGCATCATGGGCTCATGATACAGCTCTTTAGTAACCAATGATATCCCTAGAAGTGTATAGTATGCAAGATAAAAATGAAATATCAAACACTTTAAAAATTTCACCTTACTCTCACAATTTGCTCTAACACATGCACATTGATGAAAAAGGTAAGAGACTTGTTTTTATTAAAATATGTTTAAGTTGTCTCCCATAGACTTCCTTAATTTGTAATGACTTTTTGTATGTGGGTATGATAGTTACATATATTTTTACTAGATTGACCACATACCATTATGATGATTATATTGGCTAGTGACCATTGCCTAAAATGTTTCTAATGTGATTGGTCACTGTCTCATTGACCCCCAACATCTCTTTTTATGCATAGAATATATCCATGGTATAATCTATCAAAGTTCTGGTCGTTTGAATTATGACAATATTATATTCAATATACTGGTAAATTCATTTAAAGTGAAATTATGAAAAGATGAAGAATGACTGCTGTATTCAGAAATATCTATTTAAAGTTTCCATTTCTTTCTAGTGTGTTACAGAAATATGATAAAAGTTAGCATACATGATTGTTAAGCAGCTATTAGTTATCATATTTCTTCTTTTAAAGCTTTGTTTTATACCTTATAATCAACTAGTTCAAAAGTATCCATGAGTTGATATGAAGGCTGTATTAAGTAGAAAAATGTACAGTTATCATGATTTTATGATACACATCGTTATTCCAGGTGGAACCAGCCAGCTCAATATGTAGTACCTTGGGTAAAAGTAGAGGGTAACAGTTTACAGAATTGGAAGGAAAAATGGATAATATTAACCACAAAACTGAGACAAATGATGGTCAAACATCATTAGGATTACTTTGTAATGAAATATGAACAGGAACCTTTGATAGCAATACTAAAGTGAAGATTGAAGGAAATTTGTAGTTGTAAACTTGTATATTTGTCTATGTAAAGAGTAAATAATTTAAATTTTCTTTCATAGATTCTTTTGCTTATTTTTCAGTCCGAAGTTTGTATCACCAATTTATCTTAAACCAGAGAGGAATTCATTGAAATGTTTTACAGAATCTTTAAAATCCAATGGCATTATGTACCTCCAATTTCATTTATTGATCCAGATACATTTTAGCTGACCTGTCCAAATGCAACTAACATGACCTACCTGACAAAAAAAGGATATAGGGATAAAATTCATTTATTTTATTGTCTATCTTGAAAACTACTGTCTATAGAGAGAATCTGACAGTCAGAAATGTTCAGAATGTTAAGAACTACCTACTGTGACTCAGTTTTTGTCAAAATTTTCAGATGACTTCTTATAGGAGTTACTGCCCTTAAGTGGGAGTAGACCTGGGGTATGGGAGACAACTCTTACAAAGGTATTGGAAGTTTTTTCTCTGTTTTAACCTAACAGTAATTGACAAAGTGATCAATCTTTTATGTTGTTTACATTTGGTTATGAGAATGATGCAGGAGCTTCTAAGAAAATTGAAAAAGTCTGAAATCTTGAAGGGTTTGGGAAAAAATTTTAACTGGAAAAAAATGGATTGAATAAAAAGTTATAAGGTTTCTGTACTAAGCTATATTTAATAGGCTCTACTTAATTGTATTGTATGTCTTTGGTTGTCAAATACAAACAGCGATATTCTAGAAGAATTGATCTGAAACATCTTTGTACAAGCTAATGCCAACAGATAACCTACATTAGCAAACAGATAGTACTTAAAAAGTGACAGACTGTCAAACCATTCCGTATATCATCTACTTGTCCAATGGCACATGCATTTTGTAGGTTTGGGGAGGGAAACTAACATTACGTATTTTAATGTGGATATGTCAATTCGTCCCAATGGTAATCGACTCATACTGAATATTACTGAATTTTCTTATAAATTTGACAACAGTTATTGTTGGGACCATACAATTAAATTTTCACTTAAACAAACAATATAATGCAAAATGACACTGTAGAAGCTTTTGTAGAAAAAAAATGTTTTTTTTTTTAAATATTCTTTTTTATGCTCCACTTTATAGGGGCATTATGTTTTTTGTAGGTCTGTGCATCTATTTGTTTGTCTGTCTGTCACACTTCAGGTTAAGGTTTTTGGTTAAGGTAGTTTTTGATGAAGTTGAAATCCAATCAGCTTGAAACTTGGTACACATGTTCCCTTTGCTTTTTACCCCAATCTTACAGTCCACTGAACATAGAAAATGACAGTGCAAGTGGGACATCTGTGTACTATGGAAACATTCTTGTTTCTTATGTCTTAAATATGTTCAAGTCAAAAAGATTGAACATTTTGATAATTTCAAATGGTCAAATTCAATAAGAGTAACTATGTGATTTTCAAGTTAAATAAACAATAATTGTTAGGGAAATTTTTTGGAGGAATTAAATTTTTCTTTCTGGCAAAGTCTAAAAAAAAATATATGTTTAGCAAAACTGGCCAGAAATTTAGACTTGTTCAATAGTTATAAAACAGTTATTTAAATATTCAAATATTACCATAACATTTAAGGTTTGATTTGAAGTATGTTTTGGCTACACTTTTTAACAGTTGTGGATATTCCTAAAGAAAACGTGCAAAAACAGACAAAAATATATGCCTATTAATTTTTTCAACCATTTTTTAGCTCACCTGGCCCAAAGGGCCAAGTGAGCTTTTCTCATCACTTGGCGTCCGTCGTCTGTCGTCGTTGTCCGTCGTCGTTAGCTTTTTACAAAAATCTTCTCCTCTGAAACCACTGGGCCAAATTTAACCAAACTTGGCCACAATCATTATTAGGGTATCTAGTTTAAAAAATGTGTCCGATGACCCCGCCAACCAACCAAGATGGCCGCCATGGCTAAAAATAGAACATAGGGGTAAAATGTAGATTTTGGCTTATATCTCTGAAACCAAAGCATTAAGAGTAAATCTGACATAGGGTAAAACTGATTATCAGGTCAAGATCTATCTGCCCTGAAATTTTCAGACAAATCTGACAACCTGTTGTTGGGTTGCTGCCCCTGAATTGGTAATTTTAAGGAAATTTTGCAGTATTTGGTTATTATCTTGAATATTATTATAGATAAAGATAAACTGTAAACAGCAATAATGTTCAGCAAAGTAAGATCTACAAATAAGTTGTCATGACCAAAATTGTCAGTTGACCCCTTTAGGAGTTATTGCCCTTAATAGTCAATTTTTAACAATTTTTTGTAAATTTTTGTAATCTTTTACAAAAATCTTCTTCTTTGAAACTACTGAGACAAATATAACCATACTTGGCCATAATGATTATTAGGGTATCTTGTTTAAAAAAATTTGTCCGATGACCCCGCCTTCCAACCATCATGGCCGACTTGGTTAAAAATAGAACATAGGGGTAAAATGCAGTTTTTAGTTTATATCTCTGAAACTAAAGCATTTAAAGCAAATCTGACAGGTGGCAAAAATGTCATCAGATTTAGATTTATCTGCCCTGAAATTTTCAGACGAATCCGACAACCCGTTGTTGGGTTGCTGCCCCTGAGTTAGTAATTTTACAAAAATTTTGCAGTTTTTTGTTATTATCTTAGATATCATTATAATATCTAATATCTAATACGATTAATTATGATTTTAACCTTATTTTACATGATTTCCAAAGCATCAGTAAATACAGGTGAGCGACACAGGCTCTTGAGAGCCTCTAGTTTAGGCTACCTCAAAATTTGTCATAATCAATGTACTATACACATAAAATACGAAGGTGAATTTTAACAAAGTTTTTGGCAGATGATGCAATGACCCTACTCTTTCTATTGTGTAATATATAAAGAAAAATAAATGTCAGGAAAAATCTGGGCTTCCCCTTAAATGACAATTTTTTTTCATTTTTATGAGGATTTCCGGAGAAATAATGGATATTGATTTGGGGATGTAAGTTGGGCGGGCATGCAGGGGCTGCCAAACAGTGTCTGTGCATTTACTCATGAACTTTTCAACTAAAGCTTTTTAAATTTAATATGTTGTTACTGATGACAAAATGGTGGTCAAGATCAGTATTGGCGTTTTTCACTTTCACCTTTCAGGAGTTCTAGTTCTGGAAAGATTGAAAAAATGGTGTTTCCAGTTGTGTTGGTGCTTAAACTCATGAACCTTTCAACCAAAATTTTTCAAATTTTAATACATTGTTACTGATGACAAAATTGAGGTCAAGTTCGCTTTTGAAGATTTTCACTTTCAATGCTCAGGAGTTGTTGTTCTTGAAAGGTTGAAAATGGTGTTTCCAGTCGTGTCAGTGCATTTACTCATGAACCGTTCAACCAAAGCTTTTCAAATTTAAATATGTTGTTACTGATGACAAAATGGAGGTCAAGTTCAATAATGGCGATTTTCACTTTTCCCGTCAGGAGTTATGGTTCTTGAAAGAGTGAAAAATGGCGTTTCCAGTCATGTCATTGCATTTACTCATGAACCATTCAACCAAAGCTTTTCAAATTTTAAAATGTTGTTACTGATGACAAAATGGAGGTCAAGTGGGATAATGACAATTTTCACTTTTACCATTCATGAGTTACGGTTCTTGAAAAATTGAAAAAATGGCATTTCCTGTCGTGTCTGTGCATTTACTCATGAACCGTTCAACCAAAGCTTTTCAAATTTAAATATGTTGTTACTGATGACAAAATGGAGGTCAAGTTCAATAGTGGCGATTTTCACTTTTCCTGTCAGGAGTTATTGTTCTTGAAAGAGTGAAAAATGGCGTTTCCAGTCATGTCATTGCATTTACTCATGAACCATTCAACCAAAGCTTTTCAAATTTTAAAATGTTGTTACTGATGACAAAATGGAGGTCAAGTGGGATAATGACGATTTTCACTTTTACCATTCATGAGTTACAGTTCTTGAAATATTGAAAAATGGCATTTCCTGTCGTGCCTGTCCATTTACTCATGAACCGTTCAACCAATGGTTATTAAATTTTAATATGTTGTTACTGATGACAAAATGGAGGTCAAGTTTGATATTCACGATTTTCATTTATACCAATCAGGAGTTATGGCTCTTGAAAGATTAAAAAATTGAGTTACGGTTCTTGAAAGATTGAAAAATTGTGTACCATAAGGCTCCAGACCACAATTAATGATTCTGCTTTTCGTTGTCCACGAATATAGTTCCCTTTATTTAAAGTGTATTTTTGCTTTATTTCTTAGCTCACCTGGCCCAAAGGGCCAAGTGAGCTTTTCTCATCACTTGGCGTCCGGCGTCCGGCGTCCGGCGTCGTCGTTAACTTTTTACATTTTGAACTTCTTCTAGAGAACCACTGAATAGAATGAAACCAAACATGGCATGAATGTTCCTTATGAGGTGCTGACCAAGTGTTGTTACTTTGTAGCCGATCCATCATCCAAGATGGCCGCCAGCGGGGGACTTAGTTTAACATAGGACCCTATGGGAAATACATTCAAATGTCTTCTTTTAGAGAACTACTAAATGGAATGAAACCAAACATGGCATGAATGTTCCTTATGAGGTGCTGAACAAGTGTTGTTACTTTGCAGTCGGTCCATCATCCAAGATGGCCGACAGTAGGGGACTTAATTTAACATAGGACCCTAAGGGAAATACAAACAAATGTCTTCTTTTAGAGAACCAGTGAATGGAATGAAACCAAACATGGCATGAATATTCCTTATGAGATGCTGACCAAGTGTTGTTACTTTGCAGTCAGTCCATCATCCAAGATGGCCGCCAGCGGGGGACTTAGTTTAACATAGGACCCTATGGGAAATACATACAAATGTCTTCTTTTAGAGAACCACTGAATGGAATGAAACCAAACATGTCATGAATGTTCATTTATGAGGTGCTTACCAAGTGTTGTTACTTTGCAGTCGGTCCATCATCCAAGATGGCCGACAGCAGGGGACTTAGTTTAACATAGGACCCTATGAGAAATACAAACAAATGTCTTCTTTTAGAAAACCACTGAATGGAATGGAACCAAACATGGCATGAATGTTCCTTATGAAGTGCAGCCGATCCATCATCCAAGATGGCCGCCAGGAGGGGGGACTTAGTTTAACATAGGACCCTATGGGAAATACATACTAATGTCTTCATTTAGAGAACCACTGAATGGAATGGAACCAAACATGGCATGAATGTTCCTTATTAGGTGCTGACCAAGTGTTGTTACTTTGCAGTCAATCCATCATCCAAGATAGCCGCCAGCGGGGGACTAAGTTTAACATAGGACCCTATGGGAAATACATACAAATGTCTTCTTTTAGAGTACCACTGAATGCTGACCAAGTGTTGTTACTTTGCAGTTGGTCCATCATCCAAAATGGCCGACAGCGGGGGACTTAGTTTAACATAGGACCCTGTGGGAAATACATACAAATGTCTTCTTTTAGAAAACCACTGAATGGAATGGAACAAAACAAGGCATTAATGTTCCTTATGACATGCTGAATAAGTGTTGTTACTTTGCAGCCGATCCATCATCCAAGATTGCTGCCAGGGTGGGGGGGGGGGGGGGGGACTTAGTTTAACATAGGACCCCATGGGAAATACATACATATGTCTTCTTTTAGAGTACCACTGAATGGAATGAAACCAAACATGGCATGAATGTTCCTTATGAGGTGCTGACCTAGTATTGCTACTTTGTTGCCGATTTACTGTTCAAGATGGCCACCAGGATATTTTATTAAATAACGGGACCAATATTAAACCAAATTTGGCCTCGATCATTATGTGGGTATCTGTTATGATTTTTATCTATATTTACATGATTTCTAAAACCAAAGTAGAGTCAGGTGAGCGACACAGTTTTCATTCCCTTTCTCATACATTACTTAGTTTTTATGGGACGGAAATGAAAGAGGAGAGCTGAAATGAAGTTTTGGGAGTTTTATTTTTTACAGATTTTGATATGGAAAGAGCGATTAGGCCAGGAGCAAAAAGGTCATATTTACAGTTTTCAAAACATCTCTTGACTTGTCTATAGGGATATGGATGTGTATTGGCCAAATTTGTATGATGTAAACGTGCAATTTTTCTGAAAGTTGGATATACCTTTGGACTTGTACTGTACATTACACACACAAAAAATTGGACAAAATGCATGGAATTTTTTTTTAATGTGACAAAACGTTATAACGAACTAATAGAGGAATTAATTGTGGTCATCGGCCAATAACTCTAACGTAAAATCTAAAATTTATAAAACAAAAGGGAGCTCACGTCAATAGATATAAACAATTCACCAAAGTTGTATGCATCTTGGTTGAAGCATTTTTGAGTTGATGTCCGACATTTTGACGATGGATGGACGGACGGACAACAGTATACCATAATACGTCCTGTAAACGGGCGTATAAAAAGTTAAAATTAAGATAAGATAAGTTGCAGATCTATATTAGTATGTTACAAATGAAAGAAAAAATATTTGGAACTATCAACTATATATGTAAAGTTTGATTTTGATTTATACACTAAATGATAAGATAACAGACACATCTGTTAATTGTCAATGTAATCACCCAATCATAATTTGAGTGACAGATTTATTAGAAAACTATTGATTATATTTGATTATAATTTAAAAATAAATATAAACATCATATCTGTTTACATCATATCTAATTTTAGAATCTATAGTTAAATCATGTTTAATTTTAGATTTACATTATTGGTTCATGGAAATAAAGTTTGAGTTATTTTGAGTTATTTCCATTTAAACAGAAATGGTTAAACTAAGAAGTATGTCATCAAAAATTGAATTCTTGGGGTTCTTTTTTATGCTGATTCTAGCAATGTACTTATATTTTGGATAAAGGACCATAATAGGTAAATGTTCAATTTCATATTTTTAAATTCTTTTACCACATTTATTTTGTGTCACAAACCCATGCTGTATCAAATATTCAATCACCATTCAAATTCAGAGCTGTTTTAAGTTTAAATGTTGTGTCTATACTTGCTCAACTGTTCAGGGTTTGACCTCTGCAGGAAAATCCGGTTTGCTGTCTCTCTGACAGCCTCTTTTTGGTTATTATCTTGAATATTATAATAGATAGAGATAAACTGTAAACAGCAAAATTGTTCAGCAAAGTTAGATCTACAAATAAGTCAAACATGACCAAAATGGTCAATTGACCCCTTTAGGAGGTATTGCCCTTTAATGTAAATTTTTCACAATTTTTAGCTCACCTTGCCCAAAGGGCCAAGTGAGCTTTTCTCATCACTTTGCGTCCGTCGTCCGTCGTCGTCGTCGTCGTCGTTAACTTTTACAAAAATCTTCTCCTCTGAAACTACTTGGCCAAATTTAACCAAACTTGGCCACAATCATCATTGGGGTATCTAGTTTAAAAAATTTGTCCGGTGACCCGGCCAATCAACCAAGATGGCCGCCATGGCTAAAAATAGAACATAGGGGTAAAATGTAGATTTTGGCTTATATCTCTGAAACCAAAGCATTTAGAGCAAGGGGGTAAAATTGTTTATCAGGTCAAGATCTATCTGCCCTGAAATTTTCAGATAAATCCGACAACCTGTTGTTGGGTTGCTGCCCCTGAATTGGTAATTTAAAAGAAATTTTGCCGTTTTTGGTTATTATCTTGAATATTATTATAGATAGAGATAAACTGTAAACAGCAATAATGTTCAGCAAAGTAAGATCTACAAATAAGTCAACTTGACCAAAATTGTCAGTTGACCCCTTAAGGAGTAATTGCCCTTTATAGTCAATTTTTAACCATTTTTCGTAAATTTTTGTAATCTTTTACAAAAATCTTCTCCTCTGAAACTACTAATGAATTTAACCAAACTTGTCCACAATCATCATAGGGTATCAAGTTTAAAAAACGTGTCCGATAACCCCGCCCGCGAACGAAGATGGCCGACATGGCTAAAAAATAATACATAGGGTAAAATGCAGTCTCTGAAACCAAAGCATTTAGAGCAATTCTGACGGGATACAATTGTTCATTAGGTCAAGATCTATCTGCCCTGAAATTTTCAGATGAATCCGACAACACGTTGTTGGGTTGCTGCCCCTGAATTGGTAATTTTAAGAAAATTTTGCAGCTTTTGGTTATTATCTTGAACATTATTATAGATAGAGATAAACTGTAAACAGCAATAATGTACAGCAAAGTAAGATCTACAAATAAGTCAACATGACCAAAATTGTCAATTGACCCCTTAAGGAGTTATTGCCCTTTATAGTCAATTTTTTACAATTTTCATAAATTTTGTAAATTTTTGTAAATTTTTGCAAAATATTTTCCACTGTAACTACTGGGCCAAGTTCATTATAGATAGAGATAATTGTAAGCAGCAAGAGTGTTCAGTAAAGTAAGATCTACAAACACATCACCATCACCAAAACACAATTTTGTCATGAATCCATCTGTGTCCTTTGTTTAATATGCACATAGACCAAGGTGAGCGACACAGGCTCTTTAGAGCCTCTAGTTCGTAAATGTTTGTATGTTTTTACAAAAATCTTTTCCTCTGAAACTGCTGGATCAAATTAAAACCAAACTTGGCCTCAATCATCCTTATAGTATCAAGTCAAAAAAATGTATCCGATGACCCTGCCCATCAACCAAGATGACCGCCATGGCTAAAAATCGAACATGGTGGTAAAATGCAGTTTTTGGCCTATATATCTGAAACTAAAGTATTTACAGGAAATTTGACATGGAACAAAAATGCTCCTCAGGTCAAAATATATCTGCCCTGAAAAATTCATAGCATCAGACAATCTGTTGATGGGTTGCTGCATTAGTTAATTCTCCATCTTCACTGGTCAAAAAAAGTTTTGGAAGGAGACCTGTTACAGAAAAAACGTCACTTCACATCTTTACAATTTTTGTCAAATAAATATATACACATAATGAGATATGCTACAATTTCAAATGTGACAACTATCTAAACAGAGAACAAATGACAATTTTACAAGCATTTGGAGTCTCATTATCGCTTCAGTTAAAATTGACCATAGCATCCTAATAACAAATCATTTGGAAACATAGATTTGTTGATTTCTTTAACAGTTTCGAAGGAGACTCGCACTCAAGAAAAATAGTGTTAGGGGATATAACTCTTACAAAGAATATTGGTCAGTTAAGTACGGTCAAAATAAAAAGCCCAGAAACTGTATGATAACAAATATCTAAGCGACACGTTGCGATACAAAAATTATACGCAAGAACAAAATTTGGCACAAAATACAAAAAATGATTAAAAGCTGATTGAAGTTCTTTCAACCTAAAACCATATATTTTGATATGAAAATACTAAAATCGTGTTTTTAATGTCATTTCCAGTGTCAGATGATTGCTTAATGTACGCTGATTCCAAAAATATATGGTTTCTATACACTTTTGTATGAAATAGGGGAGACCAATTGTTACTTCTGGTGTGAAAAAATGTCACTTCCGGTATTTTTTGATAGATTACTTGAAACTCGATTCCAAAATTATATGGTTTACAATACTGTTACATTAAATAAGTACAATACATAGCTACTTCCGATTTGCCCAAGGTTGCTTT
Organism: Mytilus californianus; assembly: GCF_021869535.1. NCBI lineage: Eukaryota > Metazoa > Mollusca > Bivalvia > Mytilida > Mytilidae > Mytilus > Mytilus californianus. The sequence continues at coordinate 55,944,701 of NW_026262734.1, forward strand.
CGGGTCAATTTTGGTTGACATTTTTCAGGGTTAAAGGTAACCCAACATTTTGCAAAAGATCCTTTAGCTTTTTCATATACCAAGTTGCTGTAATAGTCAACTAACTTGCAATCAAAAAATTTCAGCGGCAATAACTCCTATAAGAATGTGGAATGTTTCAGACTAAATTTATCATATTACTTGATTTATTTCACTTGACTGGACGGAGTTTAACCCGTTCGCTCATTATAGACCAGTCCATCTATAGACAGGTGTTATGGCATAAACTCATCAATGAAGTGTCCAATTATGGTCATTGATCCGGTTCAAATATGTAAACCTTATACTGTTGATTCATTTTTTTCGTGGGTACCAATTTTCGTGGATAAAGGAAAACTTAAATATTCGTGGATATTTAATTTCGTGGTTTTGCCGACGTCTGCATACAAACATACAGAATATATTTATTCGTTGAACATTATTTCGTGGTTCACCTGTACCCACGAAATCCACGAAAACACTTATCCAACGAATAATTATGAATCCACAGTATGTGTATTCGCAAAATAAATAAAGACACAACAGCTGTTGATTTTCTTGTAAAGATAAGTTTAAAAACGTGTAAAAATTGTCAGATTTTCGAATTGAGTATTTTAAAGTAAAATCTGCAAATGTCGTTATTCTATAATGTATAGGTGACACTGATAGGTTATCAGAAATCAGTTAAAAGCAATCATCCCTATCACACAGATTTTCAAATAGACTGCCTTATGCAAATTGAAACGTAAGCTCCGCCCGATCAGTTGAAAATACAATTTGGTAATACCTTCATCACAATAATCCGAACATTTTGCACTTATTCTTTGTTATATCTTCAATAGTACTAGTGTCGGAGGAGATCATGATGAAAGAAAAAAATATCAAAATTTTGAACATGACCTTGCCCTTTGACATTGACCTCATACTGTGGATTCATTTATTTTCATGGGTACCAATTTTCGTGGATTATCGAAAACTTGCATGTTCGTGGATATCTAGTTTCGTTGTTTTGCGGAAGACTGCATACCAACCTTAAGAAAATTTGTCATTCGTCGAACATTAGAATTCGTGGTTCAACTGTACCCATGAAAACCTCGATAATTGGTATTAAACGAATAATAATGAATCTACAGTATTAATTTTTGTGAACCCAGGATCTAAAATCAAAATACCTTTGGTCTATTTCACTTACTATTCATGTCATACATTAATATATCACTTGTGTCAAATACAGAAGGGAACATAGCTCTCAAATGAAGACTTTTTATCACTTAGGTCAAAACTGGACAAAGTATCCTGAGGATATAACGAGCAATTTGGTAAATAAATTTGTCGATTACTTTTACGGTCAGGGAGGAGATGCAACCATAAGGAAAACAGTGTTTAGGGAGATAACTCCTACAAAGAAAAATATTTGGTTAAACATGATCAATTTTAAAGGCGCATTAACTGTGCGATATAAATTACTAAACATGTAAGCGACATCTTGTGAAATAAAAATTACACTCGAGAAATAAAAGGGGCGGAGGAAGAAAAAAAATAATAATCAAAACAAAATTAATAGGTCTTTCCATAGAAAAGTGGAAAGTCCTAATAAATGATAATGTGAACAAAATAAATAGGTCTTTACACGGAAAAGTGGAGAGACCTCATAATCGGAACAAAATGAAAAGTTCTTTCCATAGAAAAGTGGAAAGACTTAATAATGAGAACAATACAATAAATCTTTCCACAGAAAAGATGAAAGACATAATTCCTAGACTCATCAGGTCAACAGGCACAAAATATAATTGACAAAAAAGACGACATAAAGTACAGATCTAAAAGAGAGACAAAGATACCAGAGGGACATTCAAACTCATAAGTCGAAAATAAACTGACAACGCCATAGCTAATAAAAGAACAAGACAAACATACAAACAATAGTACACAAAACTAAAGACTCAGCAGCATGAACCCCACCAAAAACTCGAGAGTGATCTCTGTTGCTCCGGAAGAGTAAGTAGGCTGCTCATGCTAGTACAAACCCAGTAATAAGTCTGATTAAGTAGGTCAAATTCGAGAAATGGGTACGGGATTGTAGTTTCGACATTAAGAACATATCCGCCATCATCTGTCAAACGGATATTCCATAACGGTAAACCAACTCTTGATGGCGTCCGTAACATTTACGAAGGGATGATTTCAACTTCACCTCTTTAAACTCTTGGTTTAATAGCTTCCTGGTGCGAAACAACCATCTATCAAGGACATGATGATATAGGAAACACAAGCCTTTGAATAGCGTATCCACTTGGAGATATACACTTCGTATGCAGGCGCTGCTGGAATTTTGCTTCATAGAAAATGAAGAGTTAACAATTTGGAAGCTGACATCATCTCTTTTGTCGTAAAGTATTGTTTTCAACCGACCCTCATTGTCAATTACTAGATGTAAATATAAAAAAGATGTGATATAATTGCCAATGAGACAACTCTCCACAAGAAACCAATTGACACAGAAATTAACAACTATAGGTCACCGTACAGCCTTCAAGTTATGAGACATACTTAACTGTATCTATTGTATCCTTTATCTCATGTTCGATGGGATAGATGCGTTCAACATAGTCACCAAATTTTGAATAATTCGCAGTACCTGCTCAATTGATTTATGGATATTTGAGTTCCTCCATTGACAGGAGGTAACAATAGGTTAGTCCAAAGCCGATTATTACTATTAATTTAATCATGCTTTCCCTGACAAAAATAAATATTAATTTAAAATCAATCGTTCAGAGAACAATTGAAGGTCTTTCCACCCGATACGATATATTTTGATGTGAAAAATAATAGAACTCGGTTAGAAATGTAATTTTCAGTGACAAATACTAGCTTATTGTAGTTGAAATAAAAATATATGGTTTTTATACATTATTGTTTGAAATAAATGAGATAATTTGTTACTTCCGGTTTGAAAAATGTTACTTTTGGTCTCATTTATTTGTTTACTTGACACTGATTCCAAAAATATATGGTTCTATGTACTTTTGCATTAAACAAGTACAAAAAAAAGCTACTTCCGGTTTACAAAAGGTCATTTTATAGCTTTATCATGCATAAATTAAAAGTTAAAACAAAGGTCAAAATCTAGAACGTCAAATCAAACTTTGACCTGACCTAAATTTCAAGATCATGAAACAAGGGCCTCAAATCAAAAGACTCTAGGCCCCTTCTATATATTGTTAATAAGTTATATAACCATACAGATAATATTAGATATAAAAGGGGCAAAATTTCCCATTTAAGGTGGCTCGGCCCTTTAACAGTGCGCATATTTTAACGCATGTTACTAACGACTAGCGCCTTGGAAACGGTCGCTTTGAGGGGTTTTCTCAAAAATAGTTTTGACGACATTGGAACGCGGGCGTGTATGAAAGCACCCTTTCCCGATGTCAACAAACCATGCAAAACGTTCTACAAAAGCCACAAAACAGGAAATACGTACGGTCAGGACTACAGAGTGGTTTGTTCATTTTTCACATAAAAAGGACAGAATTATACATGATATATTAAAGCATAACATTAAAAAAAAGAAAATATAAATATTGACTTGTACGACGGTATCTGGTGCGTTCGCTCCAAAAACACATTATCACCCTACACGTTCGCCCCCTATTTTCATTTAAATACTGGTTGAATATATCAAAAGATGTCTTTTAGATGTATTAGTATATATATGAAAATATTTTGCCAATGACGCAATGTTTAACCGTAAACAAAGGATAGCGATGTAAACAACTGCATGTCACCTTTCGGCTTTCAAAAACAAGTAAAACCCATATAGTATGCTATAGTATAAAGGCATCGGGGTTCATCTGCACGCTATAAATAATAAATAAACTTAAAAAATAATAAATAAGCTTTATTTAGAGTCGGCAAAGTATACAAACAGAGTCAACATAAGCTCTAATGAGCTTTTAACCGTTTTATCCGTTTGGCGTTTTATAACATTTTGTTACTGTCATAAATCTCTTTTTTACTTGAAATATCTTCATTTCCAAGTATTGGTAGGATCATATTCCGGAGTATGTGAAATATTTTCCCACTGCAAAATTTTGATAATATATAGTTACGTATTTTTTATTTGCCAAACATTTTTGAACATAACAATTCCGGAGTATGGGAAATATTTTAACACTGCAAAATTTTGATAATAGTTAAGTATTTTTTATTTTCCAAATTTTTTTTTGGACATTACAATTTTCAAACAAAGACTAAATACTTGACAGTCACACATAACATTTTTATTTAAAGATTTATATACTTTATCAAATAATGGGCACGAAAATATCTAACAAATTTTCTCGTATCATGATTCTATGAAATTTGGAACTCTAGTACTATAACATGAGACCTCGGGGCCAATGTTTTCTATTTATAATATTTTCCTTTTACTTATTTTGCTATTTGTAAATTTTCTATTTTCTGTTGTATCTATCAATATGACAACAGAGTTCGCATTAAAAAAAAGGAAGAGGAAATATCAGCGTAAAATCTAAAATTATTGATTAAGAATGAGTTATTATAACAGACTAACGGAACTCGAGCAACACATTTTTTGTTTTACGCAGAAAAAAAACTGGACATTTCAATAATTTGCAGTTTTCAACCTTTGATCATGTAGATGAAAGTTGGTCAATAGCAACCGAGACCTTACTAGTATTTCGGCCTTATATATCGGTATATGCTATTATCCCTCAATACCACATGCTTTACGGCGCAAAATATTTGGCTTGACCAAGTCGGGATTTTGCCTAGGACACACATCCGCAGTCTGCCGGGCAGTTCCAAACACTACCAATTAAAGACATTATATATACACAAAATCTATACTACTTACTAGGTTCAGGAAAAGTTGGGATTGTAATTTTAAAACTCCGCCCAGTACACAGGGACGCTATAATAGTCGGTGATATTGGCAAACTTTAACTTCTGTCTTACTTTTTGACATGCGTTTTTTTCAAAAGGGAAGCTAATAAGGAAAGTTCTTGATTTAAAAAAATTAAAGTGGAGAGTGTCATTGCGGCAAGAAATATGCATGACAACTTTTGTAATGGTGTGTGAACACTGGTTTGGCCCACCTGCTAGCTGCAAAGAAACGCAATTATCGGCCTATGATGATAATATGGAGATGCAATTTTTTTAATATTGAATTTTAAATTTGAACTTTGGTGGATAGTTGTCTCATTGGCAATCATACCACATCTCCTTATTTTCATATCGTAGGGTATAGAAATATGACTTCCCTAAACTGACAGATAATCCCTTGCTATGACAGGGTGTTCATACAGCTGTATGTATAAATACCTCCGGGGGTGGGGGGGGGGGGGGGGGGGGGGGTAGGAGGGGGCACTTCGATCCTTAATTGATAGGGGTGCCGCTGGGGCCCACCTTTTTCAAAAATTTATATTTCAAAAATGTATACATTTTCATATATTGCGTAGGTAAAAATGTAACCTTTTCCCTATAATGCTTGGGTTTCATGTAGTGTAATGTAACTTAAAGACTAGAATACCAAAGTGTTAAAAGAGAAAATTTGGTTGATAAAATCACACTCGGGAACACCAAGAAAGATGACAGACGAAGAAGTTATGGAAACTTTATTGACCTTATCATATATTTTTGATATTTTTCCCGACCTTTTCACATATTTTCAAGCTTGAAAAGGTGACCTATTCCAGCGGCACGTCCCATCACCTTGAATATAGGAAGTGCCCCCTCCCCCTCCCCCACCCGAGATAAATACGCAGCCTCGTATGGTAAAAAGGAGGAATTTTGTCCATACCAAGCATGCATTGTCCATTCATTTTCTAGCGGCAGTCCATATGATTTTTGTGTTATCAAGAGTGCACAAGCTGAAATGTCTCACCTGCTTTACTAATCATCATTCATGATTGGTTTTATGTTGATATTCCTAAAGATAAAGTTACAATACAAGTATCAGAAAAAATTAATATTATCAATGATCATGAAAATGATCAGATAAACCAATCCAAGCCAGCCTTACACAGTGGCAGAGCCAGAATTTTTCATGAAAAGGGGGGGGGGGGGGGGACTGCCTAAGAGCGGCCTGCTCCAGTCATGCTTCAGTGATTCCCTATATAATCAACCAATGGGCCCTCCCCCTAAATCCGCCTCTGTTACAATCACCCCATCAACCAAATATTTTAAACATATATATAGTATGCCAGTAACAGACAAAACCATAAACATAAGGTTAAGTTCAGATAGACCCTGCAAGACAGGCATATTTGTTTTTCATTCATTATTTTGTACATAAATTATGCCGTTAGTTTTCTCATTTGAATTGTTTTAAATTGTACATTTGTCATTTGGAGGCCTTTTATACCCAACTATGCAGTATAGGTTTTACTCATTGTCGAAGGTCGTATGGTGACATTTAGTTATTTCTGTGTCATTTGGTCTCTTGTGGAGTGTCTCATTTACAATCATATCACATCTTTTTACTTAATATTTCAATATATACATTTAATAATCATACCATACACCAAATATAATAACCCATTGACATGATTGATTACACAATGTAGCATGTTAAAAGAGGACTTACCATTGACCAATGAACCATGCAAATGTGGTCAATGACAACTGCCAGACAGACATGTACTCCTTACATTTGTGAATCATTGCATACATATAGTTTATCTACTACATGTACTTTTAGTATTAGAAAAAAACAGACAAAAACACAAAAACATCACATTGACAAATGACCTGTTGCTAACAGTATCTGATAAACAACCCTAATCAGGTAACTTTAACCTTGATCACTGATCCATGAAATGTGCTTGAGATCTTTGTAGCAATCTGTATTAATTTGAGTGCATACATTTTGTATCTAAATTTACAAAACAAAATTAATCTGGATCATTGTGATACTGTAAATTTAGAAATTATTGTGAGGTTATTATTAATGCAAATAATGCGACAGGGTGAATATCGCAATAATAAGAACTTGCATTCTGATAACTGAATTATAGATCTTTATGCAGATTTTTTTTGTAATCGCAATAATTAAACTCACAATTTAGTCCATTCGACAAAAATCGCAATAATAAATGCATGCAATAATTTCTGAATTTACAGTAGGTAAAAATGTTGTCAGTTAATAGTGAGACACAAGTTTTCCCAGACAATATATAATTCTTTTGGTTGTTTTGTTTGGTTGCTGTCTCATTGAACAAAACTGTATTGTATTTCTCCTTTTATCCAGAAAATATAACTTTTGAAATAGAAACTGAATAGCATATGGATGGAAAACAAATGCCAAATGATGTAAAATAATTCAAGTGGCCATTTAGGTCAGGGTTTGGTGAGGTAAAAGATGAGGCAAAGGCATGTGCATTTACCACAACTGCCACTTGGTATTATGATTTCCAAAATTTACAAATCTCATAGCTACCTTCTGTATTAAAGACAACTGCATATATTGCAGTTTGCATATCATGAATTGTGTTTGCAGCAAAATTCACTACAGACAGCAAAACAAAAAAAATGAATTCAGCTCTATTAAAATTCATTTTTTTGAAACATTTTTGATTTTTATTCCTAAAATGTCTATGAGATCAAATTTATAAAACATTTATTAGCATTGTAAATTTCTAAATTTCAATATACTATTAATTGTTGAAATGTATACATCATGTACATGTACAATCATTAGCTGATCAGCTCTATATTTTCATTATTTTTATATCAATATTCTTCATCAGTGTTTTTTATAAAACTCAATAATCTGTATTCATCATTGGGACAGGTAGGTAAAGTATGTCCTTTTGATCTTGGATTTTTTTTTTATGGATTTTGACAGCACTAAAGCATATAGTTCCAAATTATAGTTGATCTTGGCTTCTTAAGTGGATTCTGACAACACTTTGCATATAGACACCAAGTGTAGATGATCTTGGGTTCTCTCATATGGATTCTGACAGTACTTTGATTATACATGTAGTTCCAAGTATTGTTGATCTTGGCTTCTAATGTTGTTCTTAAGTTTCTGCACTTTACATATAGTTTCCAATTGCAAGACAAGATGATACTGGCTTCTCGTGTAAATTCTGTCAGTTCTTTGCCAATAGTTTCCAAGTAAAGTTGAACATTCCAGGATCTTTCACAACAAATCACTCCTTCCTCTTACATGTACTTGAAGCCTGAAATTAAATGTCAAGAGTAATTCTGTCAGAAAATCAACCATGATTGACATTTAAAAGCATAGTGTAGTTCATATTTTAAATAAATGGGGAATGTGTCCATGGGACACAGATGATGCCCCCACTTGCATATAAAGTTATAAAGGAGCATAACTAAAGAACGGTAAGAGTGACACTACCCAAAGTTTTACTTGATCTGAATTTTGTTGTAATAAGTAATGTGTATAAGTTTCATAACATTTGGATGAGGCAAACTAAAGTTAAAGAACGAAAACAAAAAATTCAGCAATTTTTCAATTGGTAAAGGGGCATAACTCTAGAACAGTAAAAGTGACACCACCAAAAAAAATTCAAACTTGATCTGTGTTTGTTGGTAAAAAGCATTGTGTATAAGTTTTATAACATTTGGTTGAGGCAAACTGAAGTTCGAGAATGGACACCAATTTTGGGACATACGTACAGACAGACAAGGGTAAAACTTAATGCCCTCTCCACTATGGCATAAAAAAATGAAGAATTTGTGGCAACAATAATGAGCAAACAAAATAAAATTAAGTGTAAATAGTGATTTTGTTTTTATATATATATGTTGAATACAGACTTCTCAGGGCATGCTGTTTCGATGCCAGGGACAAGTAATTTCTATGCCTAAAATTTCTAAAATGCAGCTGAGCTACATTTGTACTCCTCGTCAACCAAATTATGCTGAGGTGTCTTGTAACCTGTTTGGAATATGGGATATACAAATTTTGTGTTTAAAAATACTAAGCACAAAACAATAATGAATTTTTCAACTCAAATGTATGTGTTATTTGGTAAACAAGATAAGCCCTACGTGTATGTTTAAACCTGATACTTGAAGTTATGAAATTTTTTATACAAAAGAGAGACAGGTGGGGGGGTGTTTAATTGTAAACAAATTGTGATCAAGACAAATCCATCAATAAAATGTATTGCCTCGTACTGTAGCGGTTATAATTTACAAATCAGGCCATTTATATTCTCAAGATAACAAACGAAACAATCGAACCCCTTGAGCGGGTGGACAGGGAACATGGGAATGAGGGATCAGGAAGCGAGAAAAGGGGGTATCATGTGCAGTTCCGTTACCGTTAGCTAGCCTGGTCTGAGTGAAAATAAAAGTAACCAATTTGGTAGAAGTAAATCTTATGAAGATTATAAATAGAAAAAAAACCTTTGATCTCGTGTGAGTCACTTTATTTTTAAACAATAAAAATAAACTTAATATATCTTTATTTTATTGTTATAGAACTATACTAACAAAAGCATGATTTAGATTAAAGGAAGGGTACAAACAGACTCAGGGTGGGAATGTATTGAAAGGGATGAACGTGAATTGGAGCGAACATGATTTTGGGTGAAAGGACAAGAATTCAAAAAGAGGGGGGGATGAATAATCTGGGAAATATATTTTGCAATTTTTTTGTCTGGGAGCAAGGGGGATGGCAGTAGAAGTTAGGGGAGAAAATTTTAGAGTAAAAGGGAAGAGAAATGGGAGTTGGGGATAGGGAGTCACGGGTAATCATGAACCCCTGTCCGAGGGAAGATATGGGGTACCCCATTTTACAGGTTGGGAACAAACCCTCTATATAGTGTTCAGGGGCGGATCCAGCCATTTATAAAAGGGGGGGGGGGGGTTCCTAACCCAGGATAAAGGGGGGGTTCCAACTATATGTCCCCATTCAAATGCATTGATCGTCAAAAAAAAGTGGGGGTTCCAACCCCCTGAACCCCCCTGGATCCGCCACTGGTGTTTAAAACTGTATAGAGGAATAATCCTTCTATAGAGGGATAAAATAAATTATCCCTCTATAGAGGGGTATTTTTGTTTAGACTGGATTTAAAGCAAAATAGGGCAGAATGGCATTTTCTACTTATTATGGCAGTAACCTGCTACATTTGATGCACCAATTGATGTAGTCTTAATTTCATTTCACATGCCCAGTTTACTGCTAAACTGACTGAATATACAATCTATTGTACACCATAATTGAAAGCTGTGATGTTCAGGTAAATTCCACTCAGTTATGCCTCACTGAACAGAATTTCTATTGTTAGATTTAACATAAAATTTAAAGGTCAACTGCATGTCCCTTTTGTTGTTGATCAGGTGTTCAGATAGGTATACAATAGATTGCAAGTTCTGTCACTTTAGTAGAAAACTGGGCATCCCAGGCCATTTTTTAGTAAAGAAATACAGAATACAGTAAAGTGCAATAATTGATGCATATATAGTGCTATATACATGTATTATAGCAAATATAACTAGAAAATGCCATTCTGTCCTATTTTGCTTTAAATCCAGTCTAAACAAAAATACCCCTCGTTTATCCCTCTATAGAAGGATTATTCCTCTATATATACAGGTATAAACACCATATAGAGGGTTTGTTCCCAACCTGTTTTACTAGTCATTATAGACGCTAACGATAAATATTTAACTTCATTTGACCCTAACGTGGCTACGAAATTAGATTTTACGAATGACGATATAAAATCAAGACTCATTTGATGCTAACGGTAGCGCAGATCATGAGATGCTGAAAATGACCATCCCCTCCTCTTTGACTGTTTGACACGGATATTTTTTCAAAACAGGCTATACATGTTCACAACTTGGCAGTTAACAGGTTAAGGGTCAAGTAAACACATAAATAAGATACCAGCCATAACGATTATACATAGAACAGAAATTCAGCCCATGCAAGGTTTCAGCCGCAGTGATTTTCTACAGTAGCGAGTATTTTGAGATAACCCCCCACTTTGTATTTTTCGTGATACTGATAACATTTGGCTGTCTAATATATTAAAATCGATGTTTTCTTATGTAATGACTCTACCTTCATCGTTGTCTATTCGCCACTATGTCTGTTATTCATGCACATGGTCGTATTTATCAGTGCAGTATCCTGCTTAGCAATGGCGACCCTGAAATTTCTGTTGTCCGATTATGGCGCCAGATTAGAGGGAAGCAACTCGCGCCAGACAAAATTAGTGTATTTCACCAAAATAATCAAAATTTCGCTTTTTTATAACAAACAGGAAAATGTTCATCACATTTATATTCAGCTTTCGTCCATTGATATAATTACAAACATTATTTATTTAAAGACATCAATAAAAATATCACAATAAAGTAATTAATGGAGTGCATCAAGTTGAAATCAGACCTCATGGGGTAGAGGGGTTAAACAAAAGCTCGTAACTTTTTTAAAAGCCTGGTGACCCCCATTTTATTTTACCTTAAAATGCTCGAAAAGTTCATAGCTTTGACATATTCGTTTTTAAAAAAAATCTACCGGGGAAATTTTACGAAAAATCGATTTAACCAATATTTTTAGCCTTAAACTGAAATTAAAAAATGCCAAATTTAGACATAAATCTGAAAAAAAAAGGATTGTTAAGTCTAAAACAACCAAGGGGAACGTTTACATTTCAAATTTAATTGTTTTTTCACATAATAATCATACTGACATGGTTCTAAAAGTCTTTGAATTTGATGTAGTCGTTATTGTTGAAAGGGTGTAAAAGTTTGGAAATAGGGTCAAAATCGCACATTTCGCTTCCATTTGAGGGAAAAACGAGCCTAATGACCCCCTTTTTTCTTTGCATTTTTGGATTCAGCATAAAAAAATCTACAAAATATGTGAAAATAAAAAAATTCTACCGGGGGTCCTTATTGGGGTGAGCCACCTTAATGTCTACATACCCTTTCAACATTAATTTACGTGTTACGACATATCGCAACAAACAATTCTATAAAAATGTTTTGTCTATATCTTATAAGATTTTTTTAAATAAGTGATAACAAGCCAAAATCAAAATTTAGAACATGACCTTGACCTTTGACCTTGACCTTATTTTCTTTATTGTGGACCAAGGACCTCAAAGTAAAAGACCCTAGGTCTCTATATCATCAATACTGTCATGTGATTCATTATTATTCGTTGGATACTAATTTTCGTGGTTTTCGTTGGTACAGGTGAACCACGAATTAAAATGTTCAACGAATTACACAACTGTATAGGCTTTATATGCATAAATTGGTAAAACCACGAAATCAAATACCCACGAAAATGAAAGTTTTCCTCAATCCACGAAAATTGATACCCACGAAAATAAATGAATCCACAGTAGTTTACCAGTTAGAAATGCATATCACTTATATCAAATGCATAAGGGAGAATAACTCTCATATTGAGTCTCCGGATAGCTTCCGTCAAAAATTAATCAGAACAGCCTGAGGATATAACACGTAATTTGGTAAAACAAATGTGTCGTAATCTTTTACGGTTGAGAAGTTTTGGAAATAATAAGACAATTCTTGTGTTCAAGGAGATAACTCTTACATGGAAAATTAATCGGTTAAGCGGTGTCAGTTTCAAAAGGGTATTAACTGTTTGATATCATATACCAAATATCTAAGCGACATATTGCGAAACAACAAAACAACGAAGTAAAAAAATAAGGCGGATGAAAAAAAAAAAAAAAAATTACAAACCGATTGTTCACCATTAACGATATTTTTGATATGATACTGAAATATTAAAAATCAAATTGGGACATAAAAAATATTAAAAATCAAATATTTTGATATGATATTGGAATATTAAATATCAAATTGGGTTTAAAATGTCATTTCCTGTGTCAAATGATTGCCTACTGTACCCTGATTAAAAAAAAATATATGGTTTCTATACAGTTTTGATTTCAATAAGGATAGGTTTGTTACTGTCGGTTTGTAGGATGTCACTTCAGGTATCATTTGACGGTTAACTTTGCATTGATTCCAAAAATATAATATTTTTACATTCAATAAGTGAAAAAAAAAATAGCTACTTCAAGGTTATTAAAATATTTTGCTTGCAACTTAATGCTCAAAGTCCCATAGCTTTATCATGCATATATATTATGTTAAATCAAAGGTTAAAATCTATAACGTTAAGTTTATATGTGACCTTGACTTCAATTTCAAGGTCATAAACAAAGGACCTCAAATCAAAAGACCCTAGGTCTTTATTATATATGGTTAATGAGCTATATCATCATACGCGTAATATCAAATATTAGAGGGCTACTGAACTTTAAAATGTCAACGTACCCTTTCAACCAAAATAAGTGTTACGACATGTCGCATTTAACAATTTAGCAAAAATATGTTGTCGATTTCTTATACGGTTTTGGAAAATAAGTGAAAACAAGCCAAAATCAAAATTTAGAATATGACCTTCACCTCATTTTCATTTTTATGGTCCAATGACCTCAAATCAAAAGAACCTAGGTCTCTATCACTTATGGTTTGCCTGTTACAAATACATTTCACATTATATCAAAAACAGAAGGAGAAATAACTCTCATATTGAATCTCTGTACGGCTTCGGTCAAAATAAAACGAAACATCCTGAGGATATAACGAGCAATTTGGTAAAATAAATTGTCGGTTTCTTATACGGTTGCGAAGCCTTAGAAAAAACAAGAAAAACAGTGTAGATAACTTTTACATGGAAAAGTATTCGGTAAAGCGGTGTCATTTTCAAAAGAGTATAAACTATTCGATATCATATTCCAAATATCTGAGCGACATCTTGCGAAACAACAAAACAGCGAAAGAAAAAAATTAGGCGGAAGAAAAAAAAATAATCAGAACAAAACCAATAGGTCTTTCTACGGAAAAGTGGAAAGACCTAATAAATAGGTAATATATTTAGCGTAAAGACGCAATAACTAGTCTCGGAAAAGAATTGACTCGTGGTAGAGTGTCCATCTCGATAGAGGGTATCATGGATTTAGTCAAGATTGAGAAAAAGCTAAAATTAAACTTTGCTGATATAAGATTGTCGAAATCAATTTTCAATAAGGAATTTATTTATGTCGTGCATAGACCTAATTCCTCTACATCTTGATCAGCTATACTTTTGGCATTCTGTTTGTATTAACCGCTCTTCAACCTACTAGTTTTGGATTTTTAAATATTTTTGCACCGAAAACTACTAGCACTGAGGAGACATTAGTTTACCGACTATAGCATGTATAACGCAAGTTTTATCTTTGTAGAGCCGAGTGAGCAATAATAAGGAGACGTACAAAATAACGGCGGAGTTGCCATTAATATTTCAAAAGATTGAGTTCGAATCCATATGAGGAAACGATATCCATTTCCGAATAGATAATGCTGTTCAACGTTTGTGGGGTTAGTTCAAGACCTAAAGAGAAAACATATACATGTATTAGAAAACACTATTATATTTGGCTGGTTCTGCTATCTAATGAATAACTTACATGATGGAGTTATATACGACTAAGATGAAATAATATTGTATAATTAGACATATATTCTTGCAAAACAAATGACCATCTTCAGTGTTGCTCCTTTTTCAAAAATAAATTATAATCGGAAGATAACTTTTTTGAAAGATGAAAAAACTATCAAAAGTCATTTGTTTTGCCGAAATATTTATAATTTTCTACAAGTTTATAATTTATAATTTCGATTTTAACTCAAAATTAAATAACAAATTCTGAAAATTCTTTGTCCAGATATAGTACCGTGAACCCTGAGACGGATTTGCACTTACTGCAATTTAAGGATTTTTAAATGTATGTATGTAGTATAAATTATCGCGTATTATGCATGTTTCTTTATAAACATTTTAAATTAAAAACCATGTACAAGATAGTATTATCAACTTAAATATTGTATAACATTTATTTATGATAATGCAATCTTCTTTACGAATTAATTTCAGACTTTTTTTAATTACTCAAAATGAAATAAAATATTTAGAAAATTATTTATACAGATGTAGTCCATTGTACCAATGGGAAGATAAAGAACTTATTTCATAATGTATGTAAAATTAACCGTCACCTGTTTGCATGTGCAGACAAAGAAAATTACAATCCCTTTGCAAGATCGTTACTATTTAAGAATTGAATGCTTCTTTTTGTAAATTCATTGGGGTGTAAAAGCGTTGACCGAAGTACATTTTGTATGAAGCGCGGAAACGCTTCATTCTAAAAATGTACGCACGGTCAACGCTTTTACAACCCTATGAAATTACTTAAAGAAGCATTCAATACTTATAATTACATTTTTTCGCTATGATCATGAAAACACGATTACTATCAAGTTTTTCTTTTATTTACCTGTGCACTTCATTGTGGAAACGTGTGTCATCATGTATGTTTCAAATCATGCAATTCATTTCGAAATAAAGAATGACGCGAGATTGCTCTTAGCCAATCAAAATAACGTATAATAATGAAACATACATCTAATGTAATTATTTAATCATGATATATTTTAAACATGTAAACACAACTATTTGTAAATTATTCACTGGAATATGATATGAAAGGTTCTATCTGCCAAATATGAAGAGATGACACTTTTATTTAAAGGCATTCAATTACAGATTATTTTACAAGGTAGTCCTCATGAAAAAATCGCCAAAATTAAAGAAAATCGAATATACCTTAAATTTGGACCTTCGTATCGAAAAAACTGCTATAATTTGTCAAAACATATAACAAGAAAAGAAGGTCTGATATGATGGGACTTAAAAACAAAATACAAGGAACGATGATAAAGTAATCAAATATAAAATTGTCATTTTTCGCTGTTTGATAGTGCTTCATTGTTTAAACTAGACTAATATAGATGTTAGTCATGGTTTTGCGTGATGTTATTAACATCAAAGTCTTTATAAAAGAGAGTCGGAAGATACCAAACGGAGATTCACACTCACAAGTCAAAAACAATTGACAATGCCACGGAATAAAAACCGAAAAACGACGAAAAGAACAATTCACTAAACAAAACATAGAAAATTAAAGATTGAGCAACAAAACCGGGGATTTACAACCCTTTTCACATTAAACCTAGACTTATTTAAAAGCTTACGAGACTTGAAGTACTCATCTCAGGTGAAACTGATTTTTCATCTTCAATGGTTTCCAAGATGTCATTTCAAAATCTTATATACAAGTGGTATATATTTAGTTTTGGTTTTTTCAGAGAAGTTTTCAGATTTGGCAGACCGGAAGAAATGTGGCTTCTGAATATAATGTTCAATTATTGTAACAAAACAATTTTTCCTCAAATAACATTCCTTACCGTGATTTTTTTCTCGTTTAAATTGATCAAGATTCTCGAAAAAAATGGCAATATTGCATTTGTTACTTTGTTAAAAAATGACCTGTGTGATATGTCATAAGCGTTAATTGTACTACTGGAACATGCAATTTGATAAACCACTATCGAGGAATTTGAATAAGCATCATGATAAATTATGAAGTTGTTTCTTGAAAATTGAACAAGGAGGAATATTTTCCTTTTTAATAATGTCACTGATGGGTCTTTTGTAAGACGAAACGCGCGTCTGGCGCTATTATATATTTTCAATTATTGGTATCTATAATGAGTTTATAAACATAGGGATAGGTGTCAATATAATAAGTACTAACGGTTAAAGATGTTACGGTTCCTATAACATGAATAATCAAATTGAAAATTGTCATCTTGTTTGCTTGTATATGAAAAGTAAGATACCTGAGATTGAAAATTATTCAAACCTTTAAACATAGCGTTTGAATACAATTAAAAAAAACATCATCATCAATTTGAGGAATGACTGGTACTAGTATTACACAGGGTACTAAGACTTGGTTGACTGGAGAGACCAGACCGCTGCTCAACCCTTGTTCCTTTGATTTTTGTTGTGGTTTTTACTTTTTTGTTTGTTTTACCTAAATATATATGCTTCTATTACCTTTTTTAGGGGGGTATGGCACATACTCACAACCATACTCTATTCATATAGTAGTTATCTCCTTGTCTACGGTTTCTTGTTTCTCCTTAGAAAGCAAGTTTGAGCTCTTTTTTTTCACCAACATGGTCGTTTCTTTATTTAGATAATTTGTTAAATTTTGCTTGAAAAGTACTAGTAACATGTTATAAAAGATACCAATAATGTTTTTTTTTAGATAAGCGATTGTTTGGCATAGCATGTTGGTGTAATTCATAAACTGTGATTGATAGGTATGTATGGTCCTTGGTCAATAAGCAATATCAAAGTTAGCTCAAGGTCAAAGTCATATTTCAAATTCTAATCTATCTTGTAATCACTTCTTATAAACAGAAAATTAGTTACATTTTTTCTTTAAATATAAAATAATAAGAAGTGGTATGATTGCCAATGAGGCAACTCTTCACAAGAGACCAAATGACACAGAAATTAACAACTATGGATCACCGTACGGCCTTCAACAATGAGCTAAGCCCATACCACATAATCAGCTATAAAAGGTCCTGAAATGACAAATGTAAAAATGTTCGATACTCTGTTAGAAAGATGTGTTTGATTTTGGACCGAAGCGGTCTGATTATGTACATATGTAATATATATATTTCCATTTTTTGTTTGACATGAAAGGATTAAATTTTCAAACAGTTGGTCACTGGAATATAGTCCCTTTTCATTTTAGGTCCTTTGTTGATCTGGAAAATTTTTATCCAGGTCATGATCATTTTCTTTTATCTTTGCTTTATATTACAACTTCTACAAAACCGTAAACTTCATCGACATTAATTTTTGTTGTCAGATCACTCATATATAATAAATCAATGGTATTTTGAATTAAGTCCTTGGAATAAGGCCAAAGGTAAATCAACATTCTAAAGTTAGTCTTTACTATAACTTTATACTCATTCTATACAATAAATAACATTAATGAAAACATAACTACATTGCATGCATTGGGGAGATACATTATCTAAATACTCTGAATGTTTATTTTGTTTCTGTTCAATGAAATATTTGACATCCAAAGCTCAGAAAACAACGATAACAAATCTGCTCTATTCAGAAAATCAAATACAATACATAACAGTAAATTGAACATATAAAATAATTTCTGTGCATTATATTTTAGACAGCTTAAGATATTAAACGTATGGAACTAGTTATTCATGTTATTAAATGTCGTAATTATGTTCAACGAAAAAATATTTCGATTATCGCATTATGCAAGTTGTTCTATAAGAATGATTGACATGTACACTTTAACGTACCATGTGATATAACGATATAAAATATGATTCTCTGTTAAATTTCGTCAAACGTTCAGAACCAATTCAGCCTGTTTAGATAATTGGACTTTCCGATGTAAGTTATTTTTTTTAGATTTACAAACAATTTTAACGGTATGACATAAAATGCATAACATTCAAAGTATTTATTCTATTCTAATGAATCTGCTTTTTTAAAATTTTAGATTACAACGTAACAATGGCAAGCCAGGAAGGTCAGTAACAATCTTCATATAACAATAATGATAAGCATACTAGTACTGTGGATTCATTATTATTCGTAGGATATTAAAACAACTATTAAATTTTAAAACTAATTTTAGAATTTAGAAATGATAATAATTTGGTGAAATTTACAAAAAAAAATGGAATGTTGATATTTTTAAACTTTAAATAAAAAAAAAATAAAAAAACTCTTTGAAATTTTGAATCATTTCTAAAAACTTTAAATTGTTAAGTGTTACACAGACCCTGTACTTTATTTCAAACTCTCAATGTTCGTAAATCAAAAATTTTAACAAAAACTTTTGAAATTTGCCAAAAATGTATTAACATTGAATTTATGTATTCTCAAATATTGTCAATTTATCACCGTAGTAGGATCCTTAAATATTGACTGGATCAGTACTTACAATAATTCCGTTCTTAATAAATTAAAACATAACCAAATACGGATCCCTTTACAATTACGAACTGTCAATACTGATAGTTTGGAATTGGCCAAGGCCATGTTTTTCTCACAATAGTTATGAGGTCTTTCCGCTCAATATTTCATACTGAAATGATATTATAGTAGAAATAAACACGATTTATTTGTATCTTGTGATTAGCTTTGAACTAGCTCTCAGTAATTCGGAAGGGGGGGGATGACTCTCAATCGGTACTTTTTTGTAAGCTATTTTTTTTCGGTTGGGGCTGTTCTGATAAGTCAACGCCGTTCATACGGTGTGTGATGGACGGAAAAAACAAAAACAAAAATACTCTCTGTATCTGATTTCTATACCCCAATCCGCGCAAGGTAAGTATTTTGTGAAAATCCGTTAAAATTTATTAAAATTATGCAGTCTAGAAATGTCCTGATTCTACCCAGACTGGTCCTGGTATTGTGCCGTTAATTTCTGATCGACATAAGTTACAAAATCCGTAAATAGGACAAAGCATTGTATTTGACTCCTATTTTGACTTTATGGTGTTAATTGGGGTGTTTAGTGAGCGTTTGCAAGTAAAAGTAACTTATTATTACTGAAAGGCACTGGCCCGTGGATACAGAGTTTGTGTAATTCATTTTATTGTTTGCACTGAATATTCAATTTTTGATTCTTAATCTTCATACTTTTACGTTGCGCATGATATTACTATTAGTGAGCGTTACACGACGTTCCATATGATGAGACGATATTGACGTTGTTCTGAAGAAATTTTCAAGCATTCAATAAAATTGTGAACGGAAATGGAGAATATCTCAAAGAGACAACAACCCGACCAAAGAGTAATAAAACAAACAGCCGAAGGCCACCAATGGGTCTTCAATGCAGCGAGAAAATCCCGCATCCGGAGGTGGGCCTCAGCTGGATTTTATAAGCTTGATCAACTCAAATTAATTTGACTGTTGACCTGATTTCGGTTTGTCGAAAAAAAGGCACACTTTTTACTTGTTTACTTAATGTGGTTCAAACATTTTTTTGTGAATATATAATTACAGAAATTGACAGTCTTTCAGTTCAATAATTCAAAATATTCCTTTTGCCAGCATTTTGCATTTATGAATATATACATTAATTTCCAAATATACACATAATATTTTTTAATATAGAATAGATTTTTATTTTTTTCCTACTTTTTGTATATATATATATATATATATATATGCTCCTTTCATTGTATTCTTTCATTTTCTCTCTCATTTATATGTTTTATTATTTCGCGATGCTTTATTTTGTCGTAAAAATCTAGGATAGTCAAATAGTTTGTAGTCATGTTTTTCAAATCTCCGTATATTTGTGTCAATGCATGTCCGTTTCGTTATTATTATTTGGCAATGGTTTCGCTATTAAAAAAAATCCTCATCAACTATAAAGTTCTTTTGACAATTGGAAACTTTTAGATCGACATTCCTAAAGTAAAACAAATATTCTCAAAAATGATACTCCCGATAGATGTTTTTAATCAATCTCATGTGATCAACATATTATTTTGACGTTTAGATTCTCTCTATTTCTATACCCGTGTTATATATACCATGTATTTTTTATTTTACTCAAATTATACTGGTCAAAATTAATTATAATATAAATCTTAAAACACGAGCATGACATCAATAACGTTTTGCAGACTTTTTGACACTATACAACAATCTTGTTTTTCTAATGAAAAACGTTATCAATTGTTTAAGTTATAGATAGACATACTGAAGTACTGTCACTACCAATCTTTAGTTTCTATTATTTAACCATGCTTATTTGATATACAACAGATCAAAACCCCCATTGTAACAAAAATATATAACTTTTTTCCGTTGTGCCAAGATGGCTATGCTTTTTGAAGTAATTACGGTAGTGACTATACTCATGTTTCTGGCAAGACAATATCATGAACCAAGAATACATTATATCCTTTTTTTTTCCTCTCAATAATTTCAAATTCACAATTTAAATGTACGAAACCGATATATGCTTACCTTGTATATGCCTCGACAGTTTTCAAACATAATATTTTCCAGTTAAGAGGGTTTTATTGATGTTGATTTTGCGTAAAGAAAGCAAAATTCCAGTTAAGTTACGATGTAATACGATATGAATGATCTTTTGCACCCAAAATGTAACGTTTAACATTATGATATTTTGCGTAAAAATAGGGTAATTGAGAGAAATAATTTTCGTATTTCATAATTCAGTTTTTATTTTAATTTTATTTTCAAGCCTCTTTAAACTCAATTCAACTAACAACACTTTATTTTTGATCGAGCTGACCTGTCACGCACTTATTTTTTTTTTATGATAATCTATATCAAAATGGAATTACCTCCTAACACTACTTAACTTGTTTTACCTAGCTATGAGTGAATTTATCCACTCTAATAAAATCCTTATTCAACTATCCATGCTTAAAAACAACATTGACACACATTAATTAACTGAGAGAACTCCTAGCTACTGAAATCTAGTTCAAAGCCGCATGTTCAACTAAAAAATAAACCATATAGAAAAAGAGTTGTGGTTTGCTTGCAAGAGTGGCAGCTTTTTACCACAGACCAAATGAGATGCTTGCAACTATAAGTCGCCGTATGACCTTGAATAATGAGCAAACTCATAGTTCATGTTTTCTATGATTCAAATGTCAATCGGTTAACATTCGATAATTTCGCACAGCTTTGAACTTAAGTTCATAAATTTAAATTTTATTAGAATTTATTAGATAGTGCATTTAGAACACTACATTTGGTTTTGTTCTCACACATCAGACAACATAAAGCCATGTAGAAGACAGAATTTTACAGATGAAGTTATTTATTACAAACGGATGTAGATTGTATAGAGATAAACATATGTTAAACTTTAAAACGTGTCCATCCCCCAAACGTGTCCGCCTCACTGAAACGGGACATGTCCTCTAAAAAGAATCCTTAGAATTACAGATCGCCCGAAACAGTCGAATTTCACTTTCAGAACGTCTCACAAATGTGTTTGTTAATATGTTCTCTGTGACCTAAATAATGGCTACACCAGATTACTGCTTTTATACAGCTATTAAAGTGCTATTGGATACAACACATAAAGTCAGTTTCATCAGCAGATAACACGTAATAATACTATATTCTACTTGTAATCAGAAAATTCATTTGACTGAATAAAACATAAACAGATTTTCAGTAAACAACGAAATCAGCCTTTTGCCAAAGAACTATCCAGGATGCGAAAGTGGCATCTGATTCACCCTATATTTGTTATGCCAAACTTTCGCCTTTTATTCTTGTATCAGAATACGTTAAGATATTTTTATATCTTACTGGACCACCTCTTAGAAAATGTTTGCTTAGTAAAACTATTAACTGACATAAAACAAAAATCGTTCATAATCATTTGCATCAAATTATGTACTATAAAAAATATCAGAACTTTGGAACTTTTCCAAGTTTAAGAACTTTGACCTCCCTCCTCCTTTCTCAAAAACAATATTGTTTAGTTAACACCAAGTTGTTACACAGAATTTTTGTAATACAAGGATTGCCGTTTGTCATACAATTGTGTTTTTCGTTTATCGTCTTGTCATAAATTAGGCGGATGGTTTTTTTCGTATATAGTATTAAATATTTTGTTATGTCGGAGCCTTTTTAAATCTCTCTATTCGGTATGAATTTTCATCGGTGTTGAATGTTGTACGGTAAATTTGCTCACTGCTCACTGGTCGAAAGCTGTCTTATTGGAAATCATACTAAATTTTTCTTAAATTTCACAACCATGTTTAGCGGGTAACACTATTTCAATGATATGGACATATGTAAAATTGTTGCAGAATCTTTATAGTATAATATTTGCTCTGATACATCAAGTTTGAATGTTTAAATATTTCTGAATGAAACAAATGCAGAAGAATGCAACCCATTTTCTTTTTCAAGGCTTTTACCAATCTCGGGGGGTCAACTTCCTATATACAAGGTGATATGACGTGCCACTGGAATAGGTCACCTTTTCAAGCTTGGAAATATGTGAATAGGTCGGGAAAACTATCAAAAATATATAGTTCCCATAACTTCGTCTGTCATCTTTCTTGGTGGTCCCGGCTGTGTTTTATCAACCAATTTTCTCTCTTTTTGGCACTTTGGTATTCAACTTTTACATTACACACCACACGAAACCCAAACAATTCCAATATTGGTCTGTTGAAAAAGAACGTGCTCAGCTCTTTTTTTAATTCTGATGTTTCGTTGCAAAATTTTTATATCATTTATGCTTATAACTAGATGTTTCTATCACGGGTTTCTCAGTACCATTTCTCTCACGTGCAGGAAAATGTGTGCGTTACAGCAGAGGGAAATAATGTAGCTTCACAATTAGGAGAACAATGACAAAAGTACGTTGTCTAAGCTAGAAATTTCTACTTATCAGTAATTTGCAATCTTGCATCTTTCCTTTCAGTTGAATTCTTTCAAAATCCCTTGAATTTTCTCTATTTTGAAGTTTTGTGAGAAATCTGCGCTCGAAGCTGCTTTGAATCGAAAGTTAAAAGGTGTCGGATAGGTGCTTGCAGTATTGAATGATTTAGTGCTCAATTATTAAAAGCAATGACAACAGTAATGCGTTATAATGGAAGTGACCATATATTCTACAAGCATTATTCATTGCAAAAATACCCAAGAGATGCTTCAGTTGTATTTTCAGAATTAAATACATCTATAAGTTGTTCACTATCATCTTCGTATAAGACGTATGCAATCTACTAGCATTTTTTTGTGGTGGATGTCTGCATCCGATTGTAGATCTCTGGATCCGGTCCATTGTTTACGAAAAATGAATTAATCAAGCTAAAGGCAGTTTTCTGTTAATTCCTTTTGCGTTTTGAATCGTATAGCCCATTGAAGAATGTCAGCAAAAAATTTTAAAACAAAAATTCGATGCTGAATCTCCATTGATAAGCATTGAACAAAGCGGAAATTGTCCTTTAATATAAACATAAATAAGTCAAACTTGAGATGAACAAGTTATGATACAGTCGAATTGGCGTCATCCTTTTTATTTTTGCATTTTTTCTAATTTGCTTATGATTTCTCTAGTACTTTATCAAATGAAGTTTATCAATCTATAAACACTTTGGCTATGTAGGTACCGGACAATACTAAACGAATCTCCACACACTAGATGGCAGCCTCTTCCTAAAAAACTTAACTGCGAATAATCATAAATTGACGTCCTCTGTTTGAAAAGACTCTAACAATTCTGCCCAAATACGTACATCCTTTAAAACTTGTTTCCCTCATTTATCTGAAATTTTTATTCAGCTGCACAAATAGTATTGGAGTCAACTGAACTTCAAGATAAAGATAGCATTAAATTACAGATTTATGACAGAACGTTTTGCGTTCAAATATATTTTACGCAGCAATGCCATAAACATTGCATATAACGTCTTGTGCAATACCTAAAATAAATCATTATTAGAAACGCTTATACCTAAACACTTGAAATAAAGTGATGTGATGTTAGGAGCTATATAATCATCGCAGCATGGTGTTTATAATGGACAAATGATATAGAAAATAAGTACTTAATTAATTTGATAAAAAGTTGTTTCTTGCATTTATCAAACCAATACCCCTAACCCAGAGTCACCTATGAATCTGCCAAGGATATACAGTCATTTTGATATAACTCTTAGATGATTTGCATGTCTACAAAAAAAAATGAATCGGAT
Source organism: Mytilus californianus (assembly GCF_021869535.1). Taxonomy (NCBI): domain Eukaryota; kingdom Metazoa; phylum Mollusca; class Bivalvia; order Mytilida; family Mytilidae; genus Mytilus; species Mytilus californianus. Next base: position 55,969,451 of record NW_026262734.1, read on the forward strand.
TGGTCTTTTAGAACTTTCCCCCTTGGTTAACACTTCGATAAATCATGTTGCCGAAACTACTTACTTAACCTTCACTGTGATCTATTCATGCGCGATATACACATATATGGGTTCCAAACAAATTGAGATTAAAATACATAACTGTTATTTCCTTTTTCAACACACGAAAAAAATTAATTATGCATTAAAGCTTGAAAAATTTATGATAATAAAATAAAATATAATTCCGCGAAGTATCATGAAGGATCTTGGCGCATTAACGTGATGACAAAACATGAAGTCACACGAAAGAAAACTCTCCAGCTGAAGATTATTCCGTTACTCAAACGCTTCAAATTCAGATAATATATCATAAAAATGCGTTAATCAAACATTCTTGGATTTCAAATGGTCATTATTGTTTATACAACTCTTTAGTTATGACATATCAATTGTGCATTTGATGGTAAATATTAGCTAATGAACAAACAAATTTTAATTAAAAAATGCGAATGTTTGGCTAAGAATTATAAGGATTAAACACATTTTTGATTGTGGTTATCGATGTATACACTAAGTCGTTTATTCACATATTTTACATAAAATTCTTCGGACTATTATTCCGTTTGTGAGTTACTCGGCCCAATGAACACATCATTAAGCTCATATATAAATCTGTTCGGCCAAAATATGCATAAATACTGGATCTAGCCAGGGTTGAAATGTCAAATCTAATGTTGATTTCCTTAAAAAGAAATAATAATCAAAGTAATTTCAAATTAAAGTCTCCATTATTTAAAATGAAAGGAAGTTTATTTGAAATATGTGTATGTTTATTAATCAAACTAAATATAACAGTTTCTATAAATTTGGTCTCATTACATACAGGCTCTACTGAATGGTATCAAATTGTTAAAAAGGAACCCTTAATTGAACTAATGGATAATAATTTGAATTGTTTGATTAAACATGAACTTGAATAAATAATAATGAAAACGATTAGATCTCACATTATTCTTCGTCTATTTTCAAAATATAACTTGGCCTATGTAAGTGCAGTTTTGAGTGCTCAGTCAAATTTTTGTAACACAAATAAATCACACTTCATGTAATTATGAAAACGCTTTTAATATTTTGAGTGATTGAAATGCAAGTCACTTAGAGATGGATTTAATTTCAAAGAACAAGACTTTCATGTTTCCATGTGTATATGTATTATTTTGATTAACTTTTACAGGAGTCCTCAATAAAAAAAAATAATGAAATATTAACAATGATTGTTTTTTTTCCAGTCATCTTCATTCAATGTTGTTTGCAGACAATATAAAATTACCTTTCCTAAATGTTCCAACTAATTTCAAACATTTAACTGGAATAGAATAATTAATCCAGTTGAAGTCCCCGCTGAATTCGCCATTTTTGTTACGAACAAACACACTTAATGTGTGTACATGCATGTTGAAATCGAGATGTTAGACAACAAAAACTATATTGTCAAAAAAATGTCCTTCTTTCTTTTTGAATTTAGTTTAAACGGGGATTCAAATGGGTGACAGAACGTTAGACTTGAAATTTGTTTTGTAACTTTGAGATGCGTATAAATTCGTTTACCCCTTGAGATTATATGCAACCTTTGTTTATCCGTGAAAAAAAAAAGAACAGACAATTTCGCAAAATTTTAAACATACTTAGTCTAGTATTTGTTTTAGGTCGGCCAATTTGGGTTAAATTTTCTTTAATAATAAAGCACACGCTAACGAGATTGAAAGACATTAATTTCTAACTCAAATGGCAAGTCAGAAACAGAAAATAGAAAATTTTCATAATCTTTTCCGCAATTTCAGAATTGCGGGATTTAATATCAGTAACATCACGATCTTCATAAAGTTTCTAATGACTTGCTTTCCGACTAGAAAAGTAAAAATGTATCATTTCAACACTTTCCCTGTATTATCAAGCAATAGTACATTTTTCATGGCGACAATTATTTTATTAAAATCTTACATCAAACTGGTTTTTGAAATTGACACAGATTCTTTCGTATTAATTTTGTCGATTTTCACATGACTTACATTTCCATTGTTTAAAAAAGTTTAGAAATATTTCTGATCAACACTGGTTTTTGAACGAGACCGATATTGATGATACATATATTTCATAATATGCGAAAAAAACGAATATACAAGAAGACGCACGGAGTTCTTAATTGTGGACTCTACGGTGGGCTGGTTACAAAAAATCTCCAAAGCATATCAGTTTTCAATGTAAACAACAAGGCTAGTTACCTATAGAAATTTAATGTTTCTCAATATCAACAAGAACAATATAATTAAAAAAAATTTCAACGAGTCTATTCGCCAAAACGGATATATGCAGTTGATTTCTGTGACTTGTTTACTTTAAAAAGTATCTGTTAAATATCACGTTTTATTAAATTCCCACATGTGGTAACACACTTCCATATTATCCATTTACCATGTCATGAAGTTAACTAAATGTTTTGAACAGACAAAATATATATATCCTCCAAACGTGTCAAGTGAGTAGGTGCAACACTATTGCTAATTCAATATGAGAAAATAATATCTTATCTATGAAAGGGAAATGATTGGTAAAATATTAATATAAACTGATGACCCTTCTCCGTAATTTCTTGTACGAAATAATTTCCCTTTCAGAAATTCGCATTGTTCTTATTGGAAAAACAGGATCTGGAAAAAGCTCTACTGCAAACACTATTACTGGAAAAGCTGGAGAAATTGACAAAAAATTTAAAGAATGCTGTGGGTTTGATTCCAAAACTAAAACAATGCAGTGTGAGAAGGTGAAACGATTTGGAAACATTTTAAAAGTTGTCGATACCCCAGGCCTGTTTGAAAATAGGAAAAGTCAGTTGGACGACAAAGATGTATTAGATGAGATAAAGAAAGCATTCATCCATCTCTCACCTGGACCTCATGCTATTATTCTTGTTCTGAGCGGCACAACAAGATATAGTGATCAAGATCGGGAGACAGCTAATATATTCACTACATTGCTTGGCAAAGCTATGGTGTCATATTTATTTGTTATTTTTACTGGTGGAGATGATATTAGACGCCAGGGCAGCGACATTGATAAGTTGATTAGAGCATCAGAGCAAGATGAATTGAAAGGATTGTTAAAGCTTTGTGAAGGACGGTATCTTGCGTTTGACAATAGGGCTAATAATGAGGATTCCGAAAAACAGGTTAAAGCATTGATTGATCTAATCCTTGCAAATATTAAGAAAAATGGCGGAAGTCACTATTCGAATAGCATGTTTATCACTATAGAGGAATATCTACAACTTGGATTCGACATTGTAAAAATTGTCACCTCTCCAATCTGGCTACCCTTTGCTTTGCTGAAGAAGGGTGTTGAAGCCATTTTTTGAGATTGAGCACTTTATTCCATAAACATTTCACTTTTATATCCATTAAACTATCATAACTACATCAACTGCAGTTGATTAGAAATAGAAAAAAAAAAGATGGTTATAAAAATTAATATAAACAATTAGATTGTCATTCTTTTAATAAAAAAATATTTTGCTGTATCTGAGTGCTTATTCAATATTATAAAATAAAAAATAAATAAAATTCAAGAGTCTATCCTGAATTGAGGTAAATTATATGGCCTTCCAAATACCTTTTCGACTCCTACCATCACTGAAGAGACATAAATCCGGATATGGTATACAAATTTTTGCACGTCATGTTTGCGATGTACCATCGTTTCTGCAAGTTTATTGTTTTCTGTTTAGTTTTAAATTAAAAATTAAGATCCATCTTGTTAATCTGGTGATCAGTTTATGTGGCAATCGAACTGTTAGTCAAATGCGTTTTATTAAAATATACTTTTTCACTTTTTAAGTCTTCTGGAAAATATTGTTTGTGCTGTTTTTATACCCCTTTATACCAAACAAATTGTTTTGTATGCACACGTATAAAAAATGCGGTTTTTATCGAACGCAATCATAGGTTTGAACCTACTCATAAACTTATTGCTTAGACACTTTGCTAGAATCGCTTTTCAATCTACCATGGCGCTTCTAGCATCTTGCGTTAACGTTAAAATTAGCCGCTGTAGTGGCACCACCAGGCGTCAAAGACAAACCAAGATTTAACTCTGGTGCAACTAATTTCAATTGTTTCAGTATTCAGTCTCAAGCTGAACTATAACTAATCGGTTTATTAACCTGAACTAAACCAGACTTATTCTTACATTTGAACAATGTACTAAACACATACTTATCTGAGAAAATATTTGAATGCGCCATTACAATATATTTAAATAACATGTCAAATGGACAAGCCATTAGTTGACCTTTTGAAACTATAACTTCATCTCCGGTTCTGTGTTGATCGGTTTTATTCTTTTTAGTTTTCACAATCAAAATGTTGTCTTTTAAAATATTACCCAACTCACTAAATCTCAGAAAAGCGCTATAACTAATTAGAATCACAGTCACATCCAAAATAATATTTCGAAGCTCCGAGTTTTGCTACCATTTTTAACTCTGCCAGTTACATTCTTATTATCTGTATTCAATTTTGAACAATGGTTTTCTAAACGTCTTAACGAGGTGTTCTCCATACTGCTTTCAGATCACGCCATGTTGAACTCTCACCACTTTCCAATACTGCCCAACTACCTACTACAGTATTTAAACTGTTACCTTGTAATTCTAGACCACAGTCGGTCAGAATATCTAACGAGTCACAGACTGACTCGGCACATATTACGTTAACAGCGGCGGGCACAATATAGCCCACAAACCTTCTTCTGAGGCATCAGTGAACGCCACTAAATCACACATATCTGACTAATGCAGATAATTAACTTTTTCATATAACTGCGTTACTGAATATTAACAGTATCAAAGCTCCCCAACAGCTTGAGCTGCCATAGCGGCAAGTGACTTTTAACTTACCCTTAACAGTATACAGTTATACAATTCCCTTGGTTTAAGCCTTACCAAATTACCTAGCACAGCATGCGTTGATTTCATCTGACCAACAATTCCGGCAACACATTTTGTTCTATACAAAATGTTATCTGATTATTCTGACACGGAAAAGTATTTCGCCAATAACATCAACCAATCTATCTAAGTTTCCCAAACTCCATATAACAGAACAAACCTATCCATGTCATATTTGCAGCGGATTAAATAAAAACACATTTATCTACAGCTATTAAAAACCCAAATTCAGACAAACTAGATTTTAGGTACGAACAAGTTCTTTCAGCTGATTAAAAATCTTTTGCACCTACAACTCCATCGTCAAGATACACAATTATCTCCAAACCCTGATTTCTTCATTCAGAACTTTGGTAAAAATCGGACCAGCACTGGCCAAACCAAAAGAAAAAACAGTGAATGAAGCATACTTTGTTTTTACCTTTGAAATTCCAACTAAACCTAAATAAGGTCTATGTTCCTATAATATTTCGAGATGGTGATATGCACTCTTAAGGTCATATCTAAACAGAAAATGCTCTTTTCAATCAATTCTCTTGCCACTGAACAATTTTCAAATTTATTCCCCAACTGGTGTTTACATTCGTTTATATGCTGACAATCCAAAACTTAACGTGGCGGCTTCTTTGATCTACTAAAAGAAACTGTTGAAGGATCAACAAAACAAGGTATGTCGTCAACTTCTGAAATGCAACCTTTTCGGTCAATTTTAAATCTCACCAAAAGCAACCCGTTATCCCTAGTAGATTTATTAAAAATTTTGGTAATACTTTTAAAGGAATACCGTTTTCCTTTTCTCTAACAATTATAATATATAAGCTTGTTCCAATATCTCACCATTTGAGTATTGATTTTTTCAGTTTACCTACAGATGTTATTAAACTTGAAGTTACCATTAACTGGCTAGACACCTGTGCGATACGTTCATGCTCGAGTAAACGAATACTATCATCATTCATAAAGGCTTATCAGTTAGATGAGTTAGATGATTTGTATTCAAATGTAAACGTTTATCATGTTGTAAATCTGAGCGAATGCTACTTAATATATTAACATTAAATAAATTAATACTCCCTCTTGACATTCAAATTTGCTGGAAGCAGTTAAAACACACTCCGGGTCTCCCACTTGTTTTTCCATTTGTGTCGATACAAGTAGAAGTTGCAGTTGAAGTTGGCCTGCTATACGGCGTTGGTCTTGTCTTCAAAGCTTTCTCTGGTTTTGTTTTTCTCACGCTCGTGTCTGAGCTCTAAGAATCTTACGATCGTCATTAGAAGTGGTTTTGCTGTATATTCCTGTACAACCTTCCATTCCCTTTTGGACGAATCTGCCATTTTCACTGATAAATATGTACCGTATAAGTTGAAAAAAAAAAAATTGATGTTCACTCAAGTAAAGCAGAGCTAGAAATGACCATATATACACCTATCATTTAACACAATAATTTTCCCCGCTCAAAAAAATCATACACCTTCGAACTACTACGTGAGAAGACAATTAATTCCCGTTACACTACGTGCCTCGGAAATAAGGACTTATATGTGCCTCCAATGATTATCAGCCTACGGTTCATTTATAATGTGAATCAAAACTCACTTTTTAATCTAGATATAGAGTTTAAAATTCATCGTTCAATAAAATATTACTGTAACTGTATGAAACAAGACACAAATAAATGTTTGCAGTGTATGGAAAGTACAAGTCACTTTTAAGTAATTTATTGAATCGAATTAGTTTTTAAAAGGGGATGATATATATTTTTTCTTTTTTGATGGACATTTTTATCTACAAAAAAGCAGCTATTTTTTTAAACATTTTACAACAAACTATTCAGAATAATTGTCATCTCTCTTTTGTCTGGCAATACAATTTTTGGGTTTAAACTGAGAATCAGGATTAAATAATATACCCCACCCCCTCATTACAAAGCACATTGCTGATATGAAGTCATTTGATCATTCAATAGAGAAAAAGGTACATACATGTATATATAATATATGTAAAAAGTTAAGAACTGGCACGCAGAGTGTACAAAATCGTAAATCATGTAACGCGAAAGACGAATATCCATACTCAAATAATGATTTCGAATACAGTGTGAATCACTAATATTTTCCAAATCTTTAATATGGCTTGTTTTAAAAGAGCTTCGAAAAGTTGTGCATTATTAAATTCATCTCACGTTTATTGTCGCCGACAATTTTTGTTTTTTCAGTCTAATAAACGGGGGAAAGGATTGGGTCTGAATTATACCTATCAGAGATGAAAAATAAAAAAAAAAAATAAAACTCAAATTGGCAACACAAGATACATTTTATAACTATCAAGGGAAATTAATTTTTAGTAAATTATAGAATTTGATCTGGAAAAATTAGAATCTTACATTGATCATTAGTGTATGCCTGAAAGCAAATTTCATTGGTATATAATATGATAATTCTGTTTAAATTATAATAAAATTAGTCTTTTTGACTATCGAAAAAAAAAGGGACACCTTATTCATTTACGATTTTTTTAATCATCCAATGCACTTGTTTATAAAGTACAGAATTATTGCATTTTATTTGCGCTATTTCAAACACCATATTTGAATAATAATTTAAAATGTTTAAAATTTACAACAGTTCTTTGCTCTTTTCTATAAAATGTAGTTTAAACGTGTTGTTATCAATTTTGTGAAAGAGTTGTCTAAATGAAAGCTTAAAGAAGTTTTTTTGTCTTTCAACCTAAATTTATGATGCCTTTCTCTACAACACATTACATGCGCAGCATAACGGAGGTAGTTTACAAAATGACACATCATATATGCATTTGAGCTTCACTGATGCAACTTTTGTGCCAAAACGAATTTTTTTTTATACTGTACACAATTTTGTTATATTTAATGATTAGTCTATGAAAATCTATGTAGGAGAGATTTTGTGAACGTAAAACTTCTAGAGAACTAATGTACTTATTATTACTTTTCTTTTCTATTTACTTAAATATGCAGGTCAGGCAAAACTGAGAATACTGCTGTTCGGTCTTCAAGGATCAGGTGTAAGTTCTACTGCAAATACTATCATTGGTGAAGCTCGATTTAAAACAGGACTTGCTTTCAAACCAATAACAACGTATTGTGAACGTGAAGCTTGTGAAGTATTCGGCAGAAAAGTGGAGATTATTGACACACCAGGGTTCCCAAATGAGATCAACGTCGATACAGTTAATAATGCATTTTCAAGTTTAAAGCAAGGATTTGAAATGTTGGCGCCAGGTCCTAACGTTTTCCTTTTAATTTTACCTATTCAACGATATAGCGATGACAGCAAACTAATGGTTGAATGTCTTGACAAATATGATGATATAAGAAGACATGTGATAGTAATATTCACTTGTCTAGATAAAGTCGAACAATCATTAGAAAAGACCAAGCAAGATATAATAGCTAGTGAATCACTTAGGGAACTTATACAGTTCGCTTCCGGCCGATTTATCCTGTTCAATAACCGAATTGCAGATCGAAATCAGGTTAAAAACTTGCTGGAAATTGCAGAAAAAGTTGTTTCGAAAAACTGTTCTCATTGCATTGACAGTCGTATTTTCAACGAACGTTCAGCAATTGAAATGAACAGAATCGTAGAAGGAAAGAATGAAACTTGGGGTGCTTTTGTATTTAAAAGTGTAATAGCAAAATGCAACATTTTATGAATTAGAACGTAACAATTCTTTCGTCGAATATATTCTAGATTATACAAACTGACATATGCATGGATTGTAATTGGTTTTATTCTTCCTATAATTCAAATGTAAATGAATAAAAATAACAATAAAATCATTGTTTATATTCATTACTTCTTACGGAAGGTACTTGACCCACATCAATTTTGACATTTTTACCTATAATGACTGTTACCTTTGATCACAAAATGTTGTCAATAAATAGTAAAATCACAAAAATACTTAACTCCGAGGAAAATTCAAATCAGAAAGTCCCTAATCAAATGGCTAAATCAAAAGCTCAAACACATCAAACGAATGGATAACAACTGTCATATTCCTGACTTGGTACAGGCATTTTCTTATGTAGAACATGGTGGATTAAACTTGGTTTTAAAGCTAGCTAAACCTCTCACTAATATGACAGTTGCATCAAATTCCATTATATTGACAACGATGTGTAAATAAAACAAACAGGTAAAGATGTCACAAATAGGGACACAACAACAACAACACTGTTGATGTTGTACCGTTATTTGTAAAATGGAATTCTTTACAACTGTCGTACAAGTGAGATGTTTTGGCTAACTTTTAAACGAAGTTTAGTTGACTTTTTTATACATCCGAAAAGGCATATAGCATGTCAGGAATATGACAGTTGTTTTCCATTCGTTTGATGAGTTTGAGCTATTGATTTTGCCATTTAGTTAAAAACATTCCGTATTGAATTTTGAAGAGGTACCATATGTTTGCGATTTTTTCTATCATATTTGATCAAGGCGTATAGGAAAAGAATTTAGAAATATCCAATGCAGAATGAAATGACAAGAAAGTGTGTTTGATTTTTATTTTGCTAAACAAATCCGATGCAACCATTTCATGCATGTCAAGAAAAACAGCTTATTGAAAATGTATCAAATGAATAAGCTCTGCAAATTAAGAAGACTGACCTATACGAAAATTGAAAAATATGGAATATCGTTCGGAAAATTGAGTTCTGTAACCAAAGGCACAATATATTTTGCAGGATACCACGTATGGACATTTTTTAAACTGACCCGACGTGTCTTAATTCATGTATCTCGAGCGACCGATCAGTTATTTTTTTCATATGTAATGCAAGGACTGAGACACTGTGAATTATAAAATATAAAAGAAAACAATTCTAAAAACAGTTCTTTGGTAAATCGATTCAAAGATAACTGACCATCTTCGTTTTTGAATAATGATGGAAATGAGTCAACTTGTTTGTAATTAAGGTATATACAATTCCGCAAATACCTTTTAATGAGCTAAGCTAGGCTACAGTGGGTCATTATATGGTGACAATTCAGACAATCAATTGTCCAAACTACAAATATATCTTGAACAAATCTATGTGTAAAGAGTTACGCTTTGTTCATTTTTAAACATTGTGGTAAAACCGCCACTACCGGACTACCTGTCCCCAGGTGGTGCCCAACATTCATGTAGTGATGTGTACTGTTATGAGTTTTAACAAACCTTGTCTAGGTGGGAAGACTGACCAAAAGGGCAAATAAGCTTCATGTCACTTGGTGTCTATCGTTTGTTGTTGTCGTCGCCGTCTGTTAACTTTTACAAAAATAATCGTCTCTGAAACAACTGGGCCAATTATGACCGCACTTGGCCACAATAACATGTAGTTATCTAGTTTAACAATGTTTCTGATGACATCACCTGTCAACCAAAATGACTGACATGAATAAAAACAGAACATATGTGTAAAAATTCAAACTTTGTCTACTAGTATTATCTAGAAAACAGCTTTAGATAGAGAAAAATTAACATTGGCAGAAATGTTCAGAAAGTTGAGATCTACTTACTTTATATCAAAATCAAAACTTTCAGACAACTTCTTATGTGGTAACACCACTTACTCCTAGTAATTTTCCTTTCAATATTAAAATCTTCAATTTCAAGATTGCAAAGCTCTTTTGTCTCAAGTTCAAATAGAGTGACATTTCATGTGTACGTTATGAAAATATTTAGTATGATTGCCAATGAGACAACTATCCAGAGTTGAAATGAAGTGGAGATAAGCAATAACCGTCTGTTGTGCGACTTTCAACAATGAAAAAACCTGCAGCGTATACTCGGCTACAAATAGCCTCGACATGAAATATATCAAAGAATACAATTGAGAAAACACAAGGCCTCATTTCATAAAATCCTTTCCGGTTTGCATTTTCCTTGGAGTTCGGTAGTTTTGCTATTTCACTTTTTAAAACACGACAATTTTCGATAAAACAAATATACCAGTCATCATAGTCGTGAACAAACGGTAATCACTGAACTACAGGCTTGCTCTTTAATAGGGACTGGTTCCACTATAGTGTGATGGGATTAATAAGATATAATAAGATGTGTTATGAGTAACAAAGTGACAATATTGTATATCCCAACTCGAATGACATGCTCGTACTTTTATTGATGTTTTTGTATTTAAATGGACGTAGTACCATTAATTTTTATGACCTCCTTTTACATCTTCATCATATGCTATGGTTACATTACCTTAGTACTATTCTTTTTTCAGTGCCTGTTTCTAAAATGTTTGTGGGATTATCCACTTAACAAAGGATGCATAAATAGACTTTTTTCTCCGATATACAGATGTTCAGTTTTGACATTTTTACCTATTATGTCTGTTTGGTTTGTTCACACATCGTTGTCAATATAATAGAATGATATGCGACTGTCATATAAGTGAGTTTTCGCTAGCTCTCAAACAAGGTTTAATCCACCATTTTCTACATAAGAAAATGCCTGTACCAAGTCAGGAATATGACAGTTGTTGTCCATTCGTGTGATGTGTTTGAGCTTTTTATTTAGCCATTTGATAAGAAACTTTCCCGTTTGAATTTTACTCGGAGTTCAGTATCTTTGTGATTTTACTTTTTCAATATAATTTGTGATGTACCTTTTTCCCGTCTTTAAAAACCAGTAAGTTCTGCACCATAACAAGATGAACATATGAAATTCCTTCCAGTCTTGTGTTTTAATAAAGGAATTGGTGCTATCATCATTATCAACGTTCTTAATCACAAAGAGGTAACATCTAAAATACCACTTTTTTTTCAAAATCAGCGAGTTCCTATTGTAACCTACATTTGCATCAAAACTAATGCACATAAGTGTTACTAGTAAACTATAAACAAGCTTTGCAGGGCCCTGATTTAGAAGAATACACAGATATCACTCTGCAATATTACTGTTCATAATCGCCTCATATTTACAGCCCCTCTGGCTATGTTATAACTTGGTATCTAAACATTATTCAACATGAACCTCTCCGAAAGGTGACATCTCATGGTCTCAAGTTCAGAGAACCCTAACACATCGATAGGAACCATAACTTCAGAATAATTATGCATTCTATTGAGGACTACGCCAGTGCATTTTCTAAACGAGAAGAAGTTGAATGGGACATTTTGTAAGGATGGGCTTGAAACACTCAGTTATCTGATAAAAAGTCGAAATATTGTGTGAATCATCGACCAAAGTCCGTATTCAGAGACAAAAGAAGCTGTGCAAGATAAATATGCTGTTGTTCCTGCGGACAAAACTTCAAATAATATTGGTTTTGTATGCAAATTGTACGACTACGTGTGTTTCGTAAAACAATCTGGAATAAATGAGTACCCAGGTTATCCCCCATACAAAAAAAATATCATTTGACAAGGATGAGATTTTAGGAAATCATAAAGCTTCATGGCTTCAATCAACATAACATTGAGCAGCAAACCTGAGGGTTTACCTTATTTATATTGGATACTCAAGCCATACAAAGTAAAGAACAAACAACGCCATATTGCCGGCTCATCTGCATGTTTCACAACCGATTGTCCATTATATTGGGAAAAAATATGTTCACAGTTAAAGATGGTCTTCACACATACTATTATACTGTACATACTGTGAAATATATGGATTCTAAAAAAATCGAAAGAACTTCAAGATAATTGTAATTGTCGATCTTTCTGTAAAATTAATTCTATCAAATGTTTCGATTTTTCAACCCTGTATATCACTTTTCCTTATGCAAAACTGAAAAATCGTAAAAACAAATTTACTCTACAATGCTTTTTCAATAAAAATAAAGAAAACATGTATTTTACGCTATAAGTTTATTGATTTTGGATACCATATGGCATATTTTGTAAGTAATTAACAAAAGGGTTAAACATGCAACACAGAGAAACACGTGATCGGTATGCTAGGGTTTTTTGTTGATAGCATATTTTTTGAAAGGAGGTAGACCTTTTCAACCAATTGTCGGGACAGGAACGAACTGTGCACCCCTCGTAGCGTACCTTTTATTATTTTCATATGAGCCAGAGTTCTTCTAGACACTTGTCAAAAACAAGAAATAAAAGAAGCCAGATCATTTAATTTCACATTAAGCATGTCAAGATTGATAATGTTCTTTCAATTAACAACCCAAACTTTTCTGATAGTGTTCCATTAAAATTTTCACATAGACTAGACATTAAAGAAACAACAAAAAGTGTGACCTCCGGCCTATTTTGCATACTTATACCTCGAATTTGACATAAGCGGTCATCTCCGTCATCTCAGTACAAGAATCTATGGTAACCGAGACGATTTTGATTTTGAAATTATAAATATTCCCGATCTTAGTCAATGATATCAGCAATATATCAACTTCACTTACATATATATCGGATAAACATTTCCCAACTTATTCAGTATTGACGAGCTTGCAGCCGCTACTCAGACTTTTGGAATCCCGGAATATCTTCGGAAGACCATGTTAATAAATATTCCGTATCAACTTTTAGTTGTCTTTGTTTATTTTGAACCTGTTATGTTAAGTCTATTATACATTATATACTTTTGGCGTCGTTAGTTATTTTTATACATCCCACCATTGTGTTATTGTGCTATGGTCATTTTTGCATTCTTGTCTTTCATTTGTGCTTATGAAGTTTGTAAATAGAGAGACTATATGCCAGTTTTGTTTTTCTTTGTTGCAATACTTATTTGTTTTTTTATAGTGATTAAGACCAACATAATTTTGACTACTGTACACCAATTTGGACATTTTTACATATAATATATCTAAAACCAGTTGTTGTCATGACACGGGTTATGTTCTTCTCATATATTTTATGATGGTATAATACTAAACCCCTAACAGGAGGGATTGTGCCTGATATTCATATGATGAAGACATAATCCTTCAATTAGTTTAATTGAGGTCTGGAGCTGGCATGTCAGTAACTGCTAGTAGTCTGTTGTTATTTATGTATTATTGTCATTTTGTTTATTTTCTTTTGTTTCCTATTCTGACATCGGACTCGGACTTCTTTTAAACTGAGTTTTACTGTGCGTACTGTTGTACGTTTGTTTTTTCTAAATTGGCTATAGGTATAGGGGGTGGGTTGAGATCTCAAAAAACATGTTTAACCCCGCTGCATTTTTGCGCCTATCCCAAGTCAGGAGCCTCTGGCCTTTGTTAGTCTTGTATCATTTTTAATTTTAGTTTCTTGTGTATAATTTGGAGTTTAGTATGACGTTCATTATCACTGAACTAGTATACATATTTGTTTAGGGGCCAGCTGAAGGACGCCTCCGGGTGCGGGAGTTTCTCGCTGCATTGACGACCCATTGGTGGCCTTCGGCTGTTGTCTGCTCTATGGTCGGGTTGTTGTCTCTTTGACACATTCCCCATTTCCATTCTCAATTTTATTGTTTTGCTCTCACATTGCGGTCAATATAACATGTATAATGAAATTCTATATCAACTGTCATACATGTGAAAGTTTTAGCTAGCTATAAAACCAAGTTTAATCCGCCAATTGCTACATAAGAAAATGCATGTATCAAGTCCGTCTTATTGCAGTTGTTTTTCATTTGTTTAATGTGATTAAGCTTTTGATTTTGCCATTTGATAAAAGACTTTCCGTTTTAAATTTACATTGTAGTTCGGGATTTTTATTATTTTTATTTTTTTACTGGTTAATTATCAAGTCAGTTACCACAAATTACTTATTTTTAAAACCCTAATATTTGGTAAAGAAGTTTGGTTGCTTATTACAATTTGAGGTTTAAGCATCAATGATTTGTCTAAAAGTAAATTCACTACTTTAGTAAACGTGAGGTCGCTGATGTTGCAAATCTAAATATCTGACATTGGTTGACACAATACTTAAAAAGAATAAAAAAAATGTTTTTTAGTTTTTCTTGAGTGATGAAAAAACCCATCAGAAACGTGTGCGTAAAAATAATTAGAACACCCTTTTCAATATTAGGGTAGGTAGGCAGGGTTTTTTTTTAGGAGAAGAGGGGAGGGGGTAAGAGCGTCAATATGAATTAGCCCTGGTGGTCATAAGTAAATCAAGGTTAATCAAAGAACTATGATTTTTGTTTACTATGCCAATGATTTATATGCAATAGGAACAAGGAATGTGGACAGACGGACGGACAGACAGACAGAAAGGGTGATTCATATATGCCCCAAACAAACGAATATTGAGATTGGTGTCAGAACATTTCGATACAATAAAGACATTGAAGCTGTTATTTCTGAAGAACAGAGAACATCTGACCTTCTGTTCAGAGATCATCAAAAGAAAACCAAAAAACTTTTTTGTAGAAAATAAAGAAACATTCTCAACAAAATCTCATCTATATAACAGTGTCATATTCTTAGCCAAAGGGTCGCATCCTCACTGGCACAAAAGCAACAAATATCTGGCTATCCTAACCCACTTCTATAATATGACAACTCAACAGTCATTGCATATGTAAGACCTGGTCTGGAAAAATATGTTCTTTAAAACTGATTAGGGTCAGCCAGTACTGCCCCAAAAGTATAATCGTATTAAGAAATGTTAAAAGCTATGAATGTTTGATGTCTTTCAGTTAGTGGATTTTAAACATTCCACCCATTTAACTACACCACGTGCGTTCTGGAATGTGAGGATCGAGGCATTATAATAATTGTCTTTGGTAACTTCATGTGTATTATCAGCATGATCATCCTGCAAAATAAAATTAATATTTTATTTTATAATATCAGAACATAGGAATCTATTGCTTATAAATTCGCCTTGTTTTGGTGTGATTGGAAATAAAATAACTCTTCACACGAGACCAAAATGACACAGAAATTAACAACTATAGGTCACTGTACGGCCGTCAACAATGAGCAAAGCCCATACCGCATAGTCAGCTATATAAGGCCCAAAAATGGACAGATAAATAATATTCACCCTTTTATTCTTTTTTTATCAAATGAATTGTGGTTGGTTTGTTTCCCTTTATATTCCTTAGCAGAAACATGCTGTCGAAGACTATCATAGTTGGTGTTACTTGGTAAACTTGCCCACTGGCACCGTTCAAAATGCATTCATTTTTTTTATTTGAGCTGTCTTTGAAGATTCTCCGTCTTCTTCCTCAAAAACCCTCATCAAACTCCATCGATTCTCAAAACATTTCAATAGGTTATGCTGACATTTCGTAATTCTGATTGCAAATACTGAACTGGTACTGGCGTTCGCCATAGCGTTCTGACGGTAAAAATGCGCCTCCACACCGGCGATCGATTTTAAAAAGCATTCAAATGCAAATCGGCGACAGAAAACGCCGAAATTCCAGATTTTACTTTTGCCGACGTCATAAAAATTAGGGTCGGGGGCACGGGTTGGGCAGATTACCATATACACATATTTTTGTTATATTAGGCATAGAAGTAAGTCATGAATAAGAATGTTTGCATATGAATTTGTACCTTATGTGACCAATTAAAGAGAGATATTGTACGAAATGGTATACATATACATTCCCCGTTTCCATTCTCAATTTTAGATCTTCTGTTTGGAAGAAAACAAATAAGTCTTCCATGAGGTACGAAATAGGAAACAAAAAGCGACTAGCGAAATGGCATATATACAAAGAAATATTCAATTGAGTACCAAATGGATAACACATAAATATTCCATAAGGTACAAAATGGCATTCATATAAATCTTCCAAAACGTACATATTAATAGTCCACGAGGTACGAAACAGCGTACATAAAATACATTCCATGAGGTATGAAATTGCATACATGTAAATATTCCAAGGGGTACGAAATGGCATACATATAAATATTCCATGAGGTAAGGAATGCCATACATTTAAATTTTCTACGAAGTACGAAATGACAAAGATGCAAACATTCCACGAGGTACAAAATGGCATACATATAAATATTCCGCGAGGTACGAAATGACATATATATGAATATTCCATGAGGTACGAAATAGTATAAATATACTAGTAAATATTCCACGAGATACGAAATGGTCAAAGTACGAGATGGTTAGAGTACGAAATGAGTTTTGTAAGGGTATGAAAATTGGGTTACGAAATGGTTAAGGTGCAGGTATATAACTTTGAAAATGATTTAGAAATAAAAAAAAGTATCATATATAAAAAAAGAAGATGAGCTATGATTGCCAATGAGACAACTCTCCAAAAGAGACCAAAATGACACAGAAATTAACAACTTTAAGTCACCGTACGGCCTTCAACAATGACCAAAACCCATACCTTATAGTCAGCTATAAAAGACCCCGAAATGACAATGTAAAACAATTCAAAATTCAAACGAGAAAACTAATACTTTGAAACGTATATATAGGGAGAAGCTTTATATTCTTGGTATGCTTGCACTTCTAAATGGTGGTGCATTGAATGTAATGCATCCTGGATAAGACACTGCGTACAAGTTTGGTCAAACTCCTTTAAATGATTATGGCTTTAGGAGTAGCAATTAGAAGAAATTAATTGAATAGGATTTCATAAAATCAGCCATGCATGCTACTAAAGCAACATAAGAAAAATGATTTAGTTATATTTGGTAACATTGCATATTTCAATGCTTATCTTCTGAAGAACAAGCCACTCGTAGACGTCTTCGAGTATAGAGTATCTTTCAAACTCATCTCGTGAACTAAAAATAATAACATAAAATATATAATCATACATATTTTGTATGCACTCAAAATATAAATAAAGTAGGATGTCAAATTTAATGACTCCGATCTATTTTCGCAAACAATTATTGTGAATTTCTCCTTCTTTCTAGTGCACCGCTGCAAGAATGTTTACTTTCGCATTTCTTGGAGTTCCTTTCAAAATTTTGGATGGAATTTGTCAGGTTTTTTTGCTATACATTTCAAAACATGCAAGACACTGTGTTTTTTTTAAAGTCTCATTGGAGTCGAAATACGTCATGTTTAGGCTTGGACGAGATAAATGATTGATTCACCCCGTTTTTCGCTTACCTGAACACAAATTCTGCTTCATTAAACTTTCCATTGCATAGATTAACTGATCAAAACGAATAATTTTGACTCTTTACACTTTACATAAAATCATTCCCAAAATCAGGAGAAGGTTTGCTAACAGAGTAGCAGAATAAATACTGAAATAGAATAATCAAATGATCTGTAACTTCATCTGATAATGGAGTTAAAATAAATAATGGTAAGTTTTTCAATCCATCACACTTTTCACTGACATTACTTTCACGAGTACAATTTATGTTTACAGCAGCCACGATATTAACAAGTGTAATAAGAATTATACCTCTTACTTATACCCAAACAAACAGAGGTAACATATACCATGTTTTGGCTGGACCTAAATTGACAGCTTATATTTAACTTTCAAGAATATATTTACCCTCAGTATAAAATAACTAATTCAACTTTTTTGTGAAATAGATGCTACTGTATTCAAACTTGGGCAGAAATAACTAAACACAATAATAAATACTTACAATGATATTTTGGCTTCTTGTTCGTTGGAACTCTTTAATGTGATATTGGCTGACCACACTGCTTCTTTGTGTAAAACGATATGTTTTGGCCTCAAGGTTATTGCGGAATTATAGATTTGATAGATATGATATAATATACATGTTTTAATCCTTCACATTAATCCTCTATCATGTTTTGAAGATAAACATATATAGCTAAAGAACATGTGCCCATTTTATGTGTATAGGATTTCAACATTATCTTAAAAATATTTAGGTATAACATGTAACACAAAGTGTTCAGGGACTAAACACAATTTTTAGAGTGTAGTCGTAGAACTGGCCAAATCTTTGGTCAGTTCTAGGTAGAAGTTTCTAAAACTAATCTAGGGTAGAACTGTCAGGATAAGTTCTAGGATGAATTGTTATATTTTTATTATTTAGGGGCTTTTTATAGCTGACTATGCAGTATGGGCTTTGTGCATTGTTGAAGGCCATACGGGGACATATAGTTGTTAATTTCCGTGTTAACTGGTCTCTTGTACAGAGCAGTGTCATTGTTAATCATACCACATCTTCTTTTTTATATTTACAGTAAAAACAAAAATAACCTTTTTATTTAATTTGTTGTTCTTTGTTAATCCAGTAATTCAGTTTTTAAAGAGATCAAGGTTTATGATATAATATAACGTATTATATGCCCATCACATATCCTTGTACATGGTCGCAATCAGGAACATCGCTACTGGTTGTCTTGTGCTACATATTGTTTGGCAACGTGTCTATTGTTGTACACAATATAGTGATCACTAGATTAGGTTTTGTCATTTATGTTTGGTGGATGTCTCATTGGCTATATCATAATCTCCACATATGACAAAATCAAAGGTACTTTATTCATATGATTTGCACTACGTGACTTTGGCCCTTTTGATTAAATTACTTCCCTGAGTTAAAGATTGAACCTATAAATTATATTAAATTTGCGCATAATCCAGCCTTTTTCCGTCATGGATCGAAAACTAATGTGTTTTAGCGGATATTTACAAATATGTTTTGTATTTCTAAGGGAAAATGCTTAAAATTTGACTTTTAACGAAATGGGTAGATTGAAATCATCATGTTTTTAAAAGAATTTGGCCGAAAACTAAAGAAAGCAGGTAATTTAAAAGTTATTCAAAATTTTGCAATATGATTTAGTTACAAAGAAACGATTGTATCAATATTTAGCATGCCTCAAGGGATTCCAGTTGGCTTATACCATATTACTTCAAGAATTGTGTGTGTCAAAATATTAAAACCTGAGTATTTTGTTTGGGATGCAAGGAAGCAATGGCAAAAAATATTGGTTATCATCCGTTTGCTTATGTGTGTCCTATGATGCTGGCATAATCCGCCTTTTCCATTCTGGGCACAAATGGGAGGAATTCAATTTTATGATTATATATAATTTTTTATATACTTAGTTGTCGCGTTAACCAAAATTTTTCGCCATATGGCACATCCGACAGACTTGTCATCATATCGTACATTTGCCTTTGAAAACTAGCATAGTAACATAAGATAATTGTGTATGGTTGCTGATACTATTATAAAGATCTTTTAGAGTACATACAATCTAAGACTCTCTCATCCTGCAATAGTATTAAAACATTTGACTTTTCTACACTTTACACAAGTATTCCCCATTCCAAACTAAAAGACAAATTGAAAGAGTTGGTATTACTTTGTTTCATTAAAAAGAATGGCGAACGTAGATACAAGTATCTTGTCTTGGGGAGAGATAAATCCTACTTTGAAAAGAATCACTCTGATTCAAACAAAAAAATTTCTGAAACTGACATTATCAAGATGCTTGATTTCTTGATTGACAACATATTTGTTACGTTTGGAGGACGTGTTTTTCAACAAACTGCCGGCATTCCAATGGGAACCAATTGTGCCTCTCTTCTTGACGACTAGTTTCTTTATTATTAAGAGGCTGACTTCATACAGAAACTTCTTAGGAAAAAAGATAAGAAGTTAGCAATATCCTTTAACTTTATGTTCCGCTATATAGATGAGGTTTCTCACTAAATAATACAAAATTTGGTAACTATGTGGAACGAATCTATCCCATCGAGCTAGGTATAAAGGATACTACAGAAACAGTTAAATCTGCATCATATCTTTACTTACATCTAGAAATTGTTAATGAGGGACGGTTGAAAACAAAACTTTACGACAAAAGAGATGATTTCAGCTTCCCAATTGGGAACTTTCCATTGTTATGTAGCAAGATTCCAGCAGCGCCTGCATACGGAGTATATATCACCCAATTGATACGGTATTCTCGGGCTTGTATTTTCTATCATGATTTCCTTGATAGAGGATTGCTGCTCACAAAGAAGCTGTTAAACCAAGAGTTCCAAATGGTGAAGTTGAAATCATCCCTTCGTAAATTTTACTGACGCCATCACGAGTTGGTTGACCGTTATGGAATAACCGTTTCACAGATGATATCGGATATGTTTCTTATGTCGTAACTACAATACCCTTCCCTTTTCACGAATGTGACCTACCGAATTAGACTATTTACCGGATTTGTAATAACATAAGCAACACGACGGGTGCCACATGTGGAGCAGGATTTGCTTATCCTTCCGGAGCACCTGAGATCACCCCCAGTTTTTAGAGGGGTTCGTGTTGCTTAGTCTTTAGTTTTCTATGTTGTGTCTTTTGTACTATTATTTGTCTTTTTGTCTGTTTATTTTTAGCCATGGCGTTGTCAGTTTATTTTCGATCTATGCGTTTGACTGTCTGGTATCTTTGGTCCCTCTTTTATACTTACGGGACTGGAAACTTAGAATAATAATCCCAGATAGTTGCAGGATGCAGTCAGGAAAAACTAATTTTCAAGTTAGAACGCATAAAGTTATGTATTTAATAATGACATATACTGACTAAATATCAAAATATTGTATTAATTTCAATTGATAGTTTCTAATGATATAATACTAGCAGAGAGGGAACTAATCTAATTTGAAGCAGTTCAAAGTTTTATTTCCAGTTCGCAAAATTCTGTATGCGTTCATAAACTGATTTTCTATTTTTCTCTTGGTCTTGAAGAACTAGATCAAGTTTTTTGTTAGTTTTTTTCGAAAAATAATCAGTGTTAAAGCATTCTGACATATTTCTTTCAACAACTTTAATCACTACATCTAACAGTTCTTTGACTTGTTGTTCGCTATTGCTTGTATTATCAAAAAATACAACACGTTTACCACAAAATTCCAACAGTTCACTCAAATTTTCACTTTCAAAGATTTCTTGTTTCCATCCCGCCCTATCTTTTTCAATCTTATCAATTTTTGTTAATATGACAACGACATGCCTAGACAAATTCTCAAAGCACTTAAGACAATGAATCATATCATGTAAATCTTCGTTAGTTCTATCCAACGGGAGTACAACCAGGACAATATGTGGTCCTGGAGGAAAAAGCATAATACTTTTTTTAAGCCCTGGGAATAGTTCTTCTGCAGTCCTCATTTTTTTGTCGAATACAAATCCCTGTGTATCCACTACCTTTAATACATAATTAAATCGTGTACGACTTTCCATCTGACATTCCTTTGTAGTGCCATCGAACGTAACGCCTTCCTGAAACAATTTTTCTCCTACTATAGTGTTGGCAGTTGAGCTCACGCCAGAGGATGGTAAACCAAAAACTACCATTCTGTATTCATTTAAATCTAGAAAAGCAGAATAAAATAAAAAACGATTAAAGGAAAGCTGGGTATATATCGATGAGAAACATTAGTATACTAATGTTTTCATTTATTTAATTTATGTCCTATCATAGTAATGGAAGATAAAAATGTGAATCCATCGTAGATAATAATATAAGTAAAGAAAAGTACCATAAGAAGGAATGGATTATTTCGCTTTTCACGAATTAGGTTTGCTTAACAAATGTTCATACCTTGTGGGGTATTGTTATCACTGGAATACGAGCATTCACCATGTGATTTTATCTTTGTAGAGTCACCAAATTTGTCAGCTGTTGATGGATCTATTTTTTCTGCAATCTCAATTCCTGAAAATATTAGAACACATGTTTCGTGATGCATACTATGGTATTACTATTCTCTAAGAATAAATGAGCCAATAATACATACACCAGAAAGAGTAATGTGCATATGTGGTGTACCATATCTTACGATTTAGCAGAAAATTTCCTAAAAGTTTTATCAAAATAAAAAAATCTCCGGCCTTATTAATATTATACTTTTAAGGACAAATTTGTGCTTGCATGAAACTTTATTCATAATGCTTCCCAGGAGAAAAATATATAAATGAAATAACAACCAAGAGCCAGCTATTTTTATGTCATGTTCAATTCACTAATGGCTGCGCCCTTGTAACTTTATTTAGTACATTGTAACATTATGATAAATACAAATCTGGCGATAAGTCTTATTCGGAGAATCACAATTGGGAAAAGAGAACGGGATTATGACAATTGTAACATTTCTGACTGTTAAAAATGCACACTTTATAAATTGTATGAATTCAAAGTGCTTTTATGGATTTACCTTAATTAGAAACGATCAAAATTATATTTCAAAGTTAAGGATGTATAAGTGCAGACAAACATGAAGAGATATATGAACAATAGGGACCTAAAATAATAGCAAGATCAATCTATTGTCAGATTTGTCTGAAAGAATTTGAACCTTACTGACTTAATAATTATCAACAGATAATTTCAGAAAACGATATTCCAAAACCGTTCAACTAGTGATAGTGTCCATACAACTTTCCAATAGCATACCAAATGAGAGACATATACCTTATATGCAGGCGAACGGTTGGCACATCCATGACTGAGAGTACATAACTAGATTTTTTTTAATTTGATGATTTTAAATTGGTAATTGTAGCAATATTACGGCTAGCATTCTGTATATCGAGAAAAGTTATCGTGAAAGTATAAGTAACGGTGGCCAAACATTAATATCGGATCGCGAAATATGCGTTGTCGGATCGTAAAATATCTGGTATCGAATCGTGAAAGCCATTAAATACAATTCAAATGCAAAATTTGTGAAAATACCCATTGTATTATCAACAGGTGTACAAAATTATCAGAAAATAGAAATATGTACTACTGAATGATACTGTGGTAAAGGTAAAGAAAAAATGCAGTACGTTTGAAGAGAACTCGTGATCAGAAGGCGACACAAAACCTTAAGCGAATCATTTAAGAATTTTTATACACATTAAATTTGTATCTACAATTACCACATTCCAATAAAACATGATATATTTGAAATTAAATATTTTGTATGTCAGATTGTACAGTAAAATAGAAGATCCGATCATCTGAATTCTCTTGCCTGGTGATGCAAGCATAACAAAAGACACTTAACTTGCGGACACATCCGGTCTCGCTCAAATTGCAGATACCAAAGGGAATGTTTCTTCAAAAATGTTTTTAATCTAATGGTAAAGTCAATTCATTTACGCTAAGCAAGCAGCACCGCTAGCACGGTATTAACAATTAACACTGTTCAACTCTACGTCAAAAGCATACCTCCGGATGTATTGCGCATACGACTGTAAATAGAAATAAGAAGAGTGTGGTATGAGTGCCAATGAGACAACTTTCCATCCAAGTCACAATGTGTAAAAAACGGGGTCGCCCCGATATTTCGACACTCCATTAGTCCGACACCCTATTGGTCCGACACCCCATTAGTCCGACACCCCATTGGTCCGACATCCCATTAGTTTAAACAGTATTTATTAATGAAAAATTACAAGAATAAGATATTACAATACAATGTTACATAAAGTTCAAATATGGGATTCGGAAACAAGTTTGGAAAAACTTATATAAATCCGTCTCCCATTAGTCTGACACCCCACTGGTCCGGCGCCCCAATAGTCCGACAAAGGTTAATAACTGCCGTAATAGAAAATCTACTTCATGAGGGTGTGGATTGTGGTTTACAGAACAGAAAATAATGGTCAAAATATAAAGAATAGTGAAAAATGAACCAAAAATAGTGAATAGAGAATAATGATGTGCTAAAATATAAAGATTAGAGAATAATGGGCAAAAAGTATGAAGAATAGAGAAAATGCCTTAAAAATAAAAGAGTACAGAAATGAACGACGCCCATCCCCCTTAAATTCAGACACTCCTTCGTAGAATCGTTGTTGACGTGGTATTTGAACTAAGTACTCTTTCTTATGAGTATACAGAAACAGATAAGACCAATCCACCTATCTGGTAGTACCATGAGAAATTGAGAACCTTGAAAGTTTTGGTAAACTAATACAATATGTGTTCTATGTGGGAACAAATTCTACTAAAAAAGAAATGTCATCGACAGTGCAATCTTTCATCATAAAGAATAGTGTCATGTGATTAGGTCTCGGATGTAGTCAACACTGTTAAAAGTGTTATTTTACCATAAAGAGGGACTATTGTTTCCAAACATTATTATTTCCATTCATCTATACTGTACACGAACTTAAAGATCGAAAACTAAAAAAGAAACTGAGAGCTAAATTGAATTGTGAGTTGATAATTCACCCGAAAATTGGCGAGTTTAAGTCTATAACATCGATAGTAAAATTGTCCAATCGGTGATAATTTTTCTATACAAAAAAGACTTTATTAAGGTTGAAACTATAAAAATAGATGAAATGTGCTGTTAGAATGAATTTGAACTGAATATAACATGAAATATTTGCCACTAGACTTTAGACGAACAAATAACTACCCAGAATTTAAGGAAGAGTCTGAATTCATTTAGCCGCAACTCCTATGAAACCGTACAAAGTCGGAAATATTTTGACTTATAAATGTAATGTTTTGTACATCTTAAAATTGTCTTTGAAACAATCTTTTTTCCACAGAAAACGCATATTTTTAAGAAAATATCCATATTCAAAGACCGTTATCGATCCGTGTCTTATATACGATTTCGCTCATGCTCAATCGCCGTACTGCATGCGCAATCCATATTTTGGTGGATCATCCCTTTCGGTAATGTCAACGGATTTTATGTAGCTCATACGGTTATTGAGTTAAAAGGGTAAAAAAATTACTGAAAATCACTTTGCCACGCTTGTCTTAGGGAAATTAAAATTTGTTTTTTCCAACCGAGATAAATGAGGTCTTTTGCATTATGTTCCTCATTTTTTATAAATATATCCAACTATTTTCACTTACAGAAATATGGTTACTTTGGTTTTCTTCCGACTGGCAGTTAACCCTTGCCAGAGTTGGACATCCGTTTAATTGTTCGGGTTGTATAATTTTCCACAAATGTCAGAATGATGACGTAATATGCAATGCCTCGTGTAGAGAGAGTGCTAGGCTCTCTGCAGGTTAAGAACCATTGCAACAAGTCTTTGAGGGGCTGTCGGTGGCCTTTTGTCTGATTATGTTGCAAAGCAAATTGCTGTCTTTATTAAAATACTTTCATTGTCCAGTGGCAGTCAAAGTTTCTTTGACCTTTTCTCATCTCGGATGACATCTCTTACAGGAGCTACCTATTGTATTGATTGTTAAATTTTTCTCGTCCTAAACATGCATGTAATATTTGCCATTGGACATTAAGCAAAATTATAATATTGTAATTACTTTATGAATATATTATTATTATTTTGAGGACTCTCAGGAGGATAAGTTTAAACTATTGGGATTATCCTCTTGACAAACAAATTATTAATTTAAAATGTTGTTCAATTATTCGTGTCGGACAAATGGGGTGTCGGACCAATGGAGTGTCGGACAAATGGGGTGTCGGACTATTGGGGTGTCGGACCAATGGGGTGTCGGACTAATGGGGCGTCGGAATAACGGGGCTGCCCCGTCAATGTCATGAGAAGTGGTGTTGGTTGCTAGAGTCATTTTAGTGTCGTATGTTTGCCTGTGTTGTTCAAAAGACAACCGATAAGTTGTGTTTTTAAGGTAGATTCATGGTATACCACCATCTTGGATTGTACAATCGCAGTACACAATCGGTCTAGTTATTTGCACAAATCTGTAAATTTGGAGACAGATTTGCCATTTTTTTGTTAGACTTTTATTTATATAAAGAAAACTAGGTGATTTGCTGTATTATTCAAAATATTTAAACAAATATCAAATTTTGTGTTTTTAGAATCATTTTTTTCAACTAAGCCGTTTAAGGGAAGATAATTCTTTTAGTAAAAAATTATACTGGACTGATAGGGAAATTTTTAATTTTTACTTGTAGCAAGAAAACAAGTTCGGTGAGACCATTTTTTCTTTTTCTTTTCTTAAAACATATTATAAAATCTATCTTCTCACAATTAATTTAAAAATTCTATCTCATAGATTTCTTTTTATGCACACAAATGTGTTTTTTGTCTTCCGGGACGTGGTCTATCATTCAAAGACCCAGTTTGGTTGAATCTTTGGATAAGTCTGGTAATTGTTGAGGCTGAACACTGCATTCTGCGTGCAATTTCACGACTTGAAATGCCTCCTTGCACCATGCCCCAAACTTCATGTCTCTGGTAGTCTAAAAGTCTTGGCATCTACGCCTTAGTTTATTGCAGTGGCTTACAAAAAAGGATGGGAAAGTTAAATTCTTAAGCGAGGCTTTCCAAAACACACAATGAAAAAATCACACGTGCGAAAAATAGTGGTGCACTCGACTCACCCCCTTTTTCTGTAACCAAGCACGTAACTTTTTTTTCTAAAATCATTCAAGCGTAAAGTTGTCGAAAGAAGTCTGACGATTCATTTTCAAACCGATATAGGTAATCATTTTAAAAAAAATATTTATATATTTTAAAATATTTGAAATTTACAAGTGTTGCGTTTTCATTGGCACTCAGTATATTACTGTTTCATCTTTTTCAATTGAGTCGTAAAGTATTGTATCTTTTGAATTATTGTATGATCATATTAATATTGTATTGTAATTTATTGTTATTCGGAGCGGACTTTATAAGTATGGTTTACTTGTGCCCAATCCATTTTACTTTGAGTAAATAAAATATGTTTAAACTAAACATGAAGTAGATTTTCTATTACGGCAGTTATTAACCTTTGTCGGACTATTGGGGTGTCGGACTAATAGGGTGTCGGACCAATGGGGGTGTCGGAATATCGGACCTTCAACACGGAGCCTTGGCTCCCACGAAACTGCAAGGTTTAAAGGGCCCCAAAATGACAAGTGTTAGACAATCAAAACAGGAAAACCAACGGTCTAATCTATATAAAAAACGAGAAACGAGAAACACTTTTTTTTAGCTCGAAAGTAAATTGTATAGTTCGGCGTATCTATTAAAATAAAGACAGGACTTTCTTTTAATCAGGTCATTCATTGTTTCAAATGCCGCTCTTTAGACATTGCATGGCATTGAAACTTTTAAATATAAAAAAACCTGGAATTATTTCCGGAAAGGTTGTATTATATATAAAAATTCTGACAAAAAAGATTGTTTCTCAAATTTGTCATATTTTATTTTCATAAAAGCTCAGTTTTTATCGCAATTTAGAATACCATAATACACAAGAGGGACAGTCAAACTCATAGATTGAAAACAAACTGACAACGCCATGGCCAAAAATAAAAAGACAAACAGGCAAACAATAGTACAGAAGACACAACATAGAAAACTAAAGACTAAGCAACATGAACCCCACCAAAAACATGGGGTGATCTCAGGTGCTCCGGAAGGGTAAGCTGATCCTGCTCCACATGTGGCACCCATCGTGTTGCTTATGTTATTACAAATCCGGTAAATAGTCTAATTCGGTATGTCACATTCGTGAAAAGGGGAGGGGATTGTAGTTAAGACATAAGGAACATATCCGATATCATCTGTGAAACGGTTATTCCATAACGGTCCACCAACTCGTGATGGCGTCCGTAAAATTTACGAAGGGATGATTTCAACTTCACCATTTGAAACTCTTGGTTTAATAGCTTCCTTATGAGCAGCAATCCTCTATCAAGGAAATCATGATAGGAAATACAAGCCCGGGAATATCGTATCAATTGGGAGATATATATACTCCGTATGCAGGCGCTGCTGGAATGTTGCAACATAAAAATGGAAAGTTCACAATTGGGAAGCTGAAATCATCTCTTTTGTCGTAAAGTTTTGTTTTCAACCGACCCTCATTATCAATTTCTAGATTTAAGTCAAGATATGAGGCAGATTTAACTGTTTCTGTAGTATCCTTTATCTCTAGTTCAATGGGATACATTCGTTCAACATAGTCACCAAATTTTATTTAGTGAGAGAACATCATCTATATAGCGGAACGTAAAGTTAAAGGATACTGCTAACTTCTTATCTTTCTTCCTTTAACACAACATTGAAAATTTGTTAATTTTAAAATTTTAAAATGTCAAACTTAAAACATCACACGCCTGACAATTTGGGCATGTTATTGGAGCATCTCCTTGAAAAAGTAAAATGTATTATCACTAAACGTTGAAGCATGTACGATGTTGTCAGTATGGTTCTGTTGGAACTTTAGGTTTTGCTACATACCTTCTAATAAAAAAAATATTCCTGGATTATCAAAAATCCTCATTTTTATTAACACCACCCATAAATGAAACCCATCGTTTTAATAAGCAAGTGCGTTTTATACAGTATAAATACCAAAGTGATTTTAGCTATTTTCTTTCGTGTAATATAAGCCCATTGTAAAAATAATCAGGCAATTGATGTGCTCCAAACCACAGGAGGAAGTTACACAATATGATTATTATGAAACAAAAACAAGTAATTGTGAACAATTATTCCAATTTATGACTGATTGATTGATGTTGGTGCTTAACACCACTTTCAGCACACTTTACTATAATCTAGATTGGCAGTTTTTATCGACAAAGGAAGCCGAAATACCTTAAGTGAATAACCAACTTCGACAAAAAAACTTTCAAGTCAATTCTTATCAATTCCTGGTATTTTTGCTTCCCTCAAGTTGAATATGCTGAGAGGCATTGTATTAAATTATAGAAAATTTAATTTGAATCAACAATTTTAAATTTTAATGTGTAGTTTGATCTGTATTGGTGGAGACATGAGTAAGTAAACTATTTTTGAGAAGAAATTATGTTGAAAGTATCAATGGCACATACCTGCAAACTGAGTTGGTGTGGTCTGTATTAATTGCAATTCAAGTTATCCTTTCGTGTCATATTCCACGTCAGATCTATCAGGTCTTTGATTATTCATTTTGACCATTATTCTCTATTCTTTATTTTTCAGGGCACAATTAATTGTTCTTTTTTTTTTTTTTTTGGTCTTCTTTCAGGTTTAATCCACCATTTTCCACATAAGAAAATGCATGTACCAAGTCAGGAATATAATAGTGGTTATCCGTTCGTTAGATGTGTTATAGCTTTTAATTTTGCCATTTGGTTAGGGACTTTCCGTTTGAAAAAAAAATATTCCTGGATTAATAAAAAATCCTCATTTTTATTAACACCATCCATAAATGAAACCCATCGTTTTAATAAGCAAGTGCGTTTTATACAGTATAAATACCAAAGTGATTTTAGCTATTTTCTTTCGTGTAATATAAGCCCATTGTAAAAATAATAAGGCAATTGATGTGCTCCAAACCACAGGAGGAAGTTACAAAATATGATTATTATGAAACAAAAACAAGTAACTGTGAACAAGTATACCAATTTATGATTGATTGATTGATGTTGGTGCTAAACACCACTATGAAGACACTTTACTATAATCTAGATTACAAGTTTTTATCGACAAAGGAGGCCGAAATACCTTAAGTGAATAACCAACTTCGACAGAAAAACTTTCAAGTCAATCCTAATCAATTCCTAGTATATTTGCTTCCCTCAAGTTGAATATGCTGAGAGGCAATGTATTAAATTATAAAAAATTTAATTTGAATCAACAATTTTAAATTCTAATGTGTAGTTTGATCTGTATTGGTGGAGACATGAGTGAGTATACTATTTTTGAGAAGAAATTATGTTGAAAGTATCAATGGCACATACCTGCAAACTGGGTTGGTGTGGTTTGTATTAATTGCAATACAAGTTATCCTTTCGTGTCATATTCCACGTCAGATCTATCAGGTCTTTGATTATTCATTTTGACCATTATTCTCTATTCTTTTTTTTTCAGTGCACAATTAATTGTTCTTTTTTTTTGTCTTCTTTCAGGTTTAATCCACCATTTTCCACATAAGAAAATGCATGTACCAAGTCAGGAATATGATAGTGGTTATCCATTCGTTAGATGTGTTATAGCTTTTGATTTTACCATTTGGTTAGGGACTTTCCGTTTAGAATTATACTCGGATTTCGGTATATTTGTTATTTTACTATTCTCTATTTTTTTTATATTTCTACCCTTTATTCTGCATTTTTTGCCGTTCATTGGTTTTTTCTTTAAATTCCACCCACACTCTCGTATATTAGTATCAGTTATACACGATATATACAACTTTAATATATTCTGTAAACCATGAGCTATAATATTATGAAAAAGTGTTTAATTCATTGGAGACAATTACAGTACTTGCAACCTTAGGCATTACTATTTTAGCGATCAAACTCGCGTAACCAACCCGTCAGACGCATAGCAAAATTCTTTGACTGATCGGACAGATCGGACGGATCGGACTGATTGACCTTTCTGGCGGATTGAACTCTGCTACGTCACATATTGAACTCATACAAATAACGGAATCTTAGTTTCGTTTCATTTAATTAAAATGGCGCCACGGAAAATACGAATCGTTCAAGTCGGAAGCTCGACATTTTACTATCAATCATTCAGCAATATTGTAATAATAAAAATTGTAGGTTTTATTAAAAGAGAAGAGAAATATGCAGATGAAACTAAATTTAGATATTATTAAAGAATTGTGATAGATGTTTATATTTAGGTTATTTTTTTTATAACTCGATGAGTGCTAAAACGGTGTTTATCGCGATTGTTAAATAAATTTACCGAAAATGCCATGAAAATGAAATGGAATGACCATTTACTGCATATGTTGGTGTATTATTTAACAATTATCAAATAAAGAAATATGTAAGTTGTAAACTCGAAATTAATACAAACAAAATATAAAGCATATTTCCCTTAAAATTCGTAATATTTGTGGGGGAACAACCCTACAAAAATAATTATGTCCAATGATGATTTTTTGTGTACTTAAATTTAAATGAAATGAAGAAACAAATGCACTCTTATTCAAAATAGAAAAAGTTTTCATATCTGAATCCCGATATCATTCAAATTTTAGAAAAAGTAACTTATCAATAGGCAATTAAAATAACTGATTTTGCATTATTTTTGATAGAAAGAAGAAATATTGGTATTTTTAAACAATAAAACCATTGAAATAAAGAAATAATTGCAATCTTATTCAACACAAACAGAAGTTTGAGTATCTTTATCCTTATATTATTCATATCTTCTAAACAAATTACTTATCTAAAGGCATTTCACTACAAACCAGTAAAAGTCTGAAATGGCCTATATCTGTACTTAAATAAGGTTACACAATTTCAGTGATTTTGTTGGCTGTTGTTACCTCATTAAAAAGATAATTATATAACTATTGTACACTTTTTGTATGTAAACATGAAACCTATGTAGTTTTTATTTAGGAATTTAGGAAAATTAATTAAAAAAAAAAAACACATGCCAAACAAGAAGCTTTTTAATTACCCTCTTCTTTTAACAAAACTCTAAAACTTTAAAATTAATATAATTAAATTATTATATAAGATAATTTGATTTAACTATCTCTATTCGATAAATCTGAGAATCATGTAAGAATGTAAAAATCTGTTTTTATAATATACATGTATCTTTATTTTATTGTGGCTGTTGTCAT
Source organism: Mytilus californianus (assembly GCF_021869535.1). Taxonomy (NCBI): domain Eukaryota; kingdom Metazoa; phylum Mollusca; class Bivalvia; order Mytilida; family Mytilidae; genus Mytilus; species Mytilus californianus. The sequence goes on from NW_026262734.1 coordinate 56,001,812, forward strand.
GTCAGTTAAAAAGAAATTTATTTTAACAGTTAAAATTTAGAAAAAGTAGAGGTTATTTGGTCAAGTATGGTTCAGACTAGTCGAGTATTGTTCAGACCTTTGGTCGAGTATGGTTTAGACTGAAAAAAATAGGTCGAGTACAGGTCGAGAATGGGTTAAGACTGTTTCAGACTGGTCGAGTAATAGTTCAGACTATTTTCAATGGCAAAGATAAGGGTCAAGTACAAATCAGTACAGTCGAGTATGGTTAAGACTGGGGTCGAGTAATGTCGAGTAAAATTTAGACCAATTCAGACTGGTCGAGTAAAATCAGTACAGTCGAGTACAGATATAGGCCATTTCAGACTTTTACTGGTTTGTAGTGTTTATAATGACTGGTTTCAAATGACGTTGCATTATTTCTGATATAAAAGAAGACATATTTGTATTTTGAAGATTTTCAAACAAAATTTTTGTATCTTTTCCCTGAAATTCAGCATATTTTATGAAAAGCAACCCATCTTGATGTACAAAAAGTACTGAAATGATATAGCCGTTCATATTTTCTATTAAAATAAAGAAATAATGGCATTCTCTTTTAACACAAACAAAAGTTTAAGGATCTTTATTCTTAATTATTCATATCTAATAAAAAATTATTTACTAAAGGCATTTATAATGGCTGGTTGTAAATGCCATTGCATTATGTCTGATATGAAAGAAGAAATATTTGCATTTTTAAACAATGCGAACAAAATGTTAGTATATTTTCTCTGAAATTCAGCATACATGTATTTATGGAAAAAAAACCACCAATCCTTATGTACAAAAAGTACTAAATTCCAGTTGAGGTTCTTGCTTTCCTTTAAGATATAGAAATAAAGAAGAAATATTTGTTTTTTTAAACCATGCTAACAAATTTTAGTATCTTTTCCCTGAAATTCAGCATATTTTATGAAAAACAACACATCCTGACGTACTGGAATTATATAGCGATCCATAATTTCTATAAAAATAAAGAAATAAATGCATTCTTATTCATCACACACAGAAGTTTAAAGATCTTTATTTTTAAATTATTCATATCTTATAAAAAATTACTTACTAAAGGCATTTATAATGACTGGTTGTAAATGACTTTGCATTATGTCTGATATACAGGAAGAAATATTTGCATTTTTAAACAATGCGAACAAAATTTTAGTATATTTTCCCTGGAATTCAGCATATTTTTGAAAAAAAACCAATCCTGATGTACAAAAAGTACTGAATTCCAATTGAGGTTCATGCTTACTTTAAACTGAAGACATAAATGCATTTTATTCAACACAAACAAAAGTTTAAGAATCTTTATCATTATATTATTCACATCTTATACAAAATTATTTATCTAAAGGAATATATAATGACTGATTGCAAATGACGTTGCATTATTTCTGATATAAGAAAAAGAAACATTTTCATTTTTAATCAATGCAAACAAAATTTTAGTATTTTATCCCTAAAACCCAGCACATTTTATGAAAAACAACCAATCCTGGTGTACAAAAAGTACTATTTTTCAAATGGGGGTTCATAATTTGGCAAATAACATTGCATTATTTTGATTAAAAAGAAATTTTGGCTTATTCAAACAATGGGAACACAATTTTATTATCTTTTTTCTGACATATATCATTATTTGTAAGAAAACAACCAATTCTTATGTACAAAAAGTACTAAATTCCAATTGAGGTTCAGGATTTCCATAAAAATAAAGAAATAAACGCATTCTTATTCAACACTAACAAAAATATAAGTATATTTATCCTTATATTATTCACATATTATACAAAATTAATTATCTAAAGGCATTTATAATGACTGATTGCAAATGACGTTGCATTATTTCTGATATAAGAAAAAAGAAATATAAGCATTTTTAAACAAACAAAAAAATTAGTATCTTTTCCCTGAAACTCAGCATATTTTAGGAAAAACAACATATATCCTGATGTAGAAAAAATACTGAAATCAAATGGCAGTTCAGAATTTTGCAAAAAATATTGCAATATTTTGGATAAAGAGAAGACATACTGGCACATTTAAACAATACAAACACAATTTTAGTATCTTCACTCTGATATTTATCATTATTTGTAAAAAAAAAACAAAAAAAAAAAAACAACCGATCCTGATGTACAAAAAGTAATAAATTCCAATGGTGGGTCATGATTTTCATTAAAATAAAGAAATAATAGCACTCTTAATCAACAAAAACAAAGCTTTAGTATCTCTACTGTGATATTATTTTTATTTTCATTATCTAGTGACATTAAAATGCATTATTACTAAATAGGGTGCTTATTTCAAATGATATCATTTTATCTCTTTTTAGGGACACAGACACATTCGGAGCATGACATTATTCTGCACTTATGTAATTTATTTGGCAGAAAAATTAGAGAACCAATAATGAAAAAAAATTTATAATGCGTTAAATTTTTTGTGTGTTATTGCGACCAAGTTGATTACAAATTAACGAGAAAAGATGTCTTCGTAGAGGTCCGCGTTTATCGCATGGAAATACTGTGGAGTTCGTTTTCCATAAGAATTTTAATTATATGCGTATCCGTCCGATCCGTTCATATAATTAATTCACTGATCAATCGCTGACCGTTCTCACGGTTACTCTCAAATAGGTTATTTGACGTATCTGACGGATTCTACAGGTCATCGATCACCGCACATTCATCATGTGTGCATTAATTAATTCTTTTTATATAGGAAACAAGGAATAACTTTAGTGTATATTTGTTTTATAAACATTCAGAAAAGTTGCAAGTTATTAAAAAATGTTACATCCGTCTTTACAAAATCAGACATAATTGAAGTTATAAAAGACCAAAAGTTACTATTTCATAATTCCTAGTTAATATTGACAATGAAAGTAATTGTACTGATATGAGAAGCAAGTTTGTCTGCAAGTGAGACTGTTTAATAAGTGGGTAAATAAGGTTTACTTTTGATAGAACAATCAGATAGTCTGAACCTATGCTATTAGTGCTATTTCAAAAATCGTATCAAGCTGCAATCCTACAACTGTCTCATTTTTTGCAGTTATAAAAACATTTAAATAATTATTGAATTTCAGTATTTACATTTAGTTAAAATTAAAACATGGTGTCAAACCCATAGCTTTATGAATTCTCCGATTATTGTATTTTCTTAAAACCAAAGATCAACGAAGGTCGTGTATGTGCGAGGTTCAGGCGGCAAATTTGTAATTTTATTCAAAAAATTTGAAAGGTTTGATCAGAATATAAATTCAAATGACATATGGCATATGGGATGCAATTATGAATTGAAGCTATTCTTCATTGAAGTAGTTTCATTTTTTTTTTTAAAGGTTTTTAAATAGAAAGATATGGAAAATTGGTAAACAGACATGACAAAGGCATGTAATTATATAGATGGGCTGTGACGCCTTCCATAAACAAGTACTTAAAATACAAACAATATTTAGCCTTGTGTCCTTATAAAAATAATATTTGCCAATCATTTAACTATTACACATAGACCAAAGAACTTAGATGTAAGCAACTTTAAGTCCTTAAATTGCTTTTTCACTATGAAGACAACTAAAATTCGTGTAGTTAGCTATAACATTTAAAGCATGACGCACTTTAACTTACTTCAAATGAGAAGACCAATAGCCTGATCTATGCAGAATTTAACAAAAAAATGAAGACATTGTAAATGAAGCACTACTACATCATGTACATCTAACTAACTTTATCAATTTACAGTTAAATACTATCAAAATGATGATTTAATTTAAACTTTTAAACATTAAATTATGTCAAAGTACATGGTTCATTAGTTATCACATATATAAAAATAAATGCATGCATTCTACTTTATTTGCAAACAAACTGTATAACTGTAAATTGGTTAAATTAGAACTTTGGAGTATTTGCTGATATAAATTTACTACCTGTTTTTAAAAGTTGAATTTCTAGATATTACATGTCACACTTCTGACATTAATAATTTGAACTTTCTGTTAAAATTTATTTCACATTCCACTCATTGTGTCATTATCATTCTGTCTTTGGCTTTAGAAATTTTTGAAAAGATATGGAAATGTTCCAGCTGGTCCATGAACACAGTTATCGTAACTTGATTTTTAGTGTGGACAGTGTGTAACTTCTATTGCTTTAAATACATGGTATGTTAAATATTAGGACATTTAAAAAGTATTTTTTGCAATAATTGATTTTTTAAAGCCCCAAATATTTAAAGTTGAAATTCTTCATTTTTAACGTCAAAATTTAACACGCAAAGTTGAATATATGATTAAGCATATTGTCTATTATATATATCCTTTTGCGATGAAATTTGTCAACATTCTCAAAATTTATTAAGCTTTGGTAACATATAAAGTTATATTAAGATTGGTTAAGTCTTTCTATCCTATTAGGTCCGGGAACACAGTAATCGTCCCTTGATTTTGGTTTTCTACAAATAAAGTCCCTAATGTGGACAGTGTGTAACTTATCATTTTTTTTATACACTTTCCAAATTTCTTTCTTTATGTTTTATGCCTCAAATAGCAAGTAAGGGAATGAAACTACATTGTAAAAAAAATTGGGTCATGAATTTTACAATAAAGTAGAGATTTGGTCCAGCTAAAAAAGGTTCAAAATTAGTATTTCTGTCAAAAGAATTCAAGATCCCCTTAACATAAAATTGTCCATCACTTCAGATATAACTGATGAAGTTTTCTATAATCTTTATATAATTTGTCCCAAACGTAGTACACCACACTGTAAAAATATTATCGAGAAAGCGCAGGCGGGATCTTTTTTGATTTCCATTTATTGTCTAAAAGAAATGCGCTACGAAACAATTGTGTTCTCGGGCCAGCTAATGAGAAATTGCTAAGTGGTACCCATTCAAACTCAAATGTCACACTTCTGACATTTTTTGGTGCATTGACTTAAGTCATTTATGTTATTTTAGTTATTCAATGCAGCACTTTTGAGACAGCCAATATATAACTTCAAAATAATTGCACAGAAAGCTCTATTAACCTGGAATTAAGAATTTGTAGTTTTTAGCAAAAATTTATAAATGTTTTGGGACATCCCTTAAAAACTAGCATATGTGTTAAATTATTGTACATCTCATAATGTTAAAAAAAAAATAGAAAGGATAATGGAAGTTAAATTAAGTAAAAATCATCTTTGTTGTGAATAAATCAATTTTATTGTTTTTACACAACATTGAAAATTGGTAAATTTTAAAATGTCACACTTAAAGCATCACACTCCTGACAATTTGGGCATATTATTGTCACATATTTTGCATACATCTTTGGCTCGTTGAACTATAACTGAAAATCGAAAAAATGCACTGTTTCATTAAGCGTACGCAAAAAATACCACAAAAAAGGTAGAGCGATATAAAGAAAACATAAAACTTTCCTGAGGTTTGCTTTCTATACCAAAATACACACGAAAAATATTATTTTGTTAAAAACCGTTTCAATGTATCAAAATTGTACACTTTCTGAGTTAAAACATGTCCTGATCTGTGCTTGTGTGATCTTGCATTGTTTTGGTTGGTCCTGATAGGTGCTTGTGATTTATGGTCGGCGGTCCCACTGGGAACGGATTTGTGACTTCTATTTTAACTTTCGGATATTCATTTTAATTGCTGTTTGAAAAGCGTTTTCAAATAGTCGTAGCTTAAAATTACTGCAATGTTCAGGCGCGGTGGGTACAGGGTTGGAAAAAATTACTTTTATAGTTTGCACTGAACATTTTATTTTGTAATTTTACACTGCATATTTAAAACTACTAAGCTTGTTTTACCTAGCTATGGGTGAATTTAATCAGTCTGATAAAATCCTTTATTCTACTATCCATACTTAAAAACAACATTGTTGATAATAAAAGGACATAAATAATTACGCAACTGAGAGAACTTGCAGCTGCTAAAGCAAGTTTAAAGCCGTATTTTCAACTAATCATATAATGTAATAAACTATATACAATAAAGGTGATAAGGTTTAATTGCAAAAGAAACAGCTTTCTATCACAGACCAAATGATGTAGATATCAGCAACAATAGGTCGCTGTATAACCTTCAACAATCAGAAAAACTCATACCATATAGCAAATTCATGTTCTCTAAAATTAAAATATCAATCGGTATACATTCAGCAAATTTCGCACATCTTTGAACGTAAGTTCACATGAACTTTAGTTCACAACTTTATATTTTTGGAGCAGAACTTGTAAGATTGGGCATATAAGGCATAACGTTGAATTTTGTGCTCATAACAGTAATTGTCATACGTATGTCTACATCAGCCATTATAAAGTCATGAAGATGGAATTTTACAGTTCAATTTATTAATTGCAAAGGGATGTATATTGCATAGAGATAAACCTATGTTATACTCTAAAACGTGTCTATTCCCCCCAAACGTGTCCGCCTCGCCGAAACGTGTAAATTCCGCTAACACGTATCCATAAAATACAAAACCGCCCAAACTGTCGAATGTCACATTCCTCATATGTGACTGTTTGTTTTCTCCAATCAAACTTGTCAGATTTTAACCTCGACAAAACGTGTTCAACATGTTTTCCCGCCGACCCGTGTCTACTTTAAAAAAGACACAACGTCTCAAAACTTATTGCGCTAATATGTCTCTGTGACATAAATAGTGTCTACACCAGATTACTAGAGTCCAAATCAAAACCGCTATCCAAGGACATCAATGCAGAATTACTAGAGTTACAATTATAATAATAAAATCCGAATTGAAGACCTCTTCAAATTGCAGATATGGTCAGACACAGATGGGATAATTAAAAAATACACAGAGTTGTATTTTAACAAGGAATCTGGACGCAATGAAAATTTTAATGTCAGTCACAGAAATGTTTGATAAAAATAAATAAATAAAAGCCCAAATTATGAAAACCTATATAAATTGTATCAATGGTTAATATTTTCTCGTCCTTTATATGCACCGAAATTTTAATCTTGTGAATTTTTAGAACGGGTCTAAGGTCCCTGTAATAATGTTAATTTGTTTGTTTTTCATCAGCATTTGTGACTTTGTTTTTTTTTAATACTGATCCATCAAACGGGCGTTTACGAAAAAGATAATCCAGTGTACCAAATAGTCTAGAACAGGCCATACAGCGCAGAAATAATACGTTATAAAAGTCTTAACATTTTCGTGTGCAACCATATGACGTACGCGATGTTGGAAAATTTACCATTTTAGGACAAATCAATATCTAACCTTGCTTGATAATATACACTTTTTTTTCAAAATAAGTTAAAAAGATTGATCAATTTCAAAATTTAAGTCTTTACGTCTATTCAATACAGTGTAAGGGGTTGATTTCAAGTGACAAAAAAATTACATTCTGAACAGGAACAGGACCTTTTAAAATTTCCAAATTGATGGTCAGATTGTTGAGGTGTCTGGTTAAATTCACGTACCTTTTTAGCTCACCTTGCCAAAAAGCCAAGTGAGCTTTTCTCATCACTTGGAGTCCGTCGTCCGACGTCATCGCCAGTCGTCTTCGTCGTCCGTTTTCGTCATTAACTTTTACAAAAATATTATCCTCTGAAACTACTGGGCCATATTTAATCAAACTTGGCCACAATCATTCTTGAGGTATCTTGTTTTAAAAAATGTGTCCAATGACCCCGCTTGCAAACCGAAGTTGCCGACATGGCTAAAAATATAAGATAGGGGTAAACTTCAAGTTTTGTCTATAATGATAAAAACCGCTATGAATAGATAATTTTAAGAGGGCAGAAATGTTCAGAATGTTGAAATCTTCCTGCTGTCAATTTACATAAGACATAAGACATGAGACGTAAGACATTTTATTTCACTAAAGCCCCCAAATGGGGTATTTTAGTACAATAAAAGTGTGGACATATTTACATGAGAGCAACATGGTAAACAAAGGTGCAATAATAGTATATATGGGTCATTTAAAAGAAATGTCAAAGTTTCAGTACATCTATGCTGAAATTTTTACTTTTAAAGGAAAATGCAGTTGTGAGTGTTTAAATGAAAGTTTGTAGGATTTATGATTCATCAATAATAATCACGATATAGATCTATTTTATTAAGATTGAAATATATTTATATAAGATTTTTATGTAATTTATATGCGTACAGCGTCAGAGTAACTCATTTCAAAGGATGTTTTTTTTTGTATTTTCAGATTGTCTTGCTATCTGAAAAAGGAATTATTCTAGAATGTTGATAATAAATTTAACGAAAAATCACAACTTCTTTATTATTCTATGTAACGTTTTTTCTACAAACTAAATACAATCGGCGTAAACGAAGTGCATGTCTATCCTATTACCGCGATAACGTCACCCTTGAAATTGTTTCCCCCTATGAATATGGAACTATTCAGTGATGATTACAAAAGAACAAAGCATCCTAAAAGTTTGACACAGCATGTTTCTTGCATAGCAGTATAGAGAAAAGAAAATTCAAGACATTTAGTGAAAAAGATTAGTGGTTAGCCTTATGTCATGTCTATGCTGTTACCAACATAATTATTAGTTTCACCAATATTATACCTGTAAAAAGTGAAATTACGTTCTGGAAACCGAAATCACAAGATATAAACATTATCACTTCATCAAAGGGAGTAGTTATTTCACAACAGCATTCATAAATGAAGAAATGTGTCTACCTGTTATGTCTATTCTGCTACTGTGGTTACTATGGTTACAGTAACAAGATAGACACTATTTGTCAGAAACGTCTTTAAAAAGTTTATAATTACATATAATTTTACACATAATGATATGTGTTGTTGTTTGAACTAATAAAAAGGTGACAACGTCATAACCTTCGCAAATCAGCATATACAAATGCAATACTACTATCGGTAACAGGATAAACAAAAAGGGTAACAGGATAGAACTTAATATGGTGATATATCGTAAACGTACGTTCCTGTTACCAACAAAAGAAAGACAAATTTAAAGTAAATCAACATGCGAGGATTACTTGATGTTGGGTTTGTTAGAAAGAGAAAACAAATGTATTTTTCAGTACAATATGGAAAATTGATAAATAATCTATCATTACACAGAATTTTTTACTATTGAAAACCATCTTACTGTCCATGGAAAACACGCCTAAATTTGTTTCAAAACCTTTTCTAAATAACCCGAAATTTCTTTTCAACATGGTAACAGGAGAGACAAAATATTGCACCACCTATCGAAAATGTTTCAATATATTCTTGTTTGGTATTATCAAGATTGCATCTTTTATATGTTGTTCACTAAGTACTATTTGTTTTTAATTGCTTATGAAGAGGGTTATTTGAATTAGTAACTTTGATTCAATTTTGCAATTTCAAAATTCGACATTTTTTTTAAATGACCCATATAATAAATACTGTTATGTGACAGGAAGTACACATTATAGTAATATGATACAGCACAAAGCACATGTATTAAAAGGTTTTAATAACACTTTTGCAAAATTTTGCTATTCCAGTAATGTGAATAAATCTGATGTATTCATCACTTCTTTAAATTTAGAAACATTTGGGTTATCTATATTTAAAATTTGACTCTTCCATTTTTGAAACGTCAAAATTGTCTTATGTCTTTTTATATGAGATATTGCCCTTAATTGTCAAATTTTACCATATTTTTCATTTTTGCTTATTATCATGAAAACTATACTAGATAAAAAGAAACTTTATTAAAAAAAAAGATGATCAGCAAGACAGTGTAAGACGACACATAGACTTAATACTTTTTCAATTAGAGTAGTGGATCAGTGGAATAACCTGTCAGATTTAACAGTGGCGGCAAAGACTTTGAATAATTTTAAGTCAGCTTTAAATGGCGAAAATTGGAACCCGTATACATAAATATGTTCATGCTAATTGTTAAGCTGCGCACACCTAAATACGTTTTATTTTTTGATAGTATAATATATCTAAATATATTATTATGCGATGAGAAATTGCACTACGACATTCCAAGATGAGGGGTCAGTAGAAACCATTGGCTTATTATACTATTTTGATCTGAGCGTCACTGATGAGTCTTATGTAGACGAAACGCGCGTCTGGCGTATTAAATTATAATCCTGGTACCTTTGATAACTATTAACATGTTTAAGGACCCGAAGATAAAAGTATAAAGGTGTAAAGGTATAAGACAAGATCTACAAATAAGTCCACATAACCGAAATCTTCAGATGACTCCTATTGGAGTTATTGCCCTTTACTGGTGATTTTAGTTTTTGCCTTTTATCTTAAAAAAATCTTCTCCTCTGAAACCAAACTAGGTCAAAATCATTATTGGGATATAGTGTTCAGAAAATGTGTCCGATGACCACGCCTCTCTATTATATTAAACACCGTTATGAATAGAGATAATCTAACAGGGTTTTAAATGTTCAGAATGAGATCTACCTGCAATTTATTTCAGTGTCAGACGACTTGTTATAGGAGTTACTGCCCTTGAATGTAAAATTTTATCTTTTGTCAATCTTTTTGAAAATTATAAAAGATACAAAAAACTTTTATTAGAAAAAAAAATTAGCAATACAAGATCCATATGTAAGTTAACATGATCGAATCGTCAGTCGACTCATTATTGACGTTATTGTCCTTTCATGAAGAGTTTCACAAAAAGGAGCCATTATTGAAGATGCAGGTGAGCGACATATGCTCTTAAGAGACAATAGTTTCTTTTCTTTCTACACGAAAGCAAAATACATAATTATTGTCCCGATGAAATGTAAATTCTATCATTAAATAATAAGAATCAAAAGTAACGGTGAGGGTCGTCGTACTTTTCCTGCAAAAATCGGCATAGTAGTAAGCCGTTTTTGTTTTCGTTTTTTATAAGAGAAATAAAAGTCGGAGTCTATACTGTTAAAATTAACTATTGGTAACCTTATGTATGTAAAAAGAATATGTCCCCAAAGGGTTCCTGTAAAAAGAATTATTTGAGAAACTCTACGAATTTCTGACGGTAACTGGTTCTCGACCAGTACAATCACTTTCATTTTTCACTTGTATTTGTAGATCACACTTTGTTGGCCGTTTTCCAATTTACAGCCCTTTTTTAATATTTACAAATGTTTTTGCTGAGATCAGTAACGCCTAAGTATTAGTAGTAAACTGCTAATTTTGCCTATTTGATTAATTTGTAGAACTTGTCTGGTTGTTAATTTTTGCTGCTTGTTTCAAGTAATTCTCTATACATCATACTTTTCGTTTAACGTATTTAGGAAAAATTAGAAATGGAACGGTTGTTTTATTGCCGTTCTGATACAATGTAAACAAATCTACGAGCATAGAATAAGGACCCACCAGCACCTATCATGAAATCACCAGCATAGAACATTATTTCGCAGGTCAACATAACCAATCGTGTTTCCGATTGAATTTTAACAGTTTGATCTTATGTTGCGTTGTAACACGACTATCCCACGTTATTTGTGGATTGAGTGCTCGCAAACGCCACATTGTGTCGGTACATGTCCTGAGTCAAAGGCTTGTAATTCAGTGGTTGTCGTTTGTTGCCGTTTGTCATACAGTTATGTATAATATCGTTTTATCATTAAGTGATTTTCTCGTTTGAAATGTTTAGCACAAGAACAGAAAGTAAACCAAGCATTAACATTCTGTGAATGCATCATATGTATGATGACTTTTGTCTTTTTTAGATAATTGTCTTTAATAAATTGGTTCGGGAGCTTGTTCGTTTAGTATTTTATTCAATCTATGTGTAACGCATTTCATTCTTAAATATGAATAAGAGATAAAGATAATTCTATAATATCTATGTAATGCAGTATTGAAAATTTACCAATGTTGATACATCGAAATACTAGTAAATAAATAAAAAAAAAAAAAAATAATACCCAGCCTCCTCCTTTCTACTATCAAAATATTGTGGGGTTCTGACTTTTTGACGTATATCAGCATTTTGTATCAACAGTTCAGAGTTTGCGCCTCCTCCGTTCTAGTTCTAGATATTGTTTAAAATGTTGATTTCTCCTCTAATAACTTTTGTGATAATGGGATAGTTTTAATCAACATGATCAATTCATTAATTTAATTTCATTGTTATAATTTATGTATAATTATGCCGTTTTCGCATAATGACAGGTAGCTGTCCCCGGTAACAAAATAAAAAAAACAACAACAAAAAACCAGGCCAATAATATTAGACCACTGAGTTACGTTATTTCGAAGATACATTAACGGACATTTGTTTTTGGTATCTACGATTTCGATCTTTATTAGGAAAGTTTGTGAGAAATCTACGGAATGAACCGTTTTGCATCGAAAGTTAACAGAAGACAAATTATTGAATGTATTGAATGATTTACTGTTCGATGATAAAAAGCAATGACAACTGTTATGCGTCAAAGTGGAAATGACCATATATTCTACAAGCAAATTTCTTTGCGAAAATACCCAAGAGAGGTCAACCCTGTCCAATATGCTTCTGTTGTAATTTTAGAAATAAATACATCTATAAATTGTCCAATTTCATGCCAGGGATAAGTCGTATGGAATCTACTTGTATTTTCTGTAGTAAATGTCTGCATCCAATTGCAGATCTCTGATTCCGGCCTTTTGTGTATGGCAAATGTCCTCCACTACGCAATCGAGTCAGCTTTCACTATGACATGTGTGCTTTAAAATGAATGTTAACTTAAATGGTTTAAAGTTCTTCTTCTTCTTCCGCTTATATACATGAACTTGTTCGAAGAAGTTCTCGAAAACCGCTCGTCAAATTTAGTTTAGGTTCCAGAATATGGTAGACAAATATGTCTAGAGGGGCTAAACGGGTTTTGTTTGTGCAGTTGGGGTCTATTAAGGGATACTTTGAGCGGCAAAAAAAAGGGAGGGGTTTACAATAGAAGCTCATTGAATTATATCTTTTTTTAATTTTCAAATGATTATAACTTGAGAACAGTAAGTGAAAGATACATGGGGTCTTCAGTAAAGATCACGGGACCAAATAGCCTACTTAAATGTTTAAAGGTCAATGGTCACTTACGAACTATGACCTTAACATTATTTTTCAATTTACGCTATAGTTAAACAAATTTAAAGAATCTAGAGAAGTGAAAATGTTCTATATGATAAAACAAATAAAATGAAATAGATGGTTAGTCCCCAAGGGTCACTCCACCACCTGTCATTTGAGAATGTATCCCACCCCTAAACCATATATATCCCTGTTTGTATTGTCAAAATGATATGAATGGAACTTAGGGTGAGTACAGAGGGGTCATGTTCAGATCATTGCATTTGCGAACGTTCTTAATTATATCTTGTAAATGGTTGGGATTCCCATCTCTAAACCATAAATATTCCGGTTCGTATTGTCAAAATCATTTGAATTATTTATAAAAGAAGTCCCCAGGGGTCATTCCCACTCCCTGTCATTTGAATATGTTTAAATATCTTGTTAGTGGTTGAGATTCCCACCCCTAACCCATATATATATTCCTGTTTGTCAAGTTAAAATGATTTGAATTACATATTAGTAACATACACGGTTAGTCTTCAATGACCATTCACACCACCTGTATTTTGAATGTGTTCAAATATCTTGTAAATCATCCATAAACCATATATATTCCTGTTCGTCATGTCAGAATGGTGTGTATGGTATACAGAGTTAGTCCCTATGGGTCATCTCTACGTCATTTGAATATGTTCATATATCTTGAAAGTGGTTGAGATCCTACCCCTAAACCACGTAGTTTCTTGTTTGAAATAAAAAGATGCATTAAATGAAATATTAAAGAAGTTCCAAAGGTCATCCCAACCCCCTGTCGTATGAGAATGTTCTTATATCTTGTAAATGGTTAAGATCCCCACTCCTAAACCATTTAATTTGTGCGAGATGAATTGAATGAAGAAAAGGGGAAGTCCTTAGGGTTTATACTAATGGGGACTTTGTTTGGGAGACCTAGAAACAGCATCCTGTTACAATCTTTTCTTGTTTTTATAATAGAGTTATCAATGCTTACTTATCTGTATAAAACATTATAAGCTTGTTATCAAGCTGTGTTGTACACACATATTGAAATATTTAAACAAATACATATAGAAAAATACTGGTTCCAGCTCTGAGAGAGTGATATCTAACATAACATTGGACCTATTCCAACCAACAGACCATCCAAAATGTCCAATGGCGATTAGATTTTACCACACATCCAGAATTATCAGTTAACATTGCCTAAAAACACGAACCACATACAATTTGCATCTTTAATCACTTCTGAAACCACACATTGCGCATCAATAAACTCATCATAGATACCAGGATTGAAATTTTGTATTTGCGCCAGACGAGCGTTTCGTCTACAAAAGACTCATCAGTGACGCTCGAATAAAAAAAAGTTAAAAAGGCCAAATAAAGTACGAAGTTGAAGAGCATTGAGGATTAAAAATTCCTAAACGTGTTGCCAAACACACCTAAGGTAATCTATTCCTGAGGTAGAAAAGCCTTAGTATTTCAACAATGTAAAGTTTTGTAAACAATTGATTTATAATTATGACCATATCAATGATAATTCATGTCAACACAGAAGTGCTAACTACTTGGCAGGTGATACCTTCGGGGAATAAAAACTCCACCAGCAGTGGACACGCCTTTATAATTTCCTGACAGACGGAAATTACAAAAAATAAATTGATCAAGTCTACGAGAGGCTAGGCTATTGAATTGTGACTTTCTTCTTTTTTTTTTATTAAAAGCTAACAACAATTTCTGCTTGTTTTTCTATTTTTTTTCCTAGAAATTGTCATCAGCACCGCAATTGTATCTTTTTTCAACGGTCTTCTCCTCTGCTAGTCGGACACCTTAGTCTTCACAAACTAGTCAAAAACTTGTCATCATAAATACTTGTTTTACAAGCCACTACAATTCATCAAGCTAAAGGTAGTGTTCTGAGGAATTATTTTGAGATTTAAATCGTACAGCTCATGATCATTAAAGAATGTCAGCGAATTTTGTAAACAGTTTATTTGATGCTAAATGCCCATTAATAAGCATCTATCGAAGTAGAAACGATCATTTAATTCAAATCTAAATTAGACAAACTCACCGGGAAGAACAAAGTATGATACAGTCGAATGAACGTCAACTTTGCTACTTGTTAATTTTTTTCTAGTTTGCTTATAATTTCTAGTGATTTACCAAATGACGTTAACATGACGAATGAATTTCTTATATAAGACAAACTATAAGCACTCTTGCTGAGTTGGTACGGTACAGATGTTGAATGAGCCACCAACCACTGGATGGATGCTTCTACTTGAGAAGTTCAATTGGGGATAATCGTAAATTAGAGGCACCCTATTTGAAAAGAGGCCACCAATTCTGCCCAAATAAGTTCCTCCTTTAATATTTTTCTTTTCGTTTATCTGAATTCGTTTTGAGCAATGTTTAACACCGTATGGTAGTCAGAGACCATCATAGCCTTCTCACAACCGAAGTGAAACTTATTATCTAAAATTACTTTATCATGCCTCAATGAATAAAAGTATAAAAGTCTTTTCAATTTGTCGACCTTAATAGGCGTTTTTGCCAGTTTCCTTAACTGGTTTGTTTTGCACCGTTTCGTTGACATCTTTTCTATATATTGGTGTTGCTGTCAACTCTATAATCTCTATTGTAAAGCTTATATTTTTCAAAAGTATGAACATTTTTTGCAAGCTTGTATCCAAGTAAAGGGGGATGATGAACACGACAACTTATTGCCGGATGTTGTCCGTGAGTATGTGAATACATGTTCTTTATTATTGTTTTTATAGCATTTTGAACTCTGTTTTGTATAAATTTTGTTATAGTTTGGTGGTGAAGAGAGTTGAGGAAAAGAATTTAAATTGAATGGTCATATAAATGTATTTTATTTCATTCAAGTGAAAGACGACAAATGTTTATTTCTTATTTCATATATTTTCTTTCAAATCACAGATGAACACTTTTAAATGTAATCCTTTTCCAAAAGTAAAATCTTTAATTCTAAGAATTGTACTGGAGTTATAATTAAGAGATACTGTTTAAGCCAAGATGATTTTTTTTTTGGGGGGGGGGGGGGGGGGGGGAGGTCCTTATAAAAATCATCCTTTAATTCAACCGTATGAAAACAGCACACTCCTTCAAAAATAAATTATTCTTTATTCTTATGCTGAGTCTGACTCAGCTAGTTTAACCAAGGGCTAATCGCAATCTCGGCAAATTATAAAAATAACAACTTGTGTTTGAAGATTGTAGATTATAATTCCACCAGAAGGGATACAGCAGTTATTACAGAGTGTGCATGGTTTGATAAACTGAAAGAAATAAAAATACAATATTTTACAATATGTTCGAATGAAATATATGAACGTTAAATGCAATATTAAAAATCGAGTCAAAAACGAAAGTAGAATTTGCAATTCAATTCAAAGAAATAAACAATTACAGTTCGTATTTGTTGAATAAACGTGTAATTCATTTTAACGGAATTAAAAAATATATATTTAACAGTTTATAATCGATTTGGAACGTACTTGACGGTGATTTGTCACAATATCCACAGGATCAAATTTGTCGTGTCATCCATTTGCAATTAAAAGGCGAGGAAGAGAAAGTAAAACGGCAGTTCACACGTTTAAGTCCAGATTCAATTCCGGAAAATATGAATGTCTGAAAATACAATCCAATAAACGTTATAAGTAATATAATTGCGGACTTAATACAGCATACTCCCCGTCTGATGTCTAACTGATATCACTATTTTCAAATATATAACACACTTGAATATCTTACTATATAAATCAATAGTGTCACTATTAACATTAAATTATATACAGTCGTTATCTATGAGAAGAATCATGTCCGCAATTAGTCGTGTGTAGATGGTGGCTTTTCCATTTACGATTATACTTACTTCTGCTTTCCGGACATGTTCGTCGGAACTTTTGAATGAGTTCACTATAACTCCTATGGGCCATTGCGTACGGCAAAGGTTTTTGTCCTTTAGGAGAATGGCGTCTCCTTTGATGAGATCACGGCGATCTTCTGTCCATTTTCGTCGTGGTTGTAGTAACGGCAGTCACTCTTTCCTCCAACGGAACCAGAGCATGTACACGTCTCCATTCGACTAGATATAGATCCCGTTTGTCGAATTCTCCAAGCTCATCTGAAGTGAAGATGTAATCGGTCTTTTGTGTCAATAACATAGCTGGTGTTAATATTAACGGATTCTCTGGATCTGTCGATACCGGTACCAGAGGTCTAGAGTTAACTATTGCTGAGCACGTCATGCGTTAGGCTTCTTCCGGGTGCATTTAAAAGCATGGAATCAAGTATTCTACTAGTGATACCAATCATTCTCTCCCAGGCTCCACCCATGTGGGACGAATGCGGCGGATTGAAGATCCAAGTTGTACCGGAATTGTACAGAAAGTTCTTGAAAGGTCCATCCTCAATGTTGATCGACTCAATCCCCAGGTCGTCGATTGCGCCAATAAAGTTTGTTCCACGGTCAGATCGGAAAATCTTAACTTAGCCTCTTATAGCGGCGAATCTTCTTACGGCGTTTATGAAGAGCTCATTTCCTCGATGAGTTCGATGTGAACAGCTCTTGTCACTAAGCATGTGAATAGAATTGCCCAACGTTTTGAGTTGGCGTATCCACTACGTGTTTTCGTGAAATAATTGTCCATGGTCCAAAGGTGTCTATTTCAACGTTAGTAAATGGAGGTGACGGTTCAAGACGGTCATCTGGCAAATCCATGATTTGACACTCGGTTTTTCCTCTAAGTTTGCGGCATGTCACACATCTGTGAATAATAGAAGAGATAAAGCGTTTTGCTCCAACGATCCAGAATCCTTCGGATCGAATCGCTCCATCTGTGAAGTGGCGACAATGATGTTTTATCTTGTCATGGTAGTGCCGGACTAATAATGTCGCTATATGATAGCGTCCGGGGACGATCAATGGTTGCTTTTCTTGAAGGTTTAAGTCAGATTTTACTATACTGCCTCCTATTCGTATTAGTCCTTTGTCGTCCAGAAACGGATTGAGGTTGGATATCGGGCTTCGTTTATGAATATTTTCCTTAAGTCGAATGCTATCTATTTCTTCTCCGTAAACTTCGTGTTGTGCAGACATTAAAATGAAATTTTCGGCATTCGAAAAGCTTTCTAAAGAGGTCACTGATCCGGCCTGTTTTGACCCGTGTAAACGGGAGAAACGTCCCAAAAAGGCTATCGCTCGCACAAGTGATGTCCAGTTGGAGAATCGGTTGAATCTATCAGTTCCGATACCTTTACACTCAGGTGTGGCAAATGTCTTTGCAACATTAACAGTTGCAAGGATTTCTCCATCTTCCTCTGGATCTATTAGTTGATATACGTCCTCGGAATTATCCTTCTGTTCTAAGGAAAGAAGTTGTGTCGGTCCCAATAACCACTCACTACTATGAATTTCGTGGGCTGGTACGAACCTTGTTCCCGAATCTGCGTGATTACGGTTAGTTGATACATAATTCCATTGACTTGGAGAGCTAAATTTACTTATTTTCTCTACTCTATTAGCAACGTAGATAAAGAACCTTCTTGTCTCGTTACTGATGTAACCTAAGACCACTTTACTGTCTGTGTAGAATTTCACGGTGTCTATGTGTAAAACCAAATTATCCACGACGGTTTGTGTGATCTCAACTGCGAATACGGCAGCAGATAGTTCAAGTCGTGGATTAGTGTGACCACTTGTTGGTGCAACTTTCGCTTTCCTAAGAATGAACCCAATGTTTGGTTCACCGCTACTGTCGGTCGTGTGTAGATATGCAACAGCTGCTTTGGCGTGTTTTGATGAATCAGAGAAGACATGTAACTCCTTTGTGGAGATACGGCACGTAGGTACGTGGAATGCACAATGTTTCAATAGCAATTAAAGTATCTCTCCAAGATTTCCATTCAGTTGCTGTCTCATCAGAGAGAGGTTGGTCCCAATCGACGATTTCTGATACTATTTTCCTTAATATGAGTTTCCCTTGTATAATCACCGAAGCCAAAAATCCAAGAGGATCGTAGGTGCTGTCAATTGTTGATAAAATTCCTCTCCGAGTGATCGGTTTGTTTTCTGATGACAATTA
This sequence comes from Mytilus californianus, assembly GCF_021869535.1. Classification (NCBI taxonomy): domain Eukaryota; kingdom Metazoa; phylum Mollusca; class Bivalvia; order Mytilida; family Mytilidae; genus Mytilus; species Mytilus californianus. Next base: position 56,020,987 of record NW_026262734.1, read on the forward strand.
AAATAAGAATTTGTCAGTGTTTACGTCCCAGCTGAGTCCAAGACTACGTTGTAGGGGTTTGCTGTCGGATTCTAAGTATAGATCCTTAAGATTTGAAGCCAAATCACTGGCGTGAAATGCAGACATAACTTACGCACAATTAGAGGCGAACTTGTGAAGCCGTAAGTTTCTATATTTTGCTAATGCTTGCTGTGTGTCCTTCATGAGTTTAACAGCTTCCTCTTTTGTAGGACATGACGTCTTTCCACTCCTAACCACCCCCCCCCCCCCCCCCCCCTCATCCTCCTCCCCTTTTTCTTTGTTTCTTTCTTTTTGGAGCAATCCCATTTCGCCTTGAAGTTCAGTCCTGTACATTTTACTGTAAAAATGCAATCTTTCTTATAAACAAACTTCTTAAATAGAAATTCATCCCTGCAAAAATCTGCTCCAATTCATGTGTTTTCTGAAATTAATCGATGAACAATTTGTTAAAATACTAAAATAACAGCATTATGTTTGTGTGAATGCATTGAACGACAATAGTTAACCTGTAAAATATAAAATGAATCAAGAAAAAAACTTCCCGTTAGTTGCGGTCCGCTTGATTGAGAAATAAAATGCAATGACGTAGAAATTGCTCCGGAGTTCGTAAATATTGCTGAATTCCTACAATCAAATTTCTAAACATGCATTAAAATACAAAGTACGTAAGATGCATGCATGATCCGTCGTCAATGACCTGTAAATCATAAAACCAATAATGATCGTGTTTCTCCGATCAATACACATGTGCTCTGTTCAACGGTCTCCCCTGAAAAGAAACTCCAAACATATATATTTGAGCGTCGCGTGACTTCAAAACACCCTCGCGCGCGCGGACCTAAAATTAGAATAAAACATTCCATATCCAAATATAGAAAGTGAAACTTCCAAGACAAAATGTCACTCAGTTTTTTCCTACATGTTCAAACAAAATGCACACACAACACGTAAAAGAAACCATGAAGTACGAGTTCCAATAGAAAATAAAGTAATTTAAAAAAAAAAAGAAGATGTAAGGACTTTTTTTCATTAGAATATCCTGAGGCTGTCCGTTTGGGAGTGCAGGATGTATAAGTACGCAGCAACGTCGTTGGTCAGAATATCGAATTCAAGTCCTAGGCCTCGCTAAGAGAGAGAGAGAGTGCCATGCAGACTTTCAATCAATCAATCAATCAATCAATCCATCCATCAACCAACCAACCAACCAACCAACAAACCAACTAATCAATAAATCTGTTTAATACAGGGTCCAAGATCGCATTTGTTTCTTTTTCGTTCGTTCCAAGAAACCCTATACCATGTGTTTAATTAATATGTCAGTCAACCAACCAACCAACCAACCAATCAATCAATCAATCAGTCAATCTAAAAAATCAATTAATCATGTTTCGGAGGGGAAAGACCGTTTAACAATTGTTTTAAAACAATTGATTTATATTGTAAATGTGCACTTTTAACCATTCTAATTCACCATATATATCATAAAATGTCTCAGTGGCACACATCCAACTCTTTTCTTTCCTCTCCTGTCCATTTATTAGGTCCTTCCACTTTTCTGTGGAAAGGCCTATTGTATTTGTTCTGATTATTTTTTTTTTCTTCTGCCAAATTTTGAATTTTTTGTTTCGCAATATGTCGCTTAGATATTTCTAATATTGTATCGTACAGTTTATGCGCTTTTAAATTTCACCCTGCTAAGCCGAACCAGTTTCTTTGTAAGAGTTATCACCATATTCACTGTTTATCATGTGTTTGCATCTCCTTCGTAACAAAAAAAGATATCGACAGAATTCTTTTTTTACAAATTGTTTGTTACATCTTCAGGAATTTTTAGCTAATGTCGAATGAAGCGAGCCTGTGAGATCTTATAGGAGTTATGTGTTTGTAACACATGAACCGTAAGCCGTATAATAAAATTTGACCAAAATGTTCGTCGCGACATGATATAAGTGGAAAGTTTTTTGTCTAAGTCTCTTATAACATAGCTAGTCACGTGACTGCCGAACTCTTGTTCTGATGCCTGAGCTGTTTTTCTGAGTCCAAGCGTAGCAACGGCAGGTGACGCACTTTTTCCGAAAACATGAACTCTCATGCGGTATTCGACAAGGTTCTCTTATAGGTCGTTGTCTTTATGCCATAAAAATCTCGGTGGTCTTTTCTGACTACAAAACAGTGAAACATATGTTGAACGTCAGCAGTCACTGCAACCATTTCTTTCCTGAAACGCAACAGTACTTTCTTAAGAGGTCATTGGTTGAGTCTGGACCTATTAACAGGACGCTGTTAAGTGATACTCCGTTACATTTTGCGGATGAATCGAACACACCCCTAATCTGATCGTTTTTTTTTCGGGTAATAAAAACCAAATAATGGCAAGTACCAGCACTCTTCATGGTCGTCCAACTGTGGAGCAAGCTCTGCATGATTGTTGTCCAGAATCTTACTCATGAATATGAGAAAATGTTCCCGTCTTACTGGGTGCCTACTCAGACTGGCGTCTAACAGATTAGCGCGATAAAGAGCTTGTTGTCTCTTACTTGGTAATGGTTGTCTTGGCACTCGGAACGGTAACGGTGCTACCCAACTTCCTTCCGAGTCCCTCACAAATTCGTTGTCCATCTGCTTCATGAAAATTTTGTCTTCGTATGACATTCCAGGCTTATCATCGTCCTTAGTTTTTTCAAAGAGTGGCAATTTATAAATCTTTCTTAACGGGGTCTGTGTAATTTTCCCGGATGTCAAACTTGCTTGTGCATGGTTGAAACGTTGACGGTTGTCCTGTAGGTAAAATTTTGGTAAATTTGACGTTAAATTCAAAGGGTACGTCCTACTTGTTAATGCAAGTCTCTCCTATCCCCACCCAACCCAGCTTCAATTGTTGTGCATATGGAGTTCTGGGTGGTCCTATGCGCTGGTCAAGAACGTGATGTGCCTCTATAAGGTCTTTTTCAATTAAGAGAATAATTTGGCAATGTTCCTCTATTGGTGGAATGCTTCCTCTGAGTTCTTTTAAATGAGGATGATGCATTGTGACTTCAGGAGTAGTAATTTCGTCCCTGTTTATGGGAATATGATCACATTCTATAAGTAAAGGCAGGTCAAATTTGTTATTACCATTTATTGATTCCATGACGAAATTTCTTACTCTTTTCCCGGAAGTAACTACTTTGTCGGAGCATGTTGATAAGGTATAGTTTTCTGGTATATTTTTTGCGCCGAAAAGACTGAAGAATTCGGGCGATGCTAGTGACCGGTTGCTTTGGTCGTCAATGACGGCGTACATCCGGATAACTTTGTCCTAGTTGTTCTTGTGATAAAAATTCACAGGTAGTTTTTTAGCACAGGATTTCACGCTATATGTATCCTTGCAGATCTCGGTGCAGGTAGAACTAACTGAGGTTGACTTAGTTTCAGCCGACTCTGTTGGCTCCCCGCCGTAGGCTGGTCTGGGCGAACTAGACTAAGAACTTGCAGGCGGTTGTGGTCTAGTGATGTGAAGTGCTGTGGTGTGTTCTTTACTTCCACATTCTTTACAACTTATGCGCCCATTGCATTCCCGACTGTTTATGTGTGGTGGAATCGCAACACTTGTACCAGACATTGTTTTGTTTGAAAAGACCTTTGCGTTTCTCCAATGACTTGGCTCGGAACGCTCGACATTCATTTAAGGAATGCTTTGTGTTGTGCAGAATACAAAGACCTTGTTTGCTGGCGTCTCCAGAATGCTGCTCAACTGCTGTTTTATGGGCACCTACTTTAGTCTCAGGGTGAGACGTGAACCTTGGCGGAGCACCTTTTGTATTTGGTGTTGCTTTTGACCCGAAGATGAACCCAGTATCGTTTTTAATTTTGCTATTTTTTCACTGAAGAATGCAGATAACTCTGTGAATGGCGGAAAGGCAACGTCGTTGTTCAATCTATATCTAGATGCCCTTGTTATCCACTTTTCCTGAAGACCATAGGGTAGTTTTTCAATGATAGGGTTAATTCCTGATGGTAAGTCAAAATAAGCCTTGTGATATTCTATTTCTGATAGAATATCAGACAGTTCATAGACACGTGCGTTGTCCTTGTTAGTTAAGGTTGGAAAGTTGACATGTTTACTCGTGAAAGAGGCCTCAAACATTTCTGGAGCACCATACCGCTCGTCAAGCCTCTTCCATAATCTGTGTATGCCTTTTGTAGAGTTATTGGCGTTTGACGCTCTTATGCTAATGGCATGTTTAGCAGACTCTGACCCGAGCCACTTGATCAGTAGGTCAATCTGTTCAGAGTCAGAAACTTGTAACTCGTCGGTGACGTTTTTGAAGCTAGCTTTCCATGTATGGAAGGATTCTGCCCGGTCGTTAAAGCTTGTTAATCCGGAGAACAGCAGGTCCTTACGTATGAGATGTAGGATTGATTTGTTGCTGGTATGGAACTGGGATCTCTTCTGGAACACCCTGTTTTTGGTGTTCAGCAAGGATCTCCTCTGAAACGCCTTGTTTTTGGTGTTTAACAAGAACCTCCTTTGAAACGCCTTGTTTTAGTGTGCCAGTTACTGTTCCCAGATCTGGGATCGTTAAAGTAATTTCTGGTGACTTAGCATGTGTAGGCAAGACCGCAGGTGTTTGTGATTGCAAGTTCAGTGCAACGGATGGCACGAACGCTGGTGCTTCATGACTTAGTTCAATCTTAACAAGAGTTTGTTTTTTTCGTTTGAGGGCGTGTCACTTCCTGTATGGCAGTTGGTTCAGGATGTGTATTGACGAAATCTTGCATCCGTTGGAGCGGGTCTTCCGTCTCGTCAGGGAGATTGTCTAGCGCTTGGCTGTCGTCGTACTCTAGGATACGAGTCTCGGCTTCAGCGGCTGCAGCTTCTCTCTGTGCTTCGAGAAGGTTCAAATTGGCCTTTAATTCAGCTTTTTCCCGGCTTACACGCGCAGCCTCTTGTTCTTGAGCTTTCCTGCGTATTACCTCCTGTTCTGTTTGAGCTTTTCTGTGAGCGGCTTCCTGTTCTGATTGAGCTTTTCTTTGAGCGGCTTCCTGTTCAGATCAGATGGCTTCTTGCTCGTTTTCGGCTTTGTCTTCCGTTTGTCTGTACAGGGCTTGTTCCTCTAATAAGGCCTCCTGTTTGAGGATCAAGGCATGTTTTTCGGCAAAGGCTATTTTAGACTTAGCAGCCTCTGCCTTGGCACGCTTCCTGCGTGCTACACTTGACATATCAGAGACGTTGGAGCTTCCGCTGTGTGAGGTTTTCTTAGTTTTAAATGTCTTCGTTTTCGTGGACTTAGCCTTTGTCAGGGCGAGCATGGCAAGGCGATGTTCGTGTAATGTTTCCATGGCAAGGTGCACTTTGGACAGACGAATATCTGTTGAAAGATTACAGGTATCAATGTCTTTAAGACTGTCCAACGTTCTGGTACTCTTAAAAAATGTCAGGTTCTCGTCTATAAGCCTGCGATAATTGGTACAAGCTTGTACAATTTTGTCCTGTGCTGTTAGCAGATGCTGGAGCTCGCTAGGAGGCGTGGCCACTTTCAATAACTGGAATTCAATACCTGACCAGAGGGCCTCTAGTTCTTGATATAACTTGTCACGTTTTTCCGTGTATGCTCCTTTACCTTTATTCGTGAGTTCACGTACTCGCCTAGTCTCGGGAAATTCCTCTAAGTGTGCAACGTTAGACTGAGTTTTGACAGGCTGTCCAGCATCTATAGGCAGTTTCGCTTTTGCTTGGAGTTCCGTTTCTTGAGGCTCAGTGTCGTCTTGGTGTTCTGCATGTTCAGGATCCATATTTTCTAATCAACGAACGGATAGTCAGGTTAAAATTAAGCTGTTGCCAACGTTGGTGGTTTGCTGCCTGGTACACACAAGTTGTATTGCGTACTGTCAATGTAACAGTATGAATTGCTACGTTGTCGTTCCTTGTCTGGATATGTATAGACAGGTTGTCGTCAATTTACTATGCTGAGCCTGGCTCAGCTAGTTTAACCAAGGGCTAATCGCAATCTCGGTAAATTATAAAAATAACAACTTGTGTTTGAAGATTGTAGATTATAATTCCACCAGAAGGGATACAGCAGTTACTACAGAGTGTGTATTGTTTGGTAAACTGAAAGAAATAAAAATACAATATTTTACAATATGTTCGAATGAAATATATGAACGTTAAATAAAATCTTAAAAATCGAGCCAAAAACGAAAGTAGAATTTGCAGTTCAATTCAAAGAAATAAACAATTACAGTTCGTATTTGTTAAATAAACGTGAAATTCATTTTAACGGAATTAAAAGAATATATATTTAACAGTTTATAATCGATTTGGAACGTACTTGACGGTGATTTGTCACAATATCCACAGGATCAAATTTGTCGTGTCATCTATTTGCAATTGAAGGGAAAATAGTACTACTACATTTTCCCAGCATTAGGTTGGCCTTTGGTGTACCCAAGGCAGGTGAAGGAAGTCATCTTAGGAGCGCTGTGATTGGATGTAAGGGTACAATATATTTTTTTATTTATCTATAAATAACTGCAGTGTGTATATTTACAATATAAACTGTGAAACCCATTGAAATATTGTCTAGAGAATTATTCGAAAAGACTTCCAAAATTTCATAAATTTGGTGTAAAATGACGGTGGGCATGGATAACATAAACAAGCTCCGTTGGAAGTTGGTCATGATAATATTTGGCTTCATTTTTAAAACAGAATAATAAAGTACTAACACCACACATAACTGTTTTGTCCAGGTTTTTATTATAAAAAGTGGTAAATTTAGAAAATGTTAGTATTGTCGCCTATGGCAGTTCACACGGTTAAGTCCAGATTCAATTCCGGAAAATATGAATGTCTGAAAATACAATCCAATAAACGTTATAAATAATATAATTGCGGACTTGATACAGCATTATTCTTGTTACCTATACTGTGAAAAGAAACGTTTCCTACAAATTCGGTAAGAGGCCGGACTAATTGCTACCGTACTTATGTATAACTAATAGAGTTTGCAGAGTTGGAGACTGGCTATAGTCGAGACTGAGCAGGTGAGCCATCCAGTTTTTAAAATTTTTTAAACTTCTTTCATCCTTTTGCGATATTTCCTCTATTCATCTTTATTAGTAGATACCAGTAAGTATAAGATCAGATAAAATACTGTAACAATTTAGTCAGTAAAAATTGTAATACAAAGACAAATAACAGATACAATAAAAGAATGCATTTTATTACCCTTTTAAGAAATGATAGAATATTTTTCGTTCAAATTGATTTTACTTAGCACTGCCATAAACAATGCAATACCTGAAATAAACGATTAATATTGACTACAAGATTTCCAAATGGTAAGAAAACTTCATTAATTTCGTGCGTCCGATGCTCTTTTCTGGGTTTACCTTCAACAGGAACGCTCAAACAAAAACAATTAAAATCCAGGGATGTAAAAATAAGTAGTCTAGTCAGGAGCTATTTAATCATCGCGCCATGGTGTTAAAAAAGGACACATAATATATAAAAAATATTACTTAATTAATTCAATAAGTTTCTGTCATTTATCTTTTGAAAATCAAACTCTCACAAGTCATCTGTAACTCTGGCAAGAACACTAGTTTATTTTGATATGTTCATCTAAATATTGTTAGCATGAGAGCATTTTAAAGTTATTTTTTTTAAATACATAATAAGTTTCACTTACATTGGTAATAACTCCCGTATACATTCTAATCAGCATTGCTTTTATAATTCAATGAGATATTGTTGATATACGGACCTGGATATATATCTAAACATTTTGATATGCACTATTGCACACGGCATTGTGACGTCAAATACGTTCAACCGGCCTGGACATATCACCGACGTCATAGTGAATGAACCGACGTTGATAAGTTTGACCTGAACTTATCAAGTCGTTTTCTGGTTTGCTGGTGAAACAAACAAAAAAGTTGTTTCTATCATGCAAACTACGCAAATACAACCCGATAAATCGATTATCTGGTTGTCTGTATATTGATATAATTGTAAAATATCAATATGCTGATAATTGGTTCTTATCGACCTCAAACACGACGTAGGCAGTTATGAAATTACTTTTCATATAGATTTGATTCAAAACCGTCATAAATTACAAGTACGAGAACATTCACAAAGAATGTGTTGTTTCGATGGTGCATTTTTCCAATTAAATGTATGCTCAGTACTGCGTTTTCAAAGACGATCTAGATCGTATTATTTATTGAAAACATATAGTTTTTATCAAAATCTTCGAAAACTTGTTCGATAAGTAAAATGTATTATTTCAACACTTTCTATGCACTTTCAAAGTAATTTTTCACGTAAGTATTCCAAGAGCGAAAATCTTACATCGGTACTGGTTTTTGAAATTGACAGAGATATTGCTAATATGAAACTTTCGAATTAATTTTAATCCAAAGGCATTGTTAAACTGGTTTTAGAAATCGAGCGATACTGGTGATGAAAATATTTCATGCTAGGCTGATGAACGCACATACAAGCAGACTTCTTTATTATTGACCCTACGATAAGGCTGGTTACAAAAAACCCAGAAACATATCAGTTTTAAATTGTAAGGCTATATTTATGGAAAATAAATGTTTCACAATACCAACAAGGACAATATGATTTCACATTTTTCAATGAGTCTATTCAACCAAAACCGATATATGCAGTTGAATTCTGAGACTTGTTTACTCTAAAAGGAGAGTGTTGGATATCACGTTTTATTAAATTCCCTCGTGGTACATTAAATCTTTATCATGTCATGAAGTTAACTAAATGCTATGATCAGACAAAATATCTATATCCTGTAAACGATTCAAGTAAGTCTGATACAAGACTATTACTTTTTCAATATTGGAAAATAATATTTGATCTGTGTAAGGGAAATGATAGGGAAAATGTTATTATAAACATATGGTTCTTTTTCCTAATGTCTTGTACCAAATAATTTCCCTTTCAGGTGAAATTCGCATTGTTCTTATTGGGAAACAGGATCTGGATAAAGCTCTACTGCAAACACTATTATTGGCAAAGGAACTGAAAAACAATTTAAGGAATGCTGTGGGTTTGATTCCAAAACTTTTAAAATGCAGTGTGAGAAGGTGCATCGTTTCGGAAATATTTTAAAAGTTGTTGATACCCCAGGCCTTTTTGAAAATAGGAAAAACCAGTTGGATGACAAAGATGTAATAGAAGAGATAAAGAAAGCTTTCATCCATCTCTCACCTGGACCTCATGCTATTATTCTTGTTCTAAGCGCCACATCAAGATACAGTGATCAAGATCGCGAGACAGCTAATATATTCAGTACATTGCTTGGCAAAGATATGGTGTCATTTTTATTTGTTGTTTTTACTGGTGGAGATGAAATTAAACGTCATTGCAATGGCATTGATAAGCAAATTAGAACCTCAGAGCAATAAGACTTGAAAAATTTGCTTAAGCTTTGTGAAGGACGGTATGTTGTGTTTGACAATAGGGTTACTGGTGAGGATTCCGAAAAACAGGTTAAAGAAATAATTGATGCAATCGTTGCAAATATTAAGAAGAATGGCGGAAAGTTCTTTTCGAATAGCATGTTTGTCAGCATAGATCAATATATACAACTTGGAATTGACATTGTGAAAATTCTCACCTCTCCAATCTGGCTACCCTTTGCTTTGCTGAAGAAGGGCGTTGAAGCCGTTTTTTAAATTTATGCATTGTGTTGTGTTGACTAATACGTGCATATTTCAGTCCATATACATTTCATTTTTTATCCAATAGCACTATGGTAACTACACCAACTACAGTAGATTAGAAAAAAATGAAAACAATAAAATTAATATGAATTATCAAATTGCCTTTCTTTCAAATTTATTTTTTGCTGCATCTGTATAACTAAAACAATATGTATAATGGGATTTGCATATTTTCATTTCTTTATTCGGTATGCAAAATTAATCGTACCGTCAAATATTCGACGTTTAATATATAAAAACACAATGTTATATATATATATATATCCATATAATACTGAAAATAAAAAAAATCATAAAGTCCCCTATTTTAACTCATTATTGTTTAATAGTTGCCTTCACATACATTATATTATACAACTAGTATAGTTTATCTAGTACCTAAATAATTGTTATATGGCTTTGCTGTTTAACTGTGATATTTCAGAAAGTACGTAATCACATCTGAGTGCTTGCTCAATATATATATATATATATATATATATAGCTAGGGCATATTCCATTATATTGGGGTTTACCTTTTGAACTACACTTAAAACTTTAAATGTGACACCGAGTACTATTTCGAGAAAAAAACTGAGGAACTACATGTGCATTTTTGAAAGTCAAACTCACACATCAAATGTATATTGGGATAAAACATTTCTCCTGAGTTTATTGATGTATTAACGCGACAAATTCATTCTCAAACGAACTGTGAATTGGTGAAGCTTACACGCCAAGAATTGCAGGAACAAATACGTCAAAAAATGTTTTCTGATTTTGCATGTGTAACGTGCATGACCGTCATAATGTTAATATTTGCTACGAAAGTAATCCAAATAACGCAGTAAATCAAATATATTCACCACACCAACCGAATGTCGTTATTTCACATGGTTAAGGTAACACTTAGTATCTTTCTGTACAGATCATGATTTTTATGTTTGGTACACAATCAGTTTCTAGCTGTACAAAAAAAGACTTGAATAATAATAAAATTGAGAATGGAAACGGGGAATGTGCCAAAGAGACAACAACCCACCCAAAGGGCACAAAAAAGCCCAAATCCACCAATGGGTCTTCAACACAGCGAGAAAATCCCGCACCCGGAGACGGGTTTCAGCTGGGCCCCTAAACAAAAATGTGTACTAGTTCAGCGAAAATGGACGTCACACTAAACTCCGAAACATAAAAATGGACTAAAATAATAAAAACCACACAAGACTAACAAAGGCAAGATGTTTTCTGACTTGGGACAGGCGCAAAAATGCGGCGGGGTTAAACATTTTTTGCGAGATCCCAACCCTCACCCTATACCTCTAGCCAATGTAGAATAAAACAAACACACATCAATATGCACAGTAAAACTCAGTTTTAAAGAAGTCCTAGTCCGATGTCAGAATAGGTAACAGAAGAAACTAAGCAAAATGACAATGATCAACATAAATTAACAAATGACTACTAGCAATTACTGACATGCCAGCTCCAGACCTCATATTAAGTGATTGAAAGATTATGTCTTAATAAAAAAAATCAAACACAATCCCTCCCGTTAGGGGTTTAGTATCATACCATCATAAAATATACGAGAAGAACATAACCCGTATCATGCCAACAACTGGTTTTAGAATAAATTTGTTTATTTCCGATGCAAAGACCCTATGAGTGAATTAATATTAATTAAAATAAAATGCCTATTCCTATAAAATAACATATTTCTTTTATAAGTTTTAAAAGTATCTACAACTTCTAAAACATTTACATGTCATGACAATTAAAATTTTGTCTCTTTTTTCGTTTACTTAACTTGTACATTTTATTCACTATCCTACATAATAACTGCTTACCGTTACATTATATGTCACGAAAGGGCTTTCTTAATCGTCCAAGAACAAAACATAACAAAAACACCCCAGCAGTAACGATAACCGAAGACAAAAAGAGGGGGAAATTTCAATCTGATTAAAGATTTATAGGTTGTTATTGACTTTGAACTATCTTTACGTAACTGCGAGTTCTCTCAAATCTGTACTTTGTGTTTTTTGTGTTTCTTCGATTTTTTTTGTGTGTGCTTTATACCGATCTGATGAGTTGATCCCTTTCCAATAGATTTTAATAGCTTGTTCTGATGTTGTACTGTTACACCACTGTCTCAGGTAAGGGAAAGGGTTTACCGCCATCAAACATTTTTAACCCTTCCCAATTGTATATGTGCCTTTCCCAAGTCAGGAGCCTGTAAGTATGTGGTTGTCGTTTGTTGTTATATATCATATTTGTTTTTTTGTTTATTGCTTTGAACATACATCAGGTCCTTGGTATTCTCGTTTGATTGTTTGTACATTTGTCACGTTAGTGCCTTTTATAGCTTACTATGCGAAATTGATTTGGCTCATTGTTAAAGGCGGAACGGTGACCTATAATTGTGAACTTCTACGTTATATGGTCTCTGATGGAGAGTTGTCTCATTGACAATCATACTACATCTTCTTATTTTTATAACACCAACATTATAATTTGCGAATGTGAATCAGTGGTTTCATTTTAGGCACACGTTAAATATTTTGATGGATATTGGAAAAACATTAAAGATTTCTCAGTAATGTAAGATTTATGTAACATAAGCTTTACTCCTCTTCCTTTTATCGTCAACTGCTTCAATCAAATAAATTACGGCATAAAGATATTGATGTTCAACTTGAAAAACTTAATGTAAACTTTAATGTAAGGCACATTTTTTTTATCGGTAGTCGAATGCCGCTTTTCTTAACATATCTTGGGACTTATCAGCTGAGTGACTATTGTCTGTCTTTGTTTCTATTTTCGTTTTTGTTTTCAATGACGTTGTCAGTTTATATTCGTTTTATGAGTTAAAATATTCCTATGGTATCTTCAGCCTCTCTTAAGTCTTAAATTTGATATTGATGAGAAGGTATCCATAAGCGTGCATTTAATGTCGTATCTTCATAATTAGTAGCCTTTATGATCAAATATGGGTATAAATTAATCGAGACACCATAAATCTTGGTATAACGTAACTGCTGCCAAATTGAATAGTTTTCAGAACATAAGCATTTTATCATAGCCTATAAACCATTATCATGCAAGTAGGAGGTTTAGCTAGCTATAAAACCAGGTTGAACGTCCAGTTTTTTTTTCGGAAAATGCCTCTACCAAGTCAGGAATATAGCAGTTGTTTTTACTTGTTCTGTTGATTGATAGCTTTTGATTTTGTCATTTTTATAAACTTTATTTTTAATTCGCTTGGAATTCAGTATTTTCGTTCTACTTTTTTCGCCATATCAACCTTTTAAAATTCAGATTGTTTTCAAAAAAGTGGTAGAAGTTTTTGTTTTCTTATCACCAAATAATATCTTTGCCTTGGAGTTCGGTATTTTTGCCATACTTTTATACCAATATTCAAACCTCCTAAGACAAACATAACAATTAATGGATTCATACAATTTATTTAGTGTCATTTTCATTTTCTACATTCCATTTTCTTTTGTCGAATGCCGTTTGATATTGTTTGTATAAACATATATCTGGGTCTCTTTTCACAAACAGTCTTAGGAATAAAATAGATCTAAGTTATGCCACAAAACCAGGTTCAACCCACCATTTTTTCTTAAAATGTCCTGTGCTAAGTCAGGAAAATGGCCATTGTTATATAATAGTTCGTTTCTGTGTGTGTTACATTTTAATGTTGTGTTTTCGTTGTGTCGTTGTTCTCCTCTTATATTTGATGCGTTTCCCTCGGTTTTAGTTTGTAACCCGGATTTGTTTTTATCTCTATCGATTTATGAGTTTCGAACAGCGGTATACTACTGTTGCCTTTATTTATGCTGAAATGTTCCATGTGTTCATAACTTACGAGTATTTTTTCTCGTAAGATTTTTGGTGAAATATGTCGCGGAATTTTGATAACCTTGCGTATTTTGTTATGAAACTTTTGTTGATATAGTTCATACACTTAAGTAGGTTCATGTTTATAGTTCTGTCTCTGTTCTGTAGTTTCGGTCTGTAGCGGTTTGTTTATATTATATCATTGACATTTTTCCTTTCTACCATAACATTATTTGTTAGACTATGATTTTTTGCCGATTTTGGCTGATAACTTTCAAGCAGCGTGTATTTTCCGATTGATTTTGTCGTAGCATTTGTGTAATAACTCGTTTACAATTGCCCGAGCTACAGTTCACAATATGAACATCGTTACCTTTACATCTATTTAACAAATCATACTCAATGATCTATGTGATGTTTTTTTTTATTGGTTCAAACATCAGATCAAACAAATACAATGGTGATAACAAATTTATATCCATGTCATACATATGTGATATGATTAAGATCAAACATTTTAACCGAAAGAGAGGAAGCATTTAAGGAAATTATTTGCATTTTCTGCTTACGTGAAATAAACAATTGCAATTGAACATATACCCACTATTCATAAAGTAGTGTTTATCATGATTCTCATGGTATGAAAAATATTGTTTGGTGATAGGGAAAAAAATTTCTACAACTTTTCTTGAAATAATCTGAATTTTTAAAGTTGATATGGCGAAAAAAATAGAACGAAAATACTGAATTCCAAGGCAAATTCAAAAAGGGAAAGTCCATAAAAACTGATAAAATCAAACGCTATCAGTGAACGGAACATGTAAAAAAAATTGTCTTATAGCGTTAATGAAATGGGGACTTTTTACAATGAATTACCATGTTTTAATTTTTGCCACGACATTGTCGGTTCGTTTTCGACTCATGAGTTTGGTTATCTCTTTGGTATCTTTGGTATCTCTTTGTACGACCGTGGTTTGCTGTACGTTTATGTTTAACATGTCTATCATCACCACATTCTTATCCTTGGATTTCAAATATTCGGCATAGAGCGTTCATGAAGAGGGTAAATCCAGAAATGCGCTTCGCACGTATGAAATTCATAACGCGTTGTTTTCATTTTTTTTACAGCACTGGATCGATACCTCTGCTGGTGGAGTATCAGTCCCCGAGGGTATCACCAGCCCAGTAGTCAAAACATCGGTACCGACATGATTTATAACAAATCTTTTTAAAATTGTCCGTTAATAAATTTTGAAAACTAAGGTTTCAACTCCTCAGGCAAAGTTGACCTTAGATGGATTTGGCTATTTTTTTTAGGTCGTTTTTGAGCGTTCCTGAAATCCAGAAAAGCACTTCGGACGCATGAAATTTATAACGTGTTGTTTTCATTTTTCCAAGATAACTGGTTGCAATTGTAAAGCCACGTATGCACGCTTTAGTATTTATGCATTGTACTCTCAGTCTTTTTCTTTATTTGTACATAGAAATTGGCATTGCTCTAACACGAACCGGGACAACGGCACAAATAAGTCATGCGTCGCATACAATCTGACTATAAAATTTGCTCCAAATAAAAGCAATATTCCAGAAAACGATGATTGTCAACTTTTTGAATAGTCAATTCATTTATGTGTACGCCTTTATTTGTATAGTAAAAATTCATAAAAACTAGATTATAGTTAAGTGGTCGATTGCAAGATAGGTGTAATTACTGAATTTGTTTTTCTTCAAAAGTGCACTGTCATTTCAATCTAATACAATTGATTTGTTTTGATAAATTATTGTATGTTTGCATTCCTATGTCAATACTATACAGTCTCTATTTATCTAATGTGTTTTATTAATTAAACATAGTAATTGATATAAAACTAGGCATCTTGTACAAAGTTATGATAGATTTTGACTTGAGGACCACATATTACAATCATCAGTTTAAATCGCCATATTTTTATTTTTACTCTATTATTTGCCTTTACTGTTGAAGTTCTATCTGCGACTACTTGAGTCTGATGCCTGGAATATTTAATGATGACATGATATGGCATGGTGTAATTTGTGTGATAAGAGACAATTTTAATTTTGGCATTTGATTTTGAATTATTGTTGAATATGAAAAGGTGATACGGGGTGTATGTCAATTAGACAGAAACTCTCCACACACAAACGCACAATTGTGTTTCCTTTAACTTTGTCAAAAAACGAAAACTCACACATACCAAAACTATGCTTCATATTACTTATTAAGTACCTGATATAAAAACGTGCAAGTTGGAAAAGGGAATACTTTGATCAACAGGTCAATCTGAAGTTTGTTTTCTATTGCCTCCAGAGAATCTTCTTTTAAGACTGGCGGATCTGAATCATTTTATAATACAAAACTTTATATTAAATGAAAAGAATAAAACATTCAACTGTCGTAGAAAAACGTCTCTTCTTCAAATATAGACTGCATACGTAAAATGTTGTATTGGGACACTTCCCCTTTAAAGCTGACGGACGTGTAAAACATAACATGTACAAGCAACTTTTTTCGCATTTGCAAATTTAATACATCTGCTAAAGAGTAGGTAAGATTTTTATTTTTTAACTCTCTATGTTTTTTTACTGTTCAGTAGTAGGTCTATAACCAAATTCAGACTTCAACATCACGAACTCTACTAATGACCTTTCATTGTACACCTACCACTCAGTTTATTTTGTCTGTCCCTTTCAAATAATTTCGAAACGATTTCAGTTCGGTTATATGATTTTTACGAGGACATTTACGGCAAAATGTCTTTGATTATACATACTAAATGCCTTACTTAATGTAAGAAAGAAGAAATACATTTGAATAACAAACATTAACTCTTCTTGCGATCTGTTCCCTATTGCAATCGCTTCCAATAATTTCTACAGACGACAGTGCGGATAAACCGAAAACGGGTGATATGTGTGTTGTAACACCAGAGTTCATCCTTGTTTTTGGAGGGTGTAGTGCTGAGCAATTGACAGTTTTCTGTGTTAAAACTGGATTTTCTTTCTTCGCCTTTTTTCTAGATCTTTTTGAAACTTAATTTATCTACAGTAAAATAACACTTACAAATGAAACCAAAGCGATCCAATGTCAGCATTTTTGTAAAGTGTAGCAATCCACAGACGCAGGTATATTTACAATTGGCGTCACTAAATGTGAAGTTTTTAATCATGAGATAAAAGTTTGGGCTAGTAGATTCGGCCACCATTTCATATTTATATGGATTTGCCGTATAATCTTCAGAGCACAACAAATCGTAGCTTGGACCTCCAAACCATTGCTTTCTTGAGGAAGGTGAACAGGTATTTGCATTGCAGGTGAGAGTCGTATCTTCACCGTAGATAACAGATTTAGTTTTGACATCCCACTTTACTACAACAAGTTAAGATGATGATAAGATGTTGTTTAGCAAATCTTATATACCAAACATCTGTTATAAGGAACAACTATACATTGACATCAATACTATCAAGTTTTAACACAAGATTCAATTGATACACTAGTAATTCAAATCTTCAAAACATTTTTAATATCGGATTTGATACCATATCCACTTTAAAGTCTAATTTGTAAACCTCAGTGTTGAATATGTACCATTTCGTAACACGTCTAGTAACAGTTACATTGATAACTAGGATATATATTTTGATTTGACTGCAATACTCGTAATGTTTAGCTCTATGACGAAAAACAATAAAAGATATGTGATCGTAATATTCACTGGTCTAGATAAGGTCGAACAACCATTAGAAAAGACCAAGCAAGATAAAAAAAACAGTGAATCACTAAGGGAACTTCTACAGTTCGTTTCCGGCCGATTTATCCTGCTTAATAACCGAATTACAGATGAAAATCAAGTTAAAAACCTGCTGGGAATGGCAGAAGAAGTTGTTTCAGAAAACTGTTCTCATTTCATTGACAGTCGTATCTTCAATGAACGTCCAGCGTTGCAAATGAACAGAATTATAGAAGGAACGAATGAAACTTGTGGTGCTTTTGTATTTAATAGACTACGTGGAGTAGTAAGATGCAACATTTTATGAATAATGACGTACACATTATTTGGTCGAATAGAATCTAAATGGGAAAAGGTGACATATGCATGTATTCTTCTTGTTCTTCAAATAAATCAATTGTAAATGAATGAAAATAACAATTGCTTGCTTTTTCTCTCCTTACTAAAGGTGCTTGCCCATCAACTGCAAAATGCCAAATTAATTAGTTTATACTATCATTTGAAAAGTAAATTTTTGAATAGGCTTCATATGAACAACCATTTAGTAAAAATATAAGAGGCAAATTAAGATATATATATATATAATGTAGAATGTATTGAGCAGAAGGTTGATTGGTTTTCATTTGCTTAATTTCCCATGCAACCATTCCGTACATGGTCAGGACGACAGCGAATTGAAAAATATATTAAATGAATAAGTTCTGCAAAGAAGACTATCCTAGATGAAAGTTGCAAAATGTGAAATGCCGTTAGGAAAATTAGGTTTTTTACCAAAGGCGAAAAAATTTGCTTTACAACATACAACTTATGGAGACGTTTTAATCTGTCCCGACGTGTTTGTATTTATAAATCTCGACCAACAGAGCAGTTAATTTTGTCACAAGTTCACAACTATGACATAATACACACACATAATACAAGGGCTAGGACACTGTGATTTAAAACAAAGGAAAAGAAAACAATTCTTAATATGGTTCTGTGTTAAATGAATTCAAAGGAAACTGGAAATTCTTCGTTTTAAAATAAGGATTGAAATAATTCAATACGTTTTGTAATTGAGTATATGGAATTATGACAAATATCTTTATAACTAAGAAAGACTAGAGTGAGTGATGTTTTGGTGACCATTCAGACAATCGATTGTTCGAACTACAATCATATCTAGACCGAATATATGTGTAAAGAGTTACGCTTGGAATCAAATTTATCAATTAATATTTTCATTTTCTGGCAATATGTCAAAACCGCCGCTGTTAAACTACTTGTTCATAGGGGTACCTAAAATCAGTAGTTACATGTAGTGCTGCGTACTGCAATGAGGGTCCAAGTAAGCTTTTGTCATCACTTGGTGTCTATCGTCCGTTGTTGTCGTCGTCGTCCGTTAACTTTTACAAAAATATTTGTCTCTGAAACTACTTGGCCAATAATGACAAAAATTGGCCACAATCATCCTTTTGGGTATCTAGTTTAAAAATGTTTCCGATGACCTCACCTGCCAACCAAAATGGCAGACATGGTTATCGGTAAAAATTTAAGTTTTGTCTATTATCTTGAAAACCGCTATAAATAGAGAAAAATGAACAGGGTAGAAATGTTCAGAGTGTAAAGATTTACCCACTGTATATTAACATAAAAACTATCAGACGACGTCTTATGGAGGCTACCACTAATTCTTGTTTTCATTGCTTTCAATATTTAATTCTTCAATTTCAAGCCTGCATAGCTCTTTTGTTTTAATTTCAAATAAAGTGTCATGTCAAAGCACTACGTTATGAAAATGAGGAGATGTGGTATGATTGCCAATGAGAAAACTATCCACCAGAGTTCAAATGAAGTGGATGTAAGCAATAAAAGGCTTCCATACGGCTTTCAACAATGAGAAAAAACAATACCGTATAGACGGCTATTTAAGGCCACGACATGAAAAGTACGAAACCATTCAATTGAGAAAACTAACGGCATAATTCATAACACAACAATTTCCGAAAAACACAGTCATGAACCAAAGACAACCACTGAACTACAGGATCCTGATTAGGGACAGGTACGTATAGAATGTGGCAGGATTAAGCATGTTTGAAGGCGCAAACCCTCCACCTAACCTAGGACAGTGTTGTAACAGTACAACATAAAAAACCAAACTATAAAACTCGGTGGAAATGGGCTTAACTCATCAGGTCGATACAAGAAGCAGACCGACGTGGAAAAGTGTGTAATATATACATCCCTAAAAACATAAAAGACACAGTACAGATCTGAGAGTACTCGCAGTTACTGACAGCTAGTTCAAAGTGAATATTAATTTATCACTAATACATAGATTACTTTCATTGAAATTCAAAACGTCACTTCAACCACGGGCATATCGTACAAATTGGGGAATATAAACACCGTAAGACGTAGTCAAAGTAACATCACCGTTCAAAAAAGAAAATCAACAATGGGAAAAAAAAATTGTCCCTATTGTCAAATTGTCGTAAATAGTCGTGTAGAGTTTCTGGTGAAAAACTGATATATCTTAATCATCTAGGAAAGGACAGTTCTTGCTGGTAATATTTGTTTTATTTAAAGTAAGTTCCTTTGGGTAAATTTCGGCAGTTTATTTAGAGAATTCTTGATTATTTAAAGAAAAAATTATCATCAAGATAACGGTAAGTGTTGTTGAATTTATTAATTGAATGGAATTACCACGGGTCTTTACTGAGTTTTGCCATAAACTATGATTCATAACAGTACAGGAACAAGTCTGCTGTCAAAGGAGCACACGTATGCGCATAGAAACACCTACAACCTGTCAATAAACTTTATTGCCGAAACGTACATAAATATTTTCAAGGAGAACATTTCAAAATTAATCATCTCATCACACTTTCTAGTAAGTATATATAGCATATTTCCTTTCTCATTACTCTATAGAAAAAGGCTTTATATGAGTTGCATCAAATGAAGTTTCAATCAGATTTTTCAAAATACCATTTAATTAGATAGGAAAAAGATTGTTTGATAAGATTGTGTGACAGTGTAGTATAAGAGGGGAAAAGTCAAAAGTAAAATAACAAAAATACCGAACTCCGAAGAAAATTCTAAACGGAAATTCCCTAAGCAAATGGCAAAATCAAAAGCTCAAACACTTCAAACGAATGGATAACAACTGTCATACTCCTAACGTGGTACAGGCATTTTCTTATGTAGAAAATGGTCGATTAAACCTGGTTTTATAGCTAGCTAAACCTCTCACTTGTATGACAGTCACATAAAATTCCATTATATTGATAACGATGTGTGAACAAAACAAACAGACATAATAGGTAAAAATGTCAAAAACAGGGGTACAGCAGTCAACATTGTGTTATAATCTTAAACACTACAAAGACAAGCAAATATGTCAACAAAGACAAAACAAAAAGGCATGTAGACGAAGCACATTAGCAAAAACGAAAGACAAGAACACAAACATTTACCATAGCACAAGAACACAATGAAGGGATGTACAAGTACCATGCCACGTCAAACGAATCACTACAAAACAAGCAAGTATGTCAACAAAGACAAACAAAAAGGCATATAGACAAAGCAAAATGAAAGACAAGAATACAAAAATTTACCATAGCAAAACAACACAATGACGGGATGTACAAGTACCGAGCCACGTCAAATGGATACTGCCAAAAATAGGCTAAGCAGTAAACATAATAAATTACAAAGACAAATAAAAGAATACTATAACACATTATTACATGTAAGGTGATCAACAACGTCAGTACCCAGAATCTATACTTCAAGACCATCGTGTACCATTTGTGAAGTTGATACGGAATATTTATCAACAAGGTCTTGGTATCTTCCGAAGAACTTTTTTAGAAAAAGGACGAGACGTTCTTTCACTACCCTTGGTTCATCAACTTTCTGCTCAGACACTGGTGACGTTTTACAAAGTCTGAGTAGCAGCTGCAAGCTCTTGAATACCGAATGAGTTGGGAAATGTATATCCCATATGCAGGTGAAGTTTGTATATTTCTACTATGGTGGGGGAAATTGATAATTTCAAAATTAAAATCGTCTCGTTTGTCATAGATTCTGGTACTGAGATGATCGCTTGTGTCAAATTCGAGATATAATTCTAAAAATGAGGCAGAGGAAGTCGTGCCTGTGGTTTCTTTAATTTCTTGTTCTGGAGGATATATTAATGGAGCACAATCAGAAAAGTTTGGATTGTTAAAGGAAAGAACATCATCAATATATCTGATTGTGAAATTAAATGATCTGGCTTATTTAATCTTCCTGTTTTTGACAAGTGTCTGAAGGAACTCCGAATCATATGAAAATAAGAAGAGGTCGGCAAGTAGAGGCGCACTGTTCGTTCCCATAGGAATGCCGACATTTGTTGAAAAAGTTTACCTCCAAATTCAACAAATATGTTGTCAATAAGAAACTCCAGCTTCCGAATATTCCTCCATAGACTATATTTCTAACTAATATATATGCATGAATCCTCAGGGGTTAAATGTTTGTTTGTTTTGAGATTGTGACACAGTGATGACTGCTGTACCCATATTTTGACAATGTTACCTATTATGTCTGTTTTGTTCACGCCCCGTTGTAAATATAATTGAATTTGATGCGACTGTCATACAAGTGATAGGTTTAGCGCTATAAAACCAGGTTCAATCCACCATTTTCTACATTTGAAAATGTCTGTACCAAGCCAGGCATATGACAGTTGTTGTCCATTCTTTTGATGTGTTTTAGCATTTGATTTTGCTATTTGATTAAATACTTTCCGTTTTGAATTTTCCTCGGAGTATTTTTGTGATTTTACTTTTTTCTGCAATACGATTGCCACCTGTCAGAGTTTCAAATGAAAGAAATATTATGGAATTAATAATATTTATTCCTCCTTACGGAAGAAATTTTTTTGGAACATGCTTTCCATATGGAATATTTAGAATGAAATTGTTTATACATGTAATAATGTTCCCAAGGGACATCTGTCATAAGGAACAACTATACATTGACATCAATACTATCAAGTTTTAGCACAAGATTCAATTGATACACAAGTAATTAAAATCTTCAAAACATTTTTAATATCGGGTTTGATACGATATCCACTTTAAAGTCTAATTTGTCAACCTCAGTGTTGAATATGTACCATTTCGTAACACGTCTAGTAACAGTTACTAGGATGTATATTTTGATTTGACTACAATACTCGTAATGTTTAGCTCTATGACGAAAAACAATATTGTTGTTCTATACGAAAACGCTTTTCCTTAGAATATATGGTTACATAGTTAACATAACATAGTTATATTAGTGGTATTATAATACCTTTATCATGCAGGTCAGGCGAAGCTGAGAATACTACTGTTCGGTCTTCAAGGGTCAGGTGTAAGTTCTACTGCAAATACCATCATTGGTGTAGCTCGATTTAAAACAGGACTTTCGTTTGAACCAATAACTACTTATTGTAAGAGTGAAGCTAGTGAGGTATTCGGCAGACAAGTGGAGATAATTGACACGCCGGGGTTCCCAAATACGATCAACGCGGAAACAGTCAACAAGGCATTTTTAAGTCTAAAGCAAGGATTCGAAATTTTGGCGCCTATTTTACCTATTCATCGATATACGGACGACAGTAAACCCATGGTTTAATGCCTTGAAAATATGATGATATAAAAAGACATGTGATCATAATATTCACTGGTCTAGATAAGGTCGAACAACCATTAGAAAAGACCAAGCAAGATATAAAAACCAGTGAATCACTAAGGGAACTTCTACAGTTCGTTTCCGGCCGATTTATCATGTTTAATAACCGAATTACAGATGGAAATCAAGCTAAAAGCCCTCTGGGAATGGCAGACAAAGTTGTTTCATAAAACTATTCTCATTTCATTGACAGTCGTATCTTCAATGAACGTTCTTCGTTGCAAATGAACAGAATTATAGAAGGAACGAATTAAACTTGGGGTGCTTTTGTAATTAATAAACTAAGTGGAGTAGTAAGATGCAACATTTTATGAATAATGACGTACAAATTATTTGGTCGAATAGAATCTAAATGAGAAATAGTGACATATGCATGTATTCTTCTTGTTCTTCAAATAAATCAATTGTAAATGAATGAAAATAACAATTGCTTGCTTTTTTCTCCTTACTAAAGGTGCTTGCCCATCAACTGCAAAATGCCAAATTAATTAGTTTATACTATCATTTGAAAAGTAAATTTTTGAATAGGCTTCATATGAACAACCATTTAGTAAAAATATAAGAGGCAAATTAAGATATATATATATATATAATGTAGAATGTATTGAGCAGAAGGTAGATTGGTTTTCATTTGCTTAATATCCCATGCAACCATTCCGACTTTTTAATCAGTCCCGACGTGTTTGTATTTATAAATCTCGGACAACAGAACAGTTAATTGTGTCACAATTTCACAAATATGACATATTACACACACATAATACAAGGGCTAAGACACGGTGATTTAAAACAAAGGAAAAGAAAACAATTCTTAATATGGTTCTGTGTTAAATGAATTCAAAGGAAACTGGAAATTTTTCATTTTTAAATAAGGATTGAAATAATTCAATACGTGTTGGTATTGACTATATGGAATTATGACAAATATCTTTATAACTAAGAAAGACTAGAGTGAGTGATGTTTTGGTGACCATTCAGACAATCCATTGTTCGAACTACAATCATATCTAGACCGAATATATGTGTAAAGATTTACGCTTGGAATCAAATTTTAACTACTTGTTCATAGGGGTACCTAATATCAGTAGTTACATGTAGTGCTGCGTACTGCAATGAGGGTCCAAGTAAGCTTTTGTCATCACTTGGCGTCTATCGTCCGTTGTTGTCGTCCGTTGAAAAATCGTCGCTTTTGTGGTAAATGTTTGTGTAGAGTGTCCACGTGAATCCATCATATCTAAATTTAGGAGAAGACAATCTTTTGATAGACGTTAAGGAACAAGTTAAAATCATTGAAATGCTATTTGTAGAACAATTACTAGGGGCCGACATAAAACGATAGTTAACGGGTTTATTGTGTAGGTTAGTTTATTGTAGAGTAACTTTATTTAAAATTCAGACAAAAGAGCTGTGAATGCTTGAAATTGAAGAATTTATCATAAAAAGCAATGTAACCAAGAATAAGTGGTTTGCCTCCTATTAGAGAAACCCATAAGAAATAAAATGGTTAGAAGTTGTATCCATTCTACTGACAAATGATCATATTAGATGTCAACTGTTTCGGGTGAACAATTTCGTTTATTTGAAATCTGCACTTAACTTGCTTTAATAAGGTTTTTCGGCTTTTTTTTGTCATACAACATGGCATTGCATGCAGTTAAGACTTAACCTAAAGTTCTAATTTTTGCATTATTTCTGAATGAAGTCAATAAAACAAGTTTATCATGATTTGCCTATAGTAAAGAGATAGCTCTTTGTCAAATACTATTGTGATTTAACAAGTTTGGTTGGTTTTTTTTTATGGTGGCTTTTTATATAATTTAGGCAATTGGTATATACTCATATAAGAATCCCAAAACTTCACTTTAAGTTCAATTTTTAACCAGTTTAGCAAGTTGTCCAGCTGATAGATATATAAAATCCACGATAAACCGCAGAAGTATCATGGTGTAATCTAAAAATGTCTCTTTTTCAATTTGCAGAAAAAAGTAAAGACAGTATTTTCATTTACGTCTTATGTTTGGACTACACATTTTTTATTTATTGAACAATCTAAGGCATAGTGGTTAGAACATTGTTTTCTTAGTAGGAAGCAACAAATTAGAACTGTTGATATTAGGAAAAAAATAATCATATTGGTCACTGATAATATTAATATGCAATTTCTTTGCAAACCCCTATTACATGTATCATACAGTATAATTTGAGCTTATATTAAGTAAAATCTAAGGCTATATATGTTTTTCTTTGCTAGAAATAGATCATAGAATTAATGTTCTTAAGTAATGCAGAATTTAAAAATAACAAGTTTGGTTCTGTTATAGATATAACACCACTAAGTCGGCCCAACATGAAAGACATACCAGAAAAAAGTACATATTTTTTATTTTTTTCTCTTTTTTTCTCTCTTTTCCTTTTTTCCCCCTTTTTTTTCTTTCGTTAATTTCATTTTATATTATAGTCAAATATTTTTTATATATTCAACATTTTTTTTCATGAACTCTATTTTATATTTTTTTCATGAATTCTATTTTATATATTTTCATTCATTCTGTTTCATATTTTTTTCATTAATTTATTTCATATTTTTTTCATTTATTCTATTCTATTTTATATTTTTTTCATTTATTCTATTTGATATTTTATTCATTAATTCTGTTTTTAAAAAAAGTTCTATAATTCTATCTTATATCTTTGCCATAATTTTATTTTATTTATTTATTTTTTTTCATTAATTCTAAAATATTTTGGTCAGATACTAAAAAAAAATATATTATTAATTCTATTTTATATTAGTCAGATATTGTTTAATATGTTTTTTACATTACTTTTTTTATATTTATACTGTATCTACCTTATTTAATTGTTTTTAATATTTCCTTAGTTTTGAATGAAATATGACGAGTCCAGAACCAATCCTATATATACTAATACATACTCTTTGTATATGATTTTTATTCTTTTTCTATTTTGTCCAATTCGATATTTTAGCATAAATATATTCTATGTTAATATTTGTTGTTTTTTAGGTGTTTTTTAAGGCTTTTCCTCATCAGGTATCCCAAGACTCCTAAATATTAAAATAATCAGTTGAGAAGGAAAGTTCAAAGCATCCATGCGCATAGAATTTAATTTCCTGGATATTGGGATACGACACCTGGTAAATGTGTATTGATGTATTGTACTCTAAAGTCAATCAATTTATGTTTTGATATAACTACTGTCTTTTATGTTGTGACGTTTTCTATAATTTGGAGGATGTAAGTAGGTCCTTTAAATTTTTGTGTCTTTTATATGCTATGATTGGAGGTTTTGGAAACATAGTATTTTGTTGTTTCATTTTGTTCAATTAGGTGCCAATGTTTTTTTATTGCTTTATTTAGTCCATTAAAGGCAGGATTAAATTTGGTGGCTAACACTAATGGAGGCATTGCTATTTTGTTTTTAAGCTATTTTGTTTTTAAGCTTGTATCTTAGGCAATCTTTTCTTTCCTTATGCAATGCTTTTGTTATAATGGGGTTAATATCCTTTTCTGAGTATCCCCTCAGGAGAAGTTTTGTTTTGAAAGTTTCAATTTCTTTTAGTGTATTATTTTTGTTATAAGATGATTTCATAAAACGCTATATTTCAGCAGTAATGAATCCATTGAACACCGAAGATGGGTAAGCTGACGTTCGTTCAAGATACTGAAAGTTATCAGTAGGTTTACGGTATAGTTTTACGTCTAATATATTATGATTAAGGAATCTGTTTCCTTTAAAAATTGTGACGTCAAGAAATTAAATGCTAGTGTGTGATATTTCATGCGTGAATTTTATTAACGGGTATATATTATTTGCAATGTTAAATAATTCAGTAAGATTGTCTTGACTAGAATTAAAAAGAATGAATCCATCATCTCTGTATATAGATAACAGTGCTAGGTTTTCTTTAAAAGGAAATATATCAAGAATATTCGTTATGATTTCAAACATTCTTAAAACAGCTAGGGATGGGTTCATTGGAGCTTCCATTGGGATTCCACATGTCTGTCTATATACCATGCTTTGTCAACTGCTTGCAGTATTTCATCGTGAGTTAAGGAATTGTACATACTAGTTATATCAAAGGTGCACATAATTATATCATCCGGTGCCCTTATTTGTTCTATTTTGTTAATAAATGAGGTTGTGTCCTGTGTATAAGTCCATAATTGGCTTACTACTGGTTTTAGGAAGTAGTCCATAAATTGACCAATTTTTTCTATCGGCCATTGGTCTCCCAGGCATATCTATATTGTTTAGGAAATCTTTGTTAGTTTTGATTTTTTCTCTATCTTCATGATTAATTTTATGAATTTTTGGCAACATATAGAGTCGTCCCACTCGTACATTGGTAGTATTGACTAGATATTTATATGTTATATCGTCTATACACTCTTTCTTGTGTAGTTGTTTTATCATTTTTTGTATAGTGTCGGATATTTTGTTCGTATTAAATTAACGGATTTGTTCATAGCATATACTGTTGGTCAGGAAGTTTAGTGTTTGTTTAATATATAGACTTTTATCCAGAACAACGGTAGATGAATTTTTGTCAGCTTATATTATTATTATGTAAACGTAAGGTTTTTAGTGCCGCTCTTTCATGTTTAGAAAGATTATTTCTAACTTTGTTTATTTTTAGTCTGCATATTTCCATCTTTGTGGCAAAGAGATAATTCTCTATTGTGTTGTTTGCTAAAGCGGGTTTGAATCCCCCATTTTATTCTAAACGGATGATTGCTGTCCGCATTAGATTTATCACTAAAGTGATATTTGCATCGCATTTTTCTACCAAGTTCGTCATAGTCTCGTAAGAGTTTTTGTTTAATGTATTTTACATCAGGACTCGGAATAAATTTTAATCCCTTTGCAAGAACTAATATTTCATAGTTAGTGAGATTTTCCTGTGAAAATACTTCTATGTTGTGTAAACCTTTTTTACATTTTCATGAAAGTTTTTTGTGCGTTTAAGATGGCCTTTGTTATTATTATGTATACGGAGTTTCCTTTTGTATTTTATTAATCTTTTTTTCTTATCCCTTTTTCTGAGAGATCTTTTTCTATTACTCATAATAATATATTTGTTTTAAATTTCTTTTGTAACAAAACTACTTTGTGTGTTAATTATTTCAACTCTAATTGAAAGATGAAATGTCTATAGATAAAATTCAACTCTAATTGAGAGATGAAATGTCTATAGATAAAATTCAACTCTATTTGAGAGATGGATTGTAGTTTACTAATTCAACTCTATTTGAGAGATGAATTAATTTGTATTTAGTTTAATTCTATGTCAAAACTAAATTGTATAATATGTAAACTCTGTTGTAGTGTTTATCCAGTTCTGCCGCAATCCAAAAAAGATTGTCTAAGATACAAGCTTAAAAACAAAAGAGCAATGCCTCCATTAGTGTTAGCCACCAAATTTAATCCTTCCTTTAATGGACTAAATAAAGCAATAAAAAAAAATTGGCACCTAATTGAACAAATGAAACAACAAAAACTATGTTTCCAAAACCTCCAATCATAGCATATAAAAGACACACAAACTTAAAGGACCTACTAACATCCTCCAAATTATAGAAATAGTCACAACATAAAAGACAGTAGTTATATCAAAACATAAATTGATTGACTTTAGAGTACAATACATCAATACAAATTTACCAAGTGTCGTATCCCAGTATCAAAGAAATCAAATTCTATGCGCAGGGATGCTTTGAAATTTCCTTCTAAACTGAACATTTTAATATTTAAGAGGCTTGGGATACCTGATGAGGAAAAGCCTTGGTAGTTAAACCTTAACCGAAACACCTAAAAAACAACAAATATTTACATAAAAAAACATTTATGCTAAAATATCGAATTGGACAAAATAGAATAAGAATAAAAATCAAATACTAAGAGTATGTATTAGTATATATAGGATTGGTTCTGGACTCGTCATATTTCATTCATGCAAAAATATAAAGTTATATATGTAATTATAATCCTTAATTTTGGGTAACTTGAGTAACCATTTACAGAGTTATTAACATCAAGAACCTGAATTAAACGAGTCCATGCAATCAAATGTAACTGAAATTAAAATTTAAGTGAAAGTGTCGACGTGAGAATCTTAAATACAAATTACGTGTCATATTTATGTTTTGACATCAAATATTAAATTTCACACTTAATTTTAATCTGATTTAGTTTTGAATTTGACACTATCAGAGAACCTCATCAACAGAAAATGACATTGTTCTGTTTGTAAATGTTAGATTGGTCACCAGATATCTTAATTAACATGTCAATATTGTAAAATATATGTTTGATAATTATCTATTATTCGTAAGCAATACAACTTATAGAATATAAATATTACAAATATTCAATTACATCAGTAAAATATATATAATACATTTAAACAATCAGTCAAATAATCATATAAGTAAGTATACCCATATAACAGTACAGCAGAGTATGATAAAATATAACACATATTAAGCATTTATAAATGAATTTAATTACGTGCCTTCTCGGACAGGAATAAATGCTTCCCTAAATTTTTAAGTTCCTTTACACTATGAACAGATAGCAGTTGTACGAGTTTAAAATTCGAAGGTTTTCTCCAATAATATGGTTTAATAAATTTCTTTCGGAGTTCATTATACTTTTCACATACTAAAATAAAATGATATTCATCTTCAATTACATGTGAAAACAATCTGAATTTTAAAAGGTTGATATGGCGAAAAAAGTAGAACGAAAATACTGAATTCCAAGCGAATTAAAAAATAAGTTTATAAAAATGACAAAATCAAAAGCCATCAATCAACAGAACAAGTAAAAACAACTGCTATATTCCTGACTTGGTAGAGGCATTTTTCCGAGAAAAAAAAACTGGACGTTCAACCTGGTTTTATAGCTAGCTAAACCTCCTACTTGCATGATAGTTGTTTATAGTCTATGATAAAATGCTTATGTTCTGAAAACTATTCAATTTGGCATCAGTTACGTTATACCAAGATTTATGGTGTCTCGATTGATTTATACCCATATTTGATCATAAACTTTTAGGCTACTAATTATGAAGATACGACATTAAATGCAAGCTTATGGATACCTTCTCATCAATATCAAATTTAAGACTTAAGAGAGGCTGAAGATACCATAGGGATATTTTAACTCATAAAACGAATATAAACTGACAACGTCATTGAAAACAAAAACGAAAAAAGAAACAAAGACAGACAATAGTCACTCAGCTGATAAGTCCAAAGATATGTTAAGAAAAGCGGCATTAGACTACCGATAAAAAAATGTGCCTTACATTAAAGTTTACATTAAGTTTTTCAAGTTGAACATCAATATCTTTATGCCGTAATTTATTTGATTGAAGCAGTTGACGATAAAAGGAAGCGGAGTAAAGCTTATGTTACATAAATCTTACATTACTGAGAAATCTTCACTGTTTTTCCAATATCCATCAAAATATTTAACGTGTGCCTAAAATGAAACCACTGATTCACATTCGCAAATTATAATGTTGGTGTTATAAAAATAAGAAGATGTGGTATGATTGTCAATGAGACAACTCTCCATCAGAGACCATATAACGTAGAAGTTCACAATTATAGGTCACCGTACCGCCTTTAACAATAAGCCAAATCAATTTCGCATAGTAAGTTATAAAAGGCACTAACGTGACAAATGTAAAAACAATCAAACGAGAATACCAAGGACCTGATGTATGTTCAAAGCAATAAACAAAAAAACAAATATGATATATAGCAACAAACGACAACCACATACTTACAGGCTCCTGACTTGGGAAAGGCACATATACAATGGGGAAGGGTTAAAAATGTTTGATGGCGGTAAACCCTTCCCCTTACCTGAGACAGTGGTGTAACAGTACAACATCAGAACAAGCTATTAAAATCTATTGGAAAGGAATCAACTCATCAGATCGATATAAAACACACACAAAACAAATCGAAGAAACACAAAAAACACAAAGTACAGATTTGAGAGAACTCGCAGTTACGCTAAGATAGTTCAAAGTCAATAACAACCTATAAATCTTTAATCAGATTGAAATTTCCCCCTCTTTTTGTCTTCGGTTATCGTTACTGCTGGGGTGTTTTTGTTATGTTTTGTTCTTGGACGATTAAGAAAGCCCTTTCGTGACATATAATGTAACGGTAAGCAGTTATTATGTATGATAGTGAATAAATTGTACGAGTTAAGTAAACGAAAAAAGAGACAAAATTTTAATTGTCATGACATGTATATGTTTTAGAAGTTGTAGATACTTTTAAAACTTATAAAAGAAATATGTTATTTTTATAGGAATAGGCATTTTTTTTTAATTAATATTAATTCACTCATAGGGTCTTTGCATCGGAAATAAACAAATTTATTCTAAAACCAGTTGTTGGCATGATACGGGTTATGTTCTTCTCGTATATTTTATGATGGTATGATACTAAACCCCTAACGGGAGGGATTGTGTTTGATTCTTTTTATGAAGACATAATCTTTCAATCAGTTAATATGAGGTCTTGAGCTGGCATGTCCGTAATTGCTAGTAGTCCTTTGTTAATTTATGTTGATCATTGTCATTTTGCTTAGTTTCTTCTGTTACCTATTCTTACATCGGACTAGGACTTCTTTAAAACTGAGTTTTACTGTGCATATTGATGTGTGTTTGTTTTATTCTACATTGGCTAGAGGTAAAGGGTGAGGATTGGGATCTCACAAAACCTGTTTAACCCCGCCGCATTTTTGCGCCTGTCCTAAGTCAGAAAACATCTGGCCTTTGTTAGTCTTGTGTGGATTTTATTATTTTAGTCCATTTATATGTTTCGGAGTTTAGTGTGACGTCCATTTTTGCTGAACTAGTACACATTTTTGTTTAGGGGCCCAGCTGAAGCCCGCCTCCGGGTGCGGGATTTTCTCGCTGTGTTGAAGATCCATTGGTGGCTTTGGGCTGTTTTCTGTCCTTTGGATGGGTTGTTGTCTCTTTGGCACATTCCCCGTTTCCATTCTCAATTTTATTATTATTCAAGTTTTTTTTTGAACAGCTAGAAACTGATTGTGTACCAAACATAAAAATCATGATCTGTACAGAAAGATACTAAGTGTTACCTTAACCATGTGAAATAACGACATTCGGTTGGCGTGGTGAATATATTTGATTTACTGCGTTAATCGGATTACTTTCGTAGCAAACATTAACATTATGACAGTCATGCACGTTACACATGCAAAATCAGAAAACATTTTTTGACGTATTTGTTCCTGCAATTCTGGGTGTGTAAGCTTCACCACTTCACAGTTCGTTTGAGAATGAATTTGTCTCGTCAATACATCAATAAACTCAGGAGAAATGTTTTATCCCAATATACATTTGATGTGTGAGTTTGACTTTCGAAAATGCACATGTAGTTCCTCAATTGTTTTCTCGAAATAGTACTCGGGTCACATTTAAAGTTTTAAAAAAAAACTGATCTTTTTATATACGTTCATAAAGCTAGGAGTGATGCTCTTCAAACTTCATGATATGGATAACTTTTAAATACATTGTTAAATAAGCTACTTACACGCATGATAACAATGGAACTAAGTGTAGTTCAAAAGGAAAACCCCAATATAATGGAATATGCCCTAGCTATATATATATATATATATATATATATATATTGAGCAAGCACGCAGATGTGATTACGTACTTTCTGAAATATCACAGTTAAACAGCAAAGCCTATAACAATTATTTAGGTACTAGATAAACTATACATGTCCCCGTCTTTCCACCAACAATATGGTAAGGTCCACGTTAAATGGTCGCACATTTTCTTTAAATTTTGAAACTGATATAACTTGAAAAACAAACAGTATTATTTATTTACTCACATGAAACAAACCGGGATGCGGTATTCAGTACGTAGGTGAAACTGGACGATATTTATCTAAACGCACTCAAGTACATCTGTATCGTTTTAAAAGACCCAATAAATTCAAAAGTATCATTTATCAACACCTTAAGAAGCACAATCATCCTATTAAATATTTAGCAGTTCAACCTTTAGAAGTAGTAAATAAGCAGCCTGGTGAATCTCATTCAAAGTTTGTACGATCACGGAAAATAATTGAATTAGATTGGATTAAAAAATTACAGACAGTCTACCCTCTCGGTCTTAATGATAATATCATTGGAATTGGTAATATATCAAGAACCGATTATGTTAACATTTTGGATATAGTTTCTAAAACTGTTCGTAAAAACCGTTCTCATGGTCGTAGAAAAAATCGCAACCAAAGAAAATTTCGGACCAATCATTCCAATATTTCGGACCTAATTTCTATTTCAAAAAACAACGGCAGACATTATCTGTTAACAAAGCTCTGTTCATTACCGGTTAATAAGTTAAATAAAATTTTAGAGGATTGCAACACAATTTCATATAGCAGTCCTAAGTATGAAATCGTTCAAATTATAATGGCATATTGTTATTCTAAACTGTTTCCCAAAATTGATCGCCCTGAAGATCATAAAAAACAGTTTATTAAAATAAAGTATTTCAATAAAGGTTTTGATTTTGTAAATATTGCCGGTATTTTTAACGACCATTCTGTTAAAGAACAAATTCCGGGATATTTTGATAATACTGAGCTCCCTCTTATTTGTTATATTTACAAGAAATCTACCCGGAAATCTGTGTTTTATTATAGCCAATTGTGTAAAGATGTTAATATCAGTGAAAATACACCTACGTCATGTAATTGCAGTAATTCCGAATACATTTATGGACCCATTTCCCATGTTCAAACAGGAGATCTTAACATCGTTCAAGACCGAGAGTTAAAATCATTCCTCAGTAAA
The DNA here is from genome assembly GCF_021869535.1 of Mytilus californianus. NCBI lineage: Eukaryota > Metazoa > Mollusca > Bivalvia > Mytilida > Mytilidae > Mytilus > Mytilus californianus. The sequence goes on from NW_026262734.1 coordinate 56,054,928, forward strand.
GGACCTAAATATCGTCCCCCGTCAATTATTAATTGGAATGAGTGTCGTAATATCATCCACGACTCACTCCATACTTACTGTTTGAAATGGATAAAACGGGAAAAAGCTGACAAAAAATCTTTGGACTCTCTTTTTAATTCAGTAATGAACATAGTTGATATACGTATTCAACATTTTAAAGAACATTTTACTCTTAACAATAACCACAATAAACCTATTTCTCGTATCAAACATAAACTAAAAGAACTAGCCAAGTAATTTGTTGTTGTCCCGGCCGATAAAGCTTCTCATAATATTATTATTGTTTGACGTAAATTTTACATTGAGGTTCTGAAAAAAGAAATCACCAATTCACCAACATTCCAGCTGACTCCATTTTCAGAAAACGACATCTGTAACAAACATAAACTTTTAGCTACCGCTTTACAAGCAGAACCAAATACAATGAAAGTCTCAACTTTGTATTGGCTTCCGAAGCTACACAAAACACCTTACAAATATAGATTCATTTCGTCTTCAAGCCATTGTTCCACTACTAAATTGTCTATTCTTCTTATCAGTACTCTTGGTACAATCAAAAACCTGATAATAAATTGTTCAAATAAGGCCTTCGAAAATAGTGGAATTAATTACTTTTGGAGTGTCAAGAACTCGTTGGGAGTACTTGATAAATTGCATGCATATATTGGTGATTTTGAATCTGTTCAAAGTTTTGATTTTTCTACCCTATATACCACATTGCCTCACATTCTCATTAAGAAAAAATTCACACACCTAATTAAATGGGCATTTAAAAAGTGAATATATATGTTCAAACTCTTTTAGGTCATTTTTTAGTAGCAATAAACAAAAAAACTATGTCAATTGGACATGCTTTGATACTATATATGCCCTTGAATTTTTACTAGATAACATTTTTGTTCGCTTTGGAGATTCCGTATATCGTCAGGTTATCGGAATTACAATGGGGACTAACTGTGCACCACTTATTGCGGACCTTTTTTTGTATTGCTATGAGTTACAATTTATGACAAAAATCAGCAAAGACCCATCGAAACAACATCTGATACACAAATTCAATAATACTTTTAGATATTTGGATGATATTTTGGCTCTCAATAATGACGACTTCAGTATGTATACTAAAGAAATTTATTCTGTTGAACTTACTTTAAATAAAGCTAATACTAACAATGACCACTGCCCTTTCCTCGATCTTGATATCTATATCATTAACGGAAAGCTTAATACTAAAATATATGATAAAAGAGATGATTTTTCATTTCCTATTGTAAATTATCCATTTTTAGATGGTGACGTTCCCTTGTCACCATCTTACGGTGTTTATATATCTCAACTTGTTCGATTCGCTCGTGTATGTAACAATGTTTTAGATTTTAACGAGAGAAATTTATGTATTACTGAAAAATTATTACACCAGGGTTTTCGATATCACAAACTAGTCAAAACATTTACTAAATTTTATCATCGGTATAAGGACATCATTCGTAAATATAGCTCAACATGCAGACTTCTTATACGTTCAGGTATTTCACATCCAATTTTTTATGGAAATATTCTTTATAAAGCACAAAAATGTCAGTATTCACCTCTGAAGCTAACAAAACCTTTAAATAGACTTATTAAGAAGGGATATAGTTACGATACTGTTGTCAGGTCATTAAAGATTGCATATTTTGGCGTTAATATTGATTCACTTATAGGGTCTTTGCATCGGAACTAAACACATTTATTTAAAAACCAGTTGTTGGCATGACACGGGTTATGTTCTTCTCATATATGTTATGATGGTATGATACTAAACCCCTAACGGGAAGGATTGTGCCTGATATTCATATGATGAAGACATAATCTTTCAATCAGTTTAATTGAAGTCTGGAGCTGGCATGTCAGTTAACTGCTAGTAGTCTGTTGTTATTTATGTATCATTGTCATTTTGTTTATTTTCTTTGGTTACATCTTCTGACATCAGACTCGGACTTCTCTTGAACTGAATTTTAATGTGCGTATTGTTATGCGTTTATTTTTCTACATTGGCTAGAGGTATAGGGGGAGGGTTGAGATCTCATAAACATGTTTAACCCCGCCGCATTTTTGCGCCTGTCTCAAGTCAGGAGCCTCTAGCCTTTGTTAGTCTTGTATTATTTTTAATTTTAGTTTCTTGTGTACAATTTGGAGTTTAGTATGGCGTTCATTATCACTGAACTAGTATATATATTTGTTTAGGGGCCAGCTGAAGGACGCCTCCGGGTGCGGGAATTTCTCGCTGCATTGAAGACCTGTTGGTGACCTTCTGCTGTTGTCTGTTCTATGGTCGGGTTGTTGTCTCTTTGACACATTCCCCATTTCCATTCTCAATTTTATACTAGTTGTATAATATAATGTTTGTGAAGGCAACTATTAAAACGATAATGAGTTAAAATAGGGGACTTTATGATTATTTTATTTTCAGTATAATTTGGATATATATATATATATAACAGTCATTTGTGTTTGGTTGATGTCTCATTGGCTATCCCCAAATCTCCATTTATTCACAAAGAAATGATTGTATCAATATTTAGCATGCCTCAATTAAGGGATTCCAGTTGGCTTATACCATATTACTTCAAAAATTGTGTGTGTCAAAAGATTCAAACCTGAGTATTTTGTCTAGAATTCAAGGAAACAATGACAAAGGATATGGGTTATCATCCGTCTGCTAATTTGTGTCCCATGATGCAAGAAAATTCCGCCTTTTTCCAGTCTGGGCACAAATGGGAGGGAAACGATTTTATATATAGGAGAATTTTTAATATACCTAGTTGTCGCATTAACTAAATTATTTCGCCATGTGGCACATGCGACAGACTTATTGTCATGAAAACGCGATCGTATACCGTGCATTTGCTTTTGAAAACTTCCCATGAACATTATACTACTGTGTATATTTAAATGATGCAGTCTGGAACGACTAAGTTTCGAGTTGATATGCATAAAGTCATGTATATAATAATGACATATATTGACTAAATATTAAAATAGTATAATAGTTCGATTGATAGTTTTTAATTAAATAATAAAAGCAGAAAAGGAATAAATCTAAATTGAAGCAGTTCAAAGTCTTATTTTCCAAATCCAAAACTGCCTAAGAAGCGTTCTGAAATTGATTTCTTACTTTTCTCGTAGTCTTGGAGAACTAGCTCAAGATTTTTGTTAGTTTTATGCGAAAAAAAATCAGTTTTAATGCATTCTGACATATTTCCTTCAACAACTGCAATCACTACATCTAACAGTTCTTTGGCTTGTTGTTCGCTATTGCTTGTATTATCAAATAATAAAACACGTTTTCCACAAAACTCCAGCAATTCACTCAAATTTTCACTTTCATAGATTTTATTTTTCAATCCCGCCCTATCTTGTCCAGTCTCATCAATTTTTGTCAATATGACAATGACATGCCTAGACAAATTCTCAAAGCACTTAAGACAATGAATCATATGATGTAAATCTTCGTTTATTCTATCCAACGGCAGTACAACCAGGACAATGTGTGGTCCTGGAGGCATGAGCATAATACTTTTTTTAAGTCCTGGGAATAGTTCTTCTGCAGTCCTCATTTTTTTGTCGCATACAAATCCAGGTGTATCCACTACCTTTAATACATGACCAAAACGTGTACAACTTTCCATCTGACATTCCTTCGTAGTAACACCAAGAGTAACGCCGTCCGGAAACATTTTTTCTCCTACTATAGTGTTAGCAGTTGCGCTCACGCCAGAGGATGGTAAACCCAAAACTACCATTCTGTATTCATTCGAATCTAGAAAAGCAGAATGAAATAAAAACGTTTAAAGGAGAACTGGTTATATAAAGATGAGAAACAAATGTCGTTATATTAGTAAACATTTATTTATTGTAGATAAAACAAGTTAAACTGCGAGCTACTGATCACTGCTGATACCCCCGCCCAAATATTGCGGTAAACAGGAAGTTGTTGAGTAATGAACCTGAATACGCATCACACGGTATAGCTTATATTAACCATGAAACCCAATTTCAGAAATCCTTGTATTGTAGTTCCTGAGAAAAATGGGATTTAAATTTTCAACTTGGCTATCATGTGTAAAATGATACAAGTGTTCGGTAAACAGGAAGTTGTTGAGTGAAGAATATGAAAACGCATCACGCGGTATAGCTGACTTTAATATAATATATAAACCCTGAAATCAAATTTCAGAAGTATTTGTATTGTAGTTCCTGAGAAAAATGTAACAAAAATTTTCAACTTGGCTATCATGTGTAAAATGATACAAGATTTCGCAAACGGTAAACAGGAAGTTTTCTAGTGATGAATCAGAACACTCATCACACGGTATAGATGACTTATATAAACCCTGAAGTCAAATTTCAGAAGTCCTTGTAATGTAGTTCCTGAGAAAGATGCGACGAAAATATTCATGGGACGGACGGACTGGCTGACGTACGGACAGACAGAGGCAAAACAGTATACCCCACTTTTTTAAAGCGGGGGTATAATTATAGAAAACCTTCACTTTTCGTTCATAATATCTATATATCATTGTGTCAGTTAGAAATACACAAATCAAAACACCCACACTGTTCAAGAAAAGTACATCAACTATTTCATGGAGGACAAATCTCTTCAAAGAGTGTTGTTAGAACTTAAACACATTTTGCAGTAGCATATTACATGATACATTATTTGGAAAAGTCAAATTGTTTTAGAACTGACACAAATTGAAGACTTCAAATTGGGATCTATGACAAACAAAACTATTTTGAAATTACACAATTACTTAAGTTATTTTTGGTATTTGGTTTATGAAATAGAAAAGGATTTACAAGTTTTGAACATCATAGTTATACACTTGTGTTCGTGTATTTATCTAATTTCCCATAAAAATAATGGAATATAAAAATGTGAATCCATCCTAAATGATAATATTAGCAAAGACAAATACCATAAGTAGAAATGGATTAATTCATTTTTCACGAAGTAGATTTACGTAACAAATGTACATACTTTGTTGGGTATTGTTATCACTGAATGACGAGCATTCACCATGTGATTTTATCTTTGTCCAGTCATCTTTGGCAGCTGTTGATGGATGTATTTTTTCTGCAATCTCATTTCCTGAAAACATAAGAAAAATTGTTTCGTAATGCACACTATATGTCATTGATATTACTGTTCTCTGACTTAAAGAATTAACGAGCCAATATTACATACGACAATTTTCTAATTTAAATCGGGATTTTGAATTTGGACAAGTCAGCTCGGAAAGAAATGTATGACTGAAAATTAAAAGTCAATTGATCATGAACAATTGAAAGGTCTTTCCTTTTTCCTTTTTGTTAAATGTACACTAATTCAGAATCAGAATGCTTTAAAACACCGAAATCATTGAAATAGGGTAAAAACACGAAGTATTAAAAATGTCATATCTTCTATTCATAGCCTTAAAAGTTAAAAAAAAAGTGGTTGCTAAGGACTTATATGTTGTTGCTAGGGACAAACATGTCATTTCCAGTATTAAAAATTTCATATTTATATTATTCATTGCCTTCTAAGTTCAAAAATATATGGTTATTAAGGTTTTGCATGTCGTTTCTAGGGACCTTGACCTAACTTTGTAGATAATATTATGCTAAACATTTTTGCAGTTCAAAGTTTCTTTCTATCTCTAACCTCTTTTGAGCTATAAGCAAAACATCTTCATTTCGGACCCCGATAAACAGTTTAGGTGCCCTAGGTCCATAATAGTTGGTCCAATAATTTAAGACCCACATAACAAATGTAGATCTCGACAAAACACAAATTTTCTCCATTACACTTTATCAGCCATCTTTTACGGTTATTGAAGAAATTGAGGAAATCCGATAACAAGCTAAGGTCAAAATCTAGGTCATGACCTTGATCTTGGACCTTGAAGCATTTTCATGGTCACATGAAATGACGATCATTGGTGAATATTATGGAACGCCACAGCTGTCTTATGTGGAACTCTGATATTACTTTATGTTGTTTTATTATTACTTGATGATATTTTGTCTTTACTTAATATGGTTTTGACATTACGTAATAATGTTTTGATATAACTCAATATGGAATAGTCATTACTTAATGATATTTCGATATTACACGATATGGTTTCGTATTGACTTGATATAGTTTTGTCATTACTCAATATGGTTTTGTCAATTCTCGATGTGGTTTCACCATTATTTAATGTGGTTGTGTCATTAGTCAATGTGGTTTTAACATTACTTGATGTAAATGTGACTTAACGTTATGTAGTTGTTTCATTATATATATATTACATGATGTGGTTTTGTTATTTTGTAATAATGATTTGCCTATTTTTTATATGGTTTTAACATTACGTAATGATGTTTCAAAATTTGACGATTTTACACTACATGATGTGTTTGTTTCATTATTTGATGTGGTCCTGTCATTCTTTGATGTGGTTATCCCATTACTTGATGAGGTAAAATCACGTGACCAATTCGGAAAAACCTGTTCTATTTTTAGATAGATTCCCATGTTGTATGTGCCTGGGATGAGTGTGGCCATCCATCGAATTAAAGTTCAAATTAAAGTTCGGGTTACTATTTGAGTTATACTTTGAGTTAGTCTTCGATTTCGAATTCAAGTCATTATTAGAATTAAAGTTTTAGTTAGCATTGAGTTTCGAGTTGGACTTCGAGTTTGAGTCACATTTAAAGAGTTCTAGTTACAACATTAAATTTGAGTCACTTTTTGAGTTTGAGTAAGAATCGAATTTAAGTCTCATTCAGATTAATTAAGATTTTGAGTTGAAATTCGAGCTATCTTATATGAGTTCGTAATTAAATTTCCTATCGCGGAACAAGGACTTTTGCTCGGGATTCCGAAAAGAGGGCTCCTGGGTATGCGTACAAAAGATGAACAATGTTACAGTATACAAAACGCAACATAGAAGTTGAAATAAAGTTAGATGTGGTGTGATTGACAATGAGACAACTATACACCAGAGTTTTAATGCAGTGGGTGTAAGAAATCATATATAGGCAACCGTACAGCCTTTAGCACACCGTATAGTCAGCTACAAAAGGCCACCATGCACCATGTGAAAAAATTCAAACGACAAAACAAACGGTTCTATTTATATTTAAACAATCTACAAAAAAAAATGACACACATTTATACAACGACAACAATTGAACTTCATGCTCCTGACTTGGGGCAGGTACATAAAGAAAGTGCACGTGGTGGAGTTTAACATGTATGTGAGCGCTAAATCCTAACCTTACATCGGACTGTTACAGTTGTGTGACAGCACAAAACGAGAAAAAAAATGTAAACTAGACAAAGTGTTGCCCTCGCACTCAACTCATTCAAATTAACCGCTTATACCCCAAAAATGACAAAAAAAAAGTTCAATTATCTCCCAAAAGAGCAAAAGATAATAAAAATAAAAACCCTGACCACATGCACACCTTCAATAATTGTACAAACAGCCAGCAGAGTGAAAACTTCCTAGCATTCAAACTGTAGGAGGAGTTATCTGGAAACGCTCTTCTTATGCAAGTAAATTTCCCAAAAAATTACAAAAGAAAGTTCAACTATCTCCCAAAAGAGCAAATATTAATAAACATTAAACCCTGACCACATGCACACCTTCAATATATGTACAAACAGACAGTAAAGAGAAAACTTCCTAGGATTCAAACTATAGGAGGAGTTATGCGGAATAACTATATATCCATAATGGGACGGACAGACGGATGGACGAACAGGGGTAAAACAATATGCCCCCCAACTTTCAGTTGCGGTGGCATACAAAACAGTTTCATTTGGCTGACTCAATAGATCGGTATGACTGGGTAATATAAATTCATCGGGGTGATCTCGGATGCTCCAGAAAGGCACCCGTCGTGTTATTCGAGAAAGTACAAACCCAGTGATTTGGTTTTATTTGGTAGTTCACATTCAAGGAAAAGATAACGGGATTATGGTTACGACCACTGGAACATGTCCGTCGTCACATGTGAAACAGATATTCCAAAAAGTTTATTTTTCAATTAGTGCGAGGTAGATCAGGGAATTCAATTGATTACAAATAAAAGATAGATATTCATATAAGTTCTCTAAAACAAAATTCGGAGAATTTTTATTTTATAGTATGTATGCGTTGTCGCTAAGTCCGAGCCCCTCTCCCCCCGTTTCCCTGTAACTTTAGTGTGAGTTGATTTGAAGTGTTTCATTTGTTAACAATAAAGTTCAAGTCTTTTGATTTGTGTCGAGCCTGCGACATCAATGTAGAGGCAGTGAGACACAACAAACCTATATTTCGTCGTCGACAGTGGCGTCGGCGTCGGCGTCTCCATCTCCATTTTTTTTTTATTTCTATTGATTTTAACCTTTCATTATACATGTTACTAAACATGTATGCCATCATAATTTTGTACTTTTAGAATATCATACTGTATTTGTTTACCTCAACTATAATAATTGTATCTGTATTTATATTGTATGTTTCTCTATAAACTTGTAATTAGTTTTTAGAGAATAAAGTATCTATCTATCTATCTATCTATCTATAGATCGCTAGGTTTCTAGTTTTTTACATTTTTCATTTCGGGACCTTTTATATCTTACTATAGGGTATAGATTTTGCTTATTGTTGAAAACCATACAGTTTTGTTTTAGTTAAATAAAACCGAATTAAACTGTTTTGACATGATAAATTTGTAAACCTCCATGAAGTGTTTTAAAACTTGTATAGGAGTTATTCCTCAATTTCAAGAAAAAGCATCTACAGAAAAACATTTTTTTTTTAATTTTGTTTTTACCGATAAATGTATAGACAAATGTACAGCCGATCGACATGACGCTTTTACACTTAGAGCAAAAATATCAGGCGAGACACAGGGTTCCGTGGAATATTTTACCAATTTATTACAAAAAACTGCTTCCGTTTGAGAACTTAGGATAATAACAGCAGGACCAAGTGGATTGGGGATATCCCAATTATGTACGAAATACTGTAAACTTGTTAATACTTTTTTTCTTATTATTGTCTGTCGTTCCCCTTTTTCATACCAAATAACTTTGAACAACCACTCGAGCTTTAATTTGAACTTTAACTCAATGGATAGCGATACCCATCCAAAGCACATTAAACAAATGATATATTGAAATCTGTTTAGAAATAGAACATATTTTTTTCCGAATTGGTCACGTGGTTTTACCTCATTAAGTAATGGGATAACCACATCAAAGAATGACAGGACCACATCAAATAATGAAACAAACACATCATGTAGTGTAAAATCGTAAAATTTTGAAACATCATTACGTAATGTTAAAACCATATAAAGAATAAGCAAATCATCATTACAAAATAAAAAAAAAACACATCATGTAATGAAACAACTACATAACGTTAAGTCACATTCACATCAAGTAATGTTAAAACCACATTGACTAATGACACAACCACATTAAATAATGGTGAAACCACATCGAGTAATGACAAAACCATATTGAGTAATGACAAAACTATATCAAGTCAATACGAAACCATATCGTGTAATATCGAAATACCATTAAGTAATGGCTATTCCATATTGAGTTATATCAAAACATCATTACGTAATGTCAAATCCATATTAAGTAAAGACAAAATATCATCAAGTAATAATAATACAATATAAAGTAATATCAGAGTTCCACATAAGACAGCTGTGGCGTTCCATAGAAAATCCTAGGTGGCTACAACTTACGGTTTCTGAGTTTTAGTGGCCAACCGACATCGGTTAATTTTCAAAGGGGGATAACCCTACCAATGAGTCGTTGAATCTTTTCGATCCAAATGTAACGAAGAACCAGGGTCTGGTCCTGAACAAATTCCACCATTCGGCTTTTATCCTTATGGTGAAAGGAAAGACCTTAATTACAGGTTTCATGAATGAAAAGTACAAAAGTTTGTCACATTACCGACAATGCTATTTTTGGCAATAATTTTCTTAAATTGCCTTTTAAACTATTTATGGGAAAACTGCTGACACATTGTTTTGAGTGCTATATCTGTGTTTGATTTAACCGTACTTAAATATATATGGTCCCATGGCTTTTCTCGGTAAATGTGTGGGTTTTTTTTACCATACCTAGCTTACGAAAATTTTTTTTAAAATTATCAAAATAAAAAAAATCTCCATCCATATTTAATTTAATATTTTACTTTTAAGGACAAATTTGTGCTTGCTTGAAACTTTATTCATAATGATTCCTAGGCGAGTAAATTATATATAAATGAAATATCAACCAAGAGCCAGCTATTTTTATGTCATGTTCAATTCACTTATAGCTGCGCCCATGTAACTTTATTTAGTACATTGTAACATCATGGTAAATACAATTCGGCGATAAGTCTTATTCGGAGAATCACAATCGGGAAAAGAGAACGGGATTATGACAATTGTAACATATCTTTGGTAATCTGTTAACAATTTTGTATATTATTCAAATTTAAATTTTAAAGTTAAGGATGATTAAGTGCAGTAGGGACCTAAAATAAAAGCAAGATATGATCAGATTTGATTTAGTGCACTCGACTCCAATTTTAATTCATTAGGATTATCAGTTTTCTTACCAAAGTTCGGCGGTTCTCTTCAGGCACTTGGTCTTCCTCCACCAATACAAACTTACCGCCACGAAATAGCACAATATTGTTTAAAGTGGCGTTAAACATCAATCAATCAAATCAATGTCATTGTTTTTTTTCAATGGGATTTTTTTTAGAATACCGCTATACTACAAGCAGTCAAACCACGGAAATCTACTGTTTATACGGTATTTCACATCCTGATATGACAGCATATTCTATACTCAAACATCAGTGGTCTGTAGTTCGGAGTGTATGTCAAACAGTAACGAAATACACAACAGATGCTGAAATAATCTTTTTCACAAAGAACATATAGACGCATCAATACCATTATACTATGAGTTAAATTAAGCAAACATAGGAACGTCATTTTGACATCGTTATGTATGGTTTTCAAATACAAATTCGTAACATACATCCCTAGAAACGGAAAACATACGAGGAATGCAAACCGTTTGAAAATGCATCTGATTGACCATAACCAACAAAAACGTTAGAAAGAAACGTTATTTGTGTATTTCTTCAATGTGGAAGTGTTATTATATGCGTCGATACCTTTGAAGAATAAAATACAACTTACCGGTTTCGAAAATTGTTCCACATGTAGGACAACATTTGACCCGATAAGAACACTTCGTACAGTCCATCTAAAAAGAAAAAAGAAAAAGAAAATCGATTGTGAAAATATAATTGTGAGGCAATATATAGTCAACTACATGTACATTGACTGAATAAATTTTAAAACAGAAAGGATCTATAATTAAGAAAAAGAGATAAAAGATCTTTTTAATTCAATCAAAGGGTTCATGATGAGTAAAGTAATTGAGAACACAAATAATTTTGACAATCATATGTAAATATGGATATACTCAATTTAGTAAATGATCTTAGGCAAATACCAGACCAGAGCTAGACTCATACACGTATATGTATGTGTAAAAAACATTAATAAAACAATTTATATATTGATTATTAACTGGCAAATATTCGTAAACAAATTTGTACTATATTGATAGTTTTCTGAGTTCAAAATATGTATTATAATGTTATTCAAATTTTTCTTTTAGGGTGAGAAGGGGGGTTGATTATTTATTTTATTGCACATAGCTACACATGATCGGTTTACAATTTGACAATAATTTATTATCAAAGAAGTGCGTTTCGCTTAAACGAACTGAATAGTGAATTTATCTTCAAGTTATCTTATCTGAATTAATCTTTTTCGAAAAGAAAAAAAAAGACAACGTTTGCATTGATTTCAAATAACTGTTTTATTAAATAGATCATTTAGAAAACATATATTTTTAAAAGAATTTACAGTTCGTTTATCTGGATCATTTCTGGATGAAACAAGAAAACGACTGCGGGGATTTTTAAATTAGTTTCTGGAAAGCACATTCACAGAGCGACCGTTTTGTATTTTACTCTAAAAAACTTTTGTTTAGTTTCCTACCATTCACACAAAAGAGCTTTTTCAATGTACAACCCTTACATAATCGGATATTTTTTTCACAAAGTTATTATAGGATGTCAATATATTTTATATAAACAAATCTAAATTGAAAACAACGTTCAAACCTATGGTTGCGTTGGATAAAAACCGCAATTTTTATACGTGTGCATGCAAAACAAATTTCTTGGTAGAGGGGTCTAAATACAACACAAACAACATTTTCCAAAAGACCAAAAAAAGTGAAAAAGTATATTATAACAAAACGCATTTGACTAGCAGGTCTTTTTATTATATATATATATATATCGTGTTCAATGTTATTTACTTTTTACTATTTGAAAATTCTTGAACTTTTTCTTTAAATTGGTTGTTCATGTACTTGCACTTTCCACCAAAAATACTTTTTCATAAATTTGCATTTCGAAAGAAGTCGCGTAAAGTGCATCATGATTTTCTTTAGTCGAAAGCTAGATTAAAAAGTACTTTGGTGTTTCTGTAAAAACAATGTAAGATGACCTCACTTTTGATGAGCGATATCTTTTTGTGACAAAAATGAACTCATTTGCGCCACAACTTAATGGCGCTATTAGAGGATATGTTTATTGGCGCAAATGCTACCTTTAATTTTTTTTAAATAAAGTGGCGCAGAAGTAGCATTGGCGCAAATAAGTTGTTCATTTTTGGCACAAAAAGATATCGCCCAATATGTAGCAATCGCATATTGTTCATACAATATTTATCTGTCAATTAAACAAGCCAGAATTTAATTGAATATATTTCAAATCATGTCGTGAATCGAATTTTATGCCAGATATAAACGAAAAAGTCATACATGTACTGAAACAGTTTAACGGTATCACGCGGACCTCAGATTACAGTAACGGGGACATCATATCATTAAACATAATTTGATAAATTTTTTTTTATTTTCTAATCGCAGCTTAATCAAAACTATATTTTATATCATATTTGAGGTAATTTAATGTATTTTCCAATTAAATCAGTTGAAAGTTATTATCTTTTTTTTTTAAATTTAAACCTCTGAATTTGTATATTTACCGTTTTGTGCACCCGGACATTTTACAGAAAAAATGACAAGATTTTGAAAAAAAGAATCGTAGTTAAAATGTGATAACTATAAGTAATAATAATTTAATCAATCCGCACTGTGAAACTTAAGCCAAATCTCGACCGTGCAGAATAAAGCATGTAAATTCTTCTTGGGTGTAGGAAAACACACTTCGAATATAGCGACACGCGGAGATATGGGCTGGACCTCGACCAAGACCAAACTAAGAAAATCGTGTGTTCGCTTACTTTGTAAACTTTATAGACTTGATGAGAATCGTCTCCTAAGTAAGATTTGGAAATGGTCATTCAGATGAAGAAAAGGTTGGACTTTTGAGGTAAATAAAATTGTGGACAAGGTGGAGAGTAATATGGTTGTACAAAACATTGGTGTTTCTGTAAACAATGCAATGCAAGTGGACCAGTCCATGAAAAGCTCATCAACTTGGGCAATGTAGAATGGCGTAATGAACTTTTAAATGATAAAGGCAACCAAGTAAATGGAAACAAACTTCGTACCTATCGACTCTATAAAGACAATGTTAATGTTGAAACATATGCTAGAATAAACATTCCAAAATATTAGAGACGATGCATGGCAATGTTTCGCGCTGGCTCGTTGCCGCTTGCCCTGGAGACCTGGCGTTACTCCAGACCGCCTACTCCGTATGAACATAGAATTTGTAGATACTGTGAACTAGGTGAAATAGAAACAGAAAAACATTTTCTAATGAATTGTTCATTATATTCAGATTTAAGATATGACGTTTTTCTTGAATGCGTCAAATATATTGAAAATTTTAACAGTATGAGTCAAATTTGATCAATTTGTCAATATCATGAACTGCGAAGAAATACATTAATATTTTTGTAAGAGTCTGCATAAATTCTTTTTACGTCGAAAACTTTTCACATTCGACTAGTGATATAACATGATTAAGGTTAATCTGATTTTTGCTTTAATTTTAAGTTATAACTTTATACTGAAGTGAAGCAATTTTTTATTTAATGAATTGCAAAATAATTAACTGTGATAGTTATAGTATGATAGATTAACATTATTTTATTTTATCTTTATTTTATTTTTTTAATCATCTAGATTAATTTTTATTTATTTATTTTTTATTCAACAGACAACATGATTGTAACTTAGTGTAAATACAGATTTTTATAAGAATTTAGTGTAAATATAGAATTTTAAAAGTGTCTCATACAATGTAAGTCAATTTTATGGTTGGGTATTGATTTAATGTTTTAGCTGATGATATATATATTCATTGTGTACTTTATTATGTCAATCAATATGTGATACTATAATAAAATAAATGTATCTATCTTATCTTATCGATATCAAAGACGAGCAAATGACAAAATTGTTATAGCGGGTTCTGCCGTAGAATGACGTTAAAGGTATCGGAATGTTCATAATATTTCTTAAAATGATCATATAAAAAGCATATAATCAGCTTTTTAATATATATTTCTTTGGGATATACACTCGAATTTAGAAAAAAAATATATTCAGAAAAACAGCACAAACTTGAATAACAGACTATCTACTTGTCACACATTTTCAAACAGACACCAATATCGTGCACACCGTCACAACAAAAAATGATCATAAGGTGTACACACGCACTTTTCATTTTGTTGCATAACTATTAAGATGTTAACCAGTAACTTTCATATACCCTACATAAAAAATTTCAGAGTCTTTATATATATTTGTTATTCTTTAAATCGAATCGTTTGGCTAACATGATCAGCTTACCTGTTATAAGAAGAACGAATCCGCTGTAAAATATGAATATCGGGCGGTATTGGATATAATAGTTTATATACGTTAAATAAGGTAAAAAGGGCGGAGACAAAATAAATTTATATCACTGGATAGAAACAGGTAGTCGAAATATGTGAAGTTGTAGCGGATTGAATGTATCAAATGAATTGAAATGATAGTACCTTGATAACCTTTTTTAAAACAACATTTTTTTTTGTATAACGTACATCTTTTCTTAACATTCTGCTAATTGTTTAAAAAAATCTCAAATTGGTCCTGCTGCACTCACTCACAGAAAAAGGTTTCAATTTATAATTCCTGGCTGATATCTTACGATTGTATAAACTTTATTAGGGAAAAAATTATCATTTATGTTCTTCAATGTTTAGTAGTTTGGTATAAAGTACAAAGTGATCGACAACACCTTCTTTTAGAATCATACCAAAAGGTAAAAAGTACAGATTTTATCTATCATTGTGTCTTTGGTAAGTTATTTAGGTATGTAATGGGATTCATTCGTGATTCCAAGCCTGTTGAAGAGGCATTAAGGTTGGTTATGCTTATACATGTATATGACAACAACACTTGGTCTTGTAATCTATGGTGTGGAGTACTAGTAGACCTTTTCAACAATTATCTACACCTACAGTTGACAACGACTACGACAGGTAAGATGTAAGTGGTTGTCTCAAAGTAGTAATGGTTGGATATAAAAAATGTTTGCCTATTTGTAATTACCACAACGATATTTTTCTTGTTTTGGTTATAAACCATTTACTGATTTAAATTCTTGAATTTTATTTTAAATTGAGTATGAATAAGGGTATGGATGTGGTTTACAGAATAGACATAAATAGACCAATACCACAGAATCATGGGCCAAAAAAAAAGAGAGAAAAATAGGCAAAAAAAATAAAGAATAGAGAATACTGGGGTGCTAATTTATAATAAAGAATAGACAGTAATAGAGAATAATGGGAAAATAAAAGAAGAATAGAGAAAAATGCTTAAAAAAAGAGAATACAGAATTGAGGGACCCCAATCCAGACCCTCATGAATGAATAAAAAGGAAATCTTTAATATTCTATTCTATATTTTTAGAAGATGAGAATCTAGCTACTTTAAGGTAGCCAAATGAAAAAAAAAGTTGTAAATATGTAAACAGACAATTATTGTATGTCTATTGGCAAGGGCGGCACATGTCTATACAAAGTCCGTTATTTTTTGCCTTGAATGCCTTCACAATGTACTTTATACTTAGTAGGTTTTTTTTAATTCACCCATGCTATATGTTTAACTTAAATGTGTATTCAGTGACAATTTGTACAGAACATTTAGATAAGGCGAATGTCTTATTTCATGTTTTGGTTATATTTTTTCAATTCAAATAACACAAAACATAATTTGACAATAATGAGAAAAGGCAGGCACGGACAATGGACACGGCACGAATAAAGCTTAAAATCACACAATGCAACACATAAAACTGACATTTAGAGTTACCGCGTGATCTCCGAATTCAGTACCAAGCAGTGAGATCTGAACGGCTCCGACAAAACAAAGAGTTGTAAACTAAAAATTCTAACGAGAAAAGAATATACTATCGACCAACATAGTCCAGGGTTTGAAAAGGGGCAAAATTTATGCAGCGGGAGTTTTACTTAATATATAAACGGATCCCAAACCTCTCTCTATGTTTGGTCAGAGGTGAAATAAAAAAAATAAAAAGACCATTGGGACGCATAGTAAAACTAATAAGAGAAGAAAACCGAAGCGTAGATCAACAAAAGGGAAAACAAAGAAAAATAGTTGGGGGACAAGACAAAAGGGTAATTTTCTAATAGAAGACCAAAGTTCAACAAAAGGGAAAATAAAGAAAAATAATCGGGGGACAAAAGAAAAGGTCAATTTTCTCATAGAAGACCAAAGTTATATGAGAAAACACTGACTCCGTAAAACTGGGATCAACGCAAGTGCTCCGACAGGGTAAACAGTTCTAGCTTCTTACAACATACTAGACGTGTTTCCCGTGGTGATTATGCCGGGGAACGGAGAAAATGTATCAAAAACAAAGGGCCAAGGTCTGATTCATTCGGGAACTTATAACAGTCAATTATATTCAATATGTACAACAAGTATAGTGAAGATCTGCTGAGACGCAACCTCTACAATGTCCACAAGTGTGTTTTGGACGCGTTACGGACAGACAGATAGTCCCGTTGCAATGTCCTATCCGTAACTTTGTTACTATGGGGAGGATAAATTGTAGAGTCATAAAATAACATTCCAAAAACGAGTTAACGGCTGTTGGCAAGCGAAGCAGTCTTCCATGGAAAACTCGTACAACTAGATATCAATAATCATATTACCGAAGAAGCAATCACTACAAACCAGTAAAAGTCTGAAATGGCCTTTATCTGTACTCGACTGTACTGATTTTTACTCGACCAGTCTGAATTGGTCTGAAATTTACTTGATAATACTCGACTGTAGTCTGAACCATACTTAACAGTCTGAACTTGTACTCGACCCTTACTCGACCAGTACTTAACCATTTTATATGCGTCTGAACCATGCTCGACCTAGTCTGAACCATGCTCGACCTAGTCTGAACCATACTCGACCTAGTCTGAACCATACTCGACCAAGTCTTAACCAACATAGACCTATTTTTTGTATCTATCTATTGTATTTCATCAATTTAGGAACTGTTTTTAACAACAGCTATTTCCCCTGGCTAGAAATTTGAACAACAATTTGAAATTAAAAATGTATTTAATATAGCATTGAAACCAAAATTTCACAATAAACATAATATAACTTCATCACCATATTCATCAACACTTATATACATACATATATATCACCTTTAAAATAAAAATAAAACAAGCTGATCAAATAATCTCAAAACTGAATTGTGACTAATATTTTCAATGTTATTCAAAATTTTTTGAATGTTTCAGATATATTTTATGGTTACTGGACAATTTTCACCATTAACTTAAGCCTCACATAGATTTATGGTGTCAGTTGAGTTTAGTTAATAATGCAGTGAAAATTTTTTTTTATTAAAATATATATAAAATAGCATATAAAGCAACTTAATAAATTTAAAAACTGACACCTTTGTTTTGTTAAACCAAGAATTTAATATAAATAAATCATGATAATAGAACTTCCATAGTAATCCTGTGATAAACTTTTAAAGAAGGAAATGTGTTCCAAAGTTACAGTAAACATTTATTTCAATTAAATTTAAATAATTTTTGTCAAAATTAAAGACATGACATACAAGAAGAACTTTAATAAGGTTTAATAACCTCAGTACATGTGTGTTTTACAGGTAAAAAGAAAGCCCTATTTTTCTTAAACTCGTGTATTACTTATCTAGTGAATTCAAAAGGCCTTGCGATTTAAGTTTCACAGGATGTTGCAATTTTGAATGAATGTTATTTAGAATTTAATACTCTCTGACCAGGTGTGATCTTTTTCATGAGTTTGCCCCAAGCAGGAGGTATTACTTTATACTTCACCACTAATCAGAAGAACAATTTTATTAATTTCTTTAATTTTTATCCCTTTTTGATATATATTGTATATAATATATCCCAAATTATAATAATAGATATATTTCTAAAATAAGGTTAAACAATTTCAGTGATTTTGTTGGCTGTTGTTACCTCATTAAAAAGATAATTATATAACTATTGTACATTTTTTGTATGTAACCATGAAACCTATGTAGTTTTTATTTAGGAATTTAGGAAAATTAATTTTAAAAAAAAACACATGCCAAACAAGAAGCACCTTAATAAGGTTTAATTACCCTCAGTATAGATGTGGTTTTTAGGTAAAAGAAAATCTTTTTTTAACAAAACTCTAAAACTTTAAAATTAATATAATTAAATTATTATATAAGATAATTTGATTTAACTATCTCTATTCGATAAATCTGAGAATCATGTAAGAATGTAAAAATCTGTTTTTATAATCTATATTTATTTTATTGTGGCTGTTGTCATGTCAGTTAAAAAGAAATTTATTTTAACATTTAAAATTTAGAAAAAGTAGAGGTTATTTGGTCAAGTATGGTTCAGACTGGTCGAGTATTGTCCAGACCTTTGGTCGAGTATGGTTTAGACTGAAAAAAGTAGGTCGAGAATGGGTTAAGACTGTTTCAGACTAGTCGAGTAATAGTTCAGACTATTTTCAATGGCAAAGATAAGGGTCAAGTACAAATCATAACAGTCGAGTATGGTTAAGACTTGGGTCGAGTAATGTCGAGTAAAATTCAGACCAATTCAGACTGGTCGAGTACAAATCAGTACAGTCGAGTACAGATATAGGCCATTTCAGACTTTTACCGGTTTGTAGTGAATAGATTCGGATGTGAATAGATTGCCGATTTTTATTGAAAGATTTATAGAATGGAAAGAGAAATGGTTTATAATTATTTTTTTCACATATGATAAGTATTATATGAAAAAAAGGGGAAAAACACAGAAAATCCAGAATAGCTATTTGCACAATATCCGTTCTTTTGTTTTTAAATAATACAATTTAAATCGAATATGTAGTACTACGTTTATGTTACATGCATGATCTACCTGAATGATTTTTATCTTTGATACGACCCCTCTATTTCTCCTGTAAACTGTGAATGTCAATAGTCGGTGTCGTGAGTTGTTGAAAAGGTCTATTATGTCATATCATAATGTTTTTCCTGTATTGGGAGAATTTTGCGTTGATGACAGATCTTTGATAATTTCTGTTATAAATTTACTTAAAACTCAAGACGATCAAGAACTAGGCATATTTTATAGATTAATGATGAAGATTGTTTATTTCCCTCACGATGTGGCTTTAATACGCCCGTAACGGACGTATTATTTCAAATTGTTGTTCGTTTGTCAATCCATTCGTCCGTATGTCAAGATTTCGTACAATTAAAACTTAAATTTGCTTTTAGAAATTCGCATGAAATTAAACACAACATTAGAATTGACGGATGAAAGCTCCTACAATGTTGTTGGGATTCATATTTATTAAAAGAAAGCTCCTTTTTAATTATATTTTTGTTTTGTTTGTTGCTCAAGATTTACGGGCCTTTAACTGTCAGATTTACGGTAATTGTTTACATATTGCATTTTAACTAGAGGTGTATACATGTACTTAGATTAATTTTCTTAAAACGCTGTTATTTGGGTTGATTAATGGAAACTCCCGTTTTGATTTTGAAATTTTTAGATTTGTCGTTCTAGAGAATCAGGGGCCTGTTTATCGAAGCGCTCTTAGGACTAGGACATGTCCTAAGATGATCTTAGGACGTATATTTGTCCTAAGTGCGTTTATCAACCATGTTGTAACTTAGGAACAGTCATAGGAATCGTCCGCCAGCTATATATGGATCCCAATTTTCTTAACATTTTTTCTATTTTCATTTACTTAATGTGTTCTTGCTCTTATCCAAAAGATAAATGCAAAACCGGTAGTATATATATAACACCCCTCTATTCATATTTTCCACGTGTAAAATAAGAATATTAGAGGGCATCGTATATATACAAAACACATAAAATAAATGTACATAGGTTAAAATATTAAAGAATATTTACTTTTAAAAAAGTTCAGAAAAAGGGGGTCCATTACCCAAGCGCATGTGATCCGTAACGGAATAATTTATGTATTCCGTATTTTTATGAAAGATGCTCGAGATTTGCCCTTGAACTCTGTAAAGTATAAAACCGTGACACTTCGAATTAAACTCACTCAAAAATACACAATGATTGTTACCGATTGTCTTTTACTAGTTTTCACTGTTACTGCTGTTTACAAATAATTTGATTAATTATTATATAAATCGTTGTTACATTTTTTGTGTTTTTGTTTTTGTTTCGTGAAGTTTGAATGTGCCATTATTAGATAAATATTATTTCTTTTCTTTATGTTAATACTAATAGTATTTCTAATTTTTCAATCTTGTAATTATTTACTACTGGTGAAATTCAATGCATTCTTAAACATTTTAAAATTTTTAAGTTCCTTTTTTTCTTTATCCTTACACTATGGACAGCAGTTAGGACATCCTAGCTAAGATAGTCCTAAGATAGCTTCGATGTGCATGCTGAGACATGTCGTAAGTCGGTCCTAACATTATCCTAATTTATTCCTAAGAGAGGTCTTAGGACAAATCCTAGGACAGCTTCGATAAACAGGCCGCAGGGGCCGGTTTCACGAAGCTATCTTAAGACCTGTCATAAGATATATCTTAGGACATGTCTTATGATTCTCTTACGACTATCTTAGCACATATCTCAGACCTCGCATCGAAGCTGTCTTATGATGATCTTAGCAAAGATATCCTAAACTTGTCGCAATTTCTTTAAATTTTTAAATATTAACATGCATTTATAGAAAAATTTATGTAAATGTAGTATGTGTTTCCCATAAATTTCTAAACGTATTGATTAATATTCCATAATTAGATCATTTGCAAAATTAATATAAAAAAATAAGTGTAATTTATATAAATAATCTATTAATAATACACCAAATTGAATATACATATGAAAATTCAAATACAAAATTGAGAAAAAAAAGAAATAAAATGATGACAAATTGTTTTGTACAAGTGAGTTGAATTCAATTTGTCACTGTATCGGTATTAATTAGGTTAAAGAATAAAATCGTGCATTCTTACTATAAATTCATCGTTCAATGTTTGTAAATCATTTTGATAATCCGCCAACCTATAAAGATTTAGTTATGAGCAGGAAAAGGAAATTAGATAATTAGATAATTTGCAAAATTAATATAAAAAATAAGTGTAATTTATATAAATAAACTTATGATTATCCTAAGACCATCATAAGACACCTCTCGTGTAGTCCTAACTTTATGATCAACTTTAAGAGATGTCCTAAGTTAGGACCACTTTGTGAAACCCACTTAGGACTAAGATGTGTCGTAAGACCATTCTAAGACATGTCTTAGTCCTAAGACAGCTTTGTGAAACTGGCCCCAGGACGTTAACTGTCCGATTTTATTTAATTTTTCACATGGTGTACACTAACTTAATTGCACTTGGATATATTAACTTGAAACTTTACACATATAGATGGTAAAAGTAAGGTATTTTTTAATTTCGAAAATTTTTCTATTTTTCATTCTGGAGTTATTATACGTTAACTATTAGATTTAATGTGCTTTTTCACCACTAGTGATTACATTACAGCATATTTATACTGTTGTTCGGATTGGTGAATGTTACACAGTTCCAATATGCAATAAAAGGGCAAATCATGTGCTATTGGCGCAGCTGTTTATTTTCGTTGGGTTGCTGTCTCATGACGTAAAACCCACAACTACTTTTATTCGCAATGTTAAAATATTTAATAACTCGTAGTTGACAAACCATTTCAACTCAAATTAGCATCTCGCTTGATGTAGTTTTTCTAAGTGAACAATGGGAGGTAATTCAGGTTAAATTGTGTAACTTGTCATTGAAAACAGCACTTTGACATCTTTTTTTTTTTAAATAAGTCCCAAAAAACTATCATTTTCATACATTGAAAACCCTATTTTTCAAAATGATTATTTCCCGCATATTTTGAATACAAATTCCACATTATGCTCACCTAGTATTCCTTTATTGATTTATTTGACTTTGTAAACATTGACATTACAAAAACATTGTTGTTTTATTTTCAAAATGTACCGTTAACAGATTCAGATTATTCAAAATAGTTTAAACAATTTAAGTGTTATTTGTGATAGTTGGCAATTAAGTGTAAATGTAAATAAAACTAAAAATATGATAATAAAGCAAAACTGTTCCAAAACAGCTCACTCATGATTTGTAAAATACAAAGATATTCCAATATTAGACACAAATGAGTATGAATTTTTAGGAATGTTGATAAAAAATAATGGAAAATTTTCTCGCAGCACTTTAGATCTAGCTCAAAAAGCGAAAAAAGCTTTCTTTGCTATGAAGTCATATACTAGCTCATTAAATAATATACAAGTCGCGAATAATCTCTGATTCATTAGTTAAACCTATAATAGCTTGATGTCATTCAGAAGTAACATTTTTTTGACACCTATATATATGTTAGAGCCATAAAGAGAGCAAACAATTCAGGAAAACAATTGGACGCTTTTTATTTCGTTGATAAAACACGTTTAGAAAAGTTACGTCTACCTTTTTGTAAATATACATTTGGTATTAGAAAAACTTAATCAAATTTAGGTGCAGCATCTGATTTTGGGAGACTTCCTCTGGAACTAAATATTGTATCTAACTAAATTGTATATATATAACTTTTCGTTGACCTGACTTAGGATAGTCTTAGGACACGTCTTAGTCCTAAGTCAGGCCAACGAAAGTCTCCTAAAATAAGATGTGTCCTAAATTTGGTCCTCAAGTTAGGATATATACATAGGTGTCTTAGGATGGTCTTAGGATAGTCCTAAAAGTTACGATATCATAAGTAGAAATAAAAACAACAAATATGGCATAAAATCAATAATAAAAACACTAATGCAACATAAACTATCATACTGTTATTTGAATTAAACTAATTAAACAAATGTTCTTCAATATATGTTTTTTTTAGATTCAATTGGGTTACATTATTTTAAATTTGTAGACAATGAATACATTGAGATATTCCGGAGTCATTAGGTGAAATACTTTAAGAACTAAAAATGCTTTTCTATGTACAAAATCATATGAAATGGGTATCCATCGTAGATCTCCAAGAAGTATGTTTGACGATGTAATATTATAACTATCATTTAACATGTTTCAGTAAGTAAGTAAATTGTTGTCAACACAGGCTTGCTCTGTTTGATGGGATGAAGGAATGACAAACAACATTATGTATGAATTGAAAACTGTCTTTAATATTAAAATGACGAAGAATCAACAAAATGATAAACAAGTATAATTAAATCAATAAATCATATTTATAAACAACATATATGTTTATAATGACAAAACCTTATTGACCCATTGCATCAAAGATGGGGTTACTTTCGCCATCATATTGTTACACAAAACCTTTCTTGTAACAATATCCCCCATCCAAGCCTGTGACAAAACATTTCAGAAACAATGAAGCTCAACTACCAAATGAAATTCACTATGAATCTAAATTATCTACATCTAAGAGGTTTCATTCATGATTCTATGATTATAACATGTACATGTATTAACCGATTTCAACATGGCTGCCAGAGGCCCATGTCCCCATGACAACCAACGTCAAATATACATAATTTACCTAAATTTACCATTTATATCAATATATATTTTTTATTTTTATGTTATTAATCAAGTAAAAATCGTTTTTATTCGTTTCAAGTTAATATAACTATGTTGATATGTTACCAAACAGTTTTGTGTGCTTAATTTCGCGAAAGATATTAGTATTTCCCACATAGTGTATTACAGTGCGTGATGTTATAGTCATTAAACTTTAGGGGATTCTTTGAAAATCGGGTTATTCCACTGCATCATTACAACCTTAATAATGACTTATGACATTTATATATAATATCTATATCCTCTCAGATTATCGTTACTCTTAAAAATATTTAAGGATTGCAAGAGGCCCATGTCACCATGGCAACCAACACCCCCAAAAAAAATCATAGTAACTACACAACACAATATTACACCTTAAGTCTGCAATGTATACAGGATTGAACAGAAAGAGGCCCATGTCCCGATTTCATTTTAAATCACAGTGTCAGACATAGATTCAATTAAGGCGTCTTATGAGACTTATATCTACATGTATATACCATCTGTCATGGCAACCAACCCTAAAACAATCATATAACTACAATACATTATAATATTCAATTCTGAGACTCCATGATTGAATTAAAGAGGTCCATGTATCCATTTCATTTCTAGTCATCTACAAAATTATACCTTCACTTATTCATTGTACTTTAATCCAAATAACTTTTTATAAAACTGAAAAAAGATACATAAAAATAAAATGATTTCTTCAAACTACCTTGTACCATTAACGTAGATCCACAGACAGAAGCCCATGACCCCATGTCTAAAAGATATAGTCAAATACAATGACATCAAAAATAGTTTGTTTTCTACATACACGTATCTATAATACACCACATACAAAAATATGCATTTACTAATTAATACAATATAAAACATTTGAAGAAAATATCTGGCAAAAAATTTGAATGTACAATAGTAGTAGCATATTTCATAAGTTTAGGTGATTCATTAGAATATTGTTGAGAATAAGTTACCCCATAAATGTAAAAGGCATCTTTCCATTTTTTTTGGAGTTCCTCCAATAGATGCCGAACACTGTAGCAGCCTCTACTTATAACATTTGAGCACGAATGATGGCTGCTCTCAGATGATGGGTTAACATTCATATTTGATGTGGGTTCCAGTTATGGTGTCGTCATATCTGTTGCATTAAATGTAGTGTTACTTTGCGTTTGTGGCAACATGGAATTAACACTCTTCGACCGGTTTGTCAGTGCTGGTATTAAAGTTAGATCTGATGTATTTGCGTCCTTTCCTTGTATTACACCAGTACTTCTGAGAATTGTAACAACAGTTTGTGTGATGATTGGTGCTGCAACATTTTATGTCATTGTAAGGTACATCCACCCCAGATCAGAACTGCCTATGTTTCCATTAACTTGCCCAGCCTCCGCCTTTTACGAGTACTTGTTTTATGTAATTGCAAAGTCCTCTGATGAGGGAAAAGCTGAAAGAGAATGTAAAATGTGCACTAATCAAAAATACAATATGTACATAAGCACAACAAATCTATATAAGTGCCATATGCACTGTTCATTGCTCATCAAAGCACCATTTGTACTAGAGCATCATTAAATTATCTAAATGCTTTATGACCACGCACTGCTCATCAAAACATAATTTGTACTAGAGCATCATTAAATTATCTAAGTGCCATATGCACCATGCACTTTCATCAAATCACCATTTGTACAAGAGCATCATTAAATTATCTAAATGCCATATGCACCATGCACTGCTCATCAAAGCACCATTTGCACTAAAGCATCATAAATAAGTATATAAGTGCTATATGCACTATGCACTGCTCATCAAAGCACCATTTGTACTAGAGCATCATAAATCAATATAAGTGCAATATTCACCATGCATTGCTCATCAAAGCACCATTTGTACTAAAGCATCATTAAATTATCTAAGTGCCATATGACCATGCACTGCTCATCAAATCAACCATTTGTACTGGAGCATCATTAATTCAACTTTATGTCATATTCACCATGCACTGCTCATCAAAGCACCATTTGTACTAGAACATCATAAATTAATATAAGTGCCATATGCACCATGCATTGCTTATCAAAGCACCATTTGTACTAGAGCATTATAAATTAGTATAAGTGCCGTATGCACCATGCACTACTCATCAAAGCACCATTTGTACTAGAGTAAGTGCCATATGACCATGCACTGCTCGTCAAAGCACCATTTGTACTAGAGCATCATTAATTCATCGTTATGTCATATTCACCATGCACTGCTCATCAAAGCACCATTTGTACTAGAGCATTATAAATTAATATAAGTGCCCATGCATTGCTCATCAAAGCACCATTTGTACTAGAGCATCATAAATTAGTATTAGTGCCATATGGACATGCACTGCTCATCAAAGCACCATTTGTACTAGAGCAAGTGCCATATGACCATGCATTGCTCATCAAAGCACCATTTGTACTAGAGCATCATAAATTAGTATTAGTGCCATATGGACATGCACTGCTCATCATAACACCATTTGTACTAGAGCAAGTGCCATATGACCATGCACTGCTCATCAAAGCACCATTCGTACTAGAGCATCATTAAATTATCTAAGTGCCCTATGACCATGTACTGCTCATCAAAGCACCATTTGTACTAGAGCAAGTGCCATATGACCATGCACTGCTCATCAAAGCACCATTTGTACTAGAACAATTGCTATATGACCATGCATTGCTCATCAAAGCACCATTTGTACTAGAGCATCATAAATTAGTATTAGTGCCATATGACCATGCACTGCTCATCAAAGCACCATTTGTACTAGTGCAAGTGCCATATGACCATGCATTACTCATCAAAGCACCATTTGTACTAGATCATCATAAATTAGTATTAGTGCCATATGGACATGCACTGCTCATCAAAGCACCATTTGTACTTGAGCATCATTAAATTATCTAAGTGCCATATGACCATGCACTGCTCATCAAAGCACCATTTGTACTAGAGCAAGTGCCATATGACCATGCACTGCTCTTCAAAGCACCATATGTACTAGAGCATCATTAAATTATCTAAGTGCCATATGACCATACACTGCTCATCAAAGCACCATTTGTATTAGAGCAAGTGCCATATGACCATGCACTGCTCATCAAAGCACCATTTGTACTAGAGCATCATTAATTCATCGTTATGTCATATTCACCATGCACTGCTCATCAAAGCACCATTTGTACTAGAGCATTATAAATTCATCTAAGTTCCATATGCACCCATCCTAAATACAATATGTACTCAAACACAAACAAATCTATAAAATGCCATAATGTAAACCGTTTTATTTTTTTTTTTTTATTTTTTTTTTTTTATTTGCTTTTGTCAGGGTAATTCTTTCATGAACCCTAGCAGACAGACTGATTAACTGTTAAAATTATGATACAGCTGTGTTTTAATTTGCTTTGGTCTGGGTTGTTAAATGATTTGATCTTAATTGTTTTAATGACCACTAGCAGACTGTCTGAATGACCATGAAAGTTAATGTATGATGCAGCTGTGAATTAACTCTAACACTTTTAATTACAAGTCGTATAGTTTATGACTTTGTTTGTTTATATTCTGTGCCTATAGTTGTGTGGTCTCGAGGTGACTGCTACTTTGATACGTGAGAAAGTATCCAAAGAATATGAAGTTTGAGATTGTTGACTAGCGACATGTATTTGCTGTATGTTGTACGCAGTTATAGTTAAAATGTATTCATGATATATATGTGTGTAATATATTATATAATTCGTCTAAAAATCAGCCGAACAATGTTAGATCTGTAAATTTGCGGAAGCAACTTTTTTGTTCTTCACTGGCCAGGTTTCGAACTCATGCTACTGATATATCGTGGCGTCAAATTGCCTTGCACTGTGCCCGACGCGCTAGACCACCTAGGCTCTCCACATACAGTGCTCAGAAAATCAACCTATATATATAAGTATGAACTTTTACATAATAGATATTTAATAAGATATGACGTTTTTTAATCCATGCAGTGGCCAGGAAGCCCCTTGACAAAAGTATTCTGTTATAATATACCATAGTTAACAAAAATGTGTTGGCATATGATACTCAGGTTATAAGACTCTCGATTTTAACATAATTGACATTGACAAAGCATCCTGATACAATATACCATAGTTGCGTAAACTATGTGTGGCATATGATACCCAGGTTATACCCCCCATTTTTGAAATAACATGAATAATACAATTTGAAAGTAATTGACTGCCATTTGTCACTATATCAAATTGGTAAGTTCCCGAGTAATTTTCCTATAACTTAATAGCTTTCAGCAAATATATAAATAAAAACATGTCCAATACTTATTGCCCTTCTTGTGTTTCGAAAATATTTTGGTATACCAACACCATAGTGGAACTGAACACCATCAACATAGTTATTGCGATCCTAAGTGAAATTATGTTAGGTCTTTCGATTATGAATAAACGTTCCCAATCTGTGAACGTGTAAACTACCAACTACGACAATTATCATCGTAAAATTAAATTCTGTCTAAATAAACTATAGAATTTAAAATATCCAGCGCTTCAGCTGACTCAAAATCACTCACTAGACACAATATCAACAGACAGGTGCAAATTACGGCAAATAACGGCTATAATTTTAGTTTCTTGTGTACAATTTGGAGTTTAGTATGGCGTTCATTATCACTGAACTTGTATATATATTTGTTTAGGGGCCAGCTGAAGGACGCCTCCGGGTGCGGGAATTTCTCGCTGCATTGAAGACCTGTTGGTGACCTTCTGCTGTTGTCTTTTCTATGGTCGGGTTGTTGTCTCTTTGACACATTCCCCATTTCCATTCTCAATTTTATATAAATATCCGATGTCAAATAACATATTGATGTTATATAATTGTCCACAGAATACGGTCCTTTTCTTCTCGAAACCACAATGTGAACGTACTATTTAAACACAAATTACACAGATTGTAATAATAAATACAATTTCAGTTCCAAATTTTTCCTGCCACTTTCTATCTGCACTGAAGCGCCTTCTGAGATCAGATTACATGATCAGGGGAAGGAACTAAGTATTAGCATTTCTCCAATATAAAGTCAAAGAGTTATTCCGCTTTCTATAGTATCTCCAAGTTTGCCAAAAAATCATTTTTAATAAAAATTAGCATTTTATTTAAAGTCAGCATATATATACATAGTAGCAGATAACTCGTGCTGCCCTTTTTGAAGCTTAAACCTTCTATATCATCATTAACAACATGTTTTGCACCTGACCAAATGGTACAATAATAATATATACCGAGCGTAAGCGAGGTGTAAAATATTGACATATATAATGCCCACCAATATTAAAATTAGCATAGAACATGGCATGCTAGAATTATTTCGATTCTGATATGAAAATTTAGAGATTCTTTTTCTTCTTCTTCCTGGTACGGGAAAGACACCGGTGCCGGAGTGTGGAATATCCCTGAACTGTGGCGCTATGTACATGCAAATGGAGGTCGAAAATTGTGTTATAAATAAAATAAAATATTTGCCACAGTTCAATTACAATTTAAAATAACATTAGCTGTAGCTTAATGTTAAACATATTCACATTATGTACAGCGGCTTAAATACAATAATTAATTAGCCAGACAGGATCCTCCAAATGTTAAGGTAGAGATACCACCTTTGAAGGATTCTAGGGAGGGTGACATGCAAATTGCCTCTGGGAGATCGTTCCAGACAGCAAAAGTGCTTGGGAAAAAAGATGACTTAAAAAAGTCTTTATTTGTATATATATATGCCAAAATTTATGTTGTCCTCTAGTACGCCTGTCAGATTGTGTCAAGACGTCATTAGTGACTTCAACTTCGATTTTTTTTGTAAATTGTTATAAAAATAGTTAAACATTTTACACCTAACTTACTGTATGAAACTGAGAAAAATATATGACGTTAACGATAACGACATTTTTCACTGAAAACCATGCATCAACTAGTAGTTTTGTAGAACTTGTTTCATAACTAAAAAAAAAACATATTTCAAAGGATGCATTTTATTCTGTTTAATAAAAATGTTTAGTTGTGATTATCTTTCTTTTATCGATAGGAATTGAACGTTCACTTCCGTAGAAAAGCTGCACAACCCAAACAGTCGATATTGTTTTCTTATCAAGACCATTTCATTTACAATTTTGATCAAGTTAGATATGAGTTAAACGCTTTATTCAAAACGTTTTTTATGGTCATATCCTACGAATTGTTTAAATCATGTATGCAAGGTGCATTTCCATATTTTATCAAGATTATATTACGTCTTATGCAAGTAACTGAGTATAAAAACCCTGTTTTAACAGATCAGAAGTTATACTATTCATAAAAAGCCCATTTTAGTTTATTTATGAAAAGAATTACCATTTGAGACTTAATTGTGAAATAAAGGCAATGTATTGAACATAACAGCTTCTTATGTAATTAATATATGTGGATACTGAGCAAATTATTGTTATTTTTAACCAGTTGATAGGTGGTACATATATTGTTGATCGACTATAAATTGCAGTGAAACATAAGCGTGTCTGCCACATTGAAGGCGTCTCAGTCGATATGATGAGAAAAACAGCAAAAAGTACTTGTTATAAACAAGTGTGTATGGAGTTAATAAAAAATTGATAATCCATTTCCTTTATGTAAAACATTCAATACCTTGCATACAATAAGATACCTTTTGTACCTTAAATTAACAATACATTTCATATTTATTTATTTGCCAAAATGCAAATTCATTTAGTGTTGGACAGAGGGAATAAACTACTTGTGAACTATATTATTATATTTCAAATTATATAACGGTATTATGCAGTTAGCTAACAACCACTATTCACTAAAGAAACGAAGAGTTAAAAGTTCTCCCCTCCAAGTAAACAATATTTGGATTAAAAAAGAAAAAAAGAACACCAATGCAAGATCATGTCAAAATTGTCATTTGGCCGTTAGTGCTTAATAAACGTTAAACTACATGTAACACTATATTTATTACTTATTTCTGTAGTTTCATGGCAACTTAGTGAAATGATAGTCGAGTGGAAATTTCACGATTATCAGTGTACAACCAGTGGATATCTTTCAGTGACATTTAATCTGTTCACGTGTTCAGGATATTTGCTATTGGTTAATTTATAAGCAGGAATAAAAGGACACTTGGTATATAAGTATGAATAAACTTGGTATTTATTAAAAAGCTAACGAATAATCTAATGAGCAGTCTGTGCAACGATTTAATTGATAATCTGCAGAAACGACAAAGTAAGTCATTTTCTATAATACATCACTTTTACAATGAAGCTCAAAATTATGAAAAGAAATTCTTCTTTAAAAGTCTTGTACTAAATAATATTTTATTTTCATTTCAGACTGTACCATGGCCACCAGTACACCAGGTTAGTAGTTTGCTTTTTCTCTAACATTACAAAGTTAAAAAAAAATCCGTAGTGGTACATGTAGTATGTGAGAACATGGTAACTGTGGCGATTTTACTAGTAACAGATATTTTTTTTCAACTTATAGTTTGAAACATAACTTAAATGAGTTTTTTTTATTATTTCGCATTTTTGAAAAAAAAGGTTAAGATTTATACCGGGCATTGCAAAATAATGGGTTTTTCTTAATTGTTTATGGAATTTACTCGGAATTACAACCACCGATAATAGAGCGTAGGACTGCAAAATTTCATATTGATCGGTAGTTGTATTAAACTCTTTAGCTTAAATTGCGTTCAAAGCATCCCTTAAAACGGTATTGCTTATTATTGCCAATATTGGTTTGCTCGTTCAAATTATTTTTGTTAACTGCTAAAATATCTTTATTATTTTATGATTTTTCTGTTTTGATTGTAAATTGTATTATAGAAAACAAAGGATATGGGGTATCCATCCATGACACAAAATCAGTACATGCACAGCCAAATAAAAAAAAAAAAAAAAAACGCAATAAGCAAAGGAACAGCGCATTTATTGCTGTCCTTCATCTCAAAGACACAGTGAGGCCTTCAACACGGATCGATAATTGAAAAAAAGAGAATTGGAATGGAAAAATAAAAACAGTTAAACCGCGACAAAACTGCCTGTCCCACGGCATGAGCCTCGTCAGTGGTTGTCTTTAGTTCATCTTAAAATATTTATTTATCTACAATGTATTTATATAATTACTCAATTGATCTCGCCTTTTAACATTAATGAATCAAAATAAGCTGAATATAATAGTAAACCCAAAACAGCTTGGATATGGCCATCTATTCACCTGTTGTGACGATCAATTGGCTTGGTCTGATTAAGTAAACGATCATGCTTTACGCCCACTTATTACGTTGAATTCAAAAACATGGGGTCGCAAAGTTTTCACAACGCATAAAAATATAACAATGAATTCACGCAATTGCAATATGTGAGGTGGCTGTACATAATTACTACATGTATATATGTACATTTCCGTTCATAAAATAAAAGTTGTTAGTTTGAAAGTTTATAAGACTTTAAAAAAAATAAGATTTATATAATTGCATCAAAAAGTTTGTTTTGAAAGAATAATAAATGTTCAGAGGCACATCATCAAAACATGGAGAAAAATACGATATTTTTCTCTGATGTATGAAACTAGTACGATTAAAATCATCTTTAGACTTTTTTATGTGAAAAGTACCCCGCAGTTGGTTCTATATCATATGACCTGGCATTCTTATTTCATTTCAAACGTTTTCCTTTTTCCTTTTTAGGGCGTCACATTGATAGCAAAAACAGCAAATATGAAAATTAAAAATAACGATTGGCGAATTAAGTAAATAGAAAGTATCAGTAATAAACAGAAAAAGAAAAATTCGCATCCAAGATCATATGTCAAAGGAATATCTCTGACCTCAGTAAAATTAATTTTATACATTGTTTGGATATAATAATTGTATGTGCCCAAAAAATAAATTCTAGTCAGATTTGTTTATATATCAACTAGAACACACCAGCGACATCGCGGGTTAATGACCGAATCAAAGTACCTACGCCTTATTTTCAGCTTGGATTTTTAGTAATTGTATTGTCATTTGATAAAGTCATGCTGATTATAAGGTGCACAGTTTTCTCTGGTTTCAAAATATTTCTGCAAGTTTGAATCCGTCCTGGTTTTCTTACTACAACCGGGAAATTCTTGTAGATATATTTTTTTGGTTAATGATTGAATTTAGTAGTATTAATCCCTGTATAATGACGAAGTTCAGGTGTGATTATGACCCGTGTGTATAGCAAATCCCAAATACACCGTTTGGTGGTGCGCCTATCAGAGGTGGAACGTACAGATTAGGTAACAGGTGCTATTGGTATCGGTATCGGATTAGAATCGGAACTTGTTAATTTTCGGTAATATAAATTATGTGGAAAACAAAATAGCCTGGAATGGTGTAATTTTTAATCAACACAATTGTCCTATATTAGTTATATATAAAGTTGAATTCTTTGATTAGTCGTTTTAACGTCATGCCGGCTAGCAATTTGGACCTCGTTATTTTAGTAGTATCGATGACACAGCAACCCAGCGACATAAAATACCAAAAGACTGCAAAGAATAATTTCATGACGAAAAAATTACAGAAACAAAAAAAGATAGCCAAACTGAAAAGTTTTTGTTTTAAATGCAACTGTCCCGTTTATTTGAAGTTAGAATTGGACGGATCACGACAAGTTGGAAACTATATTTTTTTCGAACACCGTATCTGTGTTTCATATTTTCAATATACTTTGTGTTTGTCCATAAATTTAATAACATGTTTCATAATACAAAGATTTGATAATTAATAGGTTATTATATCAAAATAAACCTGTGTCTCTCAAAAAGTGTGGCTATACATGTTTTTTAAAATGTTTTTTTAACTACAATGTATATAGCCAGTCTTGAAGTATTAAAATTCAGTAAAACGTCTTTATACTAAAACAGTTTAAGAATACTCGACACTAAGCGCTAGAACACACACCGTTCGTAGGCCGTAAAACAACTCGCGGGAACCAGAGATGAATAAACTGTTTATTTACGCTATCGTCCATTCTATATACTTATTGGCATAACGAAAAAAAAAATCCTTTTTATTTAAAAATCTATTAAAATCGCTTCAAGTTTGAATCCTCCATGTACTCTGCAGTTCTAAAATTGAAATTCATATTTAAGCATTTTGATTATCTTGGTTGATACATATTTCAACACATTAATCTAACACGCAGATATGACAATCATTTAGAGCAGTTGCTGTTTGGACCATAAATATTGGTTTATTCTTTATTCAATTCACTTAAAGGACAATTGCTAATAAAAATATCATATTGAATGGCTACAGAACATTGATACAGTTGTTGTGGAAAGACATTTTGGAATCTGTAAGAAAATATAAGAAAAAAGGGTTTTTCCTTTTTTGTCTCAACTGCAACGAAAGTCGCGGGACATTGGCATAGATTTTCTGTTGTCGCGTTAACATTTACGATCACTTTTGTATTTGCTTTTATTATGAGACATACACTTTGGTATACACAGTTTACTGGTAGTCAGTATATGTAGTAGAGTATGACCAGAATTTGTCGGTCAATTGTCACCTAGTCCTGATCACCTTCATTTACAGTCCAGCTGTGGCTTGTAAATGTGAGTAGTAATGAAAGCAGTATTTGGTGTACAGGTTGAGTTCGGGAGTCCATACATGTGTGACACCTTGATTTTTACAACTAGTCAATAGGTTTTTTGGTTAAGTATTGAGCCCATTAAATAATAACTATGAATTGTAACTACAAAAATAATAGTTTTATAGTCTTTATATATTGGTAGTATAAGCCAATAACC
Source organism: Mytilus californianus (assembly GCF_021869535.1). Taxonomy (NCBI): domain Eukaryota; kingdom Metazoa; phylum Mollusca; class Bivalvia; order Mytilida; family Mytilidae; genus Mytilus; species Mytilus californianus. Next base: position 56,090,096 of record NW_026262734.1, read on the forward strand.
TCAATGACAATTGCAGGGTGACATTTTGTGAAAAGGTCAATTTCTGTAACTATGTCTATGAATAACAATATTTTAGACATTATATAAATACCGACCGTGCGAGACCCTCATGGGTAGTCAATGTCGTCAAACACCCCTTAGTAGTAGTTTAAATGTCGCAATTGGTTACGGGAAATACTTATTTAAGTCTAAAAGGTGTCCCTTAACATTGATTTCGTTAAGGGACTACGAGAAAAAGTATGCTCCTAAATTGATTTATATGGTAGAATGACATTTTTTTGGTAGAAATTCTGGTTAACAGAAGAACATGACACCCAAAAAAGTGAACCCGAGTCCTTTATAGGAAATTAATAGCCTTTTTTGTTGTTTGGTCATTCCTCAAAAACTGCGAATAGGATGGAATGAATATTACGAATGTTACAGACAATCATTACGTCTTAAAGTGGTTGCCTGATCATGTATATCGGCTAAGGTTTTCTAATACTTTAAAAGATTGAGGTTGAATACTTTCGTTCAAGTTCAAATCATAAAAGGAAACGATGACTACAACTAAATTTTTCAATCATATATGCACATTTATTGTATATCAATGGAAACACAAGATGAAAATTAAGCACTTTACATAAATTGGTTTTGTGAATAATTTCGTGAGAAATCTAAATAAAGAAAAGTTGGACACAGGTCAGTGTGGAAAGTAATTGTGTAAGCAGGTTTGAGTCATGATACTAAAGGACATTCATACTAGATTTTTCATTGGGATTTAATTCATATGGGATCACTCATGCATCATCTTTTCCGTATTTTATTTAAATGATAGATACGGTTTTAAAGTAGAAAATTTTTGTTTGCATTCCCAATACAGTTCTATGTTAAATTTCATGACTTTTTGTATGTTCCACATTGGCGTCCATCTTTGGTTATAGATGTGCACTAAAAATTCAAAATTAACAGAGGAACAGCTTTGATTTAAGTATCATTTTGTTTAAACGTTTGATATAGTTTCTTATAAGGTGTTGGTATGTAGTCCGAGATTACTCTGACGTCCAACGGCTGTTTTGCCAGACAAGCTGGGGCCGTGGGACGTCAGAGCTCATCCCATATCAAAAAGTGGATATTTGCGCGTCAAAAATGAATGCGCTGCTTCGTGCTTCTGGAGCCGACTAACGGCATTGGATCCATATAAATCGGACCTCAATTTGTTCATTTTTCATTTATTTCTTCATTTATGTAAGTTTCATCTATCTGCCACCCTTTATTTTCTCATATTTGGACAGTTTTCACGGTTACCCATCCATTCCAGAACTTTAACTTTCACTTTGAAAGATTGTCACGTGACCAACGAGAAAAAGTAAGGCGCAATGCCTTGTGGGAGCTGATTTATGCAAATGACCCTGGGTCAATATGAATACATAATCTAACACCTCGTTCATTTACGATGCAAATAAGCTGAATGTCCGAGTGTGTTCTGATTGTTATCAAGGTTGGCTACTAAACGTTTAATGCCGAAATTAGCATAAAACTTTGCATACTTCAGTCTCGAGGCCGCGAAGTCTCCCGTAACTTGACGTTCATTGAAAATAAAAGTTAAAATGCCGGAATGGATGGGTCACTGTGAAAACTTTCCAAATATGAGTAAATAAAGGGTGACAGGTAAACAAACCCACCAGCACAGAACAGTCTCTGCCAGGACAACCTTTCCCACCGCGATTAAAGGCATTTATTTACAAATGTTGTTACACAGTATTTATTGGAAAAAGAATAATGTTATGTGCATAATGTGGGTTTGTAGGGAAAAATATCTTCCGTTAGAAGTATTCCACGTTGTTGACTAATCCCAAGCTCCAACATTTTGGTCTATTGGTTTACCTCTTCCTGTCTGTCCGCTTGTCAGTTCATCTATTTCACTATTTTGTCTTATGTTTTAAAGGACTTAATCCATCAACAAACATGACCGCTGTCTGTCAAATTATATTTGAGTTGTAGAACAGCCATTTTGTGGTTTATAGGTATTGGAAAAGTTCAAGCAGTAAGAGCAAACCTTACTGAGTAAAAATATTCAACAGGTCAATGTCTATCTATCTTGTAAATTTAGGAAAATTCAGAACACCGATTTCGAACTTTTTTTTTGTCACTATTCTTGATATTTGTTTGCCAGGAACTATTATTATAAAGTAGATAGTAAGAACAGAGATGTAAATATCAAAATGTTCAACAAAGTCAGATCTACAAATTAGTGAAAGTGACCACAATCATCAGTCGACTCATATCGCTTCATTGTCAATAATGACAATTTTGATCAATGTTGTCGTATTTACTTTATATCTTGAAAACCATAATAAAAAGTACGAAATAGACTGTAATTTGAATAGAAAAACTGATTATTACAAGATCTATAAATAAGTTAATCTGAATGAAATTGTTGACCTGCCCCAAAATCACATTGTTTACCTATCTGTGTTTTTCTTTCCTTCAAAATATGCCAAGACTTGTCCAGCAACATTTATCAGCAATACAATATTTTGACCAACAAAGTTTCCATTGAACACGAATATTCTTGTTGCAATGAATCATTTTAAATTTAAAAAAATGCCAGTTGGAGCCTTTAGTTTTTTTTTATATGTATGTATTTCAATATATGAAGTGTGACAGGGTGTGAATTCCATGACTTTTCATATAAACACTAACCATGGAAAAAGACAGATACTTGCAACCTCAAGATGACATTTAAGGTAAAAATTTACCTTCTTATATTCGAAGTTATTGCAGTTTTGTTTTGTCCAAACAAATTGAAACAACAAATGAATATATTATAAGAGATTTTTTTAAAACTTAAAATATTCGATGCATTGGTAACAACCTTTACTTTGACAATAATCCTGTCAAGCATTAATTATGCAAACGTTTTAAGAGAAGAAAATTGAATTGTGAAAGTTTACGGACAGTAGGTGCAAAAGAATAAACAGCTCACATTGCCCCTTAAGTAAGCATGAAAGCTGAAACGTTGATCAAAGTCCATAAAAAATTGATTTTAACCTTCATTCATTCCAATGAGATTTTGTTAAGAAGGTAATGCAACAGGAAAACGTTAAGACATTTTAGTGCAAAGATGGTTTAAAGTCTTTCGACAAAAATATGTTTACCTCCATGCAATCAACGTACCTTTATGATAAATAAGCTGAACTGTAAAATACAACGGTGTATCTTCCACATGACTTTATTGAAACTCATCACTTTAAGGGCATTTAATATCTTAAATATAACTATTCTAATTAAATATATGTTCATCTGATATTAAACTGACGATGTTCCCATTTTAAGTAATATAAGTTACGATTATTTGAAAATGCCTATTAAGCAGCCAAATGGATGCCCAAATGTATAATAAATAGGAGTCACAAATCCAATTGAATACAAACATTTGCTCAAATTTATTAGTTCTGTAACGTTTCTTTCAAATTTGACCAACGTTTTACCACAAATTACCAGCACCGTATCGGGACCTACTATCACAATGACATAACCCACCACCAAAGAATGAGGACATGTTTAAACTGAGAAAATGGACAATTTTGATTCATTGCAAAGGTTTTTTTCCATAAAATAATTTTGTTGTGTGGATTTGGATAAAGCGGACCCCAGCAGCATTATTATTTTCTTTTTTCATTTCTAGATGTTTTAAAAATGAGCACTTTTTGCGTTACGCTTACTGAAACAGTTAAGAGAGACAGTTGTTAAGTTGCATGCCTTTTAACCCACAAGAAACAAAACAAAAACTATTTCCTTCCACTTTTTATTCGAGAAAACGTCAAAAATTTCATTTTCATATTTGTTCACATATATTTAATGATCACCAGCACCGGTCATGACCAAATCACCAGCACTGAACATTCTCTCGCAGGACAAGCTTACCCACCGTGTTAATGCAACTTAAGGGCATACGTTACAGTTACAGGGGGAGATAATGACTTTGCTAACGTAAATTCTTATTTTCGCTACGTGAAACTGTGACATATCGAAAAAAGATGCATTTTTGTTCTGATTTTAACCATTAGCTTGAAAACGAGTCCATGGAACCCTCTTATTAAAAATGTCATTCGGCTTGATTAAGTATATATGAAGATTTTTTGTACCAATTCTTATGAACAAAGTACCAATGATATTTCTAAAATAAGATAAATATACAACAAAAAAATGCCGGTTTGTTCTACAATCTTGCCAATTTAATAAAATTGAATTATTTTCAAAGAATTGTTACACAAATTTAGAACATATTATACTCATGTAAAGAAGAGATTACAACTGCTTTTACAAAAATCTGCTTGTGTTTATCTTTAGAAACCAAAAAGTAAGGTATGTCTCTCCAAAGGATAGAAATTTCCAAGAAATCGAATTTTTTAGTAAATATCTAAAATTTCGTACCCGTTTATCTCAAAAAGTAGCACTTGAAAGCATATTTTTTATAACACATTTCAATTGACTGAGGCAAAAGTAGCTTGTACACTATGGACATTTGCGCTTTAAACTTTGATATCTCTGAATTAAACGTGTTTGAAGCATAGTTTTACGTCTCCTTAATTTTTTCTTTTAACGATGGTCCGGATAAGAAAACTGTTGTTATGACGAATAATGTTCAAAAATAAGAAAAATCTCTGACTTTAAACTTTATCCTTTCAATTGTGATAGAAATAATTGTTTTGAAGTGGGTACTTTCAATCGTTTTAGCACACATGTTTGAGGCATAGTTTTACGTCTCGACAATTCCTTTTAACGATGGTCCAGAAAAGAAAACTGTTGTTATGAAGAAATATATTCAAAAGTAAGAAAAATATCTGACTTTAGTCTTGATCCTTCAACAAGACAGGAAGTATCCGATAAACTTAATAAAGGTGAATCCCGTGTTCCCAGAAGTAAACACGTATGATTTCATGATCTATATTGCAATTTTACAGTTTCTATTAAAATGTAAATGTTAATTATTATTTTGAATTTATTACAATGTTGATTATAAAATAGATATGTAGAATTATAATAGACAACAATGCGGCAAATTGTTTTTTGTTTTGTTAGAACGAATGAAAACTTTTAACGAAATATATGTTAGTACAAGTTGGCGAAAAGAAATTGAAAGTGGCGAAAAATAGATTGTTTTGGTGAAAGAGGTGTCGAAAAAGAAAATTGACCCTGAGCGTAGTCCATTATAAAAGTGCAAAATGATCTGTTAAAATGGGAACAATTAGAAATTTATCGTCCATTTCGTTTACTTTCTGAAAAGATATAATTGTGTTGGATAAATAGTATGAAGTGCAAGATTTATGCCTTTGGTCTATGATAAAACTGTTTTTAACCCGCTCATTGACTCAAAGAGTGCGTTGCTGGTGCATTCAACATTGTTCTCCCTGTCTGGTTTCTAACTTGAATGTCCCAATTTTGGTTATTATTTGAAATGTGATATTTTCAAAGAATGTCCTGTTCTTAACAGGTGTGTCATGGTGTGTCGTGATTGGACAGTTTCTTCCTTTGGTATGAAATGACTTATGATTTATAAGTCTGATCTTAAATTTGGTTTCTGTTTCGCCAACATATTGCAGTTTGTAAGGTCCACAAGTAAGAACATGAATATTATTTTCCGTTTACAGTTAGATGTTGCAAAAAGATGTTGTATCGCTGCTTTGTTTCTGTGCTGGTATATATGTAACACGTTTATTGAATGAGTGAGCTATTCTAACACACAAAAAACTCATATTCATTTGTAAGACTGCACTGTTAAAGGCAATGTTGTGGCGAAATATTTGTCAATACGATTTCGTTTCATGTTCATACATCTTTATCCTTTGTCAGTATCGTTTTTTCATGTTTCTATGAACAGTACTTATTAAACTTCCTAGTTGATTGTTTTCTATAGAATCTTATATATATATATATGTTGTTTGTGCTGTATTTAGACACCTCTACCAAGAAATTTGTTATGCATGCACACGTATAAAAATTGCGATTTTTATCCAACGCAATCATAGGTTTGAACGTTGTTTTCAATTTAGACTTGTTTATATTTTTTTCGTTTGGGCTTGTATTATATTTGCCTTCGGGTTTATATGATCCGTTTATCCTACTTTGACTTTTTCAAAATTCAAGAGTCTATCCTAAATTAAGGTAAACTATATGGCCTTCCAAATATCGTTTCGATTCCTAACATCACTGAAGAGACATTAATTGTCGAAATCCGGATATAGTGTACAAAATTTTGCACCTCATGTTTGCAGGGATACCATCTTTTTCGCAAGTTTATTGTTTTCTGTTTGGTAATAAATTAATAATAAAATCTATTTTGTTACATCATCTTGTGATCCGTTTATTTGGCAATCGCCAATGGCAGTCAGGAGGGTTTAAGAACATCAGTTGTTCGACCTGCTAGTCAAATGCGTTTTGTTAAAATATACTTTTTCACTCATTTGGTCTTTTGGAAAATGTTGTTTGTGTTGTATTTAGACCCCTCTACCAAGAAATTTGTTTTGCATGCACATGTATAAAAATTGCGGTTTTTATCCAACGCAATCATAGGTTTGAACGTTGTTTTCAATTTAGACTTGTTTTTATTTTTTTCGTTTGGGCTTGTATTATATTTGCCTTCGGGTTTATATGATCCATTCATCCTATTTTGACTCTTTCAAAATTCAAGAGTCTATCCTAAATTGGGATAAACTTAATGGCCTTCCAAATACCGTTTCGATTCCTAACATCACTGAAGAGACATTAATTGTCGAAATCCGAATATGGTGTAAAAAATTTTGCACCTCATGTTTGCGGTATAACATCTTTTCCGCAAGTTTATTGTTTTCTTTGTTATATTATAGATCGTTTCTGTGTGTGTTACATTATAATGTTGTGTTCTTGTTGTGTCGTTGTTCTCCTCTTATGTTTGATGCGTTTCCCTCAGTTTTAGTTTGTAACCCGGATTTGTTTTTATTTCTATCGATTTATGAGTTTCGAGCAGCGGTATACTACTGTTGCCTTTATTTATGTAATGTATCCGTTTTTATTCTGTAGTTAGTCCCCACTTTGGTTTTATCATGTATATCTATTATATAGTAATTTTATAAAATTTACTTTTTGCAAAATTATAAATTATTCTAAATAATAAGGATGTTCTTGTCCCAGGCAGAAAACTCTGGCCATGATGGGCGCAACTTTTTGGAAGTTTTGGTCCTCGGTGCTCTTCAGCTTTGTACTTGTTTTGGCTTTCAAGCTTTTTTCATATGAGCGTCACTGGTTGGTCTTGTGTGGACGAGACGCACGTCTGGCGTGTTGGATTTTAAACCTGGTGCCTTTTGTTAGCTATTATTTGTGTGTTTCTCTGTCCTATGTGTTCTCCCGTTTGTTTGTGTTGTGGTCCTGTCGTGTGGTGTTGTCGTTTTGGTGTTATATTTAACATTGCCATAAAAGCGGGAGGTTTGGCATGCCACAAAACCAGGTTCAACCCACCATTTTTTTCTTAAAATGTCCTGTACCAAGTCAGGAAAATGGCCATTGTTATATTGTAGTTCGTTTCTGTGTGTGTGTTACATTTTAATGTTGTGTTTTTGTTGTGTCGTTGTTCTCCTCTTATATTTGATGCCATTCCCTCAGTTTTAGTTTGTAACCCGGATTTGTTTTTATCTTTATCGATTTATGAGTTTCGAACAGCGGTATACTACTGTTGCCTTTATTTCTGTTTGGTAATAAATTAATAATAAGATCTATTTTGTTACATCATCTTGTGATTCGTTTATTTGGCAATCGCCAATGGCAGTCAGCAGGGTTTAAGAACATCAGTTGTTCGACCTGCTAGTCAAATGCGTTTTGTTAAAATATACTTTATCACTCATTTTGTCTTTTGAAAAATGTTGTTTGTGCTGTATTTAGACCCCTCTACCAAGAAATTTGTTTCGCATGCAAACGTATAAAAATTGCGGTTTTTATCCAACGCAATCATAGGTTTGAACGTTGTTTTCAATTTAGACTTGTTTATATTTTTTCGTTTGGGCTTGTATTATATTTGCCTTCGGGTTTATATGATCCGTTCATCCTATTTTGACTCTTTCAAAATTCAAGAGTCTATCCTAAATTGAGGTATACTATATGGCCTTCCAAATACCGTTTCGATTCCTAACATCACTGAAGAGACATTAATTGTCGAAATCCGAATATGGTGTACAAAATTTTGCACCTCATGTTTGCGGTATACCATCTTTCCCGCAAGTTTATTGTTTTCTGTTTTGTAATAAATTAATAATAAGATCTATTTTGTTACATCATCTTGTGATCCGTTTATTTGGCAATCGCCAATGGCAGTCAGCAGGGTTTAAGAACATCAGTTGTTCGACCTGCTAGTTAAAAGCGTTTTGTTAAAATATACTTTTCACTCATTTGGTCTTTTGGAAAATGTTGTCTGTGCTGTATTTAGACCCCTCTACCAAGAAATTTGTTTTGCATGCACACGTATAAAAATTGCGGTTTTTATCCAACGCAATCATAGGTTTGAACGTTGTTTTCAATTTAGACTTGTATATATATATCAGTACATACATCAATACTTTTCTGAAAGAAGCAAAGAATGACAAAGCATAATAACTATGCTGATTGCTTTTTTATTTTTTCATTTCTTGTGGTTTTTTTTAATTCGATTCATTTCAAAGGTCCTCAGAAATTCAATGTCTATTAAGAAAAGGAATGTTGATAATGCAGGAGCTCTGATATTTCTCTACTGAAAATATTCCAACATATTATTTCAGATGAATTGCGTATTGTACTTATTGGAAAGACTGGGTCAGGCAAGAGTTGTACTGGAAATACAATTATCGGAGATAAAAGATTTGATGATTCCCTGTCATTTGATTCCCAGACAGGAACAATGCATTGTGAGGAAGTTAATCGGTTTGACAAGAAGTTAATCGTTGTAGATACTCCTGGCCTCCATGACACAAAAGAGGGAGTTAAAATCGAAGACACGCTGTCTGAAATCAAGAAAGCGTTCATCCATTTAACCCCAGGTCCTCATGCAATTATTTTAGTTGTGAAAGGGTCTTCGAGATATACAGCGGCAGACCGGGAAATTGCCAATGCATTTGCAAACATGCTTGGAATGGAAATGCTTTCTTACTTTTTTGTCATTTTTACCGGAAGAGATGAAATTGAAAAAAAAGACACAACTATTGATAAAATGTTGAAAATTTCTACTCAAGAACCTCTAAAAAAACTTATTGAAAACTGCAGTGGTCGTTATTGTTGTTTTAATAATTTATCTTCGGAGGAAGTTCAAGTGAAAGAACTACTTGACAAAATTGACGAAAATGTCAGAATGAAGGGTGGGAATCATTTCTCAAATAAAATTTTCAAAGCCATTGAAAAGGAACTAGAAAAGGAAGGCATTAAAGCTGATGAAATTAAAGATGGTTTTCAACAAAAAAGCTTGAAATTGATAAAAATGCTTACGTCACCCATATGGGCTTCGTTGTGTTACCTTGGGAAGAAGGCAAACATATTCTGACATCTTAAAGTACAATATTATTGTAAATATACAAGTGGGTTTTCAATAAACCATAATTTAAACTTTCTCTAATTTATACATACCACCATGATACTGTTGATTGCAGTCCTAATTATGCAGTTAGCTATAAGGTTATTAAATCCTTAACGAGTTAGTCATTTTACATGACTCATAAATATCGCTTTCACATGTCCCCTCCTGTAAAAAATATCACAAAGAAGCCATTTTGTGTCAGCACCACCTATTTATTTCTATTTTTTGTTCAACAAAACCAGGTAGAATGGACGTTTTGTTTATCCCTTTAAGTTTTGACACCGTATTATTTGATATAGGTTATACATAAGGCTATAGATAGGATTAAGCACAGTAAAACCTCCATTTAAAAGCTTTCAACAGATGTACTAATTAACAAGGTTAAAACCGTGTCCAAGTTTGTTTTAATTTATCAATTTTCGTTCAACTGGTCAAAATGGTTTCTGTGAACTACTGCCACCACTTAATGTCTGTCATCCGTCGTTAGGTCACACACATCGTTCCCTCAAAAGTACTTGGCCAGTCGGAACAAAGAGTTTGCCTCAGCTATGCATACAATTTAGCGTATATAATTTAATATGTTTACCGATGACTTCTACTTGTAATGCAGTCGTCATGGCTATACATAAAACATGATTGGGAAGATGGGTTGTAAAATGCAACATATCAAGAAGTATTAAATTCCTATTTTGAAAAAAAATTGCTAAACGACTTCTTATAGGAGTCAATGCCCTTAAATTGCAACTTTTACCAATGAATGCATTTTTGAGGAGGGGTGGTATTTGAAAATCTATAAAATAGTGAAAATGAAAGAAATAGATTGATCAGCAGGAAACTATCTTCTAATAAGTCAAATAGTCGAAATACAGTCAACTTCCTGTAAAAGTTATCGCCTTCTAATGAGGTTTTGTACCGATTTGTTTTGCGTTAAGACAAAGAAACTATAAACATAAAAAAAAAGAAACAGGATCTACGAAAATCCAAGAAAGTCGCGCATAAACGGTTATTTATAGAAATCAACGAAAACATATTTTTCATGTCATTTCACGATTCTTATAAACGCATTTCCAAGCAAAAAATAAACCCAGATGTTTTTCGCCATCTGTTAGGCAAGAGAGCATTAATTAAATGTAGGAATGTGTTCCACGTCACGAGCGATGACCTTTACTCATAACATCTGGAACATGTGGAAGCAATGTTTACAGAAACGACATTTAGTACAAATTACTAATTTCATTGCATTTGCCGGATGTCCTTTTCTAATGATTTTTAATAACCAATAAGAAGAATTGTTACCCTTCTGAAAACATCGTATGCATATCAACAAGGATTTATTTTGCAGTTGTAGATATATAAAAGGGGTAATTTTATATGAAATAAGTAGAAAATGTTTAATGTTATCGACTGAAAACCTATGATATATCTAGATATATAAATAAAAGACGATTAATATAAAAATATATGTTATACCTTTTTATGCATCTTGTGGTAAATGCTAATGCATTTTAATTTTATTTGCTGTGTCAGTTATACCTTTTATACTCTTCTGTACCCTTGATTTGGTCTTCCGGCGAACCACATGTGTTTATAGATAAAATCTTATTTTCCACGTGCTAGTTCAGGATGATATGCAGTTGAAAGTAAACATAGGAAATGGAACTCTTTATTCGAGAAGTTAAAAAATTGCCAAGTTAGTACATCCTAATTGTTACGACAGGATATGTGACTTGTTGAATATAGAACATATTGGGGATGAATTTCATTCATCTTAGAGATTAGAAGATGTGGTATATCAATGTGTAGTTTGAATTGTTTGCTTCTAAGAGGAAAAGTTTACTTAAATATATGTATCTTTAAGAAAAGTTCTTTGTATTGTTTTCGGTTTTTTCCTGAATACCATCAGGAACATATATATTGAACGTTGTTTTCAATTTAGACTTTTTCATATTTTTTCGTTTGGGCTTGTAATATATTTGCCTTCGGGTTTATATGATCCGTTCATCCTATTTCGACTCTTTCAAAATTCAAGAGTCTATCCTAAATTGAGGTAAATTATATGGCCTTCCAATACCGTTTAGATCCCTAACATCACTGAAGAGACATTAATTGTCGAAATCCGGATATGATGTACAAATGTTTGCACCTCATGTTTGCGGTATACCATCTTTTCCGCAATTCTATTGTTTTCTTTTTGGTAATACATTATTATCAGATCCATTTTGTTACATCTGGTGATCCGTTTATCTGGCAATCGCCAATGGCAGTCAGTAGGGTTTAAGAGCATCAGCTAGTCTAAGCGTTTTGTTAAGCAAAAAAAAAAAAAAAAAAAAAATTCAGATAAGTTTAATACATTATTTAACAGTGCTGGTCGCTTTATAATCGACAAGTTGCAATTAAATTTTTGCAAAATTGTGCTTTCAGTTATAAGGTTTCATATTTCTCTCATATTTCACGTAATCAATTTTAATTCATATTTTATAACTTGTTTATCAATTTTCCTTACTGTATATATGTTATGTTGATTTGTTAAATGTGTTTGTTATTCACGTATCCTGGAGGCCTTTGTGCACAGAGTCTTGAATCGAAATAAAACTTGACACTTGAAAACTTGTTAAATATATTCTATGATCTGTAAAAGATTAATGTAGGTGCATAACTAATGATTTTTATTTGCATCTTATATACATGTATGTGTTTATACTTAAATCTTACTATGGAGCTTCGAGATATCATTTAAACTTTTAAGTTAAAGACAATTTTTCACGAAACAGTGAAAGAAAAGAAGATGCAATTAAATTTGTATCTTTTATATGCATTAACATAAATTCCTCCAAAAAATCCACAAAAAGATTGCAGATTGATTTTCAAAGCATACATTTGTATCATTTGTTTTAGAATAAAGTCCTAGAAATGGGCAATAATATAATCGAAATGAGAAAGATGGTATACCTTTTTACGTTCAGGCGTGTTTAAATTTTTGATCTTGCCTTGAAAACGTGCAAGCAAAAATATTTGATACATCATCTCGCTTTAGATTCCATTATTTTTGGTTTTATATATTTAGGCTACATGTTGATAAAATAACAGTTTAAAATGCTGTTACCAAAAATATAAAGTATTTAGGTCAAGTGAAATACCTTCCAAATGAGTCATAGCAACGGAGTACATGAAGATTTGTTTGAATAATAAAATAAAAAGCTTTGTGCTACTACAAATTTAATTGGAGGTGTAGTTTGTTTTAATTTTCGTTCACTTATTTTACATTAGAATGTAGGCATATTTTTTATTTCATTCATGAAATATACCCCCCAAAAAGTCAAACGCTATACACTAACACCTCCTAAAAACCTTCAAAGACGGACTTCACTTGTAGATAGTTTTAATGCATAACTGTCCCCCCCTCCAGACAATAGTTTCAAGTTGTCAACAGAAAACATCCCCACAAATGGACACAATTGCTCAGCCAATTGCCACGAAATCCAATATTCGGTATTTTTAAAATTATTTCTTCCATAACTTTTCATTTTGACAATTTCACTTATCATTTGAAATTAAGCCTATCCGTTTTCTGATTTTCTACAATATTTGTTTTTAGAAAATAGAGAAAGTTATTGGAATGTTTTTCAGATATAAGTACCCATTTTACTTTATACTCAAATTTTCACATTTTTCTTCTGTTTTAAATCGACTGGGTATGTTACCAAATTTCAACACTGCTTTAAAGTTTGTAGTTTATTATTTTAACTTTGTGGAAAGAAAAGTACGGAACAAAAGGCTCCATGAGAATCAAATTACAGTAAAGTTCGACCATTTAAAAATATAAGCGTTTTAAAGAATATGTAAGATGTAAAATCATTTTGGAAAAAATACAACGGAAATGGGACATTCTCAATTATTCCGTCTGTTCTCAGTTTGCGAATGAAAGCAGATATGAATAAAAAACAGTAATGAAATACTAGTAGTGATTCAACCGTTCAGAAAATTTTCCTAATGTATAAGTGATAAGCGATTGTAATTTCTGACAATGAACATTGGGACATGCCATCTAAGATATGTACACTACACATATCGTTACTGTACAATATATTAAAATAAAGTATCTATATTACTATATGTTCTTGCGAGAAAAAAAAATCAATAGCCGAATTGGTTGAAAATAACTCCATTTTTGGCGAGAATACAGAAACAATGTTTGAATCATATGTAAAAAAAAAAGAATCCCCAAAAAACATGAATAAAAAGTAAAGTTATTTTGCAGGCGTCTCAAATCTACATATTATACTATACGGACTAAGTGGATCTGGTGTAAGTTCAACTGGAAACTCTATAATCGGAAAACATGAATTTGATGTAAACCAGTCATTTGATTCCGTGACAAAGGAATGTAAAATCATCAGATGCGTCCGATTTGGGAGAATAATAGAAGTAATTGATACACCAGGATTTCCGAATGATTTAGAGCGAAACCAGATAACAAAAATGGTATCTGGGTTAAAAGAAGGATTGGAAATGGCATCTACTGGTCCCACTGTTTTATTGTTGATCTGGTCAATTGATCGGTTCACAGAAGACAGCAAGATAATGGTCCGTTGCCTCAAGCAATTACCTGATATACAAAAATACGCAATCGTTATTTTTACTGGATCTGATAGGATTAAAGGATCGTTTAGTGAAGCTAAGCAAAAAATAGGAAGTAGCTTGTTGTTAAAAGAGCTAATGGAACTCTCGTCTCATCGCTTTGTACTTTTCAACAACACAGTTAACGATGAAAAGCAAGTCCACGAACTATTTACCTTTATTGACAAAATAATCGATAGCAAGTCTGCATTCTCGAGCAAAAAAGAAATCGGTATCAATGTCGAGGCACAAATGACAGCTGCGGTTTACAACACAAAGAAATTATGGAGATTGTTTGCTTTTTGGATCTTTATGGCAAAATATTTGTACACAACACCAAAGAGGGCATATGAACGTAACTGTACAATTCAGTAAACATATTATATGGAAAATTGGATAGGAAACATGTGCTTTCTGAGTGAGACAACATGATAATTTTAATTCATAAGTCTTACTGGTTTCTATTTTGTAGTAATAATATTAATAATATTGAGATCGGTAGATAATGCAGTTTTAGTTAAATACTACCTTTGAAGAAGAAACAAACAAAATACGGTTGTATATAAAAGGAAAAAGAAAATGTTTCAGTAAAAATAATTTGTTCAACATATGTTATCACAGTTTGCCTTCTTTAATGCCCAATTCAGAAAACAAAAATGATTTAGATTTTATTTTTCTGACAATATGAACACTAGTAACTGGTCGGCGTGTGCTCTATGTTTGTTATTTAAAGAGCCTGAATTAACGGATGTACTATTAATTTGCAAAATTTTGCGGTAAGAATACCATTGATTTGCTCTTCAAAGGAAAATACATTAAGACTGACTGACTATGATTCTGAATATTACAATGGGTTTCGGCAAGCGTTTCACAAAAGTTCAAACGACAATTATTGATATTACGACGGACGTACGTCAAATTGAACGATTGTGACCGTTTGATAAAAAATCGTAAGAAAGATTTTGTCGTAGATTCTATCGTAAACTTACGAGTAGTAATAAGTAGTCGTAAGTCAAATCGTAGTGTTTTAACATGTTAACATTTCGATAACAATCAGAGCAATACATTACATAAAAAAACATAATGATCCATGGTACAGAATGAAGATATGTACAATGTTTTTTTTTATCTTTTAGTTTTCTCGATCGTTTTTCTTCTATACGAAGCCTCCACCCAATGTCACACACATCACTAAACATCACTTGCCAAGTATAACCGGCATTCTACACGGTGATTATACATGCCAAGCTAAAGACATGTCATCCCCGTTGCATGAAAGGCCTGGCTATATACTACTGATGACAAATTACGATTATTTGCCAAAACAAAAACTAATTCAGATATTGAGAAAACAATCATTTATATATAATCATGTAGTGGTAGAGTTGATGATGATGATCCCTTAGTTTGAAAATAATTACACTAGTTACGTATACTATGCGTTGTATCAGGTTCATGTTTTCCTTTCCGGTATAAAAGGAATGCTTCAATCCCGTATTCAATACATGCTTAGATCTGTTTGCTAAATCAAAACATTTCTATACCTCTATTTATATTCTAAACATCCATTCGAAAAATGTAATGTTCTTAGCCATAATATGATTGTGTTATAATACGGATAAAAAAATATTTTCAATTTGAGTATGTGTATACAAAAATTGTCACTGAATCAAGAATTTTCAAATCCATACTATTTTATTCTTCAATTAATTTCAATTTTCCTTTAATTCTGTGAAGTTGAAAAATAAGGATTTTGGTCCGTGTATATTTGCGTCCATTCGTTTTTCATTTTGAAATATCATAAACAAAAAACAAAAAACGAGAGTGTTTTCATTTTTCGTTTTTGATTTCTCGAAAACCAAAACGAAAAACAAAAGTGTTTTCGTTTTTCATTTTTGATTTCTCTAAAACCAAAACGGAAAACGAAAGTGTTTTCATTTTTTGTTTTTGATTTCTCTTAAACCAAAATGAAAATAAAAAGTGTTTCCGTTTTTCGTTTTTGATTTCACTAAAGATGAATTTTGAATGTAATTTTAATTATTCTCGTTTTATAATGTACAATGTTTTTCTTTCTTGTTTCACAGTCATTGATAGTAAATAATGCCAATGTAAACACCCCGGTGTTCTTTCAACATAACGTAGACAAAATAGACCGCCTGACTTATGAATTGAACTACGGTGATAAATGAATCAAAGCCTTTCAAATTACCTTGTTTATACCTATACTAAAAAAAAATATTATATTTAAATATTAAACGAATCATAAATTTAGATTGTACAATATAATATTATATTAAGATGGTACAAATAGATAGATTGATTACAACATCACATTAACAAGGGAGGTTAATACTTTTAAAACTGATAAGAAAACTAGCCCAGTCGTTATATATACATGCACAGCGGTTATCAGATCTATAGTTTTTAAATCGAAGTTAATGTCGACGGATCAAAAGTCTTTATCAATCTGAACAATAAGGGTGCGTGATCTTTTCTTTTAAGTTTAGAAAGGTTGATCTAAGATGATAAGACAGGGCCGTAACTAGCCTCTATTACAAGTGAAGCAAAATATATTTTGGGCGAGGGGTCTAGGGCTCAAGGCCCCCAAAAGATCTGGAAAAAGCGACGCAAAATCGTGCATTCTGAACGTTTCTTTCGGACCCTTTCTTAATCTAAAAAGCAAGTTTTGTTTTATTTATTTTTTCGACAATATATCAAAATATATAGATTCAGTGTAAGACTTTTAGTATTTAGGGACAACATCAAAAGACATATGTAGGATAAAGCAAAACATTGTTATCCACATAGTCATGTGTGTGGCTGTTGTTTTTAGGGTATGAATGGTTCGTTGCCTCGTTGAAGACCCTCCGGCAACTTTCAAGATGAAGAACAGGAATAAAAGCCCTGTTCATTGATAATTTTTATTTTTTCTATGTATTGTGTGCGATGTTGTCACATGCACATTTACTCCACATCTCTTTATTTTCTATTTTCGGGCCTAAACAAGGCTCAATGCAAGTTTAGCCCTTCAATGTTAAAATTTAAGGTCAAAGGTTACACTATTGTTTCGGGTTAGGGTGAATTCGGTACCTATTAAAACGTTTAAACCCGCTGCATTTGTTTGCACTTGTCCTAAGTTAGGAACCTGATGTTTAGTAGTTGTCGTTTGTTGATGTGCTTCATAAGTGTTCTCGTTTCTCGTTTAGTAGATATAAGAAGATGTGGTATGAGTGCCAATGAGACAACTCTCCATCCAAGTCAAAATTTATAAAAGTAAACCATTATAGGTCACAGTACGGTCTTCAACACGGAGCCTTGGCTCACACCGAACAGTAAGCTATAAAGGGCCCCAAAAAATTACTAGTGTAAAACCATTCAAACGGAAAAACCAACGGTCTAATCTATATAAAAAACGAGAAACGAGAAACACTAATGAACCACATCAACAAACGACAACTACTGAACATCAGATTCCTGACTTAGGACAGGTGCAAACAAATGCAGCGGGTTTAAACGTTTTAATGGTACCAAACCTTCACCCTTTTTCTGAAACAATAGTGTAACATCACAACGCAAAGACACACTATAAAATATCAACTGAAATAGCTTAACGCAATCATATAGATTAGACCGTTGGTTTTCCCGTTTGAATGGTTTTGCACCGGTCTTTTTGGGGCCCTTTGTAGTTTGCTGTTCGGTGTGAGCCAAGGCTCCGTGTTGAAGACCGTACTTTGACCTTTAATGGGTTTTTTTTTACAAATTGTGACTTGGATGGAGAGTTGTCTCGTTGGCACTCATACCACATCTTCTTATATCTATATATGGTCTTTTTAAATGAATTGATGTCGGGAGATTGGGATTTCTCTCTTTAGTTTAACCCATGTCAGCTTTTTATTTGTATTTGCAGAAAAGAGAGCCAGTTTTGTATTCTTTAATATACTGTAACAGTTCAATTTTCCATGAAAAGGGGACAGTTTTTTCTATGTCCGGTAGCATCGTATAATATCTAGACATCGGTAGGCATATAAAATTGCAACCACACATGACCGTTCATTAGTCTTCGTAGATCTATTCCAAGTCTTAATAAGTCTACACAAAGCAGAAAATTAACTTTTACAACAAGGAATATTACACAACTGAAGCAATAGTCATAAATATCGATTGACTGATTGGTGTTTCTTTAACGTCGCCGCAGAACAAAAAAATATTATCTGATATTCATTCTCAACATCTTAAATCTCTATTGTTCTCAAGGAAGCAACCATTTGATTCTCTGGGGTGGGGCAGGGATTTGTACCCGAAGTTAATACCTTTTTTTTAACCCAGACCATAACACATGCCTTTATCCACGGCCACTCACAAACACATCTAGATATCATTGAGATGGGAGCCATCTCTGTGGGCCCCGCTGTGAATAATGTGCATTAGAAAATTTGCATCTTTACCATAGGACATGGGGTTGTCAACTGAAACCAAAGTTTTTGACCTTGACCTTTGACCTAGGAAGTTGTACATAAATTATGACACACCCTCTGGTGTTGGTTTATATACATGTCAAGTATAAACTTTGAAATCATAACGGTTCTCAAGATATAGAGCGGACACGATCTTTACCATAGGACATGGGGTTCTCAACTGAAACCAAAGTTTTTGACCCTGACTTTTGACCTAGGAATTTGTACATACATTATGACACACCGTCTGGTGTTGGTTAATATACATGTCAACTATAAACTTTGAAATCGTAACGGTTCTCTAGATATAGAGTGGACACAATTTGTTACGGACGGACGAACAGACAGACGGACGGACGGACGAACAGACAGACGGACGGACGGACGATCAGACAGACGGACGGACGGACGGACGGACAGACTGATAACTATAGGGCGTCGCCATTCGGCGGGGCCCTAAGAGTATTTTCAACATTCATTAAAAACATTTTCTTTTTACACTTTTATATTTTTTGTTGTCTTAAAATATTAATTTGACTTGAATTTATACGAGTTTACTAAATATACATGTTTATGCCAAGCCAAGTCAGTTTATATCTTGTTTCTCGCCTAACTATACAAAAGCCCAGGAGAGCTTTGGCCATCATCTGTCGTCTTTGGTAGATAAGGTTGACTTATAAGCTGTCTATACAAAGAAATGGGACAATGGCATGACGACATCACCAAATCACCATATGCAATACAAAAAATGACACCTAGAGCTCACAATATGGTCTTCAACTACCCATCAATAGGCAGTAAGCTCTGGTTGGCTCTAAACACAAATCCAAGGGTACAGCAAAATGTGAAAATATCCAATTAAAACTGGGTGACCTGGGAGGAAAACATTGGAACTTTCCTAAGAAATACAAATTTCAACCCCCTCAACATTTTTTAATAAGGAGATGTGGTATGATTGCCAATGTGACAACTATCCCCAAAATTCAAATAAAGTGGATGTAAGCAGTTATATATATATAATGTAGGCAACCGTACCACCTTCAACAATGAGGAAAAAACCATACAGTATAGTCAGGTATACTAGGCCCTCACATGAAAAATATGAAAGAGTTCAATTGAGAAAAATAACGGCCTAATTTATAACACAATAAAACAAAAAACAAATATGACAGACATCACCAAGCGACAACGACTGAACTACAAGGTCCTAGCTTGGGACAGGCACATACAGTATATGGCGGGGTTTAACATGTTTGTGAGCGCTCAACCCTCCCTTTAACCTGGGACAGTATTGTTACAGCACAACATAAGAACAAACTATAAAAATCAGTTGAAAAGGGCTTAACATATCAGATCGATAAAAACAGAAAAAAAAACATCTAACAAAAGCACAGACCGGACGTGGCAGGGTATTTATACATCCTTAACAACAACAAAAAAGGACACAAAGTACAGATCTGAGAGTAATCGCAGTACTGACAGCTAGTTTAAAGCCAATAACAACTAATACAAAAATCATGTATCTAAGAATAAATATCAATCAGTACACATCCAACATCCAATGGACTTAGTGTAAAGACGTTATTAACAGTCAGAGAAAGACATGGCCTTGTGCAATGCCAAATCATAGGTATCAACATATTGTAGTACCTTGGTGTGTATAACAATAATATGTAGTATGGTTTTAAGTTACTGATAACAAAATTAAGATATATACCAATTAAAACAATATTCAAAGATCTGTTTACAGTGTTCAATTGGTAACCTTTTAAAATAAGTTTATTTAAAGGATTGATAAGTTTACCCTGACCGTTTTTAATTTACATGCATACAATTTCTATTTATATTATTATTGATAAATACAATATTGCAGAAGTAGTGGAAATAGATCTCAGGTGGGGGAAGTTGTTTTTGACTTCATGGAACTTTATTTGGATATGCCTGTTATGGTCTCATTGAGATTTACCAGAATCATTCAATTTCAGTACTTTTTTATGTCCCATTGATGGACATTATGTTTTTCAGTTTGTGCGTCTGTTCGTTCTTCCGTTCATCCGTCTGTTTCGCTTCAGGTTAATGTTTTTGGTAAAGGTAGTTTTTGATGAAGTTGAAGTCCAATCAAATTGAATCTCAGTACACATGTTCCATATGATATGATCTTTCTAATTTTAATGCCAAGTTAAAGTTCTGGCCGCAAATTCACGGTCCACTGGACATAGAAAATGATAGTGCGAGTGGGGCATTCATGTACTATGGTCACATTCTTGTTCAAATCCTTTATAATTGCAGAAGTTAGTAAATTTACTTCAGATAAAAATACTTAATTAGACGAACCAATATAATTACAAGATATATCTCCGATTTCGTTATACTTATATGTATGAGCACGTTAATATATGTATGAGTTTTAATAAGATTACTGGACAAACGCGTTCAATCTTCGGGTTTAATTCTTAACAATTTTTCCGAGCGGATCGAGGCGAAAAACATTGACGTCTTTCAAGCCAAATTTTATATGTTTGCTATACACACAAATTTATTTTTTAAACTTGGTAATTAATTAATCTTAAATACAGTCCTAGATAATCAAATAATCATGAAATATTTGGTCTAGTAATCAAATAATCACACAAACAAAAAAACAGCCAAGTAATCACATAATAAAAAAACTCCATGATGAGGCTCATTAAAGATGACATATTTTGGTATTAATATTGATTCACTAATAGGGTTTTTGCATCGGTAATAACACATTAATTCTAAAACCGGTTGTTGGCATTATACGAGTCATTTTCTTCTCATATTTTTTTTGACGGTATGATACTAAACCCCTCACAAGAGGGATTGTGCTTGATTTTCATGTGTTGGTGACATAATCTTTCAATCGGTTTGATTGAGGTCTGGAGCTGACATGTCAGTTACTGCTAGTAATCCTTTGTTAAGTTATGAATCATTGTCATTTTGCTTAGTTTCTTTTGTTTCCTATTCTGACATCGGACTCGGACTTCTTTTAAACTGAGTTTTACTGTGCGTATTGCTGTATGTTTGTTTACTATACATTGGCTAGCTATAGTGGTATAGGGGGAGGGTTGAGATCTCACAAAACATGTTTAACCCCACCGCCCTTTTGCGCCTGTCCCAAGTCAGAAACCTCTGGCCTTTGTTAGTCTTGTATGCTTTTTTTAATTTTTAGTTTAGTGTGACGTCCATTTGTACTGAACTTGTAAACATTTTTTTAGGGGCCAGCTGAATCCCGCCTCTGGTTGCGGGATTTTCCCGTTGTGTTGAAGACCCATTGGTGGCCTTCGGCTGTTTTCTGCTCTTTGGTTGGGTTGTTGTCTCTTTGACACATTCTTCATTTCCATTCTCAGTCTTAATTTCACCAATGAAACTTAACATTAATTTTTGCCTTTGTATTCAATTAATTAGTAAACTTCTTGGAACTCTACAATGACCGTCTGATTACAATTAGACACGCAAGAATGTGAAATGTGAAAACTTATTTGGCCTTCAATGCCTCAACCTTTTTTAATGTGGGTATCTACTTTGTTCTGTAAGTTTTCGATTTTGAAAATTATTTTGCAAACTACTATAGATTTCCGGTAATTGTTCTGCATAAAACCCCATGGGGAAGCACATTGGCATAATTTGCTAAACGTTTATTGGAACCCAATAATTTGGCAAGGTATTGCAACCTGTAATGTGAAGACGTGAATAAAAATGTTGAGTTTGTAAGACCAGGCTTAAGCAAGCAACCACTTGCTAGCAGCCAGTTTTCAGATATTTATATAAACCCAATTGTTGCATAAGATTCAAACCTTCTTCAGATATTTTTATTAATATATAACCACTATATTATCAGTTTTTAATATATAATTAAGCAGTCAAAGACATTATAATGAATTTTAAAATTTCATTTCTCGTTCATAAATTATATAAATGCAATAGAAATCGCTTTCACACAGCGTGCTGCACGCTTTACATTTTAGATGGTCAACACTGTTGAGTATATATAGAATCGTAAATAATTATGAAATTATTTTAAATGTTGGCAAAACTGCACTATTGTGTGAAATAGATTTCAATATTCTCGGCATCCAGTCAAATAGTTCATGAAAAGTAACGATTGTTCTGCATTAGAAGAAAAGAAAGTTTCACTCGTGCTTTAACTTTTTTTTGCCACACAAAACTGTTTTGACAAAATATTCTACTTCTGAACCAGTGGATTTCGCTTGATTGGACGAAAGGTTTATTGTTTGTACTCAAAGTATGGTGGACAAGGAAATTATTTATTAGCTTTAAAAAAAATAATCCGTGCTATACCTAAACTAGGAATTTTGATCAAGTAGGCGCTAGATCTCTAGCTTACGTTTGCACCTAGTACGGACAAAAGTATTGCCGTAGAATTTTTTTTATTATCTTTTCGGGAAGGGTTGGGTAGGGTATCCGACCTCAACTTTGGACCTACTTTAGAAAAAAAAACTAAGCCGAACAACACCCTGGATTTTTTCTACTGTTAACCTCAGCTACCCAGCTTCCCTTTGCACATAGTGCGGACAAAAGTATTGCCGTAGAAATTTTTTTATTAACTTTTCGGTAAAGGTGTGGTAGGGTGGGTAGCTGAGTACTTGGGAAAAAATCCAGGGTGATGTTCGGCTTAGTCTTTTTTTATAATGTAATAAGCTGGCAAATTTTGAAAACTCACGTCTTAATTGATAGGCATAGAAATAAAAAGAAAACGTATGATAACCAAGAACAATCTACCGGAGACAAAATAACGTTGGTTTAGGCAACTAGTACATTTGTACGATGGTCTGAATGCGGGGTTCTTCATTTCTGTATTCTTTGATATGTTATACCATTCTTCTCTATTCTTTAATTAGTGTTTTAGGCCATTTATCTCTATTCTTTATTTCTTTTTACTTTTTGCCAATTAATTTGTTCTATTTATATTTAAACACCTCATTATTCTATTTTTTATGTCTTGGTTCAATGTCTCTTTTATTTATATTTTTTGCCCACTATTCTCTATTTCATAAATCCCCATCCACACCCTCCAGTTGAGGTCACCATATAGCTTTCACAAATAAGCAAAACTAATACCGAATAGGCTCCGAATGCCAAAATGATTGAATGCTAATCCCGGTTTGAATTGTGAAATTGCGCAAATTTGTTTTTCAATCAATTGATCAAGCAAAACACATTATCTTCCTGAATGTTCGTATAATACTGGCAGATGGACCTTGGTCATCAATTCTAATCACCTTAGATCAACCTTTCTAAACTTAAAAGTAAAGATCACAGACCCTTATTGTTCAGATTGATAAAGACTTTTGCATCCGTCGACATTAACTTCGATTTAAATACTATAGATCTGTTAACCGCTGTGCATGTATACTTTAACGACTAGTTTTCCTATCAGTTTTAAAAGTAGTAACCTCTCTTGTTAATGTGATGTTGTAATCTATCTATCTATTTGTACCATCTTTATATAATATTATATTGTACAATTTAAATTTATGATTCGTTTAATATTTAAATATAATATTTTTTTTTAGTATAGGTATAAACAAGGTAATTTGAAAGGCTTTGATTCATTTATCACCGTAGTCAGGCGGTCTATTTTGTCTACATTATGTTGAAAGAACACAGGGGTGTTTACATTGGCATTATTTACTATCAATGACTGTGAAACAAGAAAGGAAAATATTGTACATTATAAAACGAGAATGATTAAAATTACATTCAAAATTCATCTTTAGTGAAATCAATAACGAAAAACGGAAACACTTTTGATTTTCATTTTGGTTTTAGGGAAATCAAAAACAAAAAATGAAAACACTCTCGTTTTCCGTTTTGGTTTTAGAGAAATCAAAAACGAAAAACGAAAACACTTTTGTTTTTCGTTTTGGTTTTTGAGAAATAAAAAACGAAAAATGAAAACACTCTCGTTTTTTGTTATTTGTTTTTGATATTTCAAAATGAAAAACGAATGGACGCATCTTAGACCCGCGGCCGCCTCTTGAAAATTTTTTTCCAATGAAAAATAAGGATTTTCCCCTGGCAGTCAGGACCAATTTCTTTAAAACTAAAGCATGAACTTTAACTAAATTACAGCATAAATGACCTATCAGAAAAGGGGTGACAAAAAAAGTTAAAGTCCCCGATGTAATAAATGGATCTTATTACATACGTATCAATTTTTATACGTGTGCATGCAAAACAAATTTCTTGTTAGAGGGGTCTAAATACAGCACAAACAACATTTTCCAAAAGACCAAAAAGTGAAAAAGTATATTTTAACAAAACGCATTTGACTAACAAGTCGAACAACAAATGTTCTTAAACCCTGCTGACTGCCATTGGCGATTGCCAAATAAACGGATCACCGATGTAATAAATGGATCTTGATTATAAATGTGAAGATTACTGGTATATCAACATCCAAGTTTAATACATATTTACGTCAGCCAACCACTCCAATAACAGGAAAGAAGAAACTTACACCTGTACTCTTTGCAGACAGTAAGGGCAACTACCTTGAGAAGCAAATCAAACCAGGCATAGACCATCACATTAAATTTTGGTGTACAATGCCCAGAACAACAGCTAAAGGACTTCACTGGCTACAGCAAAATTTAGCTTATAAAATCGGTCATCTGGATAATATTTCAATATATATATGGTTGGGTATATGCGATTTGACAGCGTTCGATCCAAAGACACGATACGTAACTCTGCATCCTAAACCTGAAGAAGCCGGTGAAGCCGCCACTAAATTTTTTCGTGATATTGCAGATCTTCTTCGTCCATATAACAACTGTAAATTAACCTTCATAGAAACTCCTCTCTTCTCAATTCAACAGTGGAATATTAAACAGAAACATCCGGACACCAACCAATTTATCAATCAAGACTGTGCCTTAAGCAGATACATCTATCAACTTAATTAAAACATTAGATCTATAAATCAGGGATTAGGTGTTGTATCACCATCACTTTCCGTCGACCTCAGCCACTGCCAAAGCAAAAATTCGAAAAATCGCCAAAAAAGGTTAGCAGATCAATATTACTTTACTCTATACAAGGACGGATCGCACCCAGATCACTTCCTGGCTCGTGTTTGGCTGCGTAAAATTGGCAAAATTATGCAAACTGACTGTTTTGTCTAAATTTAAACAAAAACTGCAACTTTAAAAACCAATATCAACAAGAACTTTAAAAGCAATACCAGCAATATTATTGGCTCTTTTTTTTTCCATAACAACTTCCGGCTACGAGTAGACACAGAGTGCGATTGATCAGTGATTTGCAGTCGACAGTGGGATTATCCACGACGTACCTTATTGCTGATCAACCGTAGTCTAGTGCATTGGACCCAACTATCCCAACCTAAAGAAACAAGGAAAATAAGACCATAGCTTAAAGAGATCAAAACCAACATCCATAATACTGACATAATACTATAAATAGTGTATACAAAATACCTGTACTTAGACCATAAAGTTGTATTCCAAAAATCAACCATCAAAAGGAAATAATTGTGACTTTAACCTTCTCTCTGTACGTATAGACTTCCGAAAAAAATTTCTGAATAAGGACTGCTGGTCAGTGATTTGCAGTCGATAGGGGGATTATCCACGACGTATCTTTTTGCTGATCAGTAGTAATAGGATTTACCAAGTCAGACAATAAATATAAAAATGGCGAACAATTCAAAAATACAAGTCGTGCGAAGGAAAGAGGATGCTAAAATACACCGAGAGATCATAAAGGATTATTCCCTTAATGTAGATAAAGCACTGATAAAAAAGCTAGAAGCAACTAAGCGCTCCACAAGCATGGAATACAAGCAAACGAATGGAGGTTTAGTCATAAAAGCAGATGCAGCAACATTTAAACTACTGAAACATGCAACAGTTGCTTATTTTGAGGAATTGCCATGCAATGTAGGCACAGCCACAATTCAAAGAGAAACTGACAGATCCAAAGCTGCTACGGTGCAAATAACTATAAAGATGAGAGAAAAATGTGGCAAAACCTACACAATCAACTTGCACCTTACTACTTGTACAATAATGGTAAATGGGGAAAATCCTGAAAATTTGGGTGATAGAGACATAAAAGAAATACATATTAAACTAATAGAAAATATGAACAATGGAGATAAGAACAAAACCATCACTAAATTAAATGAGATCATGAAATCCAAACTAGAACAAGCTCTACAAGGAAAAAGTGTACAACAGAAATATACAGATAAGGATGGAAATGCCAACATTTAATGTTTCAAGTGTAAGGAAGAAATGTAGAACAAGAAGCACATTCTGTAGTTCAGGCCAACATTGGGTACACTACAACTGCCAACGTCTATCAACAAAGGAGATTGAATCATTAGAACAGGAAGAACTTGAAGACTACACATGTCGAATATGCGAAGATGTCAACGTGAAAATATTAGAAAAAGTATTGTCTCCAGGAAAAAATGCGCAAACAGTATAACGTCTTACCATCACAATGATGTACCAGCAAAAATCAAGAAATAAGCATTAGCCGTAATGATGACTCAACTGAGAAAAGCCCTGAAACATGTGCTGTATGCGACACAATAATAATGAATGATAAATATGAAATCTGTGATATTTGTAAAGATATAGCTCATCCTGAGTGCATGACCATCAGTGGTAACAGCTTAACATGCCACTCCTGTAGCAACACAATCCAAAGACTGGAACCAATACAAGACGAAAATGAACAGAACAATACTAGCCAAACATTTATAAAGTCTTGTGAATTGCCTGAAGATAAAGAAAACAACCCATAGCAAACCCAGGAGAAGTCTATTATGAGAATAAATAGTCCTGAAAGGCAGGACCTACATAATAACCCTGAAATACCAAATAACAACCAACAATATACACAAGGGAAAAAGGCAAATCAGAAAAATTGGAAAAAAGCAAACCTTGATCCATTCCATATTCATGAACAACAAACATCAGAGTATACTGAGCAAGATGAGGGGCAACATTAAAAATAAAAGAGATCCGTGAAAGAGAACTCAAATTGCGAAAGGCTGAAGAACATCTGAAAATGAAAAAAAAATATTCAAAGACGAACAGTCTAAAATAGTGCTCCTGGAAACTCGGTGCCAATATCTGGAATCCAAGAATTGTGAACTGGAATCATTAGTCAACATAATGAAACGTAGACTTGACATGCACACTAATACCTATAATATTCAAAGTTGTGGGGCTCTCATTAACACCATTAATTATACAAATGCAAGAAAAGATTAACAACAGAATATTAGCCTTCCATGAAAAACTAACAAATTTTGTTATGGACCAGGTTGAAAATCAGCTACAGAAAGTAGCGGAGAGCCTAAACATCCCTGATACAAGACAAGACATACATCATTAAAGTAAAGGCAATAATCCAAGCTATCAAAATGATCAGGAAAATAGGAGAGCTGCAATGAATATCGCCACAACAGTAAGCCAGAGCGCACCCACAAACCTTGAGGCCGTCCAGAACATACATAACAATGGCTTAACACAAGCATATAGAATGAACTACCCGCCAAGGATGGAGACTACAAGCAATTACCCAGGGTGCAACGTATTAACACCAGGATATAATGTAAATGGACATAGAGGACAGTTCATAGGGCCTGATGCTCCCAACAACGATACTGATAGATATGACTTTCCACCGCCTATATATAATGCTCACCAGGATACAGGGCCAATGACACCTATCATCATAACCCAGAAGCCAATAGTTCATAATACTGTCCCGCAGGAAAGACCCTCTATACCGTATTTATCCCAACAAATAACATCAATCAACAGGCCTCAGTACAAACAACCAAATAATAGAAACCCGGATAGAAAACATGTTACGGTACAAGATCGGAAGCGTAACGGACAAAGAAGAAACAGTAGTACTGGAACCGATGTTTCTGGCATAGATTCAACTAATCACAATAAACAAGTTTTTGTTGCCAACCCGCTCATTCCAAATCACTAACAGCATTTTTTAGGCCAACAAACCCTCCAATGGCAGATCAGGTAGCACATACAATAGAAGCCTCAAATACTACACTGCAAATAGTTTCATTCAACTGTAAAAGTATTAAATCAGTCAGTGCAACGGTTAGGGATCTGATTAGACAAAATGACTTTGTACTTATTCAAGAACATTGGCTATTTGAATGACAATTAAATCTGATAGGAGAAATCGACGCAAATATGAACCACTCCCGCCGATATATTTGCCAAGAGGATATGGAGGAGTAGCTATAATATGGAAAATGAAGATTAATAGTATGATTAGAACATTAGATGACGGAAGAGAGCGTATACAATGCGTGCAAGTCGTAGGAAAAGATAATAACAATCTGCTCTTAATATTTATTTATTTACCATCAACTGGAAGTCGTGATCGTTATGAGGAATTTATAGACACTATAGATCAACTCAATGAAATTGTGCTCAAATATCAAGATACCCATTATATGATAATTGGAGGAGATCTAAACGAAGACTTAAGAAACAGCGATCTTCCTACATAAACTTGGAAAAATCAAGCCAACACACAAGCAAGTGATGAATAGCATTATGAACAACACGTCAGATCATCATCCAATAAAAATGAAAATATAATATGGAATCTCGAACGATGCAGATTGCAAAAATCTACCGAAGGATTGTACAAACCGAGCTGTCAAATGAGACAAAGTTGATATTGACCTATAATGACAAATGAACAATCGGATTCTATACTCAACATGCCGCTGGATACATTAGAACAAGCTACACCCGTCTTAGAGCAGGTGCATGAATTTCTAAATGATGCAGCATTTACATGTGCCTCAAACAAGCCAATGTACAAGGCAAAACCGAAATTGAATGTATGGTCTCCAGATTTAAAATTAGCCCTAGACGAGATGCGTAAATACTATGCGCAGTGGGTAAAGCAAGGAAAAACAAAGGACCCTGAAAACAATATATACCAACAAAGACTGATAACTAGAAGGGAATTTAGGCGACAGGTGCGAATTGAAAATGCTAAAGTCAAAGATTCTGAGAAACAACGCATAATGGAAAAAAGAACAAAGGATGCAAAACTGTTCCACCATCTAGTAAAAAGCAATAGAAAGACCAGGGGTAATGCTATCATGGATTTGCATGTAGGAGACATATGTATGTCTGGTGAGCAAAAAGTTATGGAAGGCTTTAAACTGCACTTTAGAAAATTAGCAACTCCAGAGGAATCTACAGTCTTAGAGAATAGACAATATCATCAGGAAGTAGAATATGAAATAGGATCAATTACAGAGATAGTGAAAGATAAAAATATACCACCGGCCACACTAGAAGAACTACAAAAGGCCATCAAATCAATTAATAAAGGAAAATCAGCTGATATCTATGGAATCACTGTTGAACATATATTACCTGCAGGGAAAAATTTGGAATGGTTGTTACTGAACCTCATCAACATAATATTCAAAGAAGGCAAGGTACTAGACATGCTAAAAGAGGGATCACTCACCCCTGTGTTTAAGAACAAAGGCGAGAAAAAACATAGCAATTAACTACAGAGGAATAACTGTACTACCGGTGTTAAACAAAGTGATAGAAACAATCGTAAAAGTAATAATCAACCCAGCAGTACTTGTTACCCAAAATGTAACTCAACGAGGATTTACGGCAGGCTCAGGACCAGCAAATGCAGCCTTACCGGTAGAAGAAATATACCTTGAAGCAAAAGATAAAAATCAAGAGTATGAACTTATACTGCTGGACGAACAATCAGCCTTTGATGTAGTTATACGTTCCCATCTTATAAAGCGGCTCTATCATGCAGGAATCGATGATAAACACTGGACAATCATTCAGAGTATGCACACAAATGCAACAAGTGCAGTTAAATGGAATGGCCAAACTTCCGAGCTATTTAATGTACTACAAGGAGTACGCCAGAGAGATCCTAAGTACCGACCTATACAAGCTATACATCAATCCACTACTCAACATGCTGGAAACATCAAATTAAGGATGTAGAATTGGAAATATACTTTGCAATACTAGCGCATGTGCAGATGATGACGCACTCATGAGCAAAAAGACAACCGATATGCAAGTACAAATCAATATGGCAAACACGTTTGCCGGCATGGAGGGATATAAACTACAGCCACAAATAATCGTGGCTGTATACACCAAACCTTAGCCAACAAGGAAAGAAACGCTATTGGAAGAATATACAATGAATGCAGCTACTATGCCAAGAGTTCACTCAGCCATGCATTTTGGAATAATCAGAACCAACTCTATGAAGCAAAATATCATATCAAATATTGAGGAGATTATAAAAAAGGAGAAGTGGCTTCCATGGTGAAAATGGACTGGATATGGAAACAATAATACACCTGTATAAAATCTACATCTTGCCAGTGTTATTATATGGAATGGATCTATTAACACCACGATCTCTTAATCTGGAGAAATTGGAAAAATTTCAAAAGAAAATGCTTAAGCAACTAATGTCACTACCAACTAACACACCAGATCCTGCAATTAACATCTTGGCGGGAATACTACCAGTTGAGGCACAAATACACTTAAAGGTTATGACCCTCTTCATAAATGTATGTACCCAACCCAACGAAAGCTTAGAAAAAACAACTAGCAAGGAGGCAATTGTGCATCAAATCAATGAATAGTAACAGCTGGTTTATTGAAGTGAAAACAATCATGCTGAAATACGATCTAGGAAATGCAATGAGTGGCTAGATATTCAGATGAAAAAGGAAGAACTGTTAAGTAAAACCAGAAAAGGGATCAATGCCTACTGGATTGAGCGAATCACATCACTAGCTAAGCTCTATACCGGCCTTCGATACCTTAACAGTGATATATTCTTGCCAGGGAAAATACATCCAATATTGCGAATCAAACACCAATCTCCAAGAGACAGCAAGAAAGTTCCTACCAAGATCAAACTATTAACTGGAACTTATATACTACAACCTCTAAGATATAAGATATACAAAGAAGGAACTGAGGATCATTGTATAGCGTGCGATTGTAGAGAAGAAACATTAGAACATTTGCTTATACAATGTGAAGCTTGGAATTACCTGCGAGATCCAATTCAACAAACAATTAAGAACCTCCTTACCGCAAATGGGGATGTGCGTGAAGAAGACCTTACATGTGAAATGACAATTCAAGTACTAATGGACATTACAAAAATACAAAAGATATACAGAATCACATCCGACCTGATGTCTAAAATAGAATTCCAAGCAAAAAGGCTAGTGTTCCTCATACACAATGCACGATATCAACTGGTGATGAAAGACCAGGTAAAGAAATAGGATGCCTGAGAGTGGATGCAAGGATGGGAGGGGCAGCAATGAATAATTAAATTAATAATTGAAATGTACTTAATACAATTTTTGAAAGTATAATTCTTTTATTAAATCTTATAGTCTCAGTTAATAAATATTTTGCGAATTAACTTTAAAATAGTTTTGTAAGCATAATTTTTCTTTGTACTCTCATAATACACAGTAAATAAATTAATGTCAAATTAACTTAAAATATAAAGGTGATTTTTTTAAAGGTCACAGACTATAATTTTTTTATTTTTTTCCTTCTGTGAATTATCTAAAAATTAAACATACGATTTAATCTGTAAATCT
Source organism: Mytilus californianus (assembly GCF_021869535.1). Lineage (NCBI taxonomy): Eukaryota > Metazoa > Mollusca > Bivalvia > Mytilida > Mytilidae > Mytilus > Mytilus californianus. Next base: position 56,122,437 of record NW_026262734.1, read on the forward strand.
TATTACATTTAGTATCAGCAGACCAAAATAATCTTAACTGCCTGAGTTAAAAAATCACAACAATTCTAAACTTCCCATGTAAAAAGTCTAAAAAACTGTAAACTTCCCATGTAAAAAGTCATAAAACTGTGAACTTCCCATGTAAAAAGTCATAAAAACTTTAAAAGTTCCCAATGTAAATAGTGTATATAATGTTGTGGTGTTATGATTGTTAATTCTTCATTATTTTTGTTAATTTTTCATTATTTTTGGTGTTGGAACTGTTCGACATACCAAAGTATGGTTACCCTATTAAGAGTGTAAAGATCAAGAGAAGAAAAAGAATCCCGGCGAGGGAAGAACAAAAATTTGCTTCCGCAAATGATAAATGTGATTTTTTTTAGCTTTCCTTAAGGTCCTGTTTTTATCTTGATCTGTATATTCCTAGGGAATCTATTAGATTTGAACATCGATAAACAACTGCTGCCGTTTATTTTCCATTGTCTCATCCCAATTTTTAGCAGTTAAATATCTTTTGCCCTGTCGTATGACGTTACATACCAGTATCTCAATTGCGCATGCAAGGTTATTTTTATACGGAGCATAATTAATTTTGATATAGAAATACTGCTGCATTAGAACGACCCGTAACTAAATAACACTCCCTAATTGGTTGACCGAGAAGCTGTCTCGTCTCAAAAGAGACATGATTTGTAGTCTAAGATCTTAAAATACAAGAAAAGTCGTCTTATCTATTTATTTTCCGATTGAACCTAACTGTAATTGAAGAATTGTTATTTTGGATTTGCAAGGCTTGGGATAGTTGATAACAGAAGACGATTGCCCTATCAGTGTATACAGTCTTACTCTTGTATATTATTCCGTCAGATTTTTTGTGTATCTTATTTGTATATTCTTAAAGGATTTACGAGATAGGAGCATAATTAATTTACATTACCTTTGCTACGCATTTGAAAATCGTCGGTAACATACTCATTGGCTTTGTCTTAACCATTCCAAAAAAGCTTCCCGACTGTTTTTTCGTTCACTTAAATTGGTTTGCAAGTTCATTCGACATACACAATGGTTTAAGGTATGAATATGTTTACGAAGATGAACTGATCGACGAAACTAGTCTCTATACAAACAAGCCTTACAAAGATTAAAAATTCACAGAAGTAATATTTTAGATTGATCAATAAACCACTAGGAGATTGATGGTTGATCAAGTGTACTAAGATGATTTGTAATCTCATTTTTAGAAAAAAAATCCCTCTTTAGACTCCCTCATTTGATGTACGTCTTACAAAGTTGTATATTCTTTCAGATGTATTGCGCATTTTACTAGTTGGAAAGACTGGATCAGGCAAGAGTTCTACTGGAAATACAATAATCGGAGAACACCGGTTTCCAGTTACATTGTCTTTTGATTCTCAAACATCAAACACGGAATGTGTCGAAGTAAATAGGTTTGACAAAAAACTTATTGTTGTAGATACCCCAGGTCTCTTAGACGAAGTTACGAACGGAGACACACTGAGAGAAATCAAGAAAGCTTTCTTACATCTAGCTCCAGGTCCGCATGCTATTATTTTGGTTGTAAAAGGGAACGGGAGATACGGAAGGGAAGATCGAGACATTGTGAATTTTTTCGTGAAATGCCTTGGGAAAGAAATGTTTTCTCATTTTTTCGTAATTTTTAGCGGCAGGGATATATTTGAACGTAAAGGAGAAGACTTTGATACAATGATGAAGGAATGTAAACAAGAAGAACTGAAAAACCTCATTGCAAATTGTAATGGTCGTTATATCTTTTTTGATAATAATTCTACGGATGAAAATCAAGTAAAACAAATGATTGATAAAATAAACGAGAATGTCAGACTGAATGGGGGGAAACATTATTCAACTGAACTTTTAAAAGATATTGAACATGAAGGAATCGCAATAAAGAGCATGAAAGTACTAATATGTCTAACGGCACCAATATGGGGTCCATGTTACCTCCTCGGAAAATGGACAAATATGTTCTGAGAAAAAATACTACATGTGTAAGACAATAGGGAGGTTTGCAATAAACCATCATACAATTTCATCTTTTTAACATATGTAACAATTAATGCAGCCCTAACTATACAAAACACGTAAGCAGCATGCTAAGAATAAAAAAATGAAAATATTTTCCTTGTATTTTAATACCTAGTACTAGACAATCAATTTTAGTCGTAAACGGCCATTTCGTCAAAAGTCTAAAATTTTGTCTAATTAGGAGTTTAAATTATTTTATAGATATATACAGTTTATTAATGTATATCCAATATTGTTAAGACGTTTTGCTAGCTGTCAAGTTGTCACTGTTCAGTACCTTTTCAGACAATTCAGTGAGTTGTTGTAAAAATGTAAAAACAGCTACTGATCAATCTGAACATACATACACTGAAAAGATATTAATTGACCTCAACGGAATTGTCTGAACTGTATCGAATACATCGAGGTTGATAAGTATGAAATATAACAAAAAGACTAAACATAAGACCTGTTCCGATAAAAATTACCGCCGTCTTAGTTTACTAGTAATTGCCTCTGCATTTTGCATGTACAATATGATGTAAGTGCGTAACCAGTTCAGAACTAAAGATTTTAAAATTGAGACAACGGGATAGTAATGAATTGGCAAAACAACGTTACCGATTGGAGTGTAAAAAAATCTTTGGAAGTTTTAGACATTAAATAAAATTGAGAATGGAAATGGGGAATGTGTCAAAGAGACAACAACTCTACCAAAGAGCAGAAAACAGCCTAAGGCCACCAATGGGTCTTTAATTAACATAGCGAGAAAATCCCGCACCAAGAGGCGGACTACAGTTGGCCCCTAAACAAAAATATGTACTAGTTCAGTGCCGTCACAATTAACTCCGAAACATATGAATGATTTAAAAAAAACATACAAGACTAACAATGGCCAGAGGCTCCTGACTTGGGAGAGGCGCAAAAATGTGGCGGAATTAAACATGTGAGATCTCAACCCTCCCCTTATACCTCTAGCCAATGTAGGATAAACAGACATATATCAAAGCGCACAGTAAAACTCAGTTCAAAATAAGTCCGAGATTGATATCAGAATAGACAACAGAATAAACTAAACAATTTGACAATGATACGTGAATCAACAAAGGACTACTAGCAGTAACTGACATGCCAGCTTCAGACCCCAATTAAGGTGATTGAAAGATTATGTCTTCATAAATGAAAATCAAGCACAATCCCTCCTATTAGGTGTATCGTATCATACAATCATGAAATATATGAGAAGATCATAACCCGTACCATGCCAACAACTGGTTTTAGAATAAATGTGTTTATTTCCGATGCAAAGACCCTATGAGTAATCAATATTAATTCCAAAATATACCGTCGTTAATGACCTGTCAACAGTATCGTAACTATATCATTTCCGAATAAGTCTGTTTCAAGGTTTTGTTAGATTTTGTGGTGAATGACGACATTTTTGTGCTTTGAATATAATATTACCATAAAAGATTGGATGTGAAATACCTGAACGTATAAGATGTCAGCATGTTGATTTATATTAATGAATGATGTTCTTGTACCGATGATATACTTAGTAAATGTTTTGACTAGTTTGTAATATCGAAAACCCAGGTGTAATACTTTTTCAGTAATATAGAGATTTTAAATTCTATTGTTAAAATCAAATACGTTGTCACATACACGAGCTAATCGAACACGTTAGGATATATAAACACCATAAGATCGTAAATTTTGGTAAATGACTTGCCATTGAATATATAGATATCAAGATCCAGGAAAGGGCAGTGTTTATTGTTAGTATTAGCTTTATTTGAAGTCAGTTCAGCATAACATTTTATTGATAGCCGTTTAAATTTAGTTTACACTTATGACTTTTCGACTCATTCACTTCACTCCCGCAGCCCCCTCCCTCCAAGGTTGACTTGGGAACAGAAATATTGTCTTCTTCCTAATGGCAGTAAAACAATTGCCACATTGGGGCGTCTGTTTGGCTTTGCGGGATTAAATACGCTGTCACGTTCGATTAGAATTGGGACGTTAAATCGGATGCCTGGTGTAGAGAGATTGTCACGCTCTCTGCACGTTAAGAACCCTTGCAACAACTATTTGAGGGGTCCGTTGGTGGCCTGTTGCAAGGATAAATTTCTATCGTAATCCAATACACCCTCTTTTTCCAGTGGCAGTATAAATTTCGCCACCTACGTCCTGTATTACAGGACCTACCTAGTGTATTTATTGTTAATTTGTTCTCGTCCTGAACATGCATGAAATATTTGCAACTGGACGTTAAGCAACCAGAAATCAATCAATAATTCCCACAGATTCACGAATTTTCCTATATAACTTATAAAGCCTTTTTATGTAACGAAAAAGGTATTTATCATAGATATCCTAACTGGAAATATGATGAAATGCTTGAGAACATTTAGGTCAATATTTCCAACGAGTATCAAATTGAAGAAATTAAATATAGAGCGGTGCAATATTATTCGACATGTTTTTATTTTTAACAAGTGACTGAGCTTAACCATTTGTGCTGATTTGAAGAGAAGAGGACCAACGAATAAATGTTTGAAAACTATAGAGGTATGAAATATATGCATAGAACTGAATTTTCCAAGAACATATCGCGTAAAAAAGGTATTGTTTTAACTCGAAAATCCGCATCAAAAACAGCTTTTCAGGTTGTGTTAAATTAAGGGAAAATCAATCTCACTCCGTATTTCTAAAATTTAACAAATGTAAAAATTTCGCTGCTTCAAAACAAACCATCATACATATCCAAGTTTACGCAAAGGGTAGAGGCATTGAAGAAAAAAGCTACCATTTCCGCCTGCCTGAAATGAATTGCGCATCTCGACCCATCTATGTACGATCGACAATAAAGTTTGTTGACATAATGTAGATTTCCCAATGAATATAAATGCACCGCTTTGATAGCAGACTTCGTGCTGTTCCTATGGTTCCATCTTACGTAGTTAAAATACACCATCGCTATTCCCATGTTTGTAATGACAATATAGTTGTAAATTATGGAACGCCATGACTGCCTTATGTTGATGATCACCATTATATGCAGTGGTCACAACATTATATATAGTGGTCACAACATTATATGCAGTGGTCACAACATTATATATAGTGGTCACAACATTATATGCAGTGGTCACAACATTATATATAGTGGTCACAACATTATATGCATTGGTCACAACATTATATGCAGTGGTCACAACATTATATATAGTGGTCACAACATTATACGTGTTTTGTTGATGAAGGTGTTGATCAGTGATAGTGATGATGACGATTGATGTATGTGATGGTGGTGGTTCAAATTCAGTAAGCTTCGGAAATTATTTATCGGAAATTGCCGAATCCAGTCATAATTAATAATGTCCCGCAAACAAAATGAAACAGTTATTGAAGTCATGTAATTTAGGCAATTCGGTAATTTAGGCAATTCGATTGAAATCTTTATCAGAGAAAAAATAACGCCTGTTATTGTCTTCAAATTGGAGACATAATTTTATTAATTAAGGGGTTGTTCATTCCGAGGAAATGATGAAACTAAGAGTTGACGGCATTAACTAGTTCTGTTCGTCTTTAGATATACGCATGGCATAATGTAAGTAAAATAATGATTAATAACAATGAAACATCAAAGGACAGTTTGTATACCATATACCTCGAGTTCATTTCCTACTGAAGAACTATCGCTAGGTGCCACTTTATAGTCGATATTCAGATTAAATGGCATAAATACATTTTGAATAAAATAGTCAGCTGTCTGTAAGACCTAAGTCCAATATCTCGCCAGCTATATATGTCATGACAGAGCCATAATTTGAATTTGATTTTCAGAAGTATGCAATTTTACATGATTTAGGATCTAACAGATATGAAAAATGCAGTTTAAAGCATTTCATTGGTGTTTAATATAATTTTACATCCAACTTTTGCGAGCTTTTTAGCACGTAAAGTACTTTGTCTTCTTATGAGCAGCAGCCTTAACCAAAGAGATATATAAGCATATATGAAAGCATCGATCATATTTTACAACTTCAGATAAACATCTTTTTTGGTTATAGTTTATGCTCATATCAAAATATAATCTTTTATTAGGAACCTTTACCCTTTTCCAGACCCAGTTTTACATTTTTATTTATAGTTGTCATCTCTTTATCATCGCTTCAGAAAACGGAGTTTGGAGTGGATATAGCGTTTACTACGTTTGTTTGTCCGTCTGTCACGGTTAATATAAGAATAAGGAGATGTGGTATGATTGCTAATGAGACAACTATCCACAAGTTCAATGAAGTGGATGTAAGCAATTATAGGCAACCGTACGGCCTTCAACAATGAGAAAAACCCATACCGTATAGTCGGCTATAAAAGGCTCCGACATAAAATATATTAAACAATTCAACTGAGAAAACTTACGGCCTAAGTTTTGCGCTTTAAGGTCAAGATCGGAACAAACTGCGAGTAAAAGAGGAATGATTTACTATTAGTGCGCATATCTTGAATAGTAAGGAATGTCCATGAAAAAAGTGGGTCACCTAGACCTAATTTAATTCTGGTTAAGTTTTGCATTAAGATACAAAATCTCATCAACTGCAAGTCATAGCGGAATGATATCTTTTAGATCGCACATCTGTGATAACAACAAAGGACCTTGAAAAAAAAATTGGTCACCTCGACCTATTTTTACGCATGAATGGTTCTGATTAAAATTTGAGTTAAATAAGGTCCATATGAAATCAATTACAAGTAAAAGAGGAATAATATTTGTTAATGAGCACTTCTTTGATATTAATGAAGGTCCGCACAAAAATTTTGTCACCTCAACACACAGGTACTAGGCTAACATTTTAAAATTATATATACTCTACAAAAAAAAAAGAAAAAAAAAATACAAAAAAACCCAAAACTCCCTACTTGTTATTTTGTCTCTTAATGGAGAGCTATTGTTTTACTGTGAATTCTTCTCGTTGTTTTTTTTGGCGTTATAATTCTTCTCACATACAAGCTTGTATTGTTGCTATAGTCTGGGGATTTCAGTTATTTCTGCTAACAAAATGTTTCCCCTATCCCATGTTAGGATCCTTGTCAGAAGTTGTAACTTGAAAACTTCATATCTGAGTATTTTTCGTTATCTGGATCTTTACTTTTGATGGTGGATCTTGATTGTTTCTGTGGAGCTTCTTTCTCCTGTATATGTTTCACTCACGGGGTAACAATCGGAATCGGATTTTTATATTTTTCATAGTCCGAATTAGATACTTAAAACAGATTTTCATACAGAAAAAATTGCTATTCCATGCCTTTTTAAAACAATATTGCAAATCTTCTATGTTTTATTAAAATTCTATTTCGAACGACATCGCTGACCAACATAAATTAATTTGTTTCCAAAATGCAATACATAGTTTACTTCTGACAGATATTTGGTTCTCCTTGAAAAATACTGGGTCATGATATATCTAAATTTCAGTCCCGAGTAATCGGAAGATGTTTATTTGGGGTTAAATGTTCAGAAATGCACAATTATATATGTTTTTAAATACTGAAAGTATAAACATATTAAGTTGTGATACTTATCATTGAAATAAGATAAAATGACATTAAAATGCCCCTTGCGTGGATTAAATTCTTGGTAAATTGGTCCTAATTCTTAATTTCCTTATTTCAATTCAGAGTTTTATACATTGTATAGATAGCTGTCTATTGTTGCTGACTGTATGACTTCAGTGTTGTACTGTTATCTTTGTCGTTGGGTTGATGCCACCTTGACGCATATCCATATCTCCTTTTTTCATATGAATATGAAAGGAATGAGACATCGTTCGTAGATTGAGTGTATCGACGTGTTTCATGTACGCAAACTATTTCTGTCGAAGTGCAGAATCTGCTGTCGGTGGTTGACTGGTTGTCATTTATCTAGTATGTTTCTTTTTTTTTTTAATTTGTGTTAGTTCATTCTTTGCGACGGGATGCTTTATCCTTTGTTGTTTCTTTAAATAAGCCATTGTGATATGCATAGAATATTAAAAAAAATATTAGTATATTTGGAAAGCATTATACGAAAACAAAACGATCAAAGTGGGAACTAATGATTAAATCATTTAAGACATCGAAAAGAGGAGACTCCCAGTAATAGTTTTGGTGTACAGTCATGGGACTACATCATTTGAGGAACGGACCTGGAGCAAAGGTTCACGGTGGACGTCGATCTGAGTCTTACGTATATATGAAATACGGCACTGAATATTGACTTAAGACTTTAAGTGGTATATATAGCTTTTGGTTGTTCAATATGAAATGAACTCGAGACATACAGTATACAAATGCCATTCAATGTTTCATTATTATTATATGACTATAAATTTTCCGTCTTATTGGCTTAAAGCATAATAAATCCTCTTTGATAAAACGTCATATCACCGTGTTAAAAATCATGAGAGGTTAATATAAGATTAGGAACAGCGTCTGTGTACCTAAATATAGATATTCTAAGGCAACATCAATGACGTAGGTTTATGACGTCAAGTAAATGCACGTTTTTTTTCTTTTTCTTCTTGTTTTTGGTGTATTTGTTTTTATTAAATATCTCAACTTATGAAAATTAGCAACTGCAAAATCATATATTATATTTTGTATAAAAACAGGAAGCAGTTTCAAAAGTACCTTGAGCAAATACTAGAAAATTGAAGTGGGATAAAAAGTCATATAACAAAACAACTGTTGACTTTAAAATTCAGTTGATACAATGATTTACCTACGCCATAGATATAACATTCACCCTCGGCCGTTGGCCTCGGTGAATATCATAACTCTGGGGTTGATAAATCATTGTATCAACCCGCTCATCAAAAGTCAATAATTGTATATTATCATTCATTATTGTTAAATTACATTATGCCGTGCGTATTTCTTAAGATAAATAGAACTATAATTAAGCATCGAGTCAATTTTTAGTTTCATCATTTCCTTGGAATGAACTACCCCTAAATAGATAAATCATGTCTGTCCAATTTGCAGACAATAGCAGGTGTTATTTTTTCTCTGATAAAGATTTCAATTGATTTGCCTAAATTACATGACTTCAATAACTGTTTTATTTTGTTGCGGGGCATTATCAATTAAGACTGGATTTGGCAATTTCCGATAAAATTTTGAACGAAGTTTACCGAATCTGAACCACCACCATCACATACATCAATCATCATCATCACTATCACTGATCAACACCTTCATCAACAAAACACGTATAATGTTGTGACCACTATATATAATGTTGTGACCACTGCATATAATGATGTGACCACTGCATATAATGTTGTGACCACTGCATATAATGTTGTGACCGCTGCATATAATGCTATCACGACTGCATATAATGTTGTCACGACTGCATATAATGTTGTGACCACTGCATATAAAGTTGTAACCACTGCATATAGTATTGTCACGACTGCATATAATGTTGTGACCACTGCATATAATATTGTAACCACTGCATATAATGTTTTGAACATTGGATATAATGCTTTAACGACTGCATATAATGCTGTGACCACTGCATATAATGATGTGACCACTGCATATAATGCTGTGACCACTGCATATAATGGAGATTATCAGCATAAGGCAGTCATGGCGTTCCATAGTAAATGAACACAATCTATAAATCACTTATATAATTATTGAATCAGGGGTGTTAACCACAAATCACTTAAAACCTTAAATTTAATGTTTTCTTCACTCATGTCATAATTGCAAAGATTTGGTTTGTTAACTTACTTTTACGAGTAGAAAACGTATTACAAACGGGTTATCACATCCTAATTTTTACAATAACTTTGTAGACAATATTCGTTCAATGTTTTAAAAAATATTTGTATTTTTAAATAATTTTAATTACCAAATATCTTTTAAAACAGTTTCAAAACATTTCTTCAGGTTAAAATGTTGTGAAAAAAAAATAAAATGTTTAAAAATGTTCATGATCTTAAGGCATCATTAACCAGTTATATGAATGCCATTATAAAGCTGTTTCCTTACACAATTTTTAAAGTATTTAAAAAAAATATACCTTGAAACTATTTAAACCATGTTTAATAAACCGCTACTGTCATACTGATCAATGCTTCACATATTTTTTACACTTGTCTGTTGATGAAGACGGTTCTATCTAGATATGTGTTGGTTATTTTTGTCGGATAGATGTCTCATTGATATTACCCCACTTTTCTCTGTTATTTCAATCATTTTTATTCACAAATCAGACCATTTATCCAATGGACCTTTTTCATTTTGAAGTAATTGCAAGGAACATTTTACAATTTGTCATTGTTTCACTAACAGGAGTTTTCTTTTCTTATAAATTTTAGATATATGTATATAGTATTTCTTGATGTTTTTTTACCATGTGTAGCATCCGACATTTTTTTTTATCCTGAACAGCTTTCATATTGTTGTCTTTGGTGACATGAACAACAAGAAAGCAACAACTAGTTTGTAGAAGAGCAAAATATCTGTTTAATTTCAATTATGGCATATCACTGGTATAATTCAATTTTCCTTTTGTTCAATTTATTCTCTTGACATCTGATTGCTTCTGTAAAAAATGTAAATAAAATTTAAAGCCAATTTTTCAGAGAACAATTGAAGGTCTGTCCACATTAAATTTCTAAATAATTAATAAGAAGATACCCGTGGTTTACTCCAAGTTACTATTTGTATATTATTGTATATCTTCATACTGATTAAAAAATATATGGTTTTTATAATTTTGTCTAAAATAAGGGAGATAATTTGCTACTTCTGGTTTAGAAAATGTCACTTCCGGTCTAATATGATAGTTTGAGTCACACAGATTCCAAAAATATATGGTTTCTATATACTTTTGCTTGCAGTAATAAAGATAAATTGCTACTTCCGGTTTAACAAATTTCACATCCAGTACCATCTGATTGGTTACTTTATAATGATTCCAAAAACATATGGTTCGAGGTACTTTTAAATTAAATCAGAGCAGTAAATGGCTACATCCGGTGTACAAAAGGTCATTTCCAGGTGACCTTTTCAAGGTTACATATCTACCATCCTTATGTAAAAGACCCCATAGCTTTATCATGTTTAAATTTAAATTTATAACAAAGGTCAAAATCTAGAACTTCAAGATTACCTTTGACCTTGACCTAACTTCAAGGTCATAAAGCAAGGACCTTAAATCAAAAGACCTAAGGTCTCTCCTATATATGGTTAATGAGTTATATCACCATACAACTTATTTTATATATAAAAGGGGAGAAAATTCCTATTAAATGTCAACGTACCCTTTCAACCAAAGTATATGTGTTACAACATATCCCAACTAACAATTTAGTAAAAATATTTTGTCGATATCTTTTACGGTTTCTGATGAGAAGGTATAATAATCCAAAATTAAAATTCAAAATATGATCTTGACCTTTGACCTTGACGTCATTTTCTTTTTGGTGGACCCTGGATCTCAAATCAAAAGACCCTAGGTCTCTATCAATTATGGTTTACCAGTTACAAATACATATCAATCATTTGTATACATAAGGGGAAATAACTGTCATACGGAGTCTCCGGATCTCTTCCGTCACATTTTTTTTCAATAACCTGAGGATATAACAAGCAATTTGGAAAAACAAATTTGTTGGTTTCTTTTACGGTTGCGAAAGCGTAGCGATCACAACGAAACAATGTTTGGGGAGTTAACTCTTACAAGAAAAAGTGTTCGGTTAAACGATGTCAGTTTGAAAACCGTATAAACTGTTCGATATAATATACCAAATATCTAAGCGACATCTTGCACAACAAAATCTCCCGCAAGAAATAAGAGGGTCGGAAGAAAAACAAATAGTTATCAGAACAAAAACAATAGGTCTTTCCACGGAAATGTGGAAAGACCTAAATAGGCCTGCTGTTGAGGGACTAGTGGTAATTAATTAAATTACATAAGAATTGTTTTTTTCAAATAGACCCAGTGGTTTCAGAAAAAAAAGATAAGTGTCATCTAAATTAGGTACTCGAAGAAAATTGCTATTACATAACTAGTTTGTGTTTTAGGTGTATTATTATCTTACAAGTTTATGAAAGTACAGTTCAGGAGTTTATAAATAAGATTGCACAGTACCACTTTTCCAACTGAGAATATACTTTAACCGTTTCTTGATCTTTCAAATCCAAGTCTCTTATTTTAACAAAAATGATATAGATTGATATATGATAATACCTTTACAAAATTTGGTCCTCCACGATGGTTTGAAATATACCTAAGTTTATCGTCTACTCCATGGATACTCAATATACTTTTTCATGAATCTATCGTTAAAGGCTCTATTTATTGATACTATTTGATACTACAACATATTAAACAAATAATAATGCATACAGAAAACATCAAAATGTAATGGTTTTGTTAACATTACGCATTCTAATAACTTCAGAAAAAATAACAAATAAGAGAAAAGTACCAGCCAACACAAACTATAATGAAACCCCTACTGGAACAAATTTGACGCTTTAGCATTCACTCACATTTCATGCTTACCAATGCAAGTCGTACTTCTTTAATACTTTCATTAATAATGAAATTTTGGTTAAAAAAAAAAATCAAGGATATATTCAGTCATCATTGAATAAACAGGACTAAAAGATTTTTTTATGTCGCATATTGCCTACCACAATATTATACCAGATCTTATTATATTGGCCATAATATGTCCAATATTTGTCCAATACAACTGAAGCTAATTTTATATAGACCTTTGATATAAATTATTGATTACAAGATTGAAGTTTTAATATCATATAAACGTCTCTTAACCTGTAATGAATTCTGTATAATCGTTATAGCTACATACACATCATAATATTAGCGCTGAATTATTCATCATTATAGTGTCTGCATTCACTCGTATTATTTCTTCGAATATATTCATCAAATTAGCTCTGATATTTCCAGAAGCATTTAAATGTTGTAAAAAATTGAGCTCTTGTCTAATTTTACCAGTTTTAACACATGTTAAGGTCAATCTTTACACAAGGCGTTAAAAAAAAACTTTTGATTACTGGTTCAAAAATTGCTTAACATAATGTCCGTTAGGCGTTTGGAACTGTTAGATTAAATATTTCAAAAGTTTGTTGTCGGCACTTGAATAGCCATTCCGGATAACAGCATCCGTACACTATTTATAGCTGTATCTGTTAATTAACGCTTCATTTTAAAGCTTTCTGTCATTTGATAAATTAACGTTTTTATTCCATAACTCAATTGAATGTTTGTTCAATATTGTTTAAACATTTTCCATTAATGTTTTTGTGTAAATGTTTTTATAACATTATTTCAAAAAATATTATTAAAATATTAGCAACAAATGATTTGTAAATACATTTTCTCAATACTTTATGCGTACTGTGTTTAATCTTTCAATCAAATATTATATAGAAATGAGGTTTAAATATGAAAAAAGGCATATTATAAAACATTTCATAGACACGTTTTCAGATAATGTTTATAAAACAAAGAGAAGAAAAAAGAAAAAAAACACATATGCTTTGATAATGTTTTTTTTATGTAGGACCTTAACTATTTCTTACCATTTATAGAATATCAAAAATAAAATATCTTAAAAAAGTTAGTGAAATTTTTTTTAAGAATATGTCTAAATCATTAAAAAGCATTTGAAAAAAAATATTTTAAATAATTGTTTTGAATACCTGGGAATGATTTCATAATTCAAATGACGATAACTGTTGATTATATCATATAGCTGGTCACTCTTAATATTTTTTTTCTAGGACTGTTTGAGAGCAGTTCTCCTACTGATTTGCTTTTATATATGTGGTTTTGAAGTTTAGTATGACGTCCATTTTCACTGAACAAGTGCACATTTTTATTTAGGGGCCACCTGAAGCCCGCCTCCGTGTGTGGGATTTTCCTCGCTGTGTTGAAGACCCATTGGTGGCCTTCGTCTGTTTTCTGCTCTTCGGTTGGGTTGTTGTCTCTTTTACATATTCCCTATTTCCATTCTTAATTTTATTTGAATAAGTATCTGCTGAAGAATGATGTCCCAATTTTCAGGAATGTTTTTCTGAAGGAATTCATAGGTCTCTAATGATTAAATTTGATTTAGGATTTGACACCCAACAGTTGAATTAAATATATATTCTAACTGGAGGCATACATTAAAAATTGGAGACACAATTATGTAGATGGTGCGTTGTCAATAAAAAGGATAACATGAACAATTTACCATCTTTGACCTGAAAGTGATATTTTCATTCTTATTGCTAGAGCACTATTTGGCAGTTAATAAACTATATGTTGATGTTGATCATAAAAATCAAACGATATATTTAGAGAGAGTAGTTTAAGCTTTAAACAGAGTTAAAGATTTGAAACAAATCAGTGTGAAGATTTTTAAAAATATTAAAGAGTGCATATTAGTTGGAGTGGGGGAAGTCAGACTGTAGTACCACCGTAAGGAAGCTGTTGGACCTGGAATTAGTTAAAATCACATCATGGAAAGGCACTTGTCAGATATGTTAATGTAATGCATATGCAATCTTACATATGTTTGCTTGTTTACATATTTCATGAGGCAAATTATTTACAACAGTATTTTGAAAGAAAAGATTTGCCGAACACATATTTTTTATAAAACTATTTTTCGTGTTTGAAATGACAGATGTAAGGGAAATTGTAAAATAAATAAATTTAAAAAAAATGAATTATATATATAATGATAAATTATTATATTGAGAAAACAAACTTGGGCAGTAAAATGCTAATCCGAAACTATGGTTATCACAATATTTAGGGAATGCAAATTTAGAACAAAGCTTGACATAAGGATCAACAATATTAGATATCACATTACAAATTGGAATGAAATAATGTCAATTTCATGTGTTATTGATGTTACCAACTCAGTTTGCTTCATATGAACACATTCAGTATGACAGTTTATCAAGGTAAATGTTGTGTTGTCAAATCAGCAAAGATAACCTTCAGACTTTAAACGAGAAAGAAAAAGATACTAAAATATCGTATCCCTATGAACAAGATAAGTGAATGCTAAATAAGGGTATCATATAAAAATCATTATAGCTTTGAATTCGCACTTGTACGCAAATATCTATTTATCAATACTTATTAATGATAAATAACTTGTTTTGTCGACTGTGGCATTAATATTTGGCCACTATATTTTCATGTGCAATATGATTACCAACGAGAGAATTTTTGACTTTTTTATTAGTTGTTACTGGCTTTGGACTAGCTGCCAGTAACTGCAAGTACTCTCAATTCTATACTTATTGTCTTTTTTGTTGATATGGATGAAGGATGGATATATATCCTACAACTTCCTGTCTGTTTTTGTATATGTTTTTTTTTTCTATCGTTCTGATGAGTTAAGCCTTTTCGACTGATTTTTACAGTTTGTTCTTAAGTTGTGCTGTTACACTACTATCCCAAGTTAGGGGAGGGTTGAGCGCTCAAAAACATGATTAACCCAACCACATTCTTTATGTGCCTGTCCTAATTCAGGTCACATATTTAGTTCAGTGGTTGTTGTTGGTTTATGTCTGTCGTATTTGTTTTTCGTAAACTGTTTCGTTACAAATTAGGCCGTTAGATTTCTCAATTGAATTGTTTCATATTTTTCATGTCGGGGCCTTTTATAGCCGACTATACAGTATTTGTTTTTTCTAATTGTTGAAGGCTGTACAGTTGCCTATGATTGCTTACATCCACTTCATTGAACTTTGGTTCATCATTGTTTCATTAGCAATCATACCACATCACTTTATTTTGATAACCACCAACCCAAATCCAAGACCAAATAAAGTGGATGTAAGCAATTATATTTAATTTGCCTTTTTAACTTTTTGATTCGAGCGTCACTGATGAGTCTTTTGTAGACGAAACGTGCGTCTGGCGTACAAAATGTTAATCCTGGTATCTATGATGACTTAATTCTATACCTCAAAATTTATATAATAACTGTATCTGATAGTATAGGGAAGCGTTTCGCACTAATCTGCGGATGTATGAATATAGTTAACCTGAAGATTTATACTGCATTTGAAGTTAAGTTACTCTAATGGTCTTTGTAGGGGCATTTTCAAAGAAAATATTCCTTGTACTGATTTCATTTACTATAATTGGTCAGTCACATTATCATATTTTCTGATGTTTTATAAATTTGCATTTTAAATAAAACAATTAGAAAAAGTCCTGATTCAATTAAAATGGTTGTCAATTTTGCAATTTTTATTTTGAAGTTCAGAAAACCGAAAGTAAAAAATGTTTTAAAATTGTTGATAATTGAGACAAAATGTTTTTATTTAGATTTAAAGTCTACATTAAGGACAACAGCAACCGCTTTGATATTGAGAATTTCTTGTCATGCAATCAACACTGCAAAAAGTTCAAAATAGACATCGAGTTTGATTTGGTGTTGATATTTACGAATCATTAAGAGTTTCAGTTATCAATAGAATACATAAAAATCCGCAACACTTTAAACACTTTTGACGCTTTTACGTAAGAATATATGTTGATGGACGGAACACTGTAGCACTTGGTTTGTGTGTTCCAATTGCCACTTTTGAATTTTTATTAATACTTCATTAATAGCAATGACACTGTTGATTAATTATAGTTTTGTTTACTACTATTCTAATATTACTACAAATATTCTCTAAATGGAATTAACTTTCTCGATATAGTCGTATACGACGAACGCTTTCAAAATGAAGTTATTTACGATATAAAAAGGTACATTGAACCTTTCGAATACCTTTAGCGGTATTTAAAGGGTATGTTAAAGGTGATAACGATACATTTTAGATAGATAGGTGGTATGAGTACCAATGAGACAACTCTCCATCCAAGTCAAAATTTATAAAAGTAAACCATTATAGGTCAAAGTACGGTCTTCAACACGGAACCTTGGCTCACACCGAACAGCAAGCTATAAAGGGCCCCACAAACTACTAGTGTAAAACCATTCAAACGGGAAAACCAACGGTCTAATCTATATAAAAAACGAGAAACACTTATGGTCCGAGTACACAGTTATCGTCCTTTGATTTTCGTTGTCCACGAATATAGTCCCTAGTGTGGACAGTGTGTTACTTGCCACTTTTTTTTATACCCCTTCCAAATTTATTTCTCCATGTTTTATGACTCAAATAGCAAGTAGGGGGGTGAAATGACACTGTAAAAATTTTGGGTCATGAATTTTAAAGTAAAGTAGTGATTTGGTCCAGCTGAAAAATGTTAAAAATTAACACTTCGGAAGCTGTCAAAAGATTTGAAGACCCCCTTAACATAAAATTGTCCATATTTTGAGTTAGAGCCGATGAAGTTTTCCATAATTTTGATATAATTTGTCCCAAAAGTAGTACAACACACTGTAAAAATATTATTGAGAAAGCGCAGGTGGGATTTTTTTAATTTTCATTTATTGTCTAAAAGAAATGCACTACGAAATAACTGTGTACTCGGACCTATGAGGTGAAATCAGGAAATATAGAATCTGTACTTTGGCAACTTCCCTGAATGATTTGATGGTGACAATTTGTCAAATAGCATAAAACTAAAAGATTTAAACTTTTATTTGATAGAATTTCTGTAAAAATGACCAATTTGGGCATATTATGGTCAAAATAAGCATTTCATTGCTTTTTCAATTTTGATGCATAAGTGGCATTCTGACTTTCTATCTGACAGGTTTTTATGTGTCAATATTTGTGTTTCTATGCTTCAATCCAGTTTTATTGCTCATTTGTGAACTCTGAATCTACAGAAAAGAAGATTATTTCAGACAATATGTGCAAAATGTGTTGTATATATGACACTCATCTAACTCAAGTTAAATGTGAGGAGCTTGGAACATAAAAGTTGAAGTTCATAATAAAGACCTCACTAAATTTGTATAAAAAGCACTTTACAATGTCTTCTGTACCTGTTTCATTTCACATAATATCTTTCTTTTCTTCTGTAGGATAGCAAGTGGTTCAAATATAAGCCTGTTGAGACTAAAATTGCATGCATGTTTTTCACTAAAAAGTGAAAAATCTTTGTATCAGACCATACTGTCTGCAAAAAAAGTTGAATGCAAGAGTCTTTTTGTGCTCAGATTTATTGTATCATGTCACCTGAGTATAGAAATGATAGAAAAGACACAAATTTTTATTTCCTATAGCTTCAATATGCATTTTTAAATGTAAATATTTGCTACGGCCTAAATTGACCCTAAATTATTTTCAGTCTTACTTGGCCTAAGACCCTTTTAAACTAATATGATATGTTATTTGTGAGTTTTCTTTCCATTTAAAGTACATTAAATACATATGTAAGGATTACTTATAACTAAAAAGCTTAACAAATTTAAAATTGCTAGAAAATATTACATCTTCATGTAAGGCCCCCCTTCATTGGAAAATCTCCATTTGTAGGCACCGGCTCATATAAATTTGACTTTTTAATAATTATGATAAGTCTGATAAATCAAATAAGTACTCAATTGCTTTTAATACATAATACATTATATATTAAGGCATTTCAAAAGTATTTTTTTGCACTATTTTAATTTTTTAAGCCCCAAATGTTGATAGTTGAAATTTTTCAATTTTAACGTCTAAATTTAATACGCAAAGTTGAATATAGAATTAGTCATTTTGTCTATGATATATATCCTATTACCATGAAACTTTGTAAGCAGTGTTATAATTTATTAAGCTTTGGTCATACCAAGTTTTATTAAGATTGGTCAACTTTTTCTACCTTATTAGGTCCGGGTACACAGTTATCGTCCTTTGATTTTCGTTGTCCACGAATATAGTCCCTAGTGTGGACAGTGTGCCAATTTTTTTTATACCCCTTCCAAATTTATTTCTCCATGTTTTATGACTCAAAAAGCAAGTAGGGGGGGAGGGGGATGAAATGACACTGTAAAAAAATTTGGGTCATGAATTTTAAAGTAAAGTAGTGATTTGGTCCAGCTGAAAAATGTTAAAAATTAGCACTTCGGAAGCTGTCAAAAGATTTGAAGACCCCCTTAACATAAAATTGTCCATATTTTGAGTTAGAGCCGATGAAGTTTTCTATAATTTTGATATAATTTGTCCCAAAAGTAGTACAACACACTGTAAAAATATTATTGAGAAAGCGCAGGTGGGATTTTTTTAATTTTCATTTATTGTCTAAAAGAAATGCACTACGAAATAACTGTGAACTCGGACCTTATGAACCACACCAACAAACGACAACTACTGAACATCAGATTTCTGAATTAGGACAGGTGCAAACAATTGCAGCGGGTTTAAACGTTTTAATGGTACCAAACCTTTACCCTTATCTGAAACAATAGTGTAACATTACAACATAGAAAGACACACTATTAAATATCAATTCAGATGGCTTAACTCAATCAAAAGACATATTAACACCAGTGAACATACACTTAACAAATAAATTTGATCTATGATACAATGTAAATACAAAATAAATACACTAAGGGAAGAATAATTAAAGTAACATGTTATACCGCTGTGAAATGTTAAACAATTTAAGAAAAACAATAAGCTTGAACAAAAATAATAGCCATTTGCAATTACTTTAAACACAAGTAAATGAAAATAATTTTGTTGTTAGTATACGTGTACAGTTCAAATGGAGAAAGGAAATATTTTTAATAATTTTGATGTTCATAGTACGACGAAGTGAAAATTTATAGTAATACCAAACACTTATCAAAGCTGGTATATAGACTAGATATAACCCTGCATAAGTAAACATTAAATAACAAAAAAGCATAACAATTAGTATCAACAGGTCAAATAAACAAGAAAGTACGATTTGAGAGTACTCGTAGTTACTGACAGCTAGTTAAAAGCCAAAAACAATAAATACTTTTTTAACTTCAGATATCTTATTTCACTAAGGCCAGTAATGGTTGTTAACAATGCCCCTTAATGTTACAACAATGGCACTAAGGTTCTTCCCTGTATTGTTAATTACCAATAAGACCAGGGGATTTCATTGGCAAATTTCTTATAAAAATATATACATGTTAGTTTCTATTTACAGAGTAATTCTACAAGCATGTATACTTTTTGTGGCCTATCGACTGGTATACAATGAAAAAGAACACGTAACTTTGACCGTCTTTTGTTAAGCTTTTAGTTTCGGATTTTACAAACGAATCGGATGATATAAAATTTGTGTTTCAATTTCTTTTTTTAGTACTGACATCATTTTAACATATTTAGTTCTCTTTTCTGATAAATAAAGCATTTATAAATCACAAAGCAAACAATTGTTATAATATGATTAAGTGCATAATATTCAACATCTTCAATTTTGTATCCTATTACAAGATTTTTAAGACAACAAACATGTTGACCAATATTAAGAGACATAAATATTTTGTGCAGTAATGTCCAATAGTTTTTTTACCCATGTGCATTCAAAGAAGAAATGATTATAGCTATCAGATTTGAAACATAGCTCACAGTTTTCACTATGAACTACTTTCCAGCTGTATAGATTATGGTTGATAGCTAAAATATTATGCAGTAGTTTCCATCTGAACATTTTCAATCTTAATATCTTTTAAAAAAAGAAAGATAAAATATAGATTTTTCTTTATGAAACATTTTAAATACTAGAAACAAAACCGAACTAAAAAAATCAGCTGGAGGCTTTTAAAAAATTGCTTAAACAAGGGTTTTGTAAAGAAGACGAAACAGAGGAAGTATTTTAAAGTACTATACAAACAAACAACATTAACTTACCAAATCTGCAACAGAAACAATGGGAGCAACATTAAGTAATGGTGACGAAATATAATCCTCCTTAAAAAACACTAAAACAAAATCAACAAAACACAAACTGCACAACTCTGTTTCAGAAGTAACAAATAATTTTATATAAAAGTCACAGAAATTTATCAGAACTATCATCTTAGCCTGAAAATAATTAATAAGTGTAACAAGAAAATCCAGTACAAAAATTCATACTGGAATTAACGACAGACAACCAGTTAACGGTCCAATAAAACAACCAATATGATAATTACATAAATACATTTTATTGATTGAATTGTGGTAGCGACAATATTGCAAGTTCGTTGTGATCGATGCATTCAACATAGTCACCAAGCTTGGAATTATTTAGAGAGAGGACATCATCTGTACAGCGGAAAGCAAATTTAAAATATAATGCTCGCTTCTTTTTAATCTTCATAAGGAGCTCATGTATGAAGTCAGCCTCATATGAATACAGAAACAAGAGGAACACAGTTGGTTCTCACGGGAATGCCAATTGTTTCTTGAAAAACACGTCCTCCGAAGGTTACAAATATGTAATCAAATGTTTTGTCTGAATCAGAACAAAGTACGATTTACTCCAACCTAAGATAAGATATTTATATCTACATTTAGTGTTTATGTTTTTTTTTATAACTATCATACATTTCCCTCTATTGTGTCTTGCATTCAGGTGATGAGCAAGCCCGCTCTTTATCGGAAATTTAGGCATTTAAGAAGTTTTTGTGTAAATGTATTCTGTTTTTATTTAATCATAAAGGAACAGTATATTTTTAGAAGGGAATGGTCTAGGTAATGTCTTTTTATGAAAACATCTTTAATGGCATATTTTTAAGTTTCGGTTATCAAGCCAATTATCTCACATTATCATATATTTATTTTTTTAATTTGATAAATGGTGATTATCATTTTCATAACTATTGATTATATCATATAACTGGTCACTCTTAATATGCTCTTAGACTCTCTGGACAGGTGAGGAGCTTTAATAATTTTTATTACTACTGCGACGTCAAACTCCTTTTAGTGCTGAATGAGTGTTGTTAAGGTATGGGCACTGCATATCATCCAAAGAGTATGTGTAAAAAATACATAAAGTTTTATTGATACTATGATAGTGTCAAAACAAGCCTTTAGAGTTCCAAGGGGAATTTTTATATTTGTTTAGCATTTATACAAGTTCAAAAAGCGATCTTTAGGTTTCATGAGAATGTTTCAAATAATTGAAACATCAGCCTTATTGGTGGTCTTTCGGCATGGCGTTCACATAAGTGGTTTAAGGGGAATGCACTACAATACAGTGTCCCAAATTAAAATGATTTCTTTTAAAAGGGATGTACAGGTCCAAAAAGCGGAAAGTGAAATAAGGATTGCCACCAATAGTCCAATCGATTTATATTCTAAATGGAGGGATATATTTGAAATCACAGTTTTGCATCCTCTGTATTGTCAATTACAGGGATGAAAATATTGTTTTACTATCATTTCAATGTCCTGCTATCAGTATTATTTTTACACATTGGTAGAAACCTATTTGACAAATAATGAGTGTTATGTCTTGCCTGTGGATCATACAAATACAAACTATATGGTCCTGGGACACAGTTATCGTTCTTTGATGTTCGTTGTCTACAAATAGAATTACTAGTATGGACAGTGCATTACTTTCAAATTTTTGTTATACACCTTCCACATTTATTTCTTTATATTTTATACATAAAACAGTAAGTAGGGGGATGTTTTTACATGTAAAGCATAATTGGGCATAGTTTTTTTTAGGTTAAGTAGTGATTTGCAGTTTGAAAAGGTAAAAAATTAGTATATCTGAAACTGTCAAACTGAAAAAAAAAGACCCCATTATTATAAAATTGTTCATATATCGAGTAAGACTCGATAGACTTTTCTATAATTTTATTCTAATTTGTTCCAAAAGTAGTACACTACTCTGTAAAAATCTGTTTTGGCTAGAGCAGAAACGATTTTTGAATTTGCGTTTTCTGTCTAAAGGAAATGCACTACGAAATAACTGTTTTCTCGGGCCTAAAAGATGAATTCCGTAAATTTATACTCTGTACTTTGGTAACTTCGCTGAATGATTTGAAGGTATCAACTTGTCAAAATGAATGAAAGTAAAGGATGAGTCTTTATTTGTTTGAAATTCTGTATAAATTGCCACTTTTACATGTTTTAGCATCATATAACTCTAATAAGCATTTTTGAGCCATTTTCATTTTTATGCCTGAGGGGCAAGCTGAATTTCTATCTGACAGGTTTTCATGTTTTGATATTTGTGTTTCTAAGCTTATTTCAAGTTTAAATAATCATTTGTGAACCCTGAATCTAGAGAAAAGTAGCTTATTATTAAAAAAATATGCAAATTGTGTTATATTCATGGTCCTGGTATAACGGCCTGTTTGAAGGAAGTGAAATGTAAGGAGCTATGTACATAAAAGTTAAAGAACATCATAAAGAGTTCACTAAATCTGTATAAAAAACACTTAACAATGTTTAACCTGTTTTCTTTCATATGACATCTTTTTTTTAATCTGTAGGATATTAAGTTGTTCAAATATATTCCTGTGGGGACTAAAATTGCTTGCAAGTTTTCCACTGAAAAGTGAAAAAACTTTACATCAGATTATACAGTTTACCAAAAAATTGAAAGCAAGCATCCTTTTGCACTCAGACTTCTTATATCATGTCACCTTGGCATATAAATGACCAAACAGAAAAAAATTTCAATTTCCTATAGCTTCTGTATGCATTTTTATATGTAAATATAGGTTACGGCCTAAATTAACCCTCAATTATTTTTAGTCTCAAATGGCCTTGGACCATTTTATACTCATACTGTAAGCTATTTTGTATTTTTTCTTTCCAGTGAAAGTACATTAAATATATATAAAAGAATTATAGATAGCAAAATTACTTCACAAGTTTTAATTTGGTGGACAAAATTACAATTTTATATAAGAATCCCCTTCAATGAAAAATCCCCATTTGCAGGCATAGGCTCATATGAATTTGACCCTTGAAGAATTGTTCTAAATCTGATACATCAAATGAGTGTTTAAATGCTTTGAATACATACTAAACTATATATTCTGGCATTTTATTGCAAAATTTGATAGTTGAAATTGTTCGATTTAAACGTCAAAAAATAACACCCGAAGTTCAAATATAAGAAGTAAAATAACAAAAATACCGAACTCCGAGGAAAATTCAAAGCGGAAAGTCCATAACCAAATGGAAAATTTAAAATCAAAAGCTCAAACACATTAAACGAATGGATAACTCCTGTCATATTCCTGACATGGTACAGCCATTTTCTTTTGTAGAAAATGGTGGATTAAACCTGGTTTTATAGCTAGCTTAACCTCTCACTTGTATGACAGTCGCATAAAATTCCATTAATAATAAACCACTTATGTGAACGCCAAGACCGAAATACCATATGGTCATTGATTTATATTATATTGCCATGAAACTTGTTTAACTGTCTAATACTTCCATAATCTTAGATTATGACAGGTTTTGTTGAAATTGGTCAAGATTTTCTACCCTATTAGGTCCGGGGACACAGTTATCTATCGTCCTTTGCTTTTCTTTGTCTACAAATCAAATCCCTAGTGTGGACCGTGTATAACTTGCAAATTCTCGCCATAAACCCTCCATATTTATTTCTTTTAGATTTATGCATAGAATAGTAAGTAGGGTGTAGTTTTTACATGTAAAAAAAAAATTGGGGCATGAATTTTTAGGTAACGTAGTGATATGGTTCAGTTTGAAAAGGTCAAAAATTAGCATATCTGAAGCTGTCAAACTGAATTACAGACCCCTTAACAAGAAATTGTCCATACTTTGAGTTTGAATCGATATACTTTTCTATAATTCTGATATAATTGTCCTAAAATTAGTACACTATACTGTAAAGCTCTATTTTGGATAGAGCAGTTGCGATTTTCAATTCGCGTTTTTTGTTTAAAAGAAATGCACTACGAAATAACTGTGTTCTCGGGCCATATACTTCGAAAGAGTAATGTTTCGGCTTTTAAATGAGTTACAAATATGTATTTATTTTTAGAAACTAATCTTTGAAGACTGTTGGTTGGAGTGAGAAAAGTTAATCTTAATGATACCTCAAACCCCGAAGTACGCAAATTTCAGAACAAATTTTGTAGTAGTGAAACTCTCAGTTTGATTCCATTTTATCAATGAATTTATGACCACTAGAATGACAACCTGCAGTAAGATAAGAAGTCATTATGTAAGAAAATGAAATTTGATCATTTTGAAAAAAGGTTAGTGATGGTAATAATTTTATGAGAACCTGGAAGTATTAATACATAAATAACTAAACTGTGATAAATAGATTATTTTATGTCAAAGTTGTACATGTTAATTTATCCCATTTCAATATATACGTTAATAAAATGATAAAAGATATAAGTGTCAATTCAGTAGAGGTGATGAAAAGAACAGGAAAACTCTAGGATGGGAAAAAATTGACATAGCTATGACCTGTGTATAAAAAAATGCTTAACACTTTATACAATATTCAAATAAATATGTTTACATCCATACACAAAAAGTAATTATCACAATTAGTTTTTGGTGTCCGATTCTTTATTGTCACTTTCATCAGAATCCTGAAGGATATCATCATTTTAGTGACTACCATCCTGACCACGATCAAAGATAATGTCTCGACCTATCTCACCTGAGAGAAAATTACAATAAAGATCCCATAGAAGAGGACAGATTAAAAATGACACTCTGTAAATTTTATGGACACCATCACGAATTGGTTGATTCATACGATGTGTCTTTGTCCAAATCAACAAAGGACATATTTAACATGTGTTAGATTGTGGTTTGCCATTACGTCGTCTGATCTTTTAAGTACCGAACGTGACTTATTCCCGATTGTGACTGGTTTGCTGAGTGTGAATTCGCATTGCTATAAGACGGGTCACGGTATTTTTCTATCCAAAAAACATGTATTTAGGTTTGATGTTATATTTGTTATTCTCATCGGATTTTGTCAAATGTCTTATCGTTTGTAATTGTAATTTTTTAATTTTTTTTGTTCTATTCGTGTGTAACGGTAAAGATAATTAATCACCCAGTTCATTTATAAATTTATACGATGTATTTTGTTTACAGTTTGATTTAGAAGAAATACCGACATAGCTTGATCATACAATTAATTATCTAATTACTACCACAATTTTATATTAATACGTATTGTAATTTTCATTGTTATTAATACATGTTATATCAGTATTACAAACCTAATCGCAAACTCTATCCTATTTTTTGGAAATTTATAGAAATTTAAATGTGACGTCACATTGTGCGTCAATTTCTTCGGCTAACATATAATACGTTGTTCGGCTGTGCCTTTTTTATGTGCTGTTTTAGGTTGTTTTACGTATTCGTTTGTATTCTGTAGTTAGTCACCACATCGGTGTTAACATGTATATCTATTATATAGCCATTTTTATAAATTTACTGTTTGCCAAAGTATGAATTATTCTAAATACTAAGGATTTTCTTATCACAGGCATATAACCTTAGCCGTATTTGACACAACTTTTTGGAACTTTTGGTCCTCAATGCTCTTCAACTTTGTACTTGTTTTGGCTTTCGAACTTTTTTGATCTGAGCGTCACTGATGGGTTTTATTAAGACGAAACGCGCGTCTGGCGTATTAAATTATAAGCCTGGTACCTTTTGATAGCTATTATTTGTGTGTGTCTCTGTCCTGTATGTTCTCCCATTTATTTGTATTGTAGTCCTGTCATGTAATCTTGTCATTTTTATGTTATATTTAACATTGCCATAAAAGCGGGAGGTTTGGCTAGCCACAAAACCAGGTTCAACCCACCATTTTTTCTTAAAATGTCCTGTACCAAGTCAGAAAAATGGCCATTGTTATATTATAGTTCGTTTCTGTCTGTGTTGCATTTTAGTGTTGAGGTTTTGTTGTGTCGTTGTTCTCCTCTTATATTTGATGTGTTTCCCTCAGTTTTAGTTTGTAACCCGGATTTGTTTTTTTCTCAATCGATTTATGAATTTCCAATAGCGGTATACTACTGTTGCCTTTATTTAGAACAAACGAGTATGTTTTGGGTTTTAGCAGCCTTTAAGGTGCTCGATTTTGTGTCTGTGTTACATTTAAAGAAGAAAATGGGCGATCGACGTTTTCATTCCAATCTAAAATTCCAAGACTCGTCCTGATTTTATATGTTTTTTTCACCATAGTGTATCATTTTGTTTACATACAGTAACAAAGTATTATGAAAGCTTTCAATGTAATGTGTGTTTAAACAATGCATATATTTCTGGGGATGTTTATAGATATAGGAAGATGTGGTATGAGTGCCAATGAGACAACTCTCCATCCACGTCACAATTAGTAAAAAGTAAACCATTATAGGTCAAAGTACATCCGTCAATACGGAGCTTTGACTCTCACCGAACAGCAAGCTGTAAAGGGCCCCAAAATGACATATACAAATCAAAGATTGTATAGCTTTCTTCAGGAGTACTGCTGCAACATCACTTCCAATCATTGTTCGTGCTAAGGTGTACATGTAGTATGGTTCAAATTTGCACCTTGACGTTGGATGGTATCTCTCACGGCTGTTCTGGTAATGATTAACTATATTGCCCAAAGAAGCAATGAATCTCTGAACAGATCCGTTACAGTTCTTCATTGCCCAATAAGTATGGGTCATCATCCCAGCAGTTTTGTCTGCCAGTTCTGTGTGTCAAGTAATTGCATGATTTTTCTTCGGTCCTATAGCTACATTTTCAATTGCTTTCTTCACTTCCTTTTGGCATGCCATGTGTCAAGGCAGTCAATTACACCGGGTTTGTCTTTTTCAATAAAATAACTAATCGAAAAATTCCTCTCATGACTGTGACAACGCACTATCAGTTCTTAAGTATCTAAATCATCATTATATAGTTTTTAGTTCCGTACAGTTCATGCTTTTGTGAACTTCTTTCTTGTCCTTTTGTCACATATTGGTAACTTAGCACTTTGTTTGTTGACACAGGGCAGTTATATCGGAATTATAACTGTTCTTTTGGCATGCATGCCGAGCATTCGTCATAATATCTACTGAATTGTCAGTAATATTGCCCTTTGTTACATTTATAAATGAAATAGTCTTAAACTTTTCTTCAGAAATAGCATCGATAGTTGATAGATCCCTTAAGTATTTTACGAATTCACCATATATTCCATCAGTTTTGGTTCAAAAGCGCTTATTTGGAATGCCTATTCCTGAAAAAACAGAAAATCTTTCATACTGAATGTTCAGAATTCTACTGCACATGTAGGAATGAAACATCTTGTGATTAATACAGAAGTCACCATAAAAATTTTGTGAAGAACTCCAAAAACAATTATCGCTGGTATAACTCCTGTGAAAGTCAGGCCTTCCTTGCAACATGTCCACATTTCTCATAATTCATTACTTTAATCACTTTGGATTTGAAATGTTTCATGATATTTTAAAAGTTCCTGGATCTGGGAATGTGTGCACACAAAAGTTTCATTTTGGTCAATGTTTAGTTTTGACTCACTCATTAGGGATGTGAGACAATCATCAGTAGTTTAAGGAATTTCACTTTTGTCCACACTTTACAATGTTTCAGTAGACATTGATTTTTGCTGGTTTAATTCCTACAATTCCATCAATCTGTTGAAAAACTGTATTAGTTTTCAAATGGAGCAATTTGTTTGCAGATTCAAATTTCTTTTCAAATTCCTGTTTCTTGTCTGTTGTGTCAAAATAAAATTGTATTGTTTATCCGAATTTCCTTTCATATATGTACTTCTTTCGAGTACCATGAACTAAATGCTTTCTGCATGACACCTTTGGTTTAGCAAAATTCGTTATATTACATAGTGGAGACTTATTTTCAACCATGACAGTAGATTAGGTTATATACTTTTAAATAGTGCGCCCTATTTTAAACTGATTAAAAAAAAAAGTCAACCAATCATAACCATAATTGTGGTCACATGACTCAACATGTGATCAAAACTAGGTATCAAATAACATCTAAACTTCAAGATTCAAGATGGCCACCAGATTAGAAATGAAATGGTTATTTACCGAACTTCAGAGAGATAAAATTACAAAATTTATTGAGGATCAAGGCTGGAAAGACATAGTAGCGGGTAAGTTTTTTTTTGAATTAATGTTAATAAGGCCACTATATCAAATTCATTTTAGTATTAACATAATATTCTGATAAAAGTTATTATAGGTATATATGTATACATATGGTTTATTCGCTACATTATATGTTCTTTAAAACTTTTCTAACATTTTGTTCTATGTTGCTTTCAAAAATAGTATGTTATTAAAAATTAAAACCTTTTTTTTTATTATTCCATTATTTGTTTTCCAGAAGTTAAAGAGTATCCATCAAACATTAAAAGTAAACGAAAGCTAGCGAGGTCTCCGCAGAAAGCCGGTATATTATTGAATATGCAAGCCGAAATTGTGTGTCAAATAGTATTGGACCAGGTGGAGGAGGCAGTGATCCCAATTGTGGAGATGACGATTATAATGAAAAATGACCTTTTTGTGTGGTACATGTAGTTCCCTGTGTAGTTGTGTCTAATCCAACTGCATCTTGGATTAGAGAAGGACAACCACCATCAGCAGACAATTCAGGAATAAGGAAGGAGATTTAAAAACGTTTCTGGAAAATTATGGATACTTTGGGTGTTTGGTACACAGAGGATCATCTTGAAAAGAAGAAAAATGTAGGAGGTGGTGAATGGATAGTTTATCACACAAGGAAAATAATGCCGGATTATGTGTTGGATTTAGCTAGATCAATATACCCTAATCCAAAAAAAAATCCATATATTGGACATCAATGAGGATAATGTAACAGTGATCTTTGATCCCCACAAATAACATACTAGTTTGTTTTTATTACAACTCTAACAAAAATTCTTTTCTAAACAACAAGGTTAATTGCCTTCTCTGAAACTTTTACTGTTATCAGATGGAATTCCATAACATCATGACAGCTTGTAAAGCAATTAATTTTGAGCTACAACTACTTCACACTGTGTCTGCAAGTGATCAAAAATTCATATCCGACTGAAGTTTTCGGGTTTTAAGGAAGCTATAAGACCTGAATTGGAAAGAATCACATCACATCAAGTCTGAAACATCTTGTTAGATATGTTTATGCATATGTAATCTTAGATGTCTGCGTGTTGGAAAGATTTCTCGAACATGAATATGCAATTTTTTTTTCGTGTTCGAAATGTAAGATTTGAAGACAAAAATTACTTTGCTGCACCTTTCTAATCAATCAATAAAGTAAAACCTTTATATATAATGATAAATAAAAACTTTGGCAGTTCAAGGAAGATCTAGAACCATTCCTGTCTCTTAATCTTTAGTGTATGCAAAACAAAACTAATAGATTAGAACGCATTTGAATCGCACCATATTAGAATCAGACATATAAGATATTTCATTTACATCTTTCAACGAAATAGGTCAATGTCATGTCCTTAGTTATATTATCACTGAAAATAAACACATTCAATATGACTCATTATAAGCAATTGGACAGATAAAATAGTCAACTACATATAAACACTTGATAGATAGTTTCATGAATATATCAAGGTAATGTTTGTGTTGTCAAGTCAGCAAAGATAACCTTCTTAACATTTTAGAACATATCTGATATCTATAGACAAGATAAGTAAATTAAAAACAAGTTGGTAATGCATTACATAAACCAGCATTATGGCTCTTAAATTCGCATTTAACCATTTACCCACACATCCATTTATTTATATTTATTAAATAATATGTTTTTTTTACTGTTGCATTAACTTTTGGACACTATGGTTTTGATATGCAAGTTCATTTAAAACTTCATGTTCATTGGAATGAGCATTTACGATCAGCAATGCGATTGAACGATACCTTCTAATGCAGTAAGGGTGAAAATTTAAATAAATATGTAAGGATTGGAGAAGTGTAAATAAACATTGCGTTCTTTAATAAACATTGAAAATAGTTTTGTCTTTAAGTCTACTTATTTTGTATGTGTTGCACTCTGTACCTCAAAAGGTTATTCAATAACCGAATCTGATATGAAAATATTTGGCACCTATCTGCATGTATAAATATAGCAAACGTTCACCAGACGATACTTCATTTTAAGTTAAATTATTCTCATGCTTAAAGTAGGAATATGCACAAAAAAAATAACGTTTCTTATTTTGCTTTCGTTCGATTTTCCAAGTCATACACATTGTCAAAAATACAGAGCTTTGACACATGTTTGATAATTTAAAATATTGATAAAATAAAAGAAAACAAATCCTAATTTAAAAGAATGGTGGCAAAATCGAAAGTGAAAGTGAAAAATGTTTTAAAAATATGTTTAAACCTGAATCTTCGAAATAGTAGACAAAATTTGATTTAATTTAAGTTGAAAATCTACATGAAAGAAAAAACAACCGCTGCAATATTTTGAAATTTTTATCATCCAATCATCATTTTAAAATAGACATGTAATTCAGTAGTTGTCGTTTGTTACTGTTTATCATATTAATTTTGTATTTCGTTCATTGTTTTGTACATAAGTCAGGCCATTAGTTTTCTCGTTTGAATTGTTTAACATTTGTCATTTAGGGGAGTTTTATAGCTGAGTATGCGGTATGCGTTTTACTCATTGTTGAAGGAAATACGGTAACCTATAGTTGTTACTTTCTGTGTCGTTTGGTCTCTTGTGGAGAGTTGTCTCATTGGTATTCATACAAAATCTTCTTAATTTTATAAAAAGTTGGATTTTATATTGTTATATGTACAAATGAATTAAAGTTGTAAGTAATCGATTAAATTATTATAACTCTTCAAAACTATAGATCAATTACGCTTGTATGTAGACATTTATAACAATAAACTTAATAGTAATTATGATTGTGTTGGCTACTATGACGATAATACTTTTTAAAAATGAAACTGTAAAAGAAACACAATCAAAATTGTCTATTTCAATTAAAAATTACTTATTTCAAAACTAATTAACAGTCTTTATTTTCTCTAAAATATATTTCATTGCAGTCTTCCTTCATGAAGTTTTTACCGATGCATTTTGTTTTATCTTTCATGTTGTTACAAAACCTGTAATATTTTCTTGGCATCACTTGTCGGTAACAAGAAAATGCCTTCGTTTCACCACTTAGCAGATTGAAATCAAATGTCTCAAATGTTGAGAAAATTTACCACGTGTTTGTACTATTATCTAAGAAGAGCCAAATAATATATAAATAATAATAATATATCAAAACTTTTGATTTGCAATACTCCACTCATTGTGTTAAATGTAGACAAAATTGAAAGCAGTTGACAATTACATATGCCAAGTAACTATTAAGTCACTGTTAAAAAGATTCATTATAAATACCTTTAAATTTATTTTCGAGATGGTGGGTCAAGTAAATAGGACGTCATTATGTCTGTTTTACACTTACACTTAATGTATATAAATAAGATAAGCAATTGAAAACAAAATGTTTTTTAATTAGTGTGCAAAAAACAATGAAAAACTATATTGGAACCTCTTTCTGAATTACAGGCTTCTTTGTTAGGGGAACACTTTAATTCTTGTGAGCTTCACCCAAAAATGTTTGGGGAATGGATGGAGCCTTTTTGCAACATTTATTTAATTAATACACAATCAAAAACAAATTAGTGTCAATCAACCAGAAAAATAAAAGATCAACTCAAGTCTTGAGCAGCCAAGAGCAAGAGTTTTATCAATAGTTTTAACGACTAGTATCAACCTTATATGTATATTATTGTTTCTGGAAATTCAAATGCTTATTTTTTTACGTTTGCCGTTCGTGTTATACATTTAATAACAATATGCTAGAGCGCAATCACCAAATTTTTGCACAATTAAAATAACTGGTAAACACATAAATCTTTCCTTTATATGTACTTTCACAAATAAAGTCTCCTATTTCCCCGCATACACGATGAGCAAGTGGTAATATGAATATTTCTTTTTGTGTAGTAGCTCGTTTTTGGGCCCGCTTCGCGATCATTTTCTATCTATATTGATGTCTTTGAAAAATCAGGGACCACTTTTTGGATTTAAACTAAAGCTTTCAGTGCCGGTGCTAAATTGTAGGACGAAAACAATAATTGTACATATAATTGTCGGAACTATAAACTTGATTTCTACTCGCTGCTAAACTGCCTCGCTTTTCGTTCTGTTCCTTTAACACGTACACATTTATTTTTATATTGGTATGAGTTTTATTAAAAGTATCAAAATAATAGGTCTTTCTAAAATTTCAAATGTTATATAGTTCGAGGTCTGGAGCTTGCATGTCAGTAACTACTAGTAGTCCTTTTTTAATTTATGTATCATTGTCATTTTGCTTAGTTTCTTTTGTTACTTATTCTGACATCGGACTCGGACCTATTTTAAAACTGAGTTTAACTGTGCGTATTGCTGTGTGTTTGTTTATTCTACATTAGCTAGAGATATACGGGGAAGGTTGAGACCTCACAAAATATGTTTAATCCCGCCGCATTTTTGCGCCTGTCCCAAGTCAGGGGCCTCTGGCCTTGTTAGTCTTGTATGTTTTTTTAATTCTAGTTCATTTATATGTTTTAAAGTTTAGTGTGACGTCCATTTTCAGTGAACTAGTACACATTTTTGTTTAGGGGCCAACTGAAGCCCGCCAACGGGTGCGGGATTTTCTCGCTGTGTTGAAGACCCATTGTTGGCCTTCGGCTGTTTTCTGTTCTTTGGTCGGGTTGTTGTCTCCATTTCCCATTTCCATTCTCAATTTTATTACGCACATGTTTTACATTTAATAATAGTATGCTTCCGCAGAGTATATATTCATCACATAATATACAAATCTTTTTAGTGTGTATTACTCAGTATACAGATAAATACAAATGAACAAATAATAATATAAATGGTCTTACAACGTAAAACACTATTTAATACGTAAATATCAAAATGTTGAAAATGCATAGGTTTCGTTGTATTAAAATTCGTTCACATTATTTCTATCTGGAGGATATTCATGGTAAACATTTGTATAGTACAACATAACAATATAAACGTTGTCATTGGTAACGTCACGTTACAATCACACTACGCAACAAAGAAAGTAACGTTAAAAAAAGAGTGTAACGCATTCCTAATGAAGACATTAGGATATATTAAAATATGTCCGTTAGTTAGGAAAACAATTATCTGTTCAAATTCGGTTTATAATTATGTTAAAAAATGTCTCTATATTAATTCTCTGTGGTTCTGTTCCTTCAGCACATTGATAGAATATAAAAGTTTATATTCAATTGTGTCTTTATTAGCAGGGTCCAGCGTGTGAAACCCTCCGTTGGAGCAATTTTATAGATATGTTATTAAATTCGTATTTAAAGTATATTTACAGCTTTATAAAAGGTTACCTAGATATGTTAAATCATTTACTCAATTGTGTACGTGAAGAAACTATAATAGTATTATTTGAAATAATTTGTAAACTAATATAGCGCATGAATATGGAATATAAACCATACAGTGTTAGCTTGATACATATCCTGGTGAACTTTTAGACCGAATTAACAAGGATTTCAGAAGAACAACTTCAAATTCAAAAACAGTAAGTACAGACAAAAGTCTGAAACAGCTTTGGGCACTAAAGTAGCCCCAACATATGCAAATTTAGTGAACAGATTTTTATATTACTTCTTTATATCATTGAACGAAGATGAAGAAAAACTACTAGTTTTCAAGACAAGTATTAATAACTTAAACGCAAAAAATTGAATTACGATGGAATACTGTACAAATAAGTGACAATTCTTCGATATACTAATACGAAAACATAATAGCAACATTGTGACGGACATTTACTACAAACCAACAGATTCCAAACAATATTTATCATTTGATTTATGTCATTAGAAACATTCATAAACCAGTATTCTTTTAAATTTAGAAAAACGAATTGGTACTATAGTATCAGATTAATATACACGAAAAAATGTTTAACAAATTGCGATAATTTCTTACAGACAGAAGTTATTCAACACATACATAGATAACGGAATAGCGAGCGCAAAAATGATTGATATTAGTGAACTACGAACAACCTGAACGAAAGAAAACACAATATATTTGACCTACAATCAAAGAAACAATGAAGCCTATAATATATATATTATGCAAATTTACCAACGTTAAAATGTATACTCATCATTTGGTACTTTTAATAAAACTTGTATTAACAGTACAAAGAGTAATTAACTAGCTGGATCAGTCATACAATCTTGTTGTTTAATGTAAATATACAATATATTTGCATTGACCGAAAATAACAAATGTATTTGTGCGAGCTTTAAAAACAGGTCATAAAGCGATGCTAGCCGAGCTTTTCTTCTGTTTAGTAGCTAGTATAAATAAATCTTTTACTTCGACAATGTACATAATTTTTTTCCCTGCAAATAGTTGTCTATGATTTTTCAAAGAACTAAAATTAACTGTTACGAAAAAAAGAAACATTTACATTACCGCTTGCTGAGCAAAAATGTATGTGTCTCTTGTGGAGAGTTGTCTCATTGGCAATCATACCACATTTTTTTTTTATATTGTATACCCGTTTTTTGTACAACAGTTGGCTACATTCATATATCCTGCGCAAGCATACTATTTTCAAACGTATAACACATACGGCAAACTTCATAAAATAAACATTTGCAATTTCAAAAAATTAATATGCATGTATAATTTTGATATTATAAATAAAACTAATAATAAAACTCTTGCTCCTGCAGGCTCAAGACTTGTATTGATCCTTGATTTTTTTGGTTGATTGACTTTAATTAGAATTGTATTGTGTATTGATGAAACAAGTGTTGCATAAGTGTTCTCTTAACAAAGACACCTGTAATTTAGATGGGGATTCCAATTTAGTTTTTATACAACCTTTTTCAAATATTTATTTCATTTACAGACTTCAGGTGTAAAACAGGCATTGCGACGTCCTGTTTACCTCACCCACAATATAAAAAATAAAATTGAATGGATTTGTAATGAACCTTTAACAGTAACTTACTTATATGTGATTGTCAGCTGCTCCCTAGTTTCCCTACGTTTATTATCTTATTACATTTAATAAGTCAAGTATTGCAAATCAGAAGTGTTGATATATTATAAATGTTAATATTTTATTTTTATCTTCTTAAATAATAGTAAAAACAAATGGTATATATATATATATCAACATTCGATACGTTTGATTTCAATCTGCTAAGTGGTTAAAGAAAGCATTTTCTTGTAACCGACAGGTGATGCCAAGAAAGGTTTAAAGGTTTTGTTGCCAGGAACATGAGGAATGATAAAACAAAATCCATCGGTAAAAACATCTTGAAGGACTACATAAATGAAATATACATAAGAGAAATAAAAAATGCTAGTTTTGAACTGAAATAAGTAATTTTGAATTGAAATGGGCAGTTTTGATTGTGTATCTATTACAGCTTCATTTTTACAAATCTTTATCGTCATAGTAGTCAACAAATTCATAATTAGACTTTAGTTCATAGTGTAAAATGTCTACATAGAAGCGTATATGTGTGGTCTATAGTTTTGCAGAGTTATAATTATTTATTCGATTACTTAAACCTTAAATAATTGTAAATATGAACATATATTCCAACTCTATGTATATTTTGAAATATTGATTGCATCATAAAAATTTCAAAATATCACAGCGGCTGTTTCTTCTTTCATGTAGGTTTTCAACCTAAATTAAAGCAATTTTAGTCTACCATTTCGAAGATTTAACTTTATAAATAATCAGAAAATGTAATAACAATTTTTTTAACATTTTTTACTTTCACTTTCGATTTTCTTAACGTGAAAACAAAAATTGCAAAATCGAGATCCTTTTTTGGACTAAGGATTTATATTTTGTTGTTTTATCAAAATTTCAAAATTATAAAAGCCCAGAAATGTTGATAATGTAACTGACTAAAAATTTCAAATGAAAAGCAAAGTAAAGAACATAATTTTCTTTTGAATATATCTACTTTAAGCATGAGAACAATTTAACTCAAAATAAAGTAAAAATCTTCTGGTGAAAGTTGACTATATGTATACGTGCAGATAGGTGCAAAATATTTTCATATCAGATACAGTTATTAAAAAACCTTTTGAGGTAATTAGAGCCACACAAAACCTCGAAAAATGATAGGTAGATAATTCTTTCTTCAATGTTTATTACAGAAATCAATGTCAACATTTAATACTGGTTTGATCAAACAAAGAACATGGAACAAATTTCACTGTGAAATACTTTCTCCTGCACATGCTATGTTGAATATGATGCATATTTTAAGGTTTTTCTTGAAGTATAACATACCGAGGGGTGTCAGGATTGATCAAAAGAAAGAACGATCGTAGGGCGACCTTTCATCGGGCAATCCGGACACCCCTCGGTGTGTTATACTTCAAGAAAACCCTTAAAATATGCATTATCTGACTTATACATGTTATATACCGTCAACAAATACTATTTTCTGCAAAATTTGCAGTATTCTCATCATATTTTATCGACCATACTAAAGTAGGATATTCTTTTCTAATGCGTTCAGGTTTCAATACGCCCTATGGCTCATTTATAGTGTGTTATAAAACTTACTAATAAATCTTTTTTATTTGGACTATCACCATTATAGGGTATCATTTGATCGCATTGCTGATCGAAAATGCTCATCAAAATGAACATAAAATTTGAACCTTATATGAACTTGCATATCAAAACATAGTGGCCAAATTTTTAATGCAACAATAAAAAAAAGAAATTACTTAAGAAGTACGAATAAATTGATACATGCATCAAGGTCGAAAACAAATCTATTATGATCGTGTATTTAATACACATGTTTTGCATTCACTCATCTGGTCCTTAGATATCAGATATGACATCTTTTTCGTTTAAGTCTTTAATCTACAGGTTTTCTCTGCTAATTTGACAACACTAGAATGAGAAGGGCCTTAGAAGATAAAAATATAATCAAAAGTAGGCGATAACCGAAATCCTTAAAAAAAATTGTTAACCAATGATCGGTTGCCAAGTGATAACAGAAAAGTTTTTGTAAAAAAATACAGTCGACTAAACTGTTGAACATGTAAAAACCTATCTGAAGGTACCGTATCCTATTGTACACAAGGCCAAATATTTCAAGTACAATCTGAGTACTTGAAAATCTTTTGTACATAATGACATGTTTTGGTTGTGGAGAAAAAAATTACATTGGGGAAACAGGAATGTCAGTATGTTCAAAAGAGAATGACACTACACCAACAACAAATTTAAAGAAAAATACCAATAGGTGAACACTTGTATGTTTAGGGTATCAGGAACACAATTAAAAATAAACTCGTTTCACTATTTATATATATATATATATATGTTCTGAAGGAAATACAGAACAAAAAAGAAAAAACAAAGAGAAATTTTCATACAAAAATATCAACCAAATTTAAACAGATAATTGTTTCACTTAATAACGGACATATTTTAATATTCTAACGACATTAGAAGAAATGTGTTACACTCTATTCTAATATTACTTTTCTTGTAGCTTAATGTGATTGTAACGTGACCTTATCAATGTCAATTTTTATATTGTTATCTCGTACTAAATGAATGAATGTTCAAAATGCATATCTTCCGTCAGGAATGAAATCGGTAGGGAAAATATGAACGATTTTTAATACAACGATATATATGCATCGCCTTCTTTTTTATTTTCCTATATATTTGTCCTTGTGCGGTTTTTATTTAAATGTTAACTTTATAGATTTAAGTGTAAATATATATTTACTCTAAATATTAGCACAACGATGTTAACTTTATAGATTTAAGTATATATATATATTTACTCTAATTATCAGCACAACAATGTTAAATCTGTAAATTTTCGGAAGCAAATTTTTGTTCTTCCCTCGCCGGGATTCGAACTTATGCTATTGTGATATCAAGACAACACCGTCTGCACTGTGTCCAGCGCTCTAGACCATTCGGCAACCTAGACTGAACTAATAATTCAGCTTTCGGTGGCCTAGTGTTACCTTTCCTCGTTAGTAGAATCTAGAGTTGTAACACAGTACATAATATATTAGGCATGAAGATGGAATATATATTTATGTAATTCACCTCAGTTTAGCCCAACAATGTTAGATCTTCAAGTTTGCGTTCTTCCCTCAAAGGGATTCGAATCCTTGCTTCTGTGACATTGTCGCAACACCGCTTGTACCATGTCGAACGCCCTTGACCAATCGACCACATAGGCTACATAAAAATATAGCTTTCGATGGTCGATGTAATGCTTTTCCTCGTCGGCTTTATCTATGGTTGTAACACTGTACATAACGTATAGCGGCAAGTAGATGGGGTACCTTCCAGCTCAGCTATTTTGTCTGTGGTCAAGGATGATAATGTTAATTACCATGCCGCCATATCAAAATTCAATTTTATAATACTTGTATAAACATGTGACACTTTTATCACAGACATTCTCTATCGGATAGCACGTAGTTATACAGGGCTAACACCATGATTTATATATTTTGAGTATTTTCCATTCAATCCTTTATGGTAATATGCTATTCAAAGCACAGAAATGTCGGCATTCACCTCTAAAAGCTAACCAAACCATTAAACAGTCTTATTCAGAAGGGATATAGTTACGATACTGTTTTCAGGTCATTAAAGATGGCATATTTTTGTTTTAATATTGATTCATTCATAGGGTCTTTGCGTCGGAAATAAACACATTTATTCTAAAACCAGTTGTTGGCATGATACGGGTTATGTTCTTCTCATATATTTAATGATGGTATGATACTAAACCCCTAACGGGAAGGATTGTTCTTGATTTTCATATGATGAAGAAATAATCTTTAATCAATTTAATTAAAGTCTGGAGTTGGCATGTCAGTTACTGTTAGTAGTCATTTGTTAATTTATGTATCATTGTCATTTTGCTTAGTTTCATTTGTTACCTTTTCTGACATCGGACTCGGACTTCTTTTAAACTGAGTTTTACTGTGAGTATTGCTGTGTGTTTGTTTATTCTAAATTGGCTAGAGGGATAGATGTAGGGTTGAGATCTAACAAAACATGTTTAACCCCGCCGCATTTTTGCGCCTGTCCCAAGTCAGGAGCCTCTGTCCTTTGTTAGAATTGTATGTTTTTAAATTTTAGTTCATTTATATGTTTTGGAGTTTAGTGTGACGTCCATTTTCACTGAACTAGTACACATTTTGTTTAGGGGCCTGCTGACGCCCGCCTCCAGGTGCAGGATTTCCTCGCTGTTTTGAAGACCCATTGGTGGCCTATGGCTGTTTTCTACTCTTTGGTCGGGTTGCTGTCTCTTTGACACATTCCCCATTTCCATTCTCAATTATATATATATATATATATATATATATAATTTGTTTCAAATTTAGTGGAACAATGTTAGACTTTCAAATTTGCTTTTGCAAATTTTTGTACTTCCCTCAGCGGGAGTCGAACCCTCGCTTCTGAGATATCGTGGCAACACCGCCTGTACCGTGTCCAGCGCCTTAGACGACTCGACCACCTAGGCTACATAAAAACATAGCTTTCGGTGGTAGATGTAATGCCTTTCCTCGTCGGTTTTTTCTGGAGTTGCAACACAGTACATGATGTATAGTGGCTAGTAGATGGTGTACCTTTATATTTATCAAGGGTTCTTACACAGTACATGATTATAGTGGCAGATAGAATGTTGTATCTTTTAGATCAGTTATGTTCAGTATGTCATAATAGATGACAATGATACTTACCAGGGACATCCTTGGCCGAGTGGTCTTAGAAGTCGAACTTCTTTATCACTAGCCTGTCAACACTGAGGTTGTAAGTTCGAATCCTGCATGTGGTAGGTACGCTCGACTCCAACCTTGTTTGACTAGTATTGTCAGTTTTCCTACCGAAGGTCGTTGGTTCTCTAATCTGGACTCGAAGACCAATAAAAACTTACCTCCACAAACTTGCATAAGTACTGAAAGTAGCGTTGAACACCAATAATTAATAAATCTATCAATGTGTCTAACCATATCTATACTACTAAAATAACGAGGCCAATTGATTTTGCCAGTGGACGTAAAAACGACGAATCAAAGAATTCAATTTTATATATAACTAATATAGGACCATTTCAGGCCCTTTTGTTTTCCACATAATTAATGTTACCAATAATTAACAAGTTCCAGGTACAATCCGATACCGATACCAATAGTATATGTCACATGTAGTTTCCGGTTACCGGTTACCGTCTGTAATCATGGTAATCCCTTCCAGTTGTTGTTTTATATCTATGTTAAAGTATAGTACACAATTTAACAAATCTGTTTTCTTCCACCTCAATACCACTTTTAATTTTGGTTAATTTAAAAAAAAAAAATATTTAGTTTATAGTTAGTTTGTTGGAGTAAGAAAACCAGGACGCGTTCAAACAGAAAGATTTTGAAAGCAAAGAAAACTGTGCACCTTACAATCAACATGACTTTATCAGATGACAATACCAATACTAAAATTCCAGGCTGAAAATAATGGATGTGTACTTTAATTCAGTCACAGAACGTCGATTTCGCGATATCCGATGTTATTTCATTTAGGCAATAAAGACGCCAACCATATCAAAGTTATTTCTCTATTCTTCTTGAATAGTACATTCAACTGAACTTAAACCATCTCTTAATGTATAAATGGCCTTACTACTAACCAAATAAACCAGGCGTTTCATACTTACCTCTAATGATACCC
Organism: Mytilus californianus; assembly: GCF_021869535.1. Classification (NCBI taxonomy): domain Eukaryota; kingdom Metazoa; phylum Mollusca; class Bivalvia; order Mytilida; family Mytilidae; genus Mytilus; species Mytilus californianus. The sequence goes on from NW_026262734.1 coordinate 56,164,249, forward strand.
GTTTTATAGACATGCACTCTGTCAATTGTTTATCAGAAATACATATAAAAAAGAAGATGTGGTATGATTGCCAATGAGACAACTCTTCACAAGAGACCGAATGACACAGAATTTTACAACTATAGGTCACCGTACGGCCTTAAACAATGAAAAAAGTCCATACCACATAGTCAGCTATAAAAGGCCCCGAAATGACAAATGTAAAACAATTCAAACGTGAAAACTAAAGGCCTAATTTATGTACAAAAAAAAAATGAACGAAAAACAAATATGTAACACAGCACTTACTTACAGGATCCTGACTTGGGACAGGCACATACATACAGAATGTGGCGGGGTTAAACATGTTATGCGGGATCCAAACCCTCACCCTAACCTGGGACAGTGGTGTAACAGTACAAAATAAGAACGAACTATAAAAAACAGTTGAAAAAGGCTTAAATCATCAGATGGATACAAATAGAAATACATATAACAAAAACACAGAGTGGACGTAGCAGGGTACTTGTACATTCCAACAACAAAAAGACACTAAGTACAGATTTGAGAGTACTCGCAGTTACTGACAGCTAGTTCAAAGCCAATAACAACTAATAAAAAAATCATGCATCTAAGGCTAAATTATCAATCATTACATATCCAACATCCAATGGATTTAGTGTAAAGACGTCATAAACAGTCAGAGAAAAACATTACCGTGTGCAATGCCAAGATACAGTTATCGACATATTGTAGATCCATGAATGTGCATATGTATATAACCATATTTTTTTAGTTTGCTTTTAACTTACTGATAACAAAATCAATATTAATACCAATAAAATCAATATTCAAAGATCTAATTACAGTGTTGAATTGGTAACCTTTTAAAATAAGTTTATTTAAAGGATCGATGAGTTTACCAGGATCGTTTCTAAATTTCCGGGCATGGTAAACAATATCTCTGTAAAAATGAGGATGTGCTATCCCGTTTGAAATAAGTTTTCTACAGGTACAACCAAACTTCAAAACCAAATATTTATATCTATGGAAGAAAGTAGTAAAGGTTTTAAGTTTTGTGGTAACGAAATCCCTGACTCAATAATTTACCAGTAATACATAGATTACGTTCATTAAAATCACAACAGACACTGGCACAGTGAACGAGTTGTGATATATAAACACCAAATGATGGTGCCAAAGGAACATCACCATCCAAAAAAGGAAAATTAACAATAGAGAACGAAAAATCGTCCCTTTTGTCGTAAATTTTAGTGAGGAGTTTCCCATGTAAAATTGAAATATCTAAATCTAGGAAAGAACAGTTATTACCGTTTACATTTGATTTATTTAAAGTAAGTTCCTTTGGGCAAATTTCGGCAGTATATGTAGAAAATTCTTGTTTATTTAACGAAAAAATATCATCAAGATAACGGTAAGTGTTGTTGAATTTATTAATGAAATGCAATTTCGACGGATCTTTACTGAGTTTGGTTATAAACTGTGATTCATAACAGTACAAAACAAGTCTGCTATTAAAGGGGCACAATTAGTGCCCATAGGAATACCTACAACCTGTTGATAAACTTTGTTGCAGAAACGTACATAAATATTATCAAGGAGAAAATTAACAGCTTCAATCATCTCATCACAACTCTAATAAGTATATCTAGCATATTTTTTACCTTTCACATTAGAGAAGAGGGCTTAAAATAAGTTGTAGCAAATATATTTTCATTCAGATTTACCAAACGACCATTTAATTAAATAGGGAATCTTTTGTTTGATAAGATTGTGTGGAAGTGTAGTGTAAAGAGTTGGTCTGTGTTTATATATCAGTCCGCATTAACTTATGTTTCAGGAGATATAATATGTCACAACGATTAAACATTCCATGAATATTATCCACCAATGTGTTAATTGTTTTTGAGACGTGTATCAATAATCACTTGTGATCAATCGTTTTTTTTTATTTTGCTAAATCGGAACAGCAAAACTGGGTAAACATATTTCAAGCAGAAAAAAGTGTAGTTTTGATTTAAGTCTTCATATAGAAATTGCATCCTTGAGAACTGTATGTGATTAGTTAGAAAACAGTGGTTGAACTAGTGTTAAATTAAGGGGAACATAGTACTTCATAAACAGCAGATTATATTTAAGAGGCTTTCATGAACATTTCCATGAGTTTACAGTGTACTTCTTTTTCTTATGCAAAGAACCTGACATACTAGTAATTTTTAGTGGGTGACGAGACCCTGGTCAGAACTATGTATCATTCAAACAATAAAGTAATAAGAAGGAACTTGAGAGTCCTCTTAACAACATCTGTAACATTAAAAATTGAAATAGACATTTTGATATGAGTTCATTAATAGAATGTTCCTTCTTGTTGCATAAGGATTCTATTACACTGCTTATACATTGGTTCTTTTGAATTTTTTCCATCCATCCACATTATGACTTTTAGTACCCGTGAGTGATATTATGCCATTAAACTAAACAGTTACAGTGTTGCATTCGTAATTTGATAATAGTAAGTATCGATCAAGCCCATGAGTAGAATAACACACTTTTAACAAGAGTACAGAGCTTATTAATTGTGTTTTAAAGATAGAAAACGTATGTCGCGGTAGATGGAAATGCCCGAAGGCAATGATGTTATATACGACGCTGTTTGCGATGCGGTGGGAAGTGTGACAAAGGCTAAATGGCTGTCCTTAAGAAACATTTAAGAAATTGCTGATGTGAAAATATGTTATTGTTGAGATGTTAAAAAAGATGGCGAAGATATTTAGGCACTGAAAAAACATAAGTAAAACAGAACCCGATAACACAATGGGAAAAGGCCAAAAAGAAATTGCAGTCAAGAAATCACTACACAAAAATATAAAAATTTAGCAACACGAACGCTGCCTAAAAACCATTGATAAGGTCAGGTTCTATAGAACTCCTGTTCCACAAGTGACATTCACCTGTACAGTTATTAGGAATATATCATACACTAGTGAATTTATAAATTTCTTTTTTTCTTCTAAACCAAACCTTAGAATCACAACATTTAAAACATGTAAAAATCATTGGTACATGTAAATTGTCTAAATTTGTGAATAAATGTGAACTTTTGAAATGATCAAGGTTTTCCATGCTTGTACAATGGATAAACTTGAATTTCTCTGGTTGACAACACAGACATCGAAAAATAAAGAGCAAATAACACAACATTGAATGCATAGAGAACACAAGTCCTTTTTCATCGGAAATAGGGGTCACCACAGCTGTTATAGAAAAGTTATTAGTTTCTAGCCAATTGGTAGCACTCGCGGTGTTACTCATTGCAGATAGAAATTCGATGGTTAGTCATCTTGATGTTACCACAATCGAGGAAAAAGAAAGGATTGTGACAAGTAGAAGTGGAACATATCCGTAATAATGTATGTTGCTTTACGGGCAAATAAATCCTGATGGCGTCCTCAAAAAGTTTCCATTGTTGGAACCTTTGATTAAATTGTCTTTCAAGCAGCATCCATGTATCATTTAAACGCAATCCTTAGAATATCGTATGAACTGCAAAGTGTAATTCGATATAAGAAATAAATTTCAGCAAAGCCTTGTCTCAGATATGTTCATTTCCTCTTTTTGGCCACCATTTTGAAATTTTCCGCCATTAGAAAAAAAAACGGAAAGTCTAATATGACGTCATAACTTTCTACAGACGTTGTATGACATCGTATATGTTTTTTAAAGATTTGGTTTTTAAATTATTTCCATTATTTTATACATGGTCCATAGCTTAAACTGACTATCAAATATATATCTACAATTATGCAAAGGTTCATCAAACCCACAATTCTTTTAAAAATATGCAGGAATCAGCTGGACTTGAGTAAAATAGTTCAAAAGTAGATAAAGTTCATTTTATACTAGAAGTGATTCTGACAGTTCTACACTAGAACTTATCATGCCAGTTTTATTTCTAGAACAATTTTAAACAGCTATTATTTGTTTATATTGACTTATGTATTCATTTTTTTCCTTCAATTTAATCAACATCATTTCATAGAAAATATTCTTTTCATGATCAATTATTTACATGTAGTATAATTGTGTAAGTGAAAAAAATAAAAAATTGTTTATGTTTTTCTTGTTGATGTCTGAAAGTTGCTAAATAACTATAAGAGGAAAACAACGGAACAACAGAAACACCGAAGTGCAACAAAAACATACGCCAACATACATAGAAACGGACTATTTGATATCAACTGCCATATTCCTGACTTGGTACAGGACATTTTAAGAAAAAATGGTGGGTTGAACCTGGTTTTATGGCTAGCCAAACCTCCCGCTTATATGGCAATGTTAAAAAATACATCACTATAATGACAACAATACGTGACAGGAATACAGTATAAACAAACGCAAGAACAACTCAGCACAGAGAAATGCATAAATAAATAATATAATTATAGTACATTAGTAACATGTAAACCGCACATCGTACATTAACGACAGCACAGGACACCACAAACAGTGACGTATTTTTGTAACGTATATATAATTTTGAAATTCATACAACTAAATGGAACGAGATCCAAACATTAACAATTTCTTTCACAATACTAGTCCAAATAATTATCATGATTATGACGGTATTGAAAGGCTATCTTAAATTAATGCTGTGACGACGTCATACTTATTTGGACTAACAATATACTTTATCCATAGAAAATGGAAATTAACTCGACTATACTGACAAATAAGACATATGTGAAATGTACAGAAAATACAGAATTTAAACCACAAACGATAAGACATAACAAAATATCAAACAGAATCCACAAAAGAAACATCATAAAATACATGAATGTTGGATGAATAAATACCTAGACACGTCGTATAGCAATGCAAATTCACACTCGGCAAAACAGTCATATTCGGGAATAGGTCACGTTCGGTACTTAGCAGACAGACGACATAGATTCTAAATCACAATCTAAAACGTGGTAAAAATGTCGTTAGTTAGTTTAGACACAGGCACATCGTATAGATCAACCAATTCGTGATTATGTACATCAAATAAACAGAGTGTCATTTTCTTCTTCATAACTCTGTTGGAGCAGTTTCCGCGTAAGGAACACACTCCTGTATACGAAGTCCGTATAGTGTGACATGCACGAGCATAACGTATCAATTTAGATATGTAAACACCATACGACGGAGCAGAGGGAATGTTACTGCTCAGAAATGGGATATTGAAAATTGGGAAGTTGAAATCATCCCGTTTGTCATAGATTTCAGTGTGAAGTCTTTTAAGCTAAAAGTAAATTAAAAGTCAGTTGCTATGTTGTGTCCAATATGTAAAAAAAGATTTGAATTTTGAGGAAATAAAATGAGCCATAAAAAATAAATACGTCTGTAAATTTATGGATCCAAAGGACAGATTTATTTGTTATTCGCCTGTAAATTTTTACTCTGTATCGGTCTATGTTCGGGGATAATAGCTTTCAAACAAACGACTTTTTCGTCAGTCTGAATGAGATTTATTTACAAAGATAAACATAAGATTCGCTTTTTATTAGAATTAATATGCAAGATACATTGATTTCTCAATTTTTCTTTGCCAAACGACATGTGGCAATATTTCGTGCGCATTCAAGACGAAAACAAATTAGTAATAAATCCAATCGTACAAATCTTCAAAGTTAATTAGACAGGATGAAAGGAAATGAATACTGTAATGTCAAAAAGGGTATGTTGGATACGGGCCCACATTGTGCTTTCAAAATGACTACATATGAACATTCAACAGTTGTTGCAAGGAATTTTCGTAAACGTGCAGGGTGTGGTACAATCACTTCTTGAAGCATCAGATATAACGTACTCAATGTAATCAGACATGATTACGTGTTTGTTTATATGAGATACTCAATAGGACAACCTTTTTTTTCTGTTTTTACTGATAGATTGTAGAAGTCAGGGTCAACAGTCTGTTTATATCGTTGTCACATTTATTTAGTATCTTGTAGCATACTACTCAGACACTCTTCAATGTATTCCTTTTTCGAAAAAAAAAATTTCATTCAGGAAATAAGCGTTGTTGACTTTGGCTGAAATGATAGACACAGAGGACATTTCGCTGTTTTCGTAAAAGTTGTAACTTCCATGATATGAACTAACCTACGGTGTCATATTTCTTTAAAAAAAATATTTATTTCAAAATAATAAACATTAATAAAATAAGACAACAGTATGTAAAACTATATATACGGAATAAAAATTGATTTGATCTTGCTGGTCAATTGATAGATCGTAACATGAGCTTAATTTAGACTAGCGACATTGTAAGTATCGAACGGTCAAACGGTGAGTTTTGTTGAATTTCAGAGAAAAAAAAAACAGTTTGATAAAAACAATAGCAATATGTTCAGTTGACTATAATAATTAAAGAATCCAAGCCTGTTGTTTTAGTTAATACGAATCGTTTTGTAAGAAAAGAAAGAAATAGATACAAAGTTATATTATAAACCGGCATCTATAAAGAAAATTTAAGTGCGATTTAGAAAAACTAGTCTAACACTAACTTAAAAAGGCTCCTGGCATAGGACAGGCACATGCAGAGGGGTAAACTTAAAACGGTGAGCACTTACATTTCCCCTTTTGAAGCAAATTACAATCAATTCAGAAAGAAAACTGTTTATTTTATCTGTCAATGAGTTGTTACCAATTAGACATGTTTATAAAGACTATATATTTGTGTATTTCCACTTTCATGTAGGAAGACCTTTTGATTTTGTTCTGATTATTTGTTTGTTGTCATCCGCCATTTTTTAATGTTGAAATTAAGCTAGACAAGTAATAGATATATTTTTTGTTTGTTTCGCAAGATATCGAAAAGATTTTTGGCACATGATATCGAACAATGAATATGCTTTCGCATGTGACCCTGTGTTAACGTACACTTTCTCCTGTGAGAATTATCTCCCCATACACTGTTTTTCTTGTTATGATGACTAATCCATTGCAATCGTAAAAGAAATCAACATCATTATTTTTCAAAATTGCTCATTATATCCTTATGATGTTCTGTTCAATTTCGACCAAAGCGACACGGAGACTCCATATGAGAGTTATTTCCTCTTCTTTATTTGACATCGTTATATATATAAATGTTACTCATGAACTGTAAGTTTTAAATACCTAGGGTGTTTTGATTTGAAGATCTTGGTCCGCCAAATAAATTTGAGATCAAGGTCAAAAGTAAAGTTCATTATAGAAATCTTCACTCCTGATCATTTTCGCTTTTCTTCAAAAAACCGTAATAAATAATTACAAATTATTTTCCAAATTATTCGTTGCCACTTGTTGGAACTTTAAAATTTTGGCTGAAGAGTATCGTGCCTTTTAATAGGACTTTTCTCCCCTGGACAGTTTAAAATAAATTGTACGGAAATATGAATAAAGGCAGCAGTAGTATGCCGGTGTTCAAAAGTCATAAATCGATTGAGAGAAAACAAATCCGGGTTACAAACCAAAACCGAGAGAAACACATCAACTATAAGAGGAAAATAAATGAACAACAGGAACACCGAAGTGCAACAAAAACAAACGCCAACACACATAAAAACGAACTATTTGATAACAACTGCCATATTCCTGACTTGGTACAGGACCTTTTAAGAAAAAAAAATGGTGGGTTGAACCTGGTTTCATTGCATGCCAAACCTCCCGCTTTATGACAATGTTAAAAAATATCGCTAAAATACTACGTGACAGAAATACAGCACAAACACACGCAAGAACATTCATAACAGAGAAACGCACAAACAAATAATATAATAGTCGACACAACATGGAAACCACAGAACAACAACGAACATATTCCATCAAAGAAAAACACCATACATGTAGGATATCAAAAACAGTGACGCGCTTACGTAACTAACATGCAATCTCGAACATTATACAATTATTTTCACAATATTCGTCCAAACAATGTACATGCCAATGATGGTATGGAAAGGCAATTTCATCATTATTTGGACTACAAACGATAAAACGTAACAGATTATCCAACCGAAACCATAACAGAAACATCAAAATAAATCAATTAATGATGGATGTACAAAACACCGAGACACGCCGCACAGCAATGCAAATTCACATTCAGTATAACCGTCATATTCGGGAATATGACAATGATGGTATTGAAAGGCAATTTTATAATTATTATTATAATTATTTTATAATTATATAACTCATGAACCATACGTAGTAGAGATCTAAGGTATATTGATTTGAGATCCTTCCTTTATGACCTTGACATTGAGGCCAAGGTCAAAAGAGAATTTGACTTTCTAGATTATTACCTTTACTATGACTTCATATTGGTACATTTTAAAGCCATAGGGTTTTTTCGCATTAGTCTAGAGACTTATTACTTTGAAAAAAAAATCAACCGGAAGTGATCTTGATTAAATCAGAAGTATCAACTGTTGCACTTCTTTCATAGACAAGTACCTGGAAACCATGTACTTTTTTAATTGGTATCCATAGACCTATCTTTTGAGACCCGAAAACCGGAAGTAGTAGTTATCTCTCTTATTTCAGGCAAAAGTATAACGGTATCATATATTTTTGAAATATTTGTGAATAAAGATATCTTATGAGACCGGAAGTGACATGTTTTAACTGGAAGTAAAAAAAAATATTTTTGAATTGACCTCTCATCAATGATTTAGAAATTCGATGGTGGAAAGACCTCCAATTGTTCTCTGAGTGATTGGTTTTAATGTTATTCGTTTTGATCTGTATATACAATGATATGTATGTCATGGTGGTAAAATTTTTACACTTTATTTTAAAGAACATATTAAAAATAAAATTAAAAATATTATAGCAATGATTTTTTTTTGATAGTGCAACACAAATATACGTTATGATCAGTAAAAACCATTTGTTCTCGATAATAAAAAAAGCATTAACACATTGAACAATTAATTGTTTCCTAAATGTTTTAAAAGAAAGTAATATCTTAAAACGGCGACGATTCAGTAGAATCTGATTTCATGTATTGGTTAGAAGTTGTTTCTTTATCAACTGATGCTAATTTTACCGCAATGTCAGGACCAAATATTGCATTATCAAAACACAGATTGTTATTATCTTGAGCCATTTTTTGGACCAGTTTCAAGAGGTCTTCAACCTGATTTTGGTCGCCATTTGTGTTGTCAAACAACAGAAAACGGTGATTTGAAAGATCTAATAATTCACCGAGTTTTTTACTTCCTTCTATTTTTCTTTTCGTTCCTGTTACGTCTTGGTTTGCGAGATCGGCCTTTGTAAAAATCACTATTCCATATTTTGATATGGATTCTAAACATCTGAGATTACGGATAAAAATACGGCTTTCTTCGTTAAAGCAATCTAATTGAAAAACAATAATAAGAACATGTGGCCCAGGTTTTAAAAGATCGATGCCCTTGCTAATCCCATTGAACCGTTCTGTGGCAGAGCTGCCTGTTCCTTTCACAGCAAAGCCTGGAGTGTCTACAATCTTCAATAAACTATCAAAGCGTTTGCAAGTTTCTAATTGACAGGTTTTAGTTGTATCATCAAAGGAAAGCTCAGTTTTAAATCGGTTTTCGCCTAAGATTGTATTGGCGGTGGCACTTACACCAGAAGATGGTAAACCATGAATTATCATTCTGAATTCAGACGAATCTAAAATTGATGAAATAATCGGTTTTTATTGAATTCCTAAAATTGTAATACATAAGATCCAAAGTGATGTATTTCGTATAAATCCCTACATTTTCATAGCAAAATCTGCGATCCATTGTATCAAATATATCTATATACCTTCAAAGTACTTCACAAAATAGGAAAATACTTATATTTTTAATTATATTATAAGATATGCATACGTTTTCTACTTTGAATTAAGTGGATGTTATGAAAGGAAGTAAATAACACAGTGTTAATCTATTATATAAGTTTTAAAAATTGATGTACTGATATAATGGCTAGATATGTAAAAATCCATTCAATTGGTCCTCATGCGTGTGTAACAATTGTAATTATACTGTCCTGGAATTGACTTGCGTTCCTCGAATAAATATTTTAGGTTGAACCATATGTTCAGCGCGACTGACGTATGTTTGACAATAATTCCAATTCAATAAATGGATTTTGGTCATTGCCGTATTTTCACATGTGGATTCCAAAATGGACTAACGAGGATTTCTACATTATGCACAGTCACGAGTAACTCTATTAATATGTAGCTTAAGTGTGTTGAAGTGTGTTGTTCGTCGAAAGAACCTGGTATTCTGAAATAATTTAGTTTTGCGTTTTTGTTCTCGTAACGGGAACTGTAAAAAGTTCGCCGTACTTGATGTGTTCACAATTATTTTATAATAGTTATGCATATGGTGTTTATTTTCTAATTTTGAGATAACGTTTCGGACGTGCTCTACTTCATTTTTTCTCTTTCTGTCTTTTAAGTTGTCGAAATTGTTTATATAGTTCATTTTAATTCTACACTTTCTACTTAAGTTTTCATAACTTATGTAATCATGAACCATTTCAATTCATTCAAGATTTGCAACATTTCACAACACACCACTTTACTTTTGAAAATCAAAATGACAATAAATTCATTAATATATATTAATTGCGCAAATTTCGGTAATTTGATAAGGCGATTTTTCAGGCCTTCCTGCTAGGAAGAGAAAAATTTGGTGCTTGCGTAGGTGATATGTTCTGGTCATCATCGTCTTGTTGTCATATGAAAGGAATTCCCTCTGCTTTCATCAAGTACAGCGCAAAGTGTACGAAAATGTCCAAAATCGAGCTTAAACGTCCTAGCAAATAAAAACATAGTTTTATTTGAAATTATTTCTTGAAGAAAAAAAAAAACAACGAAAAAAGATCTTCGTTTATAACAATCAAGGCATTAATATAAGAATAAACGGACTCGGCAGAAAATATGTTAACCATGATTATATTGTACTTTTTAAGTTATATCTTACCGTCTGTACAATTGCCTATCCCACATTCCGGACAGAACTTTGGCTTATAATTACAGTTTTTACAACTCATCTGAAATGCATAAAAGTAAATATGAATTTGAATGATTGATTGTTGATTGTTGGTGTTTTAACGCCACTTTTGGGCTATTTCATGGCGGCCAGTTTTTATTGGTGAAGGAAGCCGGAGTGCCCGGAAAAAACCATCGACCTTCGACAGGAAAACTGACAATCCTAGTCAATTAAGATTGGAGTCGAGTGCACCCGTACGGGCGGGGTTCGAACTTACAACCCCAGTGTTGACTGGCTAGTGATTACAGTAGTAGAACTACTTAGACCACTTGAATGAGGAAGACGTATAAAAGTCAAATAAAAAATATTACGAATAATTTTTCCGACTCCCTATACCACACTTATTGAAAGTCATAATAGAAAATAATTTTAAATTCATCAATGGATGAGTCCGGAACATCTTTTCATCATCATTAATAATAATAATAATAATAATAATAATAATAATAATAATAATAATAATATGCAGCATCCGGGGGTATTCAAGGCAATTTGAATACTAATACTACAAAAGTAGCGGATTGACCGATTGCGATATTACATTTCAAATTGTAGTTTAACCCATTACTTTGTCATAAATTTTTATACAGTTTGAAAAAGTAAACTTACCGGTAAATATTTAGCCGTTAAATTAGATAGTTCTATTCGGTATAGATTTGTGATGATCAATGAGCTCGACTTGGCTTAAATTTGATAAAACGCAAGTCAAACGTAAAAAGGCGGAGCTTACTCTTTATCGACTGATCTCACTAAGAACTACCGTACATGCGAATTTTCTTTCCGTTGCATATTACAAAACTTTGTCAACTTATATTATAAGTTTTATAACTAAGTAAAACAAACGTACTTGATTATAAATAGAATAACCTGTGGGAAATCACAATTTGTCATGAAAATAACTTTGTTTCTTGCAATATGTCTTGGCATATATACTAAAAAAATGTTATCAATGCAATGTACGCGTCAACAAATTAAAAAGAAATAAAGACATATCAATACGAAAAAAAAGAAAGAAAATCGAATCGGTGGCAAAGTTTGGTCCTCACTTTTTATGTTGCAAAATATTTGAAGGTTTGGAATACGCATTACGAATCATAATCTGTGATATTTCTTATGAGTTGCTATTGCTGTTTTTTAAGGTTAAACCGGCGTTGGTCAACAGATAGGTACAAAAGGCTAGAATTTTTGACTGCAATTGGAAAAAAAGAGGGAAGGTTAAATAGGGACAGACATTTTGCGGCCGTGCAATAAGTAATCTACGAACCCATGAACGTTATATGGTAATAGATGTGATCATGCAGAGAATGTAGTGCTTTTCCTACATTAAGCATTGGAGATAACGTTCACATACCGACTAGTCGTTGCTGCTTTTGACCTTAACGCTATCTGGGAATCAGCGACACTTGACTTGAGAATCCCACGATCTGCGACACTTGAACTATGGACGCCATACAACAATCACTTTTCCTATGTGGCGTCAGCAATTTTCTATAGTGACGTCAAAATTTAACGAGAACCTTTGTGTTGTCCAGTAAAGGCGGAGAAATTGCGACAATGTGTATTCATACATCCTATTTGCCAAGCAGACGTCCCTCTTTAGAGTGATTTTTATGACTGGAAGGCGTAGCAGTGGCGGATCCAGGGAGTGGGGATGGTGGAGGGGTTCCGGGGGTCGGAACCTCCATTTTTTGACGATAAATGCTTTTGAACGGGGACATATGGTTGGACCCCTTTTTAAAAATGGCTGGATCCGCCCCTGCATAGGATAACTATTGTTGATAAGATCTACGTCATTTGGTTTCTGGGCGAGAGTTGTCTCGTTGGCAATCATATCACATCTTCTTATTTTTATATAGGGTCAGGAATTATCATACTTTATACCCAAGTCCACTCATGATGTCCTGTTTGGGCAGGGTATAAAATGATTTACTGGATATTGATTATCATGAAATATATTTTTTTTTGCAGTCGTATAAATTCATTGACAGACAAGTCAGAGTAGTCTTCAGTCTGCATAGATTTCTTAGACTATTCAAAATTGGAATAGTGATTTCTATCGTTCAGTGATTTGTTGTTTTTTTTTTCTTTCTGTCTTTATTGTCTTTTTGTATTTGGGTGTGTGAGGGAGGTTGCAATAATTAATCGAACTATGACACAAATGATTTTTTCAATGAAAAATAAAACGCCATTGTGATCTCAGGGAAGCTTGCTCACCTCGAGTGCGGGAGACTGGATCACTTGAAAGTTGGTAATTAGATAGGATAATTATAAACATAAGAAGATGTGGTATGATTGCCAATGGAACAACTCTACACGAGAGACCAAATGACACGGAAATTAACAATTATAGGTCATCGTACGGCCTTTAACAATGAGTAAAACCCATACCACAGAGTCATCTATAAAAGGCCCCGAAATGAAAAATTTAAAACAATTCAAACGAGATAACTAACGGCCTGATTTATGTACAAAATAATGAACGAAAACTAAATATGATATACAGCAACTAACGACAACCACTGAATTAAAGGCTTTGGGACAGGCTCAAACAGAATGTGGCGGAGTTAAAGAAGTTTAAAGACGACCAATCCCCCTTAATCTTAGACAGTGGGGACACAGTACAATATAAGAACAAACTATAAAAATTAATTGAAAAGAGCGTTACTCATCAGATCGATACAACGCAGAAAAACATCTAAAACAAACACAGAGTGGACGTGGCAGGGTACATGCCAACAATAATTAAAAAGACACTAAGTACAGATTTGTGAGTTCTCGCATTTACTGGCAGCTAGTTCAAAGCCAATAACAACTAATAAAAAAGCATGCATCTATGACTAAAATATAAATCAGCACACATCCAACATCCAATGGATTTAGCGTAAAGACGTCATTAACAGAAGAAAAAATAGTCTGGATAGTATGACATGTCTTCTGAATATATCCTTGTTAACTAAAAAATAAATTTCCACCTCTGCATGTCGGTCTAGTACAAACCAATATTCATAATCCTATCACACAATCATATTCTAGTCCTGAAAATTTATCTAACTTGCCACTGGACATCAAATTAAATCATTTTAATTTGACATTCGGTTATTACATTTCGCGAAGAACGATGAAGGCGTTCGTGAACGGTAGGCAATAAACATATTAATTGGATCAAAAGGGAAACATAATTTCTAAATCGAATTATCATTTATACGAAAACATTCATTTTGTCTTTTAACTGTTCATATTCTTTACGAAAAAGTATGATTGATTGATTGTTGTTTGTACCGTGACTACCCTTAGCCCAGGTTTACTGTCACGGCGATAAACTGCCGTGAATCAATTATCATTCACGATCATTTTACTTCCCACTCCGTCATCATAGAATAATGTCTTTTTTTAACTGGGGAATGGGAGGTAATTCAAACAATTCGACGACCTTTTTTTCGGTATACAACATGAGTTTCAAGAAATCAGCAGATAATTTAAGACGCAATGTTGTTCAATTGTCGAAATATGTCCCCCCACCTCCCAATACACACAAATAAGTCACGGAATCTACAGATTATTTTTGAGTTCACAAGTTAAGGATGTATTTACTCTTTTGTAGTTAAGGTTCTCTCAAATATCGTTGTCATATATTGATATGACATATATCTTCAAAATTCATTCTTCCCTCCTTCAATGTTTCCTTGACACTTTCAGAAGTCCCCCCCTCCTCTACTTTCCAGTCTACTTCTACGCCAACCACTGTTTAACCCTGCCGCATTTTTGCGCCTGTCCCAAGTCAGGAACCTCTGGCCCTTGTTAGCCGTGTATGCTTTTTTAATTTTGGTTCATTTAAATGTTTCGGAGTTTTGTGTGACGTCCATTTTCTCTGAACTAGTGCACATTTTTGTTAAGGGGCCAGCTGACGCCCGCCTCCGGGAGCGAGATATTCTCGCTGTGTTGAAGACCCATTGGTGGCCTTGTGCTGTTTTCTGCTCTTTGGTCGGGTTGTTGTCTCTTTGACACATTTCCCGTTTCAATTCTCAATTTTACCTTACAACTCATCTTAATTTTACTAGTAGCTGCACGTAAAGGGATACACATGTACGTTCCTATATTTTTTTTGTTCTGCACCATCTCTTATATTATACATAGGCCTATTTATTATTAAGTTCTGTCGAATACATTATGTTGATTAAATTGGTCTATATATATAATAGATATAAAAAAACTATCCATGTCAGCTGGTAGTATTAATTAAAAACATATAATGTGGTTTCATATGATTCTACTGTAATGCAATTATTTTATCTTATCATGCCCATCAATATCAACATCAGCAAATTTATTTGAATTGCTGTCTCCATTTTTTCTTTAAAAAAAAGTCTGAATGTAATATAGGGATATTCCTGAACACAATTTTGGGACATTCAAAACTCTTAATTCGAAGGAAAAATGACAATGCCGTGGCAAAAGATGAATCACGATTTAATGGGCTGTTTGTTCCCAGTTTTTTTGTTCCCTTACAGCTGCTGTATTTCAATAATTAGTTTGCATTTCGAATATAATTGAAATCGTTTATAAATGGAAGAGAGTTGAAGAAAGGAGTTGTTGCTCATTGCATGCCACATCTTAAAACACATATGTGTATTTTGAAGGTATTTTCCGCAGATAAAATTGTTAAAATGTTTATAAATTAAATAGATTTACAATGCGTCATTGGTAGGTAATCTCTAGCAGGTGTCATGTATCAGTTATAATAAATCAATATCAAAATACAGTTTCTGTTGGTTTATATAAATTATATGTTCAAGCTATAGGCCACTCCAAATTAATACATGGTTATCAAATCAGCTACGTAATGTTGTAACTTTTTTCTTAAAACTTAAAACTCGTCCAGTACGGAACCGCCCGCATTAGAATCAGAATTTGCGCGTAAAATTTATACAATATATGCAGATGAGGTATGAATGCGGTAAAGTTGAGACCACAATCAATTTACACCAAATGATCATATTTAACAAAGAGTTACATTCAACCATAAATGAAAACCGGGTCCAAGTGTAACAATTTCTTATTTATGTCTCTATTTCTGGATCTCATTCGAATTTGTGCGAGTCAAACCATTTTATCTATTGACATTGACTCCTGGTATTTGGAAAGAAGGTGTATTAATTTAGATGGTGTGTAGCGTATCATCAAAAGGAGAAAAAATGAAGACATTCATTTCAGTAAACTCAAACAGTTCCCTCGGTTGATATAAATTTTTACAGTGTTAATGAATAGAATATAACAAACTATAGATAAAGATTCAGCATGGCGGCAGTCGCATAGAATCTTAGTTCACGTGTCAGAAAATGAATGGAGGAGCAACGTAGAATAGTCTAAGGACTAAGACATCGCTTGAAAGAAATTCTCTCAAATAAATACGATTTTAAATTATTTGAAAAATATGTCATCTAATAAAAGAAAGTTATTTCGCCTCGGCAAAAAAAAAAACAAACTTGAAAATATAATAAAAAATAAAAAATGACTAGCTCGCGTGCTCCTTTTTTAAACAGGTAACGAGTCCGAAAGAGGTGTGACCTTATGACTATTCTCTTGCTATCGACTAGTTCTATTTCTCTTGATGTGGTTGTATTTTAATGTATAGTTATCATTTATTTATTTAAAAAATGTATCGTTTATCTTGTATATATTTTATTTGACGTGAAATTTAACTTCGATAAAAACCCGAGACGTATGAATAATGTCGATTGCATAAGAAACCTGATAAATACTCAAATTTTAAAGTAAACTAAATTCAAAGATTTATTATGTAATCAAAGAACAAAATATAAGAATCAGTAGACGTCTGATGATTAAACTAAGACAATTATGCACTCAAGACCAAACGCAACTGAAGGTGAAACAAATTAAACATCTGAAGATCACTGTAGGCCATTGGTCACAAGGTTACGATTCAAACATCATAAAACGAAAATATGCAACTAAAGACATAAACTGAAAAAAACAACATCAGAAGAACACAACAACGCCACTTTAGTCTTCTTCATGGGGATAGATATATAATGTAAGTAAATTATGTAGCTGTATTTCACATATTTATGTACGCTCGACCCGCGGAATATCATGGACATAAGTACTAAAAATATGCAAAGCAACTGCTAGCATTACCTGAAATATCTAATAATCACATAGATGTAAGATTTGAGAAAAATAGGTCCAAAGCACCAGGATCAGAAAAAAGGAGGAGGAGTATGTTGGCAAGGTCTGGTCTAGAAAAGACTTTTCCACGAATTTGAGAAGACCTTCAAGTTGACATATGATTCAGTTGTATGCAAACGTAAGCACTACTTCACCATTTTCGTCTCGGTATTTGATTGATTGATTGATTGTTGGTATTTATCGCCACATTTTTGGTGGGGTTCGTGTTGCTCAGTTTTTCGTTTTCTATGTTGTGTTTCTATTGTACTATTGTTGGTCTTTTCTTTTTTAACCATGGCGTTTTCAGTTTATTTTCGACTAATAAGTTTGAATAACCCTCTGGTATCTTTCGCCTCTCTTTTAATCACAATTGGCAATGTCGTGAAGGCCATTTTTCATTGGTGGCGGAAACCGTGGTGCCCAGAGAGAACCAACGACCTTCGACAGCAAAATGGTAATCCTAGTCAATAAAGATCGGTGTCAAATGCGCCTACAACTTGCGGGGTTCGAACTCACTATTTCAGTGTTGATAGGTTAGTGACGCAGTAGATGCACTACTTACACTACTCGATATATAAAATAACAGTAAGTATAATTATATAAATATGAAATAAATACAAAAAAAAGCATTTTTAGAAAGAAATACTGAAGTGCTTGATTAATTTAGCTATTATAAATATCACACCCTCGATTCTGTTGACAAATTATAAAAGATGAAAGAAAAGACTTATTATGTTCTTGTTCGTCTACTCAAACGAACATAACATATTTATAAATAAAAACCAAACTCTATTTGGGATATCAGATCGCCTGGACAGTACAGTTAAGCAACTTTATTCATTTTATTTACAATGCATCAATTCAATGTTTGTCTGCACATCCTTAGCCGCTGCTTCAGCATATTATTAACCAATACACAATCTTCAAAAGAAATATTTGTGTTACCAATCTTTTCAAGCATGTATAACATCAAAAAAGAAACCGTCTTCTTCAATCATAAGTATGAATACATCAATTTACAACATTGATAAAATATAAGTGGGTGGGTGGGTGGGGTCAGAAATGACCAGTATGAACTGTCCGAAGGCAAGCGTCGAATGACACATAATTAAACATAGGTTTACCGTTACAATTCTTCCCGCTTATTTAAGCATCATCAGGTACATTACAACATCTATACCGTTTTCACGCCAATATTTTACCATAGGTCTCAGACATTTAATAAATATGTACGGGCCCGTACATATACCAAATACTAAAACTGTAAAACAATAAAATCTATTGTTCTAGCTGAAACCTAGAAAAATTTGTTGCTGCGGACAAATGTCCAAGTGAAAATATCCAGAACTTAAATCAAATTTATTAATGTACGAATCCTTCTGAAAATACTGAATTGCTATCTTCCAATCTTCCAATTTTATTTTGTCTTTTTTGATTGATTTGTTTAAAACGGATAAATCAAGAATAAGCCGTTTTTTTTTCCAGATTTTTTAATCTCTACGCTTAAGGGATTGACAAAATGAGGTTGAAATGGTACTTCAACTACACAACCTGTAGAAACTTACTCTGAAACAGTCTGATTGACAAATGATTCATTCAGTAATGCTGATTTGTTATTCTTAAAGAGCATTTTAACCGGCGGGTCAATAAATTGAATGACATAACCGTTACTTATTGTGTCGATAACAAAAGAATTTGCTCCAATATATTCCCAAAATTTTACATGCTTCGCTAACCGTCCTTTTACACCCGTTAATGACATGGCATTTTGACTAATCTTTTCAAAATAATGAATTTGAGTTAAGAAAATATCTACATGTAATTCATACTGTGACCCATATTCAAATTCATAACAATCAATATCAGTAAAATTATACTTATCATTTACATTTCTAAATGCATTTGCAGATTTACTTCTGATTGGCAACCCCTGACGATCCGACACAAACGGATCTTGTGTTGAGGGGGCAATTTTTTCTCCAATGCCCGAACTGCTTACAGAAGAAGCACATGTCCCACTGGCACGGCTTACGCCGTGCGACGCTGTTACGAAAGGGCTGCCTCTGAAACTGTTGGTTGTAAGCGGGATTAGCATTGGTTTCGGCTGGTGGCAATCTGGGTTTATTTGAATATGGAGCAGGACGCCCTTTAGTCATGTCTTTCATCGTGCGCATGGCCCGGCTCTCCGCCTGGCGAATTTTTCTCATCCTCGCTGTCGGACGCAATATCGTTAGACTCGTACTCCCGGACTGTTGACCATCCTACCGGTGAAGAATCTTCAATGCGTATTAGCTTATTACGTCCTTTGACTTTATCAAACAAATCCAGAACAACACGAATAATCTGTGCTTCTGTTGACGGAATTATTTTGTAAAGTTTACTGAGTTCATTCACAGTTTCTTCATTAAACTTGAACGGAATTCTGTTTCCTTCATGTTTTGATAGAAACTTCTTCCTTTATCTTCTTAGGCATCGTGTCTTGTTCGCGTACCAACTTTGATTCAAGATTATCCATTTTCCCGTCCATGTACAGCTAAAATAGAGAGAACGTGTCGTGTAAGTCTCTATCAGAAGATGATCTGGTTGCATCATCACTAGTTTTATCAGGCAACGAGTCGTCCTGCAGAAGTAGACTTTCTTCTGTATGTTCGGCCATCCATATTGAAGTAGAAATGACTTGACTGAACTGTCCGAAGGCAAGCGGCGAATGACACATAAGTAAACATAGGTTTACCGTTACAATTCTTCCCGCTTATTTAAGCTCGTGAAATACTCAGTAATTCAGAGTAGACCTTATATCTAGTCATGTGACAAATGTCAAAACAAATACACGTGTTAATTATAACATTTATAAATACATCTCTTTTCGCATAAAGTAATTATGAACTATTTGTTGATTTTCATGCAGCATCTATTTTTCGATTCACAACTCATTTATAAAAGTACTACAGTACAACAGCAACCCCAACACTCAAATAACCGTTGACATACAGCGGGCATCATACAGTATCTAACTATACACGTGCATGTCTCTGTCTATACATGATTAATACATGTCTATCTCTAGACAATATATATATACTGTATATATAGTAACAAATCTAAATTGAAAACCTATGATTGCGTTGGATAAAAGCCGCAAGTTTTATACGTGTGCATGCGTAACAAATTTCTTGGTAGAGGGGTCTAAATACAGCACAAACAACATTTTCCAAAAGACCAAAAAAAAGTGAAAAAGTATATTTTAACAAAACGCATTTGACTAACAGGTCGAACAACGGATGTTCTTAAACCCTTCTGACTGCCATGGCGATTGCCAAATAAACGGATCACTAGATGTAACAAAATGGATCTTAATTATTAATCTAATACCAAACAAAAAACAATAAACTTGCGGAAAAGATGGTATACCGCAAACATGAGGTGCACAAATTTGTACACCATATCCGGATTTCGACAATTAATGTCTCTTCAGTGATGTTAGGAATCAAAGCGGTATTTGGAAGGTCATAAAATTTACCTCAATTTAGGATAGACTCTTGAATTTTGAAGAGTCGAAATAGGATGAACGGATCATATAAACCCGAAGGCAAATACAATACAAGCCCAAACGAAAAAATATTAACAAATCTAAATTGAAAACAATTTTCAAACCTATGATTGCGTTGGATAAAAACCGCAATTTTTATACGTGTACATGCAAAACAAATTTCTTGGAAGAGGAGTCTAAATACAGCACAAACAACATTTTCCAAAAGACCAAAAAAGTAAAAAAAGTATATTTTTAACAAAACGCATTTGACTAACAGGTCGAACAACGGATGTTCTTAAACCCTGTTGACTGCCATGGCGATTGCCAAATAGACGGATCACCAGATGTAACAAAATGGATCTTACTTATCAATTTAATACCAAACAGAAAACAATAAACTTGCGGAAAAGATTGTATACCGCAAACATGAGGTGCAAAAATTTGTACACCATATCCGGATTTCGACAATTAATGTCTCTTCTGTGATTTTAGGAATCGAAACGGTATTTGGAAGGATAGACTCTGAATTTTGAAGAGTCGAAATAGGATGAACGGATCATATAAACCCAAAGGCAAATATATATATATGTACTCTATATATATATATGTACTCTACTTGTACTGATGGCTGACATAATAGAGATACTAATTGGGAACAATATTTAAGGAAGTATTTGACAGACACAGCAATGTTTTTCATGAGGACAATTATGCATTTGGTTATCCAGTAGAGTTGAGGAAGATCCAATTAATTTGTGTTGGACGTACAGCTTCAATCCAGTGACTTTTAACCGTACAATAACTTCCATTTTTTTGGAAGTTACAGTACAGGAAATTGTAAGTTCCAAAAAGTGATTCTCAATAATAAAAAAAAATACGAAGAAATGTGCGTGACGCAAATATTTCCACGCCCCTGCATTGTAAATCTCTTACAACTCCTAAAATGTACTGTAAATATAACTTATGTCAGTCCTTTTTTGGGTTCATATTCACGGTAAACGACCTGTATGCGAAGAGAAAGTTTTGATACTGCTAAAGTCGCTAATTATAACATGAAAGTGGCCATCCAGATTTTTTATGAATGGGGAACCTACATGTGCTTGTAGTCATGATCTTGGTTGAAAAATGTGTTGTAATTTTTAGAGATGATCGGAAAAGAATAATTTTACAGATTGCCTTAAATGGTTAGTGGCACACAAAAATCATAAAAAGTTTGAAGAAGGGTTTCGTTGTTTCATCTTTTTAAATGGTATTAACATATTATAATTTTGTACATTGACAACTGTTTAATCTGTTAAAGTATTATTGCATGTTACCTGAACACCATACCAATATCATCCATGGAATGTATCATGGATTATGTAAACCATTAAGACATTTTTCAACAGTATAAACATATTTAAAGCTCGGTTCTGTATATTACTTCTTATTGATTAAAATCTATTTCAGCATGTTCAGTTCATCATACGTTTGAACTGTCCAAACTGTATTTGATTATGAATTTTAATGATCTTCCATTTCTCAACAGATCAAATAAATGTTTATGTATACCAGGGAACACAACTTTTAAATATTGTTTAGCTTGTACGAGAATCTAAATGTGCACTACCAGCATCATATCGCAGAATAAATACAATTCATTGTACTTATGGAAATGCATGATTCATCGTATATCAATTCAACTAAAGTGCATGCACAGATATATGGTACTATTGGGAAATTTAAAAATAATTTTACAAATGACCATTTATTTGTATATGATATATGATAAATACAATATGTTGGCGTAAAGAAAATAGAGTGAAAATATAGCAATAGGGCAACAAAAGCCGTACATCGATGATAAATAGACAACGCCATTGCAAAAGAAAAATACTAACTGACAAAAAGATTCCCTTAACAAACTTAACATTAAATTGAAGATTAATCAACCCCCAAAACAACCGAAAAAAAATAAAAAAACACAAAAACGAAACAAAACATGAAACACAGAACCCCTAATAAAGCTTATGACTACCAGAAGTTTCTGCTCAACTGGTAATACCCGCCATGTTTCTAGTTACATTATTGAAAAAAAATCACAGTCTGACAATCAAGGCAAATGTCGACAAAACATTTGAATTGCAACAATGTAACAAACTTTTTATCAACAGCAATTCAAAGCGATGTAAAACATTTCATTCTTTATGGCAACGTATATAAGTTGGATGAACAATCTCTAAGTATATTAATTAACTCATTTATTCTTTTAAGTATTTAAGACAATTTGGCATACATTCTGAAAGTTGCAAAAACATACTCTGTGTATTTGTACTGCTAAATATATATTACTTTTTTTTTTAGTCAGTACAAGTATGAATTATGTAAAAGAACTTTCTTTTTTCTTTATTGATGCATACATACGATTACCTTTTAAATGACGTTGCGATTTCTGAAAAAAAATGTCTATCACTTTTCCACGAAAGAGATAAGACTCTTAATTGTTTACCAAATGCATAACAATAGTCGAATGGTGATTTAAACCTTAAAATCACGTAATGGAATAAAATGAACAACAGGTAAGAAAGAGAACATAACTTCGTTTATAGAATCAAACTGAATACTTTTAATACGATTGACGCTCATGTAAAAAGTACATGAATTACAAAAGAATTTAAGAATACAAATACCAGCCCAAAGAAACAAATTGTATAAGAATGTATATCAGTACACAAACATAATATTAAAATTCGTTGATTATTCAACACGAGCGCGCCAGATATTTTCCCTCTGTTTTAATGAAAAGAATGGAGAAACTTATTAATTAAAAATAGATCCTTTAATTACTCTCCTTTTGATATATTTAGCATCACTAAAATGAAACCAATCCTACTGAACAAGCAAAAACGTACATTAATTACATTATGTACTATAAAAGCCGAGAAGTGTTGTAACTACATATTAGATTCGTCTTCTCTTGGTGACATGATGTAAGACAGTGCAACAAAACAAACTATAGGTTCGAAAGAGATAGTGTCGCTCACCTATGTCTATGTGCATCTTCATCAATTGACACTCTCCAACATTGTTGAATAAAATATAAATCATTACAATAAAATCTCTTTTTAGTTGTTTAACTTGTATTGCTGATCATTTTATCATGTGTACTGTTTGAACTGTTTCTCTCTATCTTCTATAGTTTTGCCTCCCCCCCTCTAAAAAAAAACAACAACAAAAAAAAAAACAACAACAAAAAACGTCAATGTAGTTCAGTGGTTGTCGTTGGTTCATGGTTTAAAGCTTGATACCACTATGATCAGTATGGTCAAGTTTGTTTAAATTGTTTCCAGTAATTGTAGAGAAGATTTTTATTAAAGTTAACGGACGACGGACGCCAAGTGGTGGCAAAAGCTCATACTGGACATGTTAGCCAAAATGAGCTAAAACTAAGATTATAATAGTATTTATCTCTCGTAATTAGTACATGTAAATAGAGTAGCGAAATTTCTTTTCTTTTCTTTATATGTGCGTTCGAGTAGTCTTTACGTAACATTGTTTTGAGTGTTTTATCTGAACAAAAAAACAAAACAGTTTTTATGTATGATTGTAAGGTTTAATGTCTAAGCTCCTTTTTTATCCCTTGGAATAAACTTTAGATTAATCTAATATGAACATCAATAATTGTCCATTTTCTTATTTGAATATTATAACAGTTTCAAAATGGATTTAGTGCTAGCCTAGTACATTAAAAATAAAACTTGATTAATTTCATGCGATCGAAACGCTTTTACTAGATTTACTTTTATCACGAATGCGTCAATCCAAACATTATACAAATTTCTTTGCAGATGTGTAAATACGATTATATAGATTATTCATTGAAAGACCTTCAAATTTCTGAAACAATATAATTTTTCCACGAAAGATAAAGATATAAGGCCATTATATGTTTACCAAGTACATGTCGTTAGTAAATCGATTACCCTATTTGTACATAAAACAATCGGGAAAAAAGAAAAAACAGGTAAGATACTTCAATAAATTCAAACTTGTCAAAAAACTTAAAACACGCTTGATGCTGATGTAAAAAATTGAATCACAAATGCATGTAGCATTAAAAAAGTCATTTCAAAGAAACTATTTCAATATTCATATAATTAAATGATCGTAAAATTCCCTGAATATTCGCTGCGAGAACGCGGCAATTGTTGTTGCTAAAAATTGAGGAAAAAACATCCATAGTTATCATCCCATATTATAAACTGTAGACAATTTGATAATTATTACAAATAGAATCTTTAATTTTTACTCAAAGTGACATAGACGAAAATTAAAAAACCAATTGTTCGATTTATCTTGCACAGATTCCAAAAAAATATTTCTTTTTTGTTGTTTTCTTTAAAATAAGGCAGATCATCAGAAACTCCCGGTTTAAAAAAAAGATCATTCTGGTGTCAATTGATGCCTTAGACATACATGTAAAAAAACATTATGAGTTTTACATGTATATACTTTTGCTTGCTACAAGGGAGATACTGTGCTAGTTCTGGTTTACATAGTATAACTTCTGGTTTCAAATGATTATAGGTATCTTCACACTGATTCTAAAAATAAATTGCTTCTATGTACTTTCGTATGAGATAATTTCAAAAAGGGCTTCTTCCGACTTATACGAGGTCACTTGCGATTAACATTTTCATGGTCGTATATATATCGTCAAAACTAATGCATTTATCATGTATCAGTATGAAGTTAAAGGTCAAAATATAGAACGTCAATTTGAAATTTGAGAGTATCTTAGTTGATTTTGAAGAACCTTTTTGATTTTCCGGTCCTCAATGCTTTCAACTTCATACTTGATTTGGTGTTTTAATTGTATTGATTCTAGTATTGCTGATGAATCTCTTGAAGACGAAACATGAGAGCGGCTTACAAATTGCAGACTGGTATCTTTGATGAGTTTTTACTTTGACTTCAAATTCAATCTACAGTTAAGAAGTTATCCTACCAAACAGCTTATTTTGAATATTAAAGGGGAGAAAAATTCACCAGAGCACCCAAATCGTATTTATTGGCGTTGCATCATTTCGTAACTTACAATTTGACAGAAAACTAATGTCTATTACTTTTACATTTCCATTTTACAAAAGTCACATCCGGTTTGGCATTATTTTACAATAGTTAAAAAATATATGGCTTTAATGTAATTTATCTCAAACTTAAAGGGAGATAATTGGGAACTTCCGGTTAACGATATTTCACCGATCGGTGTATTATGATAGGTTTCTTTACACTGACACCAAATTCATACTGTTTTTAGTTACTTTCACCTGAACTTAGTGCAACAAATTCATACTTTTGGACACCTTTTTATTGTCATATGTATGTTTTTCTTCACAATGCAAATGATCGTATGGCTTTTTCATATACCAGTATATAGTTTTAGCAAAGTTCAACATCTAGAACGTCAAATATTCCTCTGATTTTGAATTCAAATTCAAGGTTTAAGGTCATGAATCTCTAATCAAAAGATCCTATGTATCTATAATGAACTGTTTTGGAGTTTTTCTGACAAACAACTGATTCAAAATATATATGGGTTTAGACTTCTATGAAATATCATCTAGTAAATAAATTCATAATAGATTTTTGTACGTTATTCGCGCGTTTCGTCAACAACAGACTCATCGGTTTTGCCAAATACAGGCAAGGTAATGAACAAAACAATGTATTCCTGGAGTATAAACTCCTTAGTATTAGTAAGCACTTCCACCAAAATATATTGCACGCTGTAATTAACAATTACACAAAATTCTTTTGTCGATTAATCTTACGAATTGCCGAGGAGAAGCGGTAACAAGCAAAATATAGGATAACAAGACCTTGACCTTTTACCTTGACATTACGATACACTTATTATGTCAAATACAGAAAAGTGTAATAACTACCCCCCGAATCAATTCGGTCAAAATTATACAGAACATCTTGTGGATATAACAATTCGTTTAGAGAAAAGTTGAAGATATGCTTTATAGTTCCGGATGAGAGAGGAGAAGCGATAACAAGAACAAAAATATATGGGGAAATTACATCATATGAAAAAGTATAGCGTTACACAGGATCAACTGCGAAAGCATAATCACTGTTCGTAGCATATGCCCAACATTTTTGCGATACTTTGCGAAAAAAAAAAAAAAATATCATCAGAACAAAATAAAAAGTCTTTTCACAGCCTTTATAACGTTTGATTTTGTCCAGTTTACTGTTAATACTTATATCGACGCAGTTGTAACAGTTTCGAATTGTCTGCCATTTATGTCAAAACTATGGTAACGTCATGGGAGTTGTCGCTGATCTGTTATCTGATTGAACGAAGATTGAATTGTTGATGTTCGAACACACGTTTGTTTAATATTTTGTGATTTATAGCATATGATAGTTTTAAAATATTGATATCTGACATAAAAACTGCCTTATAACAATGGTACAACTAATTTTGTGTGGTAAAAAGCGTTTTACTACTGTAACAATAGAAACATTTACAAGTGGAAAAAAAATTTTTTCGATGCAAAATTTACTAGAACGCATCAATGTATGCTATATTTTTCGTTGGGTTTTAAAGAATGAAAACATTAAGACCATTCTAGAAGAAATGCACACGCTAATAAAAATAGACTTATTGCAGACGGAAAATTTCTTATCTACGAGATGAAAACATTCAAATAAACATAATGAAGGTACTGAAATGATCATTATCCAATGCGAAATTATTTCCAAACTTCAGTTCACTACCATCGCCCGCTTTAATTAGTCATGTATGTCTATCTATAATATCGTTTGTACAGGTAACCTTTGACTTGATATCAGGTTCAGTCAATCTACAATTGCATCTTTATTAGCTTGAATTTTATAAAAAATATCTTCCAATAACAATTTTATAGGGAAATTTCAGTTACCACACTAATACGATTGTATATACATGCAAGTGCAGTCACAATTTGATAGACATAAAATAAGAACTGATATATGCTTTTCATGCCTACAAAATTTTAAGACTTAAAATAATGAGTGTCGAAAC
This sequence comes from Mytilus californianus, assembly GCF_021869535.1. Taxonomy (NCBI): domain Eukaryota; kingdom Metazoa; phylum Mollusca; class Bivalvia; order Mytilida; family Mytilidae; genus Mytilus; species Mytilus californianus. The sequence goes on from NW_026262734.1 coordinate 56,192,099, forward strand.
ATATGTAGCAAATTAAATTACCTGCCAAAAGAAGTGTAATATATAATATCCCTTCGCCCTCCGTCAGCTATATAAAAAAGAAAATAACTTGTTGAGACAATCATGGGCACATCATGATGTATGTAATTCTTAAAAGTTTAGTCGAGTTATTGTAACACACTTATCGAATCGTGGATTCGTATAACAACCCACAGACAAATATAAGTTGATATCAAAATATTTAAAACTATCCTTTTTTGAATGGGTTTCTTACAGCACATTGCCTTGAGTGTGTAGGTAAAGGTAGTATTTTTGGTTACCTTGCTTGCTAGTTGAACCATGAAATCATTATTAGCATAGGTACTACTGTTATAAACTAATTCATAAGCATGTTGTAGGTGTGTTTGATTTGTCAATTCTATTTCAATCAATTACCTCTGTCATTCATATATAGATTATTTACATGTGTAATTCTATACTGTAAGCAGTAGTTTACATTGATTAAATGAATTCAAAAAAATTTGTTTATATTATATACATAATAAGGATATTATTATCTTTGAATTTTGGTGTGTGTGTGTGTGGGAGGGGGGCTCGGCTAGTGCTTCAGAATGTGTAAAAATAAACTTAGTCGATCTTAGTCGTGTAAAATCTTTACGATTCTCTCACCATGTATTGTTTTGTTTTGATAGATATGAACAATAACTGAGAAATCGATAAAGCCAGTGTATCTTAGTGGACAGTATCAAATAAAATTCATATTTTTATTTTACCATCTTCTGCATGTCTGCAGTGAAGAAAAAAAATATACAACAAAGTTTGGGAATTACGAAAAGGAGCATTGTTATATTCACATTTCATGCAAGGCTTAATCTAGCGTATAACGTCCAACTGTGTAAATGAACTCCTCCTTCAAATAGAATTTCATCGAATATAAACAAATGCTTTGATTACAATAGAATAAAAGAACAGAATTTCAATGTCCTCCGCGTTGCACATATTTTATCTATCCAAGGTGCATGGGCAATAACTAAAAAAAGCACTTTTGTTTTGTTCCTTAAAACTTTTTATATTTCTTAGAGAAATGAAGGCTTCAGTGCAAAGGCAATACGATTTCCATTATAATTAATATTTCCAAGGGGCATAAATCGTTAAAAAGATTTGATCATCACTTATTTTCGAAAGTGTCAAAGACATTGCTAATATGAACCTATGATTAAAGTTTCATAAAATTCTGGCAATAATTGTACACATGAGAACGCTGACAATGTAGTTTGCCATATAATCAATATCTCCAAGGTGCATAACTCTTTTAAAAATAATTGATCAGCACTGATTTTTGAACTCGTCAAAGGCATTGATGATATAAACCTATAAAATAAATTTCATAAAAATCTGGCATGAATTGTACACATTAGAGCGCTCATAAGGCAATTTCCCATAAAATTAATATTTCCAAGGGGCATAACTCTTTTAGAAATTATTGATCGTCACTGACTTTCAAACTTGTCAAAGACATTGCTAATATGAACCTATTATTTAAGTTTCATAAAATTCTGGAAAGAATTGTACACATGAGAGCGTTAACAATGCAATTTTTCCATATATTTAACTTTTTTTTTTAAAATTGATTGGCACTGATTTTAGACCTCGCCAAAGACATTGCTGATATAAACCTATGATATAAGTTTCATAAAAATCTGGCAAGAATTGAACACATGAGAGCGCTAACGATGCAATTTTCCATATAATTAATGTTTCCAAGGGGCATAACTTTTTTGAAAATGAAAGATCGGCACTGATTTTCAAACCTATTAAAACATTGCTGATATAAACCTATGATATAAGTATTATAAAAATCTGGCAAGAATTGTACAAACGAGAGCGCTAACAATGCAATTTTCTATATAATTAATGTTTCCAAGGGGCATAACTCTTTTAGAAATAAATGATCGGCACTGATTTTCAATCTTGTCCAAGACATTGCTGATATAAACCTATGATATAAGTTTTATAAAAATCTGGCAAGAATTGTACATCTAGCCCGGATGTGCAATGGCGTAGCTGCTTGAAAACTGCTCCGTAGAAAAAGTGTGTATTTAACCTGTTGTGATCGGAATTCTTCGAAAAAAAAGGTACAATATATTCATTTGAATTTCAAGAAGCTTTTGGTGAAAAATATTTATCTTAAACTGTACCAATTTGAAAATTTTAATTTGAAACGGTATTGCTGTTCATCATGATTTGAAGCGTTTCCAACGAGTAACGTCATAATAACAACCCTGATTATTCTGTAACGTTTTCCTATTGTGTGTGCTACGTTCTGCAATTGTTTAAGAAAATGGCGTCTAGCAACAAAAACAATAAAAGTCAAACATGAAAAAACTTCAAAGTGCAGATAATAATAAAACTGTTCAACATCAAAATATATCAAGAGACTACACTTTAAATAAATCAAAGGCCTTATTGAAGAAACTAGATACAACGAGATCAGAACATTTAAGTTAGGCTGTTTTTCAGCACGTCTAGTTTTGAAGTGTTTAAACGGGCATGCACATACTATTTTGAACATCTTAATACAAATGGAGGAGATAACAGAGAAAAAGCATTTATTCCGATCAGCGATAAAAATAATAAAAATGCCGTTGAAGAACAAATTAAAGTTTCCGAAAAAGGTTTTGATTCGTTGGGAAGATCTATCAAACGAAAATCTTATTGCATCAATATATATTTCACAACATCTTCTGTACTCGTTAATGGAAAAGGACTGAACACATTTTGTGAAACAGATCTTCCGGTAATTGTAGTTAAAATGAAAGAATGTCAAATCAACGGGAAAGATGTAAATTTAAATGAGCTAAACAAAATTTTCGAAGAGGTGATTTTAATGGAAAAACAAGGAAAAGAAGATTGCAATACCAATTCTGTAAAAGATTTGAATAAAACGGAACCATTAAATTCCGGTGGTACATGTACCATTCAAATATCAAGTTCCGATAACAACACAATGAAATCAATAAAAGATGATGTATCGTCGAATACAGATCGGGAACCGTCAATTTCGTCAGTTGCTACAACTACAGATACTCCAGATGATATACAAGCAAAAATTAAAGATATAAATTCGACTAATTCAAATGATAAAAGCACATGTTCAGATGAAATTGATGACAAATTACCACAGTTGAATATGCAAGACTTCATTACAACTCTAAACAAATTAACTACTGTTGTAACACATTTAAAAGACAAAGTTGACGAATTAGAAATATCTATACAAGCAAACAATTTGTCAAATGCGAGTAGTATGCAAATTTTAAATGATCGCATGACAGCTTTGGCAAAGGTGCGCATGCAACATGATCAACAGTCAATGGATAAAATGCAGGATATTGAAGTAGAAATTCAAATGTTAATAAAAATTTGGATAAAAAAGTTAACATGTTACAAGGAAAAACACAGAGCATAAGTGATAAAATAAATCTCTACGAAGTGGAAACAGTTAAATTACAAAAAAGCTTTACGCAGGTGGAAAATCTCAGTAACCAATGTACCCAAATGTTAGATGAAGATCAAACAATTCCAAAAACAACATTTGAAAATTTATTACAAGAACCTATACATAAACAAGAACAGCTTATCTTTGAAACAGAATAGCCAATAAATGCTGATTTAATTAAAGAACCACAAAATCCTGTGTATGACACACAACTGAAACTGCCTTTATCAGGAAGTAGAGTTTTAATTGCAGGAAGTTCAGTTCTAAAAGGAATAAACCCATCTAAATTAAAAGAGTATATAGATGTTCATGTTCACAGAGGAGCAAATGTTCTAGATTTGCACGATGACATAAGAAGTATGGATCTGAGTTCATACAATACAATGATAATTCATGTCGGGGGCAATGATGCAAGCAGCAAAATGAATGTACAACAATTTGTGGACATTTACCAAAAAATTATTAACTATGTAAGAAGTCAAAACTGTCGAGCAATTGTGTCTGGAATATTGCCAAGGATACAATGTGATGTCACTGAATATGACACAGTCCTAAAACAAATGTGTCATCATCATGATGTCAAATTTATATCAAATTATGAATCTTTTGTCTACAAGGATGATCATATAGCTAAATCAATTTACAATATAGATGGCATTCATCTAAATAGATATATGGAACAATAAAGCTGTTGACAAATGTAAATAAAATAATCAAAGTATTCAAGGGAAAACCACAACAGTATCATTTGAACCAACAAAACAGAAATAGATTCCAAAGTTCCGGTCACCAATATTACACAAACAACTTCAGAAGGAGCCCTATAAAACCAAGATATCAATCACGGAGTAACATGAACACAACAGAAAGCAGAAGAAATTTCAACCATTCAGGAGTCAACACTAAAAACGTAAAGGACAGGAATGATCTCAATATGAACTCTCGTGACTCGTGGGAAAACAATAATGCGCTAAATAGACAAAATGTAGATAGAGCACCATTTTTTGACTTCCATTTACCAAATTCTGTACGTGAGTCAGATTATATTCAGAGGTAGCATTTAGCTTGTTCTAATTTTTCAAACAGATATAATATTTTAAATCTGTTATGTGATCAATGTAGTAGTATACAATGTACATGTAATATAAACAACATTAATAATATTAATTGGGGAAAATCTCAAAAGAGAAATAGAAAGAGTCAAAATAAAACACATAGTTCTGTAAATAGAAGTAGAAATAATGAAGCAAGTTGGTTACTTAAAAAAGGGTTTAAACTAGGTTGTTTAAATATTCAACATTTACAACCCAAAATTGAAGAAATAAAATTCCTATTAAAATATGAACAATTATTTGATATATCTGGTATGGTAGAAACATTTTTAAATGATGAAATTGGTACCGAAACATTACAAATTGAAGGTTACAAAATAGAAAGAAAAGATAGAAACGCTATTAATGATGGCGGAGGTGTGATTGCGTACATACGAAATAGTGTATGTCACCAGAGAAGAATCGATTTAGAAATAGGTAGTATTGAATCTTTATGGATTGAAATTATTTTTCCAAACACAAACTCTATTTTAATAGGCATTTTTTATCGTCCACCGAGTTCATTGCAATCTTGGATTGATTCAGTTGAAAAAGAAATAGAAAAAGCGTCAGCAGAAAATAAAGAAATTATACTTTTAGGAGATTTCAATATAAACTATTCACATATAGATCATACAGTTGTCGGAAATCAAAAATGGAAGGACTGTATTAATTTGTATGGTTTACAACAAATTGTACATAAACCCACAAGAGTAACAGATAAATGTGTAACTACTATAGACCATATTTATACTACCGATGTAGACCATATTACAGAAGTAAATGTGCCTAGTTATGCTGTCAGTGATCATTATCCTGTTTGCGTAACAAGAAAACTTAACCCAAAAATATCAAAAATGGAGCATTTGTCCATAGAATATTTTATTGAAAATTTAACAAATACTCCTTTTCATCTCATTGAATCGATTGGAGATGTTGATGAAGCAGCTAATTATTGGTATAATCTATTTCTGAGCACCCTAGACAAGCATGCTCCTAAGAAAATTAAAAGGGTGAAAAATACTCAACAACCAGAGTGGTGGACTTCTGATATAAATAGCGCTAGACACCAAAGAGATTATTTTCATAGAATTGGGGATATATATAATTATAAAATTTGGCGTAATAAGGTCACATTTTTAGTAGAACAGGCAAAGAAAAATTATTTCCAAAATGCTATCTCAAATTGTAAAGATAGTAAAACTATCTGGAAGTATGTCAAAAGTCTAAATCCCAAAAAATTACATAATAATATCACGCATTTGGAATATAAAAATAGTGTAATTCAAAATGATGTTGATATAGCAAATACATTTAATGTGCATTTCACAAATATTGCTGAAGGTATAGTTGATAACAAATTATGTAATAATGATGAAGGTCCAAGTTTCGATGTACTCAACAAATTTGTGAAATCAAAGTTACAAAGGGGTAGTGAAAAATTCATTATACCAGAAATGAGTATTTTAGATGTAAAAATGTATTTAAAAAAACTTGACAAGTCTAAAGCAACTGGTTTAGATGATGTTGAACCAAATATTTTGAGTATGTGCAGCGATGTCATTGCACCAGCTTTAACATATTTATTTAATCTAAGCATCAAATGTGGTAAATTTCCAAGTATTTTTAAAACTGCAAGAGTTTGCCCAATTTTTAAAAGTGGCGATGCTTGTAATCCTGATAATTATAGACCAATAGCAGTTTTGCCTTGTCTCTCCAAAATCATAGAACGACATATAGCTGATAGTTTGTATATATATTTAAATAGTAATGACCTTCTTAATACTACACAGTCAGGTTTCAGACCTAAACATTCGTGCACAACTGCACTTACTAAATTAGTAGATGAATGGTTAGCAAATATAGATAATGGAGAAATAAACGGAGTTATATTTTTAGATTTAAAGAAAGCTTTTGATCTGGTTAATCATATTATTTTATTAAATAAGCTTGAATATTATAATGTTTCAAACTGTACACTAGACTGGTTTAAGTCATACTTGTTTGAACGAAGTCAACAAGTTAAGGTCAATAACGTCATGTCTAATACTAAATGCATAAAAACTGGTGTACCACAAGGCTCTATCCTTGGCCCTCTGTTATTTATTTTATATATCAATGATTTACCACTGAACATAAAAAATTCATTAATAGATCTATATGCAGATGATTCTACATTACATAGTAAAGGTAATAATGTACTTCAGTTAACTGCTAACCTTCAAAATGATATTCATGTAATTGAAAACTGGTGTTCGCAAAATTGTATGAAACTAAATGCCAAAAAGTGTAAATCAATGATTATTGGTTCAAAACAGAGGCTTTATTCAACTGGGAACAGTTTAGATATCAAAATTTCAGATGAACAAATAGAGAATGTAGATTGTGAAAAACTTCTCGGTTTATATATCGACAAAAACCTAAATTGGAATGAGCAAATAGATAAAATGTCATGTACAATATCAAATAGAATCAATTTATTACAAAAGATAAGAAAATATTTACCTATGTATATACGTATTATTTATTTTAATCCTTATATTTTGCCATTGTTTGATTATTGTTGCAATATATGGGGAAGTTGTTATGAAAGTGGAATAAATAAACTTAATAAGTTATTAAAGAAATCTGCTAGGGTTATAGTAGAAGCTGACATAATGACATCATCCAGTTTGTTGTTTAATAGTTTAAACTGGTTAAATGTGGAAAAACGCATTCAATATCAAAAGGCAATACTTGTATTTAAATCATTAAATGATATGGTTCCTAACTATTTACAAGAAAACTTTCATTTTATTGGTAATCAGAATTATAATTTACGTTCGGCTGATGAAAAACTATTAAATCTTCCGAAACCAAAAACAAACTTTTTAAAGAAAACATTTACATATTCAGGTTCTCAAATATGGAACAGTTTACCAAATGAAATAAAAATGAGTAATACACTTGTATCTTTTAAAACAAAATGTTAGAAAATTTTCATCAATAGTGCAAATTAATATGCTTTTTCATTATTATCTAGATACAATTGTATATTGTGTATAATATATCATTATAATATTGTATGTACTTATAAATATGTTATTATTATTTTGAGGACTCTCAGGAAGATTAGTTTTAACTAATGGGATTATCCTCTTGAAATAAAGATTATTTATTTATTTATTTATTTACACATGAGAGCGCTAACAAGACCCGACGGACGGACGCACAGACGGACGGACGGACGGTGTTTCTATGTCCCCTGCAACGCGTTGCGCGGGGGACAAAAAAGAAGGAGACACAGGTCTTTAGAACTTTGTACTCAGTTGAAATAAAAGATTCTATTTATGTATTCCCCACATACAAATTTCCTTATCTGTTTTGTATGTCAGTCCATCATATATGTATAATTTAGCTAAAAATAAAATCTTTCACATTCACATAGATGGGAAACAAAGAAAAATGACAGAGGTAATTGATTATGGCATGGTATTGGTTGCAAAAATTTGATATTTTTCATTTAAATGCAATATTTTTCATTTAATTGGTATATTTTTTCATTTATATGCAATATTTTTTCATTTATATGCAATATTTTTTCATTTATATGCAAAAATTTTTCATTTGTATGGTATATTTTTTCATTTAAATGGTATATTTTTTCATTTATATGCAATATTTTTTATTTTAATGGTATATTTTTTCATTGATATGGCATATTTTTTTCATTTAAATGCAATATTTTTTATTCAAATGGTATAATTTTTCATTCAAATGGTATAATTTTTTATTCAAATGGTATAATTTGTCATTCAAATGCAATATTTTTTATTCAATTTGTATAACTTGTCATTGTACTGCAATATTTTTCATTCAATTGGTATAACTGTCGTTTTTTTATTTATATGCAATAATTTTTATTTATATGCAATAATTGCATTATGGGAAATTGTTTGACGTCACAAGGTCAAATTTGCAACAACGTTTGTGATTGGTCGATATAGTCGAAAATGGCAGCCCCTGCTTGACTCACATGTTGAAGTTGTACGTTTGATTAGCTGTTGATAGATATATGAGAAGGTAACGCTTTGTGTAACTGTTTGCATTCCCCCTTTCTTTCTCAACACGAATGCATGACCAAGAATTAAAAAAACGCGTCGCCCCACTAACTAAATCTTGCGTTCTTGCGAGTCCGGCATTGCAGGCTGTTACTGTTAGTGTTACTGTTCGGATTATGTACCCTTGTGTTGATTCAATACTAAACATATGGAAAGTTTATAGAAAATCCATAGTCCAAATAATTATGACGTCTGGCAAGGCTATTTTGATTTTTTTCTTGGACGCCTTCCTGCGACCAAAATAGCCTTGCCAGACGTCATAATATTATTTAGACTAGAACATCCACAGCCTTTTCTATTTATCCTTGTTCCCTCAAATAAGGCAATTTAATGACTGATAGATATAGGATTATTGCGAGCATTGAAATTTTCTCAAAACAAGTTTATTACTGTAGTTATAATAATAGTTAAAACAAATAAGAATTTAGCTCAAATTAAGTACACCTTTTAGGGTGCACTTGACAGGCTCAGCACCAGATGTTTGGGAATTTACAGGTTGCTTATATTTTTTTGTAAACAATTAATAAACACAAGCACATTTTAGAAAAGCAAGTGAGTAATCTATGTTTGAAATTTTATAACAAAAATCTCAATATTGAAGGCTGTGGATTTTCTATAGAAATCTTGGTTTATTTGCCACAAAGTACTCGCTTTGTTTATAAAAAATCCGTAAACCAGAACTGGAACAGTTGCGGTACATCTAATAACCAATGTAAAAAAGTGCCGAAATATGCACCACAATGGCCGTTTATGGAAAAATTGGAATGTGTTCTAGTTCCCATCTCTGAATCCCTGAAGTAGATTTTTTTTCCACGTCCCACTGTGGTTAATAATTACTATATGTCTTTGCATATTTCAAAACATATTTTTCTTCAGGAATTCTTAGCTCTCTAGAACTTTTATTTGTCAGCATATTTTGTTCATATTTATACACATAATGAGAGCTATATATATATTCATAGCCTCTCATAGGACAATTTCGAATTTCAGCCAGATTCACTTTTATTTCAAGGAGAAATTGCCCTTTATATGATTGAAAATGTGTCGTTTTCAACGTGTTAGCACTGACTAGGATTATACCCCGCTTTAAAAAAAGGGGGGGTATACTGTTTTAACTCTGTCTGTCCATCCATCTTTCCATCAGTCCGTCCCATGAATATTTTTGCATTTTTACTCAGGAACTACAATACAATGATTTCTGAAATTTGGTTTCAGGGTTTATGTAATTCAGCTATACCGTGTGATGTGTTTTCAGATTCATCACTCAACAACTTCCTGTTAACCGAACACTTGTATGATTTTACACATGATAGCCAAGTTGAAAATTTTCATCACATTTTTTCAGGAACTACAATACAATGATTTCTGAAATTTGGTTTCAGGGTTTATATAAGTCAGCTATACCGTGTGATGTGTTTTCAGATTCATCACTCAACAACTTCCTGTTTACCTAACACTTGTATGATTTTAAACATGATAGCAAAGTTGAAAGTTTTCTTCACATTTTTCAGGAACTTCAATACAAGGATTTCTGAAATTTGGTTTCAGGGTTTATATAAGTCAGCTATACTGTGAGATGTGTTTTCAGATTCATCACTCAACAACTTCCTGTTTACCGAACACTTGCATATTTTTACACTATTAATATTATCCACTTGCGGCGGGGGTATCATCAGTGAGCAGTAGCTTGTAGTTTCACTTGTTCTATTTATTGAATGGATTAAATTTATATTTACATTAGGAAAATGGGGAAGGGGAGGGGGGAATTAGTCCTTTAATATACAAGTAAATATTCCAAATTGTATGTTGAATGTGTCACCATCTTGTTGGTGTTTTGTTCTCTATCCATTGATTTTCTCTCTTTATGGCACCTCGGTATGGATACTTTTGCTTAAAATGCATAAGCCCAAGAACAGGATTTATGGCTCTTTGTTTGACAGAAAAGTGTCATTTTTATACGCCTGTCTAATACCGGACATTTTATTGTATACCGTTGTCTGTAACTTTGGTGAATTGTTTATATCTATTGACATACTGTATATGTGACTTTTTCGAATTTTTTTTAATTTCACAGTTTATGTTTCTGTGTCATGAATTTTTATGCCTAAAAAAGGTGGAATTTTCCAGTTTCCGGACAATCACTCATAAACACTTTCACAAAATTTTGGTGAATTGTTTATACATGTTATATCTGTTGGCTTAAGGTACCTTCCAATTTTTATAAATTTCAGATTATACGTTTTCCAGTAATGAACTTTTATACTTAAAAAAGGGTGGAACAATAATAACCCTAAAACACTTTCACCAACTTTCATGAAACTTTGGTGAATTGTTTATATCTATTGATGTAAGATCCCTATTGACAACTGTCAAACAATTTAAATGAGAAATCTAACCGCTTAATTAATGTAAAAAAAAATCATTTAAAGCATAAAGACCAGCTAAAGGGGCAATGGGCTTATCATGTACTTATATCACAGCTCTTAATTCACTTATATAAGGATTCTACAATTTTTGTTTGTTGATTGATTCATGAAATTTAAAAGCATGCAGCTTAATATCCATTAATTCATAGACAGGCTTGAGTGTCAGCCAGATTTGTCATATAGAATAAGAGTTATGGTCTTTTATATGACTGAAAATATCAATTTCTTACTTGCAAGTACTCTAGACTTTGTATATTTAAAACACAAATATCCCTTGGCTCTATAACAAGTTTTAGTGATCTCCATTGATAAAAATTAACACGTATGGCTCACACTCCATTCTGTTCAGTCAAATTTTCTCCAAGTTGATTCCATTTTAACCCTTTTTTGTGACACAATGAATTGGAAATTAAGTATCTATGACAGCATGTTACAATTCAATGAATTAAATTCATTATGACTATTTTATCAAGTCGGGTTGCACAAACAAACACTTTTTGAATAGATCTTCAGGTAGGAGTTTGACTCTATTTCTGGTCTGAAGTCTTTTGTCAATTTGAAAAGTAGTCGATTGGGTTATCAATAGATTATATATCCAAGCATATTTATAGATTATCCAAACCTTTTTTGTGTGTCAAATATGCTTTGTGGGACTGAGTCAACCCACCATTCTCTGCAATATGTCAAATACTAAAAGTGTATCCATATTGGTCCTTCAATGTACAAAATGTATCTACTGATAGAAGGTTCAACACACTGCCAGTCAGGGGTACTACTTGTACAAGTAATTTTTATTTACTTGAAGAAGTAAATATTAATATACTTATATAAGTAAATTTGTAGGATACTTATACAAGTGTATTTTATTTACTTGTATAGGTAAAAAAAAAAAATTGGGCTTAGTTATGTCCCTTAGACATTCAGATTTTTTTTACTTATACAAGTAAAAAAGTCATCCTATCTTCTTTTCTTGAATTCTTAGGACTTCTTTGCTCTAATAGAATTTTTGATTGTTTGTCCTTTGCAGATGTCTTTACATATCATTTAAGTGTAATGTCATGGACAATGAAAATCTCATTTGTCTGTTATCTTCAGAACACTGCTCATTTACAAGCCCCCAAGGGGCAATTTTTGAAGGCCTTGCGCAAATACTTAAGATCTTTGCCCAATCAGTTTCTTTGTTGAATTAATGAGACGAAACATTGAACTCTAATCAAAGATTATGAGCTAACCTGAGAAAAATTGTTAAAGGCATGTTTTTACACCTCAAAACTTGAGAATTTTTGTGGGATTGTAAAAATAATTTACTTATACAGGTAAATTTTTGAAAAAATTATGGGGAGATTATTCAAACATTATTATTAACTTATATAAGTTTATTTTATTTACTTCTTCAAGTAAATAAAGATTACTTGTACAAGTAGTACCCCTAACTGACTGCACTCCACAGGAATGTTGCAAAGACTGTTCTTATTATTTAGTCTCCCAAACTAATTGTTTTTGCTCTGTTCATATTACTTTTATTATTATTTTTCTTTTTCTTCCGATACGTTTTGAAAAATAAACTTGCTTGTCAGATATACTTAGGGTTCATAAAATGTTAGACTAATTAATATGATTAGGGGAGCCATCAATCTTTCGTTTGTGCAAGCAGTATCGGGGTTTATTAAGGGGTATTTTGGGGAGGCATAAGGAAGGGACAGTTTTACTACAGAACCCTATGGGATTATATTTTTTTTTAATTTTTAAATGACTATAATGTTGAAGGCCGTACATTGACCTATAATTAGTATTATTATACTGGTTATTTACTTTTATAAACTTTTATTTGGATTGAGAGTTGTCTCTTTGGCATTCACACAACATGACTTCCTATATCTATAACTTGAAAACAGCAAGTGAAAGACACATAGTCTTCAAAAATGATCACAGGATAATAAAACTAAAGGTGAGTCCCTGGGTCACTCCACCCCCTTCAATTTGAGAATGTGCTATTATTTTGTAAATGGTTCAGATCCCCACCCCTAAACCATATATACTTTAGTTTGGGACAGTTAAACAAATGAAATTAAAGGGAAGTTGGGGGTGTGTGTCATTCCCATCCCCTCTAGTTTGCAAACTTGTAAACGGTCAAGATCCCCACCCCTATATCATATATATTCTTGTATGGGACAATTAAACACATCAAATGAAAAATAGGGAGAGTCCATCGGGGTCACCCCTACCCCATCATGTTTGAACATATTTTAAATGGTTGAGATCCCCACCCCTAAACGGTAAACCACTTATTCTTGTATGTGACAATAAAACAAATAAAACGAAATATTACATGTAGGGGACGTCTATGGGGAGCATCCCCACCCCTTATGTTTGATAAATTGTAAATGGTCAAGATCCCCACCCCTTAACCATATTCTTGCATGGGATAACAACGCAATTCAAATGAAATATAGGTGAAGTCCGTGAGGGTCACCCCCACCCCCTCATGTTTGATAAATTGTAAACGATCCAGATATTTGTCCCTAGACCATATATATGTTCTTGTATGGGACAATAAAACAAATCAAATGAATTTGTGACCATAGGAATTGCAAATTAAGGGAGCTTTGTTTGGGAGACTTCGTAACAGCATCTTGTTACAATTACTTCTTGTTATAAATGCCATTATGGGTTTCTTGGGCACTCAGATACATTGTAACACAGGCCCATGGTTGCTAATTTTTATAAAAATGGACAATTCTTACTTCCCTGTATATCTGGCTGGGAACCCAAGTGCCTGTGAAATATAAATAGAGAGGAGAGGATAGGGATATACATGTATTAGAAAAAATATTCAAAATCAATGCCAATGGAAACCAGTATTATATGCACAAGTGAGTTAAAATAGTCCAGTTGTGTTCCCAAATTTCAAATATTTGGTGGCAATTGTCATGATATTTTAGGTGAACGATTCAGACTCTGATCAATAATTGGTTTCCATATTTCTGTTTTTAGGTTTATATGATGTCAGGTCATATAAAGCATGTAAAGGTTTCACATAGTGAACTTTGTTATGATGCTGAGGTCTTATTGCAACTTAAAGAAGACGTTTTGGAGAGGGAGACACTCAAATCACAGTTTCCTTCAGCAGTGGGTTTGAGGTACCATGTAGGAGGGGTGTTGAAAGCCGTTGCAGCTGATACAAGAGGGTTTTCTTCTCCAGATGGAGGTTGGGGAACAAGAAGATATATTGTTGTAACAACAGCAGAATGTGCTGGTATGTACATTCATGGTTGGTAGAAAAATCAATTATTTTTTTGTACAACAGAACTACAGCATGTACAGGTGCTGAGCTCTTTGTATTGATGAAACTCAACAAAAAACCTAATAGCTTGGCAAAGATCAGTTGCCCACTTTTGTTGTAGATTGATGAAAAAAAAAGTTCAATGAATTATGTCTCGAACAGGCTCTTTTTAAACCTATATCTTTTGAGCAAATTCTCTGATTTTTTTTTGCAATACTATAGAAGGATTTAAAAGTATTAGTTGATTGTTCTTTAGGAACTTTGAAAATAAGATATCTGAGTACTATACGATGACTGTGAGTGATTTTGAGCTTTCTACCCAATACTGTTTTGGAAAATAAGGGGTGAAACAGATGATAAAAAGGGTGAAAGGATTTTTGATACCTAATTAACTTCAGTACTTTTAGACGAGTACATGACCGCCAAAAAATGTGTTGAAAAATTATGGTATGATACCGTGTCTTTAAGTTGTGATACATGTACCTGAAGTAATATCTTTCCAAATAATTGTCTAGTTTAAAATTTTGTCATGATAATCGCCAACTGCTTTAATTTTATCTTTTTAATTTTACTATGATAATATTTACTTAATATAGGACAAGCAAGAGATATCATTGGCAACAGGCCAAGTACAAGTGGATTGGCTCAGCAGATTGCTTCTGTGTTTAAGTCGTCAAAAGCCACTTCACACCCAAGGACACATTTCTCACCAATACAGGGAGCTGCCTCCAGAAAAGACATCAGACAACAAATGAAGAAGAAGAAGAAGTTATTTGAAAAGTCATATAAAGTTGTTTTTATTGGAAATATAAAATTGCCAGGCATTCTGTGTGCAGATATTATCCTAGAAGAAGGATTAATTAACATAAGTTCGGAGGATACAGAGGACACTATTAAAAACAAACTACTTGACATATTTGACAGTACTGACAAAGATCCCACCAAGATCAATTTTTTATCGTGCTCCCATAAAAAATTATCCAAACCAAATGTACCATCAACATTCAAATTTGATGGAATAGGGCTGAAGGCTCTGATTGGTCAAGGGAAGCTATATATGTTCTTGTCGAGGGCCCTGAGGTGTGTACATTGTATTTTATCATTCATTGTACAATATTTTCCAAAAAAATGGAATTAGAAAAATTCTGGTAGATTCAACACAAGAAATGAATATTGATATACAAAAAATAGTGTCCTGTCAAAATATGGAACAAGTGAAAAACTACAGACTTTGATTAAGAATATTACATGCAACTTTAATTCAGAATTACTGGAAAATAACATGAACAGTTTAAACGAAAATAACAAACTTTTTCTTTTATACAAAAATATTAAAGTCAAACAAGACCAAACATTTTATCTTCATCCAAATTTTTGAAACAAACTAGACGTTTATTTACAAAAAGTTAGAATTAGTTACCATAATTTGATCTTTGAAGGGCAGATAATCTAAACATACCTCAAAACAATAGAACGTTACGTCGTGTCCAACTTGTAAAATCTTAGAAGATGAAAATCACTTACTCCTCCACTGTCAAATTAATAATGCTTTACGTATAAAACCTTTTAATGACATGGCAATAGATAATCCTATGTTTCCAAATCTATCTGATACTGAAAAACTAGTAGTCCTACTAAATCCGTCAAATATAAACCAAGTGTCAGAAAAAACAGGTTCCTTTATTATGTTTTTAACAACAGTCTTTTAAGAACTGAGGACAGGGAACTCTTAGTTAGTTTTACTTGTGTATATATAGATATGTGTGTGTTCCACTCAGTTATTTTATTGTTGTTGTTATTTTTGTTTATGTTAAAAGTATAATGTTACTTATATGACAAATACAGTTTAATATTGTATAACTATACATGAAGGACAACTACACATAAGCATTGATCACAAAGTTAACTGTTACCTGAGAAAGTAAACAGTAAAACACCTACTTATAGTTGTATGACAAAATATGGGCCGCAAAATATTTATTAAAGAATTAATAACATCAAACTGTATAATGAGTCTTGAGGGAGTTGCAATATCCATTTAAAGGAAAGAAATATAATTTAATGTAATGTTCTGTTAGGGGGGATGGGTGCAGATTTTTTGCAATGTTCGTTAACACACATAAAAAGTTTTCTAATAAGTGATATAGTATCTTACTGCAAAAATATTGATAGTTGTTTTACAAGTATGAATTCATTTTTAGTTCGAAAATGATATGGACATGATGGATCAAAACAAATTAGATGACACAGACATGACAGACGAGGAACTTCCAGTATTCGGCAAGACACACTCTTTACAGGTAATTATACAGCATCATAACTTTTTAGAGCTCAAAATCATAGAACACAGGATATTACACATGTAGTTTTAATCGACAATAAATCAAACAATGTTTCTTAGTGGTGGTCGCACTATAGTAATCAGTCTACAGCTGCCACTCAAAACAAAATCATGTCTAGCATGTACCTAAAATTTGTGATAGGCTTTTATTATTTTGCATGTGGATAGATCACATGAAGGTGATGTTTCTGCTCTTGCTACATGTAGGATGATGGTCGTTTACCTTTAAGTTAGATTAATGATTTTTGGCTGGATTTTGCGAGTTGAAAAATCAGCTTAATTATAATATGTGAATGTTGGTCGCAGGGAAATACTGTATTTTTAATATTTATCTCAGGAACTAAAAATCACAGGCTCTTCATATTTGGTATGCAGCTTCTGTATGGGCTCTCACATCAATGAGATGTGATTTCAGAGTGAGGTTTGTAGCTCTTCTTCTTCTTGATTAACAAAAACTGGCCCTTTCTGTCTTTGACCAATTTTAATTTTACATGATTCATGCTTTCCTATATGATGTGTTCATATGGAATCATTTTTTTAAGAATGTCTTTCTGTTATTCTGTTTTGTATGAAAAAATAATTTGTACATTTTATAAATACAGGATAAAAACAATATTTGTACAGTGGCAGAAAATTGTATTCGTACTCGACACACAACAGGTATGAAATGCTTGGTAATCCTATCATACTCACTCTATGTACCTATAGATTAATATTCTTATCCAAGTGCACTTCATGTATATACTGATACATATAATATATTTTTATGTCGCCTGTGTTTTATATAGGGGTCACTTTGACAAAATCCATCTTTCCAAGACCTTTGCCGCATATGCACCGCAATGTTGTCACACATTTTCATTGCAGTTTTCTTATCAACTACATGCAGCAGACTTAATATTTTGGAGAATGCTTTATCTCGAAGTACTATGACGCGTAAAGCATTTTCATGGCTTTGCTTATGTACTTCCTATTTAATACCAAAAACTTTGATATTTAAGGCATGCTGGTCAAATATGTATGCAAAATTTCATTGCAGTTTTCTCTACAACTACATGCAGTACAGACATTTGATATTTTGCACCTCTATGCTTTATCCTTTAGAATTGTTTTTCATTGCTGTCACTCAACTACATCCTGTTTATCAAAAACTTTGAAATTACACATAGTGGACTGTGGACATAAATAATGTGTGCAATGCTATCAATAAAATGCAGGCGACATACAGGTTCCCTCGAAGACAGTACAGTCTAGTTTGTAATTAACAATTGTGCATGTAACACTAAATAGCAATCTTGTGACACATTCAGATAAATGGATCATCATGATGATGTTAACGTTAAGCTTTTCATGAAATAAATTTTATATCTTTTGCCCCTACAACAATTTTTTTTTTATATAGATCGATCGACTCGCTGACGTTCATCCTTTTATAAAACATATTTTCATGACCACACTTTGTTAGCTAAATTCATGCATTTTTAAAAATGATTTTTTAGTTTGTTTATGGTTGTGACATTTACCATATTAACACTTTTCAGAAGAAAAATGACACCTTTGCATTAAAATTATGAGGGGGGATGTCTAGGAAAGGGAAAGAAAAAATATTGAGTATCCATGTCTGAAAATGAGCAAACAACATTGGGCCATGTGAGCTATTGTCGTCACTGAGCGTCCGTCCTTGTCGTAAATTTAAATAAAAATCTTCTCCCACTACTGAACAGATTGGGACCAAACTTGGCAAAAACATTATCAGGGTTTCTATTTAAAATTGTAAGGAAAATTTTGATTGGTCAAAAACATGACTGCCATGGCTAAAAATAGACCATGGCATCCAACACCTGGGTTTTGCATGTAACTTAAAAACTGTTACAGATATCAAAATTCTGGTATAGGATTAAATTGATCAGTACATAATAAGATCTACCCATACAGACATTTTAAAGTCAATCTGATATTAACCAGTCCAGGTGGTATGGCATTTTATTTAATTTTTCTCTTTTGTGCACTTGAAAACTGCAAAATGAAAATTGCAAATTGTTCAGCTCATTAAGATCTACAAAAAAGTCTGCAGGGGCAAAATTGTCAGTTTTATTGTACATGTACATGATGTATCTCACTTTAAATACTTCAAGTTTTGTATTCTTCGCATATTTTTGCTTATGACTCTGGAAAACGGTACATTAGCTAGATCCAAAAAATTGCAAATTGTTCAGTTGATTTAGGGCTACAATGAAATCATCAGGGGCAAAACTGTCAGAATTTCACATGTTTTTGCTTGTATCTTGAAAACAGTTACACAGTTTTATAAGCACTAATGTTGAGCTCATCTACTAGAGCTTTAAAAAGTCCTCACAACAAAAAATAAAAAAATAACAAACAATAGGTCTTAGCAGTGGGGTACAGAATAAAATAAAGGGGTCAATATGCATTTATTTGCTTATTTTTGCATGTAAACTATTGTATCAAAGTTAAAAGAATATGAAAGCTATTTTAATGGTAAACATGATATTCCGAGTTGAATTGCAATTAAATGTACACTTCTTTTTTCATATGTAAATATGCAGATACCCCAAGCAGACACAAATGCAAGTATGAACAGTGACCAGGAAAATACAGGCTCATCCCCAGTTAGTATTTACGATTTAAGTTTTAGACTTTTTGTTGTTGTTTTTTTGTGATGAAATGAATAAACACTCATGGAAATATACAATATGGTTATTGTTGTGCTCCACAACATATGCTTTATTTTAAAAAAAAATGGCATTTGCTTCAATGACAGTGTTAATGTTTAATGTAAATCTAATTGCAAACAGCATTCCATCATGTGCTATAAGTTTTAAGTGTACACAATGAAACTACTTCCCGAACAGCTCTTTGTACATGTTGTATGCAATAAATTAAATTAGTGTTAAGAGAGAGTCATATCTCTTGCATGTAAAAGACACCCTTGTAGATTTCGAAAAAAAGAGCAGGGTAATGCCGCTACAAGCAGCACTAGCACCTGCAAAGTGGAAAGGGATTAATATAAGATGAAAAACTTGTTTCCCAATCCAGTATAAATAAATATGTTTAAACTAATAAATTATTATTTGCAGTATTCTATGAATTTAGTGCTAAATATTACTTCAATATTTTGAAGTGTATGTTTCTGGTGTGTATTTTTGACACACTCCTGTAGGATAATAATCCTGAAGGAATTTATTGAACTAGGATAATATAGTTTTATGAATATTGTAGAAACCACAAACAGACATCACCAAAACTGTGCAAAGTCAGGATATAGTGGAAGATGATCCGGAAGGTGATCGGGAAGATACAGGCACACCGACAGTTAGTATTTACATGTAACTTAGCTATTCCATTAGAATGGATGTGAAAAGGTTTTATTATGAAATGTGTGTCATGCATCATTTTAACAAACTCATTACATATCATGACCTCAAATGTGATTGCTTTTTTAAGATCATAGATTGATTGTCATGGGCAAACAGAACTTCAAAATTTTCAGTTTGTTTCATCCTTGTGAGCACTCTGGATTTAATATATTTCAATGGACTTTGATTTAAACTAGTTACAGAGTATTCTACATGTTCTAGGAGGCACTATTGCAAAATTTGCATTTTACATACAACATGTACAAATGCCGCACTGAAAATTTGTTATTGCATTAAAAGAAAGGCCCCAAATTTATTTCAATCTCTTGTTCTAAATAGCTGTTTACGCCACAGGTGATCAATTTTGATTTAAATCTACCAGTATCAGTTCTGAACTGAGTTTCTGTAATCTTTAGTAATGGACAATTCAGATATTTCAACGCCTGCCATCACTATTATTAAAGAAATGTCAAAAAGAAAACAAAAGTGCCTAGGGAGATTTCATTTCAGAAAAATGGCAGTATTAACTGAATCTGTAAATAGTGAGCAGCAGGTCTTAGAAAGTGAAACCTGATTTAGATGACAAGCAGTATACATTTGTTAAAAAATCAAAATGAATTAAAATAACATGCATGTATGATAAGTTGAAATGCTATATGTGCTGACCAAGAATACTCTGCAATTGTTTTACAATTTAAAATTGTTTAATTTTAAGACGGATTACCCTGTTTTATAGATAACATTTCATCCATCGTGCTTAGAACGTAGAGAGCGTAGATCTCGATTAAGCTTGCGGTCATCCACTGGTAATGATGCTCCGGCATGTCCTTCAACTTACAGGTATTTTATTTGTAGATAATCTGGACACAATTTCTTGATATAATGAATCACTGTAACCTATATTTTTTACTTGACTGATTTACATTTAAGTTTACTTCCAAGTTCACATCTTTCTTAGTATTAATACCAATTCACATACAGAATTTTTTTCTAATAAATGCTCACAAATCTACAACTTTTTTGTCATTCACAGCAAGCATTGGAATTTAACTCTTAAAACAACTCTTATACATTCTGCTGATCCCTGATTTGACATGTCAAATAATTTTCAACAAATGGCTGATTGTTTTTAGATAACTTCATTCGTAAATAGCTCGCCATCCAGTCTTAGTCATTTGTAAAGCATTGTTAACTTAATGTAACAACACAAACACTATTCGTACAGAATGTACAATAGGTTAATCAAACCAAGATTTATTTATTACTTAGGTCATATGTCCAGCTGTTTGAAACTGAAATAGTAACAGTTGATGACTCTGATGATGAAGGTGACAAAACCATACCAATGGATGTGTACGTATTTGAAGATTTCATGTTTATTTATGTATACTTAAATTGCACTAAAATTGGGATTGATTTTGGGAGTTTTGGTCCCAACAGTTTAGGAATTAGGGGCTAAAAAGGGCCCAGATAAGCATTTTTTTTTGATTTTCGCACTATAACTTTAGTTTAAGTAAATAGAAATCAATGAAATTTAAACACAAGGTTTATGACCACAAAAGGAAGGTTGGGATTGATTTTGGGAGTTGAGGTCCCAACAGTTTAGGAATTAGGGACCAAAAAGGGGCCCAAATAAGCATTTATCTTGGTTTTCGCACAATAACTTTAGTATAAGTAAATAGAAATCTATGAAATTTAAACACAAGGTTTATGACCACAAAAGGAAGGTTGGGATTGACTTTGGGAGTTTTGGTCCCAACAGTTTAGGAATAAGGGGCCCAAAGGGTCCAAAATTAAACTTTGTTTGATTTCATCAAAAATTAAATAATTGGGGTTCTTTGATATGCCGAATCTAACTGTGTATGTAGATTCTTAATTTTTGGTCCCGTTTTCAAATTGGTCTACATTAAGGTCCAACGGGTCCAAAATTAAACTAAGTTTGATTTTAACAAAAAATGAATCCTTGGGGTTATTTGATATGCTGAATCTAAAAATGTACTTAGATTTTCTATTATGGGCCCAGTTTTCAAGTTGGTACAAATTGTGGTCCAAAATTTAACTTTGTTTGATATAAAAAAAAAATTGAATCCCTGGGGTTCTTTGATATGCTGAACCTAAACATGTATTAGATTTTTGATTATAGGCCAAATTTTCAAGTTGGTCCAAATTGGGGTCCAAAATAAATCTTTGTTTGATTTCAACAAAAATTGCATATATGGGGTTCTTTGATATATGCTTAATCTAACCATGTATTTAGATTTTTGATGTTTGGGCCCGGTTATCAAACTGGTCCACATTGAGGTCTAAAGGGTCCAAAATTGAACTTTATTTGATTTCCTCAAAAATTGAATTCTTGGGGTCCTTTGATATGCTGAATCTAACCATGTATTTTGATTTTAGATATTGAACCATAATAGGTAATGTCCAATTTAAAATTTAAAGTTTTTAAGTTTAAGTTCTTAGACCACATTCATTATGTGTCAGAAACCTGTGTTGTGTCATCTATTTTTTGTTCATTTTAGTGATATCAGTTTGCCAGAGTTATTAATAAAGTTACAGTCACAGGTTGACCTGGAGAAGATAACGAAATTCAATATCAACAGAAACCTTGTTTTAGATGGTGCTCAGAGAGCCATCAAAAGGAAATCCTTCTGTGCTAAAAGCAAGATAAGTGTGAAGTTTACGGACGATGTAGGAATCGCGGAATTGCCATAGATGAAGGTGGACCAAAAAGAGAGTTCTTGAGAATGCTGATGAAAAAGATCCAATACCTGCACATTTTTGAAGGTCCTGAAAACAGAAGAATTTTGGCCTATAGTACATCAGGTACGATTCCAGTGATATTGTTGGCTTTTTTCTAAACTACCTCTACCCTTTTTTATTGGGAAAATATGTGTCATTTTCATCAAATTGGGAAATTTAAATTAACCATGAATTTGACTGAAACTTCAATGGCAAACCCTGCTTTAAAATAAGACCTCATTTTGTCAGTGATGATACATAAATAGACCCTCAAATCTGCAAGTATAGTCATTTTAGGCATGAAAAATGTTTAAATGAGTGTTTTTCAGTTTGTATTCATGCACTTCATTCATTTCTACTGAGACAGCACTGTTTGGGAATAAAATTGTCTTTTTGGGAATAATTTTAAGCCATTATTTTTTTCAAATTGGGATTCTTCTCCAGGGGAAAAAGCCTTTATTCTCCACTAATTTAAGGCAAACAATATCACTGATGATTATATTGTCTCATCTTGGTGAACGATTAAAAAAGGAATTTCATGTATTCTCTATACAGTTACATTTTTATGTCTCCCACTTTATAGGGATGGAGAGGTATTCTGTCATGTTCAATTATCAATCATCTGGGTCAAGGTTTGCAATTGTTTCTCCATAGGCCGTAATGGTAACGTTTTCTTCTGTTGCTCAGTCCATATCGTTAACTTGGATATATATGATGGCTCGTTT
This sequence comes from Mytilus californianus, assembly GCF_021869535.1. Lineage (NCBI taxonomy): Eukaryota > Metazoa > Mollusca > Bivalvia > Mytilida > Mytilidae > Mytilus > Mytilus californianus. The sequence goes on from NW_026262734.1 coordinate 56,215,662, forward strand.
TGAAGCTGAGACATTTTTATACGCCCGTTTTCGGGACGTATTATGGTATACCGCTGTCCGTCCGTCTGTCCGTCTGTCCGTCCGTCCGTCGTCAACATGTCGGACATTAATTCAAAAATGCTTTAACCAATATGCATGAAACTTTGGTGAATTGTTTATATCTATTGACGTGAGCTCCCTTTCGTTTTTTATAAATTTCAGATTTACCATTTCTGAGTTTTGGGGTTTTATTCATTAAAAAAGGGGGGATTTTCAAGTTTTCGGACAATAACTCAAAAACAATTTCACCAATTTGCATGAAACTTTTGTAAATTGTTCATATCTATTGACGTGAGCTCCCTTTTGTTTTATATAAATTTCGAATTCACCATTTCCAAGTTTTGGGGTTTTATTCATTAAAAAAGGGGGGATTTTCCAGTTTTCGGACAATAACTCAAAAACAATTTCACCAATTTGCATGAAACTTTTATGAATTGTTCATATCTATTGACGTGAGCCTTCTTTGTTTTTTTATAAATTTCGGATTTACCATTTCCGAGTTTTGGGGTTTTATTCATTAAAAAAGGGGGGATTTTCCAGTTTTCAGACAATAACTCAAAAGCAATTTCACCAATTTGCAAGAAACTTTGGTGAATTGTTTATTTCTATCGACATGAGCTCCCTTTTTATTTTTATAAATTTCAGAATATATATTTATGGGGTTTTATTCATTACAAAAAGGGGGATTTTTCAGTTTTCAGACAATAACTCAAAAATGCTTTCAGCATTTCAGCATTTTTTATGAAACTTTGGTAAATTGTTTATATCTTTTTTTGTAAGCTCCCTTTTGATTTTTATAAATTTTCGATTTTTCATATTTCAGAGTTATAAGATTTTATTTGTTTATAGTCTGACAACACATGTACTAAGTATTGCGCAACAGCACAGTGTATTGCACAACAGCAAAAAATCTTTCATATAACCAATTTCAAGTTCTTTGACTACATTTATTCACAAACCTATAATATATCAAATATTTAATTACAATCCAAATTCAGACCTGTATCAAGCTTGAATATTGTGTCCATTTTTGCCCCAACTGTTCAGGGTTGGACCTCTGCGGGCGTATCCAGCTGCGCTCAGCGAAGCAGTTTATTTTATTTGTGGTTAAATTTTCAGGGTACGAAGTGAGATTACTTTTTCTGTAAATTAGCAAACCCAGAGTATTCTTTCGTGATGCGGCTCCTTGTGGTCAAAAATCCCTGTTTTAACACAATAAGTTCTTTGAACTTTTAATAGCTCCATAGTTTTTACACATTTATTCTATGTCCCTCTACTTTCCTTATCACCACAAATGGTTAAGCTCAATAGAAACATGTCCAATATCAATACACAGAGATTTCTTTTACACATTACTTGGGAATCCTCATCTAGAGCTGGTGCATTAGGGATCTCTCACAATAACCCTCACACCATTTACAATAGGGGACACTTTGGGGATCTAGACACTTGTTACAGTTTTAAAGGGAAGGACCATTTTTATGCCTCATTTATGGGCATTATGTTTTCTGGTCTGTTCGTTCGTTTGTTCGTTTGTTCTTCCGTCCGTCTGTCCAGCTTCAGGTTAAAGTTTTTGGTTGAGTTAGTTTTTGATGAAGTTGAGGAAACTTAGTATACTTGTACCTTATGATATTATCTTTCAAATGTTAATGCCAAATTAGAGTTTTTACCCCATTTTCACGGTCCACTAAACAGAAAATTATAATGCAGATGGTGCATCCATGTATTAGGGACACATTCTTGTTTTCCTTCATTTTGCTTCTGATTTCTGGAAGGTCTGTGAAACACAAAACAAACATGATATATATTATATCACTGAATCAGGGATTGATAATATATAGTTATGAATAGTAAAATTTATTCTTTGACATCTATCATGTCTATTAAGGCCTCTTAATGTTAAATTTAATATATCTTAAATCTTTTATCACATTTCAGCAAAATATTTAGTTTTGTTTTATTGTAGCCCTAGAAGACAATCTGTACAGAGATGTTGGATTATTCTTTTCCCTATCCATTGTACACGGAGGACCATCAACAAAATTCCTTTCTCCAGCTATGTACAATGCGTTAGTGGGACAAGCTGGAGAAAGGAATATTGAAGATATAACAGATGGTGACTTGAGAGGAGAAGTTCAAAAGGTAGTATTTAGAAAGTATTGGATTGATAATAAGAATTGTTATAGAAAATAGGGGTAGAATGCAGTTTTTGGCTTATAACTCAAAAACCAAAGCATTTAGAGCAAATCTGAAGAGATTAAATTGTTAATCAGGTCAAGATCTATCTGCCCTGAAATTTTCAGATGAATCTGACAACCCGTTGTTGGGTTGCTGCCCCTGAATTGGTAATTTTAAGGAAATTTTGCTGTTTTTGGTTATTATCTTGAATATTATTATAGATAGAGATAAACTGTAAACAGCAATAATGTTCAGCAAAGTAAGATCTACAAATAAGACAACATGACCGAAATGGTCAGTTGACCCCTTTAGGAGTTATTGCCCTTTATAGTCAATTTTTAGCCATTTTTCGTAAATCTTAGTAATCTTTTACAAAAATCTTCTCCTCTGAAACTACTGGGCCAAATTGATCCAAACTTGGCCACAATCATTTTGGGGTTTCTTTTTTAAAAAATGTGTCTGATGGCCCGGCCATCAAACCAAGATGGCTGCCACGGCTAAAAATAGAACATAGGGGTAAAATGCAGTTTTTGGCTTTTAACTCAAAAATCAAAGCATTTAGAGCAAATCTGACTGTTGGTAAATTGTTTATCAGGTAAAGATCTATCTGCCCTGAAATTTTCAGATTGATCGGACAACCCGTTGTTAGGGTGCTGCCCCTGAATTGGTAATTTTAAGGAAATTTTGCTGTTTTTTGTTATTATTTCGAATTTTATTATAGAAAGAGATAAACTGTAAACAGCAATTATGTACAGCAAAGTCAGACCTTAAAATGAATCAACATGACCAAAATGGTCAATTGACCCCCTAAGGAGTTACTGTCCTTTATAGTCAATTTTTAACAATTTTCATAAAATTTGTAAATTTTACTAACATTTTCCACTGAAACTACGTGGGCCAAGTTCATTATAGATAGAGATAATTGTAAGCAGCAAGAATGTTCAGTAAAGTAAGATGTACAAACACATCACCATCACCAAAATGCAATTTTGTCATGAATCCATCTGCGTCCTTTGTTTAATATTCACATAGACCAAGGTGAGCGACACAGGCTTTTTAGAGCCTCTAGTTTTTATTAAACTTTGATGTCTGATTTATATCTATTAAGATAACCTCCCTATAGGTTTTTTTATTAAATTTTTGATATATAACATTGAGTAATTATTGAAATTTATTTGTTTATAGTCTGACAACAGATTTACTAAGTATTGAGCAACAGCACAGCAAGAAATCTTTAATTGAATATAAATTCAATTTTTATAACAGATTTCAAGTTCTTTGACTACGTTTATTCAGAAACCTATATGTCAAATATTCTATACAATCCAAAGGAGTAGGTTCAATAAGACCCCTTTTTGGCCCCAAAATATAGCAGTTTTACAAAATTTTGAAAATGTAATCTTTTAGCTATTTATTGGAAAGTAGAATGCTTCTGCTACATAAATATGGACTGTTTTTGACAATACAATGCACATGTATCGGGTACTAGCATCATGAAGTCATGCTAAATTACTGAAATCTTCACAATTTTAGCATTTTGGTTAGATTTTAGATGGTTTCCATCTTAAATGAAAGTGGCCACATTCTTGTTCATTCATAATATTGAAATGTAAGTTCTATTTGATGATATTACATAACATATATAAAGGTTGAGGATGAACACGGATGCGGCCACTTTCATTTTTGACAAAAACCATCCGAAAAGTGACGTTTTCTGGCATATTTGATAGATTTTTCATATTTTAGCTTGAATCGAAGCGTTTTTTAATGACTACATCAGTTAAAATATGTCACATAAACTAATTGAATCAATTGAAATAGACACTTCAGTGTTTAAAAAGTGTCTAAAATCTTTCGTTAGATGAACCTGAAATTTGAGGCCAAAATCGGCCCTTACTGGACCTACTCCTTTAGACCGGTATCAAGCTTTAATATTGTGTCCATTTTTGCCCCAACTATTCAGGGTTGGACCTCTGAGAGCATATCCAGCTGTGCTCAGCAAAGCATTTTATTAATTTACCCCTTCAAATTGCGAGATTTAAAGTCTTGTGTGGCCATGACTTCTAGGTCAGCCAATGCTGTCATAATTGCAATTAAAATTTTGTTAAATAAAAGTAAAAATCACTATAGCTGCAACTCCTTGCATCCAGTCAGTGCAATACAGAGGGACATTTTATGAAGATGTGCACACGTAATATCACTTGCTCTGAATGTTGCATGGGGGACTGGGTGTATCTCACAATGCATGTTATTATACCGAAGGCAACCAAGTTGCGAAGGAAATGATGTTTTTGACTGGTCCACAGTCCATCCCAACTTTTTTTCAAAAATTTGCAGATAAAAGTATACCATTATTTCTGCTCTGCTGATTTGACTGAAATTATGTGCCTTCAACTTTGAAACTTCACCAATTTCACAGTCCATTGAACATGGAAAATGATAATGCGAGTAGGGCATCCCTGTACTTTGGACACATTCTTGTCATTGTTTTTATCTTTAAAAAAATTAGGGACCAGTGATATAATAAACCATGTAAAGACAGACTTTGTTTTATTTCATATTGTGACCTCATTGAGATGTGAAGCATAAAAAATATTGTTCATGTAGTAATATGAAAGTTTATTGAGTGAGGTTGTTTAGCTTTTATAGCCAACTAAAGTTCAACTTTGTTACATAACATTTAATGAATCAGTTATCCTCTTTGATTTTTGTATAATTATGACTATATGGACATTCCCTGTGATTGATCTACTACCAGCTTGGCTGTTGGTTTTGGTCATTCAATTACTTACCTGGTTTGTATAAACATGAGTAAACCTCAACTGAAGTCAACATTTTGTATAAAGTTTTTATATTTGTCTTATTTCAGAAGATGAGGATGGTGAAATTACCTTAGGTGATGTTTTATCATTTGCAACTGGAGCAGACAGTGTACCTCCATTAGGATTTGATCCATCACCATCTATTACTTTTCTTCATGACTCAGGATTGTTTCCAAAAGCAAACACATGCTCAATGGAGTTGAAGCTTCCAGTTTCAGTAGATTTTAATACATTCAAAAAACTAATGACTTTTGGAATTGCAAACTCACCAGGCTTTGGACTGGCATAAACCATTCATGGGAGCCTCTAATTTTAATACTCATCCATACTTCATCTTCATTTTTTGTCTTGCCTGGTGCAAAGGTTGTTACAAATACAAATTTGAATATTTCTGTATAAATATATTGATCATATAAATTCTTATACAAATGGTATCATGTTGTCGTTGTCCATAGACATTTGGTTTTCACACGATAACTTTAGTATAAGTAAATAAAAGTCTATGAAATTTAAACACATGGTTTTTCACCACAAAAAGAAGGTTGGGATTGATATTTGGAGTTTTGGTCCTAACAGTTTAGGAGGAAGAGGCCAAAAGGGTAAAATTTTAACTCTTTTTTTGTTGATTTCATCAAAAATTGAATTATTTGATATGTCGATTCTAACCGTGTATTTGGATTCTGAATTTTTGGTCCTGTTTTCGAATTGGTCTACATTAAGATCCAAAGGGTCCAAAATTAAACTTAGTTTGATTTTAACAAAAAAATAATTCTTGGGGTTGTTTGATATGCTGAATCTGAAAATGTATGAATTTTAATTATGGGCCCAGTTTTCAAGTTGGTCCAAATAGGGGTTCAAATTAAACTTTTGTTTGATTTCAACCAAAATTGAATATAAGGGGTTCGTTCTTTGACATGCTCAATCTAACCATGTATTTAGATTTTTGATATTTGGGCCCCGTTATCAAATTGGACCACATTAAGGTCTAAAGGGTCCAAAATTGCAACTTTATTTGATTTCATCAAAAATTGAGTTCTTGTGGTTCTTTGATACGCTGAATCTAACCATGTATTTAAATTTTGGAAAATGGACCATAAAAAGTGAATGTCCAATTTTAAACTTTTCAGCTTTTAGACCCCATTCATTCTGTGTCAGAAACCTATGCAGTTTCAACTTTTTAATCACAATCCAAATTCAGAGCTGTATGAAACTCGAATGTTGTGTCCATATTTGCTCCCACTTTTCAGGGTTCCACTTCTGCGGTGGTGTCAAGCTGTGCCCTGCCAAACATTTTATTATGTTATAGTTTTGAACAACAAGAAACTCAGGTGTATTATATGTTAAATTGTTGTTTGACTCAAACTGCACAGACATCTGAGTTTGATTATTTTGTAAAACATGTATAACAGTTAGGGAAACTGATGAGTTGTTGAAAATAAAATATTTAGATCTAATGTTATCATAATACTATGAACTTTTGTTTTGCAATTTATGGAGAACATAACTGTCAGGTTTATTTTCATTAAAATGTTTTATTAAAGTATGTGTTATGTGTATATATAGGTCCAAGTGCAAAAACCCACATTCTTACATGTATTTTTTTGGAAATTTATAATAAATTTTGAAGATTTTCATAAACACTTTTTAGCTCACCTAAGTAAAAGTCCAATTGCCATCAAGTTATGACCATCATTTGTCATAAAGTTTTCACATTTTCATTCTCTGAAACCTCTTGACAGATTTTAAGTAAAATTTGCACGAATGGTCAGTGCAAGGTCCTTAACAAATGACCCTACTTTGTTCTAGTCCAATGAAAAACATGTCCGCTAGAGCAAATCTTAGATTCTGTTTGGCCAATTTTCAAAGATTGTCTCTGAAACTACTAGGCAAAATGTTTTGAAACTTTACATAAATCCTTATTTTGTTCTGGTCTGACGAAAAATGGCCACAGCCAGGGCTCAAAGTTTACATAGAAACCCTACGGGAAATCATATTTTTCCAATTTCTCAAGTACAAAGTAGCTGATAATTGAACAAATTAAACCATACATATATTTGAATATTATAAAGCTCTTAAGATATGTGGAAAATCTAGACCAAAAAAGGATTGCCAAAAGGGCTACACATGCAGGGTCATTGTGAGCCTCCGATTTTCAAAAATCTTGAAACTTAAAAGTCATGATCTATGACATGTCCTGAACAAATGGTCTTCGTTTTTCTCCGGTCTGTTGAAAAATATTGCCACCAGCAGGGGTCAATGTTTACAAAAAAACCATTTGAGAAATATATTTTTCACAATTTTTTCAAGTAAAAATGTACTGATATTGAAATAAACCATGCATATTTGTGCATTATTAAGTTTCTCGACATATTTTTGAAGCTTTGGTTATTTTTGATGCTGACGACATGTAGTGTCAAAGTGACTCTTACATGTTCTGTGATTAGCAGGCGACATAAAATTTGTATATAGATGGCTTATGTTATGAAGTTTCCATCTGTCACATGTCCATGGTTCCGCCACTATTTGAAAAAATAAAAGGTTGAAGATTTTTTGTAATGTAAATTCTGTCTGAAATGAGTAATAGGACAACTATATTTGGTATGTGCATACCTTGCAAGGTCCTCATACCTGTCAGACAGTTTTCACTTGACCTCGACCTCATTTCATGTATCAGTGGACAAGGTAAAGTTTTGGTGATCAAGTCCATATCTCGGATATCATATAAGCAATATTTCTGGTACGGAAGGACTGTAAAGGTGAAAATGTGCAACTGGCAAGTGTCATCTGATCTTGACCTTATTTTCATGGTTCAGTTGTTATTTTTTTGTTGTCTTTTTTCTTTTACTATATGGAATGATTGTAAGGCGTCATCTGACTTTACCTCATTTTCATGGTTCAGAGATAAAAAAAATATTTTTTTTTAGTTTTAGTCTTTTTGTAATATTAAATTGTATATGCAATAGGTCAACTATTTTGATGCATAGAAATATTTTATGATCTACGTGTCAGTCTCACAGGTTTTATTTGACCTTTACCTCATTTTCACTGTTCATTGCAAGGTGTTAAGTTTTGTGTTTTGGTGTAAAACTATAAGCAATAGGTCAAATATGTCTGTTGTATGGAAGTATAGTAGGCTGTAATTGTCTGCCAAGTATCGTTCATGTGACCTTGACCTCATTTTCATCGGTCATTGTTTAGTTTTCATAGTTCAGTCTGTTTCTTTGAAGCTATTTATAAGCAATAGGTCAACTTACTATATTTAGTGTATAGAATGATTGTGACATGTACATGACATAAAAATGAGAATGGAAATGGGGAATGTGTCAAAGAGACAACAACCCGACCATAGAAAAAACAACAGCAGAAGGTCACCAACAGGTCTTCTATGTAGCGAGAAATTCCCACATCCGGAGGCGTCCTTCAGCTGTTTTTCTTGATTGGTTTATATGACCTCATTTTCTTGGATCATGTGTGATAGTTATAGTTAAGCTTTATATTTAGGACTTTCAACATAATATCAGTGAAAAGTAAAGCAAGCGAGACGTTTCAGTGTGTACACTCTTGTTGTATGTTTTGTATTGTTCTTTTTATTTCACGTTTTGTAAAGGTTTGTTGTCTCATACAATGTATTCAAATGTACATGTATGTTATACATTTAAAGTAATTTTGACTTCACAAATATAATTTAACATGTATTACATCATCTTAACATGGACAAGTACAGGGTCAGTGTACAATAATCTACATGTACTAGTGAAAATAAAAAACCCAGAATTTTATTTTTTATCTAATTCTACACATCATCGTGCATGTCATGTCGTACAATCTCTCTTGCAGCAAGATAAACATCAACTCCATGTTCATTACTTGGAATAAGAGGGTCAACCTGACTCAACAAGTTATTCACATCTACAATTACATGATCTGGTTGCATATTCAGCATGTCCAATGAGCCAATATCTTCACCATGTGTTTGAACATCATTAACATGAGGGTCTATTCCATACTGCTCAATTCCATCAATTAAAATATTTTCACTATTCAGTTCAGCTGAATGAATGTTTTTTTGAATCATGCTGTTCACCCAGATCTTTTGTGGTGACCAACAACGTTCTGTTCTTAACCCATGACTATTATATGCCACTACGAATTGAGAGAGTGCTTCGTTGATACGAGGTATAAACACATAATGTAAACACAGCAGATCCTTTTGATTATCAACATCTAGCAGATCATTTCCTTCTAGATAGTAAAACAATTAATAGAATGTTTGAATTACAGCATAATAAACATCTCTCCAAAGCCTTTCAATTCTGCTATTGTGCACAGATTTTCCTGCTATAAAACTACTACGATCAGAGCCTCGCCTTTCTTCCATATATCTAGCAACTAAAACATTTTCACTTCCTTGATCACCTCTGACTCGAGATGGTAATGAGTACGATTCAACTGCTTCCAAAAACGAGTTCAAAACAGTGACCGCCAAGTTGTTGTTCGAGCATTTTAAGAACACTATTAATCGCAAAAAACCATCAATACCTCCATGTGTTACTAATTTCCAGCGGATCAGCGCATGGTGTCCATCAATATGCCATAGGTCATTAGGCCCTGCAACTGAGTATTTCCTGCGAACTACAGTTAAGCCCCATCGTATCAAGGTGCTTCCTGGATCAATATCACGCAGAGTTCTCCTTACACGTGACTGTTGCACACTTATACCTTTTGCTTTTAAGTGGCCAATCATCATATTCACACCAGTATGTGGTTGACTGTTAACGATTTCTCGCATCACTGACATCAATTCTGAATCATTTATCATAGTATGTCTAACCAGATTCTTCTCCTCATATTTAAGTCGTCTCCATAGTGTTGTTCTGTGCACTAAGAACATTCTGGCTATTTCACCTGTCTTAAAACCAATTTTAAACAAATATTCCACTTGGTCGGTGCATATAACAGCAGGAAGCCTTCCCAGCCTATCAGTCGCTGAAATACATCCTGCTCCATCAACAATGCTCAAGAAACTAGATGGCATAGAAAAATCTATCGTGCTCCAATGTTCTCTCAGGGGCTGAAGACATGATAATAGGGTTTGAATTTTATCAATTAAGCTCTGATCAGCTCTATTTATAACTAAATTAAATTCTAAACAATTTAAGCCATCCACTGTACTTTTCAGTCTGTTGCGAAAGTATTCTATGTCACAATTTGGAGGGTTATCTGGGATATTTTCACAATATGATAACGTTTCGTCCAAGTCTTGAACATTTTTTTCAAAAATAGTCTCTTCTTGTTCTTCATGGTCTGGGTATGTTGCCATCTTCTGCAAAAAAAGGAAGAATTTCATTAAGCCATCAAACCTATCACATGAGCCAATATTTCACAGCTAATATGGTGTTACATTTGTAGCTACAGCATGTATAGTATTCTGCAATGTATCAGATTTCTATGTATTATAAAATCAGTGATATTTTACACTCTGAACAGTCAAGGGTATAACTTAAATATTTTCATTTCAGAGAAATAAACATGCATGTGTGAATCTGGGTTTAAGCTAGGGTTTTGAGGGCTTTAGTCACTTTTGAGCGCTATGAAAACCCACCAATGTGTAATGGCTGTAATAGCAAGGGACCAAGGATATAATTTTTGTAACTAGCTTCATCTTTGACTTTGTCAGATTTTAAAAACTTTAGGCATGATTGGCAGTCAGTATTGTATTTAATATTTGACTGTATTAACCTTTAGGTACCAGTCTTGTATTACAACTCCAGTTTCGGGTGCATTCAAAACATGGAGGGAAACAAAATAGTGCATTTTTTTCTGAATTTTTTTCTGAACTCAATTTTTTCTGTTTAATAATACATGTAGGTTTATGCTGAATTGAAACATATATATAGGCTTTAAAAAAAATCTTGCATCTTTTGGGTATATCAATCCAGGAAAGTGGAATGATATCATGTTTACTGGAAGTGGTGCGGCCTAGTAAAAATAGCAAACAGAAAGCAGGGGTCGAATTTCAGGTTTTTTGTGTAATGGCCAGCCGGACCAGTGGACTGAAAACTCGACTGGTCCTGCACAAAATCTACTGGTCCTGAAAAAAATACATTTGACAAACTCCAACATAAATTAAAGATGCTTACTTTTATTTTCATGCCTTTGTTCACATATATTATACATTGGTCAAAGAAGTGTTTGCATCCTGATTTTGAGAAAGTTTTAACCCCTTCCGAAAATTTCCATATTTTGTTTATTGTGAAGGACGAACACCAGAGATATTAATTAATGTAATCAATTTTTATACCTCCAGTATCGCGTTATTGATTTCTCAGGTAATTTGTAATGTAAACAAACTGAGATTGTGATGCAATCAGAGAATTTTATCGAACAAATTCAACTGGTCCGCCGGACCACTAGCTGAAAAAATCTACTGGTCCGACGTAAATTCTACTGGTCCCGGACCACCGGACCAGCGCTAATTTCGACCCCTGAGAAAGTAGGAAAAAAATGTTTTGACTTCAGGATTGTGTAACTTTTTATTCTTCGTGGCAAGAACCCCCTTTTTTTCGATTAAATCACAATTTCACATTAGTACATACATGATATGAACATGAATTTTTTTTCTATATAGCATTTTTTATTTTTTTATTTTTTTATTTTTTTATTTTCAAAGATCAGCTGTTTTGCATGTAAGCCTATGGAGCAGTCAATTTCAAGACTGCAACCTTTATTATGAAAGATTCTGACATGGGATGTAGAAACTTAGTTCACAATTTCTCACACAGTGTGATTACAAATGCTTTCGCGAGTTGTCTCCTCTCTTTTTATTCCTAATAGTTTAGTAACACATGTTTGTTATTTGTTAACCAAATATTTAATATTTTACTTTTTATATTAGGCACTTGAGAATTTTTGAAACTTTGCGCAGAAACTGAATACATAGACTGAATAACTCATTTTCTAATTAAAGTAAATCATTTTTGGTGAACCATACTAAATCAATAGGAAAAGGCTTAGCTTTAAAAGGCATATAATTTAGATACATGTTCTTACAGATTATCATTGATCATCGCAACAAGATTGATTTTCTCGCCTGAGATGATATGGCTAAAATGAGAAAAGCAATCCAGTTGAGATGACCAATTGCAATGATAATTTGTTGATCGCTATTTGTAACTATGAGGACATTGTCGGTTTCATTAGGATCCATGTGCCTCATTAGTTTCTTGCGATAATTTTTCATATCACTCCGTCTTGACTCCTGCTGAGAAAGGAAATCACCAGTCAGCAAGATCGAAGGAAAAGTTCCTAAAATAGCGATAATACTTTTTACATGGGACACTTTGGAATTACTTGCATGACTTGGAAGCTTGCATAGTACTTCATTTCATGCTCTGGTGATTATAAATCATAAAATGTATTCATTGATGCCCTGTTTGTTTGTTATTGATTTGTTATGTGTTTTTCTTATATATATTATGCATTTTTCTAAGTTCATGATAATAACTTAAAGAAAAATGCTTATTTTTGGCCCCCTTTGAGTCTGAATTCCATTCCGTTGGGACCATCATCCAAAATTAATCCTAACCTTGTGGTATTGAACCTTCTAAAAAAAATCATATCTAGATCCACACTTAAACTAAAGTTATTGTCCGGAAACGTAATGTGTCTATTAAGGACAACGACGCAGACGACATGGACAACGATGACTTCATCATACCATTATTATGATCCTAAATATATTTTTGTGGTCGCATAATTAAACAAGATTGTGCCTGATGACATGGATCTCCCACTGGCAAAATGGATTGATTGTCATGCTTAAATAGGTGGTGAACAAGTGCAAATGGGAAAAGACATAACTCAGAAACAGTCAAAGTGAAGCCACCCGAATTTGAACTTAATCTTAGTTTTATGTTACTTAGCATTATTCTAGTCAGAAATCATTGTATTGTAGTTCCTGAAAAAATGTGATGAAATTTTTCAACTTGGCTATCATGTGTAAAATCATACAAGTGTTCGGTAAACAGGAAGTCGTTGAGTGATGAATCTGAAAACACATCACACGGTATAGCTGAATTACATAAACCCTGAAACCAAATTTCAGAAATCATTGTATTGTAGTTCCTGAGTAAAAATGCAAAAATTTTCATGGGACGTACTGATGGAAAGATGGATGGACAGACAGAGTTAAAACAGTATACCCCCCCTTTTTTTAAAGCGGGGTATAATCCTAGTCAGTGCTAACAAGTTGGAAACGACAAATTTTCAATCATATAAAGGGCAATTTCTCCTTGAAATAAAAGTGAATCTGGCTGAAATTCGAAATTGTCCTATGAGAGGCTATGAATATATATATAGCTCTCATTATGTGTATAAATATGAACAAAATATGCTGACAAATAAAAGTTCTAGAGAGCTAAGAATTCCTGAAGAAAAATATGTTTTGAAATATGCAAAGACATATAGTAATTATTAACCACAGTGGGACGTGGAAAAAAAATCTACTTCTGGGATTCAGAGATGGGAACTAGAACACATTCCAATTTTTCCATAAACGGCCATTGTGGTGCATATTTCGGCACTTTTTTACATTGGTTATTAGATGTACCGCAACTGTTTCCAACAAGTGTTTCCATCTGATGAACCTGCTGTCAATTTCCAGTTCTGGTTTACGGATTTTTTTATAAACAAAGCGAGTACTTTGTGGCAAATAAACCAAGATTTCTATAGAAAATCCACAGCCTTCAATACAGAGATTTTTGTTATAAAATTTCAAACATAGATTACTCACTTGCTTTTCTAAAATGTGCTTGTGTTTATTAATTGTTTACAAAAAAATATAATCAACCTGTAAATTCCCAAACATCTGGTGCTGAGCCAGTCAAGTGCACCCTAAAAGGTGTACTTAATTTGAGCTAAATTCTTATTTGTTTTAACTATTATTATAACTACAGTAATAAACTTGTTTTGAGAAAATTTCAATGCTCGCAATAATCCTATATCTATCAGTCATTAAATTGCCTTATTTGAGGGAACAAGGATAAATAGAAAAGGCTGTGGATGTTCTAGTCTAAATAATATTATGACGTCTGGCAAGGCTATTTTGGTCGCAGGAAGGCGTCCAAGAAAAAAATCAAAATAGCCTTGCCAGACGTCATAATTATTTGGACTATGGATTTTCTATAAACTTTCCATATGTTTAGTATTGAATCAACACAAGGGTACATAATCCGAACAGTAACACTAACAGTAACAGCCTGCAATGCCGGACTCGCATGAACGCAAGATTTAGTTAGTGGGGCGACGCGTTTTTTTAATTCTTGGTCATGCATTCGTGTTGAGAAAGAAAGGGGGAATGCAAACAGTTACACAAAGCGTTACCTTCTCATATATCTATCAACAGCTAATCAAACGTACAACTTCAACATGTGAGTCAAGCAGGGGCTGCCATTTTCGACTATATCGACCAATCACAAACGTTGTTGCAAATTTGACCTTGTGACGTCAAACAATTTCCCATAATGCAATTATTGCATATAAATAAAAATTATTGCATATAAATAAAAAAAAACGACAATTATACCAATTGAATGAAAAATATTGCAGTACAATGACAAGTTATACAAATTGAATAAAAAATATTGCATTTGAATGACAAATTATACCATTTGAATAAAAAATTATACCATTTGAATGAAAAATTATACCATTTGAATAAAAAATATTGCATTTAAATGAAAAAATATACCATATCAATGAAAAAATATACCATTAAAATAAAAAATATTGCATATAAATGAAAAAATATACCATTTAAATGAAAAAATATACCATACAAATGAAAAAATATTGCATATAAATGAAAAAATATTGCATATAAATGAAAAAATATACCAATTAAATGAAAAATATTGCATTTAAATGAAAAATATCAAATTTTTGCAACCAATACCATGCCATAATTGATTGAAATAAAATTGACAAATGAAACACACCTACAACATGCTTGTGACTAGTTTATTATTGACACTTGATTTTAAATTTAATTGTAAATATATTTTTAAAATTGACTTTTTTATTATATACTGTCCCTATTTTTGATTGGTTCTCTGCTTAACTATTGACTCCGCCCAAAGGATAGTACGACCTTAGCTAATAATGATTTCATGGTTCAGCTAGCAAGCAAACTAATTAAAGATACTATCCTTACCTACACACTCATGCCAATGTGCTGTAATTACATACACACACACACGATAACGAATGAGATAGATATTCCCCTAATAAATGCATTCCGTGTGCATTTGTTCGATTATTATTTTACTTTTTGTGATAATACACACTGAATCGGTTTTATATCTATCTGTTTTTAGAATATAATACTTCTTTTCTAGATAACGACACCAGTGAACACTATCATGGACGGGAATAAGCACTTGTCAGACAGAAGATAATCACTTGTTATGCTCACTTTCGGTAACTTTTATAATACAATTCTAACATAGCAATATTTCAGAAGTTCCGAATTTGGAGAGCTTTTTCTTTATGACTGTGTGAATATAAAAATAAGAAGATTTGGTATGCTTGCTAATGAGACAACTCTCAACCAGAGACCAAATGAAAAAGAAAAAACAACTATAGGTCACCGTACTGCCTTCAACAATGAGCAAAACCCATACCGCATATTCAGCTATAAAAGAATGTTTAATCTCTCTGTTTAATAGTTATATCTTTTCAGATGTATGTCAAATCTCTCTCTGCTTATCTCTCTCTCTCTCTCTCTCTCTCTCTCTCTCTCTCTCTCTCTCTCCAATGTAAATTCATCATGGATTTTAGAATACTACATGTATCTTTTTAGTGAAGTTTGATATAGTAGGGTGCCCAATGTCCAAAAAGTCCTCTAGTTAACGAGTTTAAGTTAACGGATAACACACGGCTGATTTTTTTGCACATTATAGGAAAATCATTATATTTTACAATCATGATTGTCGTCGTCAGTTCCCGTGGTCACGATTTTCTAAATTTCGTGTTTTTATAGGGTACACCCAGATACCGTATTGTACGGGGAATCTTTAACATGAAAAATAAAATTATTGCGTACTTTGTTGGTAGTTGAAACAGTACCTATAATATAGTTTATGTATTAAATATATCATATAACTAAATCGAAAAGTATTTAAGTGATTTTGATATAAGTATTTCAGCATTTTAGTAAGAGTAAAATTTTACCCGAAATTTACCCTATTTTCATCGAAAGCAAAATTATTACGTGTATCATCACAATAAATTTTACTCTGATCTAAGCAATAAGACACAGTTCATGTGTGTGCCAAATTGCATGCGTGAAATAAAATTCTTTTTGAAGAAATTAGCAATTAAAAACACAAATTAAGTCAACATTTTGGTATTGATTAAACACGGATTATCTCGTGTCATTAATCATTTTGTTGCTTACACTATTAGGTCATTAACAAGGACAGAGGTCACTCAAAACATTACTCTTTTTTGCTTGTTGTGTGGTTGATTTATTTGTTGTGAATAGCCAGCTAACTTTGTAGATTGTCACTTTGTTCGGCGAAATCTGTTTTGTGTCTGTTTTTCAAAACTTTAAACTTTTTATTGAATAAATATTTTGTTATAATTGTAGTATAAGAATCAAATCGGTCGGTTTTGTTTCACACCCGGAATATGGCACATCAACAGTCTTGTATGATGTTTTTGACATAAATCCTTCCGAGGCTCGGTGGGAACGAAAATATACCACCGTTCGTGCAACAAAATAAAAACAGGTACAACAGACAGCAACCAACGGCAACCGTTGAATTGCAGGCTCCTTATTTTGGACAGACACATACAGAATTTAGAGGGGTTAAACATGTTTGTGATCCTTCAACCCTCCCCTGACCTGGACAATGGTATTACAACACAGCATAAGAAAAATCTGCTGAAAACAGTTTGAAATGGCTTGACTTATCAAATCGGCATGAACCACAAAAACAACTAACATGAAGGCAAAAAAACACTAAGTACCGATATAATAGTACTCGCCGTTAGGGTAGAACATTTTATATTCTGAAGAAAGGGATGGGGCTGGCGGCGCGAAAATTTATTTTCACTTTTGTACACATTCATATCCTCAACTATCCTGCATTTCATGTTGAAGAGTGTTCATTCTAATCCTTTCTTGTGCAAAGTCAATTATTTCAGTTCATATCAGGCCAAGTAATTCATTTTCAAAATCCTCATTCCCTCCCTGTTTTCGAAATCAAATGGGTGTTCCCTTACTGAAAACTAATGAAAGGACGTCATCAATAGTCTGAGAACCCGACCATGCGAGGGCTGTATAGCCAGTCAAGGTCGTTAAAAAATTCCATCATCATAGTCTGAGAAATGTATGATCATAAACATCATTACCGTAAAAACTAGCTTTTGTTATAAATCAGGCCGTTAGTTTTTATTTCAAATGAATTCTTTAATTTTTTTCATAAGTGGCCTTTTTATAGCCGACCATACGGTTTGAGTTTTTCACATTGTCAAAGGCCGTACGGTTACCTATAATTGCTTGCGTCCACATCTAATTTTTATATTATACAACAAGTTTTACATAAAATTAACACTATCTATGTTCCATGTAAATGAGGTAAGGTCAGATGAACTCTGCTACAAAATCATGTATACCTTGTTACCATTCCATACACCAAATATATTTAACCCACTACTATCTGAGACTGTACGGACTTGACCGTGAAATTAGGTTGAGGTCAGGTGAATCACATCTGACGGTCATGACTTGACCACTGAAACTTAACCTTGTTCTGATCCGTGAAATTATTTCGAGGTCAGGTGAATCATGTCTGATGGTCATGTAGACCTTGCAAGGATACCATATATTAGTAACCAAATATAGTTATGCTAGAACTCATGATAATTGAGACCTTCACATGACGAAAAAAATTATACAGTTTTTTAGCAGTCACTTAACCATGACTATGAGGTCAAGGATATGACGGAAACTTCGTAACATAATGGATCTATATACAAAGTATGAATCATCCAGTTCCTCTGCCCTCTGAAATATAAAGCTATACAAACAGTTTACGGTGTTGCCGCCACCATTATCACATTGCATTCTGTATTCCTCGCATTCTGCTACTTGCGTCGAATGCGATTTAAAAGTAAAAGAACATCTGAAATGAGCTCTCTTACCTAAAGCTAGTCGGTGGGCTTTCAACTTAACAGTAGACAATGAAACGTAATAGCTACTACTAGCTCGGCAATTTTTCTATGTTGTTTCGCTCTTATTAAAATTCTGATCTTTATTAACTAGCATGCTCTTATATATAAGCTCAAATGAGGATAACGAAATCAGAGATCTATATTTTAATTAGATTGATGTTGCTTACAAGTGTTTGTAAAATACACGATGCTGTACAGAACTTTCTTTTTGTAGATAATCTTTAACTTCATGTCAATTGTAGGCCAATTTATGTTCGATAAGTCATGTACATTACACTTGATATAAGTGTGTACGATGGAGTGATTAGCCTGCTGTTTCTAATTCTCATTTTGTTTTCATAACTTGTAACAGAAACCCTCCCCCTTTTTCACCGTTTGCAGTTTGTTTTTTTTATTTCTGTAAAGGAAATATATACTCAGACCTGCTAATTCAATCAATTCTGCGTTAATATTCATCAGTTTTGGAACTAAGTACTATTTGATGTGCTTCCACATTCACCAAAAGAAAATTGGATATTTACCCAGAAAATCATGACGAACACATTCTATCAAAAGACGGAAAAAAATAACATTTTGGGAGGGCAACTTATAAATGTTAATATCTAAAAAACATCTCTAAAGATCACTTATATCGAATCTTATGTTAAAATTCCGATTTTGGAACTTTTAAAAGGTCAAGGTCACTGTTATTTAACAGCTCAATGAAAATTGTAAATGTGCACCTTTAAGTACAAATGTCAATCTCGAACCATATTTGGCAAAAAAATTATCAAATTATTCCTAAGTATAGAAACTATAGTTATAATCCTTTGAATTATTTGAAATTATTTGATTATAAACGCAAATATGTAGGGGTGGCCAGCTGTCTAAACGTGACTCTATGTTTTCCTTGAAATTTTAGATTTGACCTTTTACCCAAATTTAAGAAAATCGTGACCACTGTAGACAACGACGACATCAATTTTTCGACGATGCTTGTTCTCCTCTTTCCAATGATATAAAATAAAGCCGTGTGTTATTCCGTTAACCCAAATCGATTAAATTTGTTGACTGGGCACCCTACTAATAGTAAATATAAGTATAACAATAATGTATAAAAAATAGATGACAGAAGATGGACTGTGTTTCAAATCATTGATCATAATGAAATACGTTTTTATGTTTCAGTGATGTTTTTAGTGAAGGTAACAGGACACAGTAAGTATCTATAAATATCGACATTACCTTTTTTTCTGACGGAACTGAAAATGGTAAGCATTTATATTCTTGTTTTAATAGAGATTTCCAATAAAATGACATACGTACCTAACTCGACGTACCCACCTAATGGGACTGGTTATTGTAACCTATTGATTTTGTTAAACGTGTCGCTCAAGTTTTAACTAAGTATTACTAAAATATTAAACCCATTCATGATAATTTTGATCAATATCCAGTATTTCTAAGATGATGAAAAAGAAAGAAATCATGATTTTTCTTTATCACGTGGTTATCGAGATTCCCGCCTTCATTTCACTGTCACCCTCCCCCCTTTT
Source organism: Mytilus californianus (assembly GCF_021869535.1). NCBI lineage: Eukaryota > Metazoa > Mollusca > Bivalvia > Mytilida > Mytilidae > Mytilus > Mytilus californianus. Next base: position 56,235,472 of record NW_026262734.1, read on the forward strand.
TTACGATCAATGCTTTTGAATGGGACATATGGTTGGAACCCCCCTTTTCAAAAATGGCTGGATCCGCCCCTGATATGTAAACCAATTCCTTATATAGATTGTAATTTCGAAGGTGTAATCGATTAGGGATTGATCACTAATAATCTGCATATAATCATGTGACCGCTGTGGATAGTAAACTATCAATTCATAGTAAAAAAAAAATTCCTGTCCCCAAGGACCTCTGATTAGAAATGGGTGAGAAAACCAATTAACATACCTGTTACCTTTTTAAGACAATAATAATGTCATTTCAGTCTTTACTGGAATTTTCTTTTCAAAATGTAGTTTTAATAAGTAAGGCTTGATATTGTCATAGCGGTTTTTGGAATAAGACAACTCTTACTAATCCGATTTGAAGTGAATTCTAAAACTAAAACATAGTGGTTGAGTAAAGCGCAAATGTTTAGTTTTAAATTTTAACTCGACCGAAAGGAATATATATATATATTTGTATAAACCAAGCTCTCTCATGGAAAGTTTTTCTGATTTATTCTTATGTTGTGCTGTAACACCACTGTCCCAGGTTAGGGGGAGGTTTGAGCGCTCATAAACATGTTTAACCATCCACATTCTTTATGTACCTGAAACAAGTCAGGAGCCTGTAGTTCAGTGGCTGTCGTTGGTTCATGTCTGTCATATTTGTTTTTCGTAAATTGTTTTGTTTTAAATCAGACCGTTAGTTTTCTCAATTGAATTGTTTCATATTTTTCAAGTCGGGCCCTTTTATACCCGACTATAATGTATGGATTTTTCTCATTGATGAAGACTGTACGGTGGCCTATAAATGCTTACATCCACTTCATTTGAACTTTGGTGTATAGTTGTCTCATTGGCAATCATACCACATCTCCTTATTTGTATTTTGTTTCATTAAATACGTTGAATTTTCTCAGGTTATTTAACATGTAAGAATCAAAATTAAAATTATTTGGGGAATAAAAGAAAGTTTAAACCCGACGGCTTCCTCAAAAAAGATGCAAAAAAGCTTCTATATCCTCTCCCACTATAAAAGATATAATTTATATTGGGATTTTCACATCATATTTACCTTGGAGTTCGGTATTTTTGTTATTTTACTTTTTACCTCTTTTTTATGTATGGTCAGGTAACATATTCAGCATGAAGTTTGTTCCTTAGAAACAAGGTCAACACTACTTGGTTTATCGATTGGATGTGAGGAGCGTATGTCCCTCTAACTTATTCTTATACCAGAGACATCGTTTGCACCCTTAAGTGTTGTGGTAAGGTTCTTATGATTAGGTCTGTTCCTCGATTGCAACATATCATAATTACATTATATAAATGCAATTGGTTTACGGGTTAATTTTATAATTACATGTTTGTCTAAATCTGACATATGCAACATGCCTTTGATTTTATTCTTATGCACCAGCGAACGGGTAAGGTTTCAGAGTTTGGCAACATTTTATACGAACAATGAACTGTTCATGACGTCATTACACGAAATCTGTTGGATGTGTACTGATAAATACTTTAGTGTGTAAGAACATAATTTATTTATTAGTTTTGAACTAGCTTTCAGTAACTTGGGGGACTTTATGATCGGTACTTTGTGTCTTTTGTCTTAAACATGTAATTGTTATTGGGCTTCGTTCAGATTAGTCGAGCTATTTCCAACTAAATTTTACAGTTTTTTTCTTATATTGTGCTGTTACACCAGAGTGTTGAGCGCTGATTAACGTGTTAAATCAAGCCAAATTCTATAAATTGGCTTTTCCAAATCAGGAGCTTTTACGTCAGTGGTTGTCGTTGGTGTCGTTGGTTACCTTCTGTCATATTTTAACTGTTTTAAAAAGTTAACAGGAGCGGATCCCGGATTTTAGGTTAGGGGTGCGCAAACTCAAATTTTGTTGAGGTAAAATTATCGAAATATTCTTTATTAAGCTGAGGACAACCTGTGCTTTGCAAATTTAAGGGGGGAGGGGCACGCCCGCCACGCCCCCGCCTGAATCCGCCCCTGGTCAATGCATTATAATGTATTATAGTAGTATCTGATCATACTGTATGAGTATTTGCTTATTTTTGACGACCGTACGAGCCCCTGAAGTTGCATTTCACGTCATTTGAACTCTGTTTGATAGTTGTATCATTGACGCTCCACATCACCTTATTTGATATAAACTATAGTTATTGAATTCAATTTCTATATCAGAAATTATATATGATAGTGAATAATTAGTGCAAGTTATATTTCAAACAGATGAATATATATTTCTTAAAAAACGGAGATAATACAAATACCAAAGTAGTTTTTATTCATCTATCTGTATTTAAAATATATGTTCGTCTTTTAAAAAGACCTGTGCACAGTTCTACCAGACATGACAGGTGCCATCGGGAATGACGATATATGTTTAACGATCTATTGCCCTAAATGTTTTTATCTCTTTTATAACATGTTCAACAAAAAATACACGTCTCTTCCTATGTAGTACATTCAATTAACGTCGCCGACATCTCTCTGGTCTTTAATGATTTCTGATATCAGTAGATTTGTACGGGGTTATCAATGGATAATTGTTTGGATATATGCTATCAGCTAATTTATAACAGTTTAATGGGAAGTTTAACGGCAGATTTGGTCCAATAGGCCCTATTTGATGGTACGAGTTCGCATCGTTGGCATGCCCAAGAAAACCTGAATGTACAAAGCAAATATTCTTGTCGTTGTCAGCAATAACCTACAATCAAATAAGCCAATAGTATAGAATCTTTATATTTTACAAATACAACAAGTGTGGACACAGATCAGTGTGGATAGAATGTTTGGATGTTTGTATAAATACAATAACAAATACGTATTCAGACTGTAACAAATGTAACAGCACCAGACAATCAGTTGATAATTTGAGGATTATTTAACTTTTGTATTAGATGTGCCTATCTTTAAACAATAATGTCTATGCGTTTAGAGTCTAAACATATCGCTCGGTTATATTCATTGTGATACATAAATGACATCTCTCGTATTTATTATAAACGGTTACTTATCTTACTCTTAGAAACGATGTCTTCTTTCAAAGCTGATGAAGTTCATCTGTTAACCCAAACTTACCAAAGTTTTGCACTCGATAATTGCTGTGACCTTGACATTTGACCCCATAATCAATAGGGATGTTATCATTCCCATAGTCACAATCAAAAACCACATATGGTGAAAGTTGGACGTAACATCCGTAAACCATATGTTTTTGTAAATGTGTCAATGGTCCGTCTAGTAAATAACCAAACTTTACTTCATTACATTCAAGTAAGATGTGCTGGATGTCATTGTGACTCTGAGATGAAAAACAACAATAAAAGCGGTGTTCCTTTGTTGTTTTTTTTTGTGTTTTTGCTGTGTATATACTGACTATATGTCATGGATGGATACCCCATATCCCTTCTTTTTAATTGTTACATAATAACTATTTAATAATCAATAATTACCTGAGTATGTATACAATGATATTTACGATGATCGCTGTAAAAGTCTTGTTGGGTTTCATTCGTTGGAACTAATACTTCAAGTGATGTCCCATCTATCATGCCAACGACATTAGGCATTTTTTATGCCATTTTCCCCTCTTGTCAAGCCACTCTGCTGGCGTCGGCCATACTACAATAGTTGAAAAAACCTCCCATATTTTATCCATGTATGTCTTATGAGGTGACTGATGGTTGATACGCTAAGTCCGAAATTTAACGAAAGTAACGAATAGGTAGGATATTGACGAAGCAAAATTAATGTCATTAAAATTCTATTGTTAACTGACAAGATCTTGTTTCCATGCCCTATCATATTGCCTGCTACTTATTCAACTAAAGTATGAAATGAGTGTGGTCTTTCTCCGGTCAACATCCAGAAGTCATATGGTCTTCTGATGATTAATGAATAAACATCATTAATAATATAGTTTTCGTGTTCCCAATTTTCTATAATTCTATTTCGAATAGTCATATTGTAAAATGGTAGAGGTCTTCTTCTTTGTTTTGAATATCGATAGAATAAACTCAGTATAATAACAAATCCGAAATCTTCAGTATCAAAAAAAAAGTAAGGTGGCGGTGGTTTTAACAGCATCTGGTATCTCATAAACATCATAAGAATAATAGCAAACATATTTTTTCTTCTTTCATTCATGATGTGACGTTAAATTTAAATCTTCAGGCGACTGATATTCTATATATTTTTTAGCGGTCAATTCGATTTATATACATTAGGTCAACTATATTATTTTTTGTGCGCGGGCGCGGTCGGTTTGGTTTTTTAAGGTCAACTCGATCAACTTAAAGTTAATAACAAACTGACCCAATAGAATAAAAAAAAAAGGCAACCAAAAAAAAAAAAAAAACACACACGTTGAGGTAACACCAAAAGAGGTTAATTTAATTCTGGAAAGCTATTTCAAAAATAGCAAGCAATTGGGTGGCTATTCAGGCCGACGTTAGACGTCAAGTTCATCTTCTTCCACCACCTGCAAGGAACCTATACGCGAACGGAAAATTTGATAAGGTCAAAAGACGCATGTCCGACCTGATAAAAAATGCCACGAAGGAAGGTTTCGTCAGCAGGAGTGAAGATTTGAAAAAAGAGTGGTGGACATTAAGCCAAAAACCAAAGATACCAAACTAAGGAGCAATCTGGGGGAAAATCTCAACCAGGAAATACAGAGGTAATTGAAAAAATTGGCACATCTTTATAATTTCAGTATTTTACTAAAAAAGACTTCGAAAAAACAAATAGGTTGGCAATATTTTGGTACATTTATATCAATGTATTTTTTGGGATTGTTTTAATGTTGATCTTTATGAATTCACAAATATGGTCAGGTTTGTACCACATATTTTACCCTTAGAACAGACAAACCCGTGCTGCGCACATTCAAAAGTGTTTAGGCAAGACTGGACCTAAATAAATACAATTTCAACGCATGTTTGTTCAAAAGATACATTTGTTTGTAATTTTGTCTGCAGAAAAAAAAAAACATTGAATCTCAAAATGCCAGGAATGTTTTTGGATCTTCGGATTAACTATGAACCTAAAAAGCTCTGTAGAAAATCATTTTAAATAAAAGCATATATACATGTAATATATAATCAATAGACAATGCACTAAGGAAATGTATTACGATATATCTAAAACAGCTTTATTTAATTTTATAAGTCAAATCCATGCATGTGGAAGAGTATATAAACATACCATTTTCCTTTTATATTAAAATGCAGTAAAATAAATTGGAATAATGTTTGCATCTGTTTTGAGATGAGGCATGTTTTGTGAGTTTAAGTCAGTGTCTGAGATACTAATTATTGTATATATCAACTACTATCTTCTAATGTAGAATAGTCAGTCCAGCAGTCAATAAGTCATTGTATGATCCGCTAAGGGCAATTTAAATTCTGATAAATTTTGGCTTCGGTCTGAATTTTATTGAGCATCATGACTGTATATTTTCATATCTCTTTATTATTAATTTATTACATTTTACAGTGTTATTTTCTGATTTTTTTTATATTTTATATGAAATAAGGAGGTGTAGTATGCCTTCGACAATGACCAAAGCCAAAACCGTATCTCTTGTTAGGTATAAAATGCCACGGATTGAAAAAGTGTAAATATTTTCAAATGCAAAAACCAACGGTCTGGTTTATTTCTAAGACCCGGAATTATGGTGCATGTATATACTATTTCACAAATACAATCCTTTGATGAAATACAAATTGAAAAAAAAATGTTTTAATCAACTAAACACGATTGTACTCTTTTCTTTTCTTTTGTTGCCTGGAACCGCCGCGGTGTTGTCATGGTAGAATGCTCGCCTCGATTGCCGGAGGTCGAGGGTTCTATTCCCGGCCGGGTAAATAAGAAACGGGTATTTGCTGCTTCTCTGTTAAGTACGTGGAATTTAAGAGTAAATAAGAGTGAACAAAGACTAGTCGACCCAATGTCAGAATTGTCTGTCAATGAAGTTTTATAAAGTTTAACAATCGTCTGATATTGTAAATCATTTTTTTAACAGCTATGTTCTCACCATTTTGATAATGGATCCATAGAATAAAAGGTTTTTATATACAAAAGGGCATGATAGATCTGTTAACAGAATTACATTGGTAGATTGAACGAAGCTTTTTATGAGTAATAAATTGAAAACAAATCCGCCGAACACAATATCTGTTTGGTTTTGTTTTTGCTTTTGTTTTTGTTTTTTGTTTTTTTTTGGAGGGGGGGGGGGGGGGGGGGTGCTTTAATGACCCAGTGGTCTAAGTAGTCGAACTACTGTATCACTAGCCAGTGAACCTGAGGTTATGAGTTCGAATCCCGCACGAGGTGGGTGCGCTCGACTCCAATCTTAATTGACTAGGATTGTCAGTTTTCCTACATAAGGTCGGTAGTTCTCACCATGCACTCTGACTTCCTCCACCAATAAAACCTGAACGCCACGAAATAGCACAATAGTGCTGAAAGTGGCGTTAAACACCAGTCAATCAATCTATCATTTTTTTTTTATAATTATAATTATTTTTTTTTGTATATCTTGATTTATTAACTATTTGAATTTGTTGATTATTTGTGAGCCCTTTGTTAATACTTCTTACCAACCTATGGCATTTACCCTACTAAATAAATTAAGTGCCTTTCTTCAGAATAAAATATGATGAATAAAACGGAATTCTTGTACTTTTTTGTAGGTTGCACAAATAAAACCAAGAACCCGACATTCGTCAGGCTGTCATCAATCCTGACGAAGATGTGGATGTACCAGATTTGGAAAATGAGGTGGTTGAGGAGGATAAGGAGGATGCAGAGAAAGATGCTTCGACAGATGAAGAAGTTGTGAAACCCAAAGAACCAGACAATCAGGGAAATGCAAAAAACAAAGAAAAGAAAAGAAAATCAAGAACGGAAATGGCAAGGAAAGCCTATGATCGATACCTTGATGATTCCGATCGCGGAAGGCCATTAGAGGCAAAGATGATGAGGTGCATGGACAAATATTTAGACATGTGGTCTGCAGTGACTTGTTTGTTATATTTCCATATTGCTAAGTAAATCTGTTTGGAATAAAATAGTTGTTTATTTTTTAAGGTTATGCACAAAATAGAACTTTTTTTTTTGTATTCAATTCAGAAGAAGCTTCAGAATATTACAGTAGGCAGCCTATACATGAAATACATGGGTTTATAACATATACGTGCTATTTTGTATATGATTGTGGCTAGTTCTCTCCAGTCTGCCCTTTCAAGAAATATTTTCATCTTATGTTGTTTAGTGTTTTATTTAACTTCAGAGAATTTGTTCTGATCATCAAAAAGACAATAATTTAAAGGAGTTTAAAGGAATGAAAATATATTAAATGCTACTAATTCATTTAAATAAACACTTGAACTTCAAAATAAAACTTTCAATAATGGAATGTGAATAAAATTAATAGTTTTCAAGAGTTATCATGACACTGCGTCTTCCATAAAGGTCTACAGTCTTCTTGATATGCATAAGTGTGAGAATTCTGGTGTAGAAATGAAAAATCTTCCTGGTTGAATGTCCACTAAGCATCTAACAATCAATGACTATTCGATTTGCAATGATATAGATAATATATAAACTTGTTCTTTATGTTTTGCAATATTAGAATTCTGACTGATTTCTGGGAAGGCATGGGTTATATAAATTTGACAATGTCTCATTAATCTTATTTCTGTTAGTTCACTTGCTTGTTAAGCGACACTTTCTTACCGAAAAGGAAAAGGTATGGCGTTCCATCCGTTTGTTGGCCAGCATATTATTTTACTCTAAACTCGGACCCAGGTATATACAGGTCCGAGTGTAAGGAAAAAACTAAACAAGACGGCATGGTAAGCATACCACACTTCTAATTCAAAGTATCGAAAAAAAAAGCTTCTGAAGAGAAAATTGAAAATATTTGTTGAACAGACAGACTGGCGGACGAACAGACAAGGTGATTGCAATATGAGTGCGGGTACAATATTTTGTCAGTATATTCACCTTAAATACTAGTGGTAAAGAAGTCTGGTACAACACGGGATAATCTTGACTTTTTAAAATACTTTATGTTTTTAGAATAATAATTGCCTATTGGATATTAGTACCAGCAAGTCACAAGGAGCATTGTAGCTGTGAAACACCATTTTTGAATAGACTGAGCTTTTAGATGCAAAGCAACTAGGAGAAAAATAAATTAAATTATGCACCAAAAAGTTAACAAGTGTTGCCTGAAACAATAATATATGCACATAAAGCATCAAGTACTGAAACAGATTTTCATTAAATATTGATCACATCGGGTTCGACTGGTAGCATGCTATATAGATATAAGAAGATGTGGTATGAGTGCCAATGAGACAACTCTCCATCCAAGTCAAAATTTATGAAAGTAAACCATTATAGGTCAAAGTACGGTCTTCAACACGGAGCCTTGGCTCACACCGAACAGTAAGCTATAAAGGGCCCCACAAATTACTAGTGTAAAACCATTCAAACGGGAAAACCAACGGTCTAATCTATATAAAAAACGAGAAACGAGAAACACTTATGAACCACATCAACAAACGACAACTACTGAACATCAGATTCCTGACTTAGGACAGGTGCAAACAAATGTAGCGGGTTTAAACGTTTTAATGGTACCAAACTTTCACCCTTTTTCTGAAACAATAGTGTAACATCACAACATAGAAAGACACACTATAAAATATCAACTGAAATAGCTTAACTCAATCAAAGGACATATTAACACCAGTGAACATACACTGAACAAATAAATTTGACCTATCATACAATGTAAATACAAAATAAATAAACTAAGGGAAGAATAATAAAAGTAACATGTTATATCGGTATGAAATGTTAAACAATTTAAGAAAAACAATATGCTTGAACAAAAATATCAACCATTTGCAATTATTTTAAACACAGGTAAATGAAAATAATTTTGTTGTTAGGTATACGTGTACAGTTCCAATAGAGAAAGGAAATATTTTTACAAAATAAATAATTTTGATGTTTATAGTACGAAGTGAAAATTTATAGTATTACCAAACACTTATCAAAGCCTAGATTACGGGTCCAATTATTTTGTTGGACCCTCTGATCGAATGACTTTAAAATTAGATTTTTCGGTTTCTCCACCAAGCATGATGCATTCATGAGTGAGCAAGGATTGGTTTACTCGAAGAAGGAAAAGTGTGTCTTTGTAGCGTGTAATTTATTTTGTTACCTCGCATATAAAAATGCGGCTTAACGTGTCGATCATGTACAAAAAGGTATATTCATTTATCATGATCATTTCATCATCCTAAATATGCATGTAATATTTGCCGCTGTATATAAGGCATACATCAGTAGCATCATCATCTTCGTCGTCGTTGTAGTTTTCTTCGTCTTAAGTATTATACAGTCGTCCGCCATAAGTATTCGTAAAAACAAAATGGCCGCCAGTCGAGGTAAATCTGCACATGTAAAAAATGTAAAACTATTCAACAACTAACAAAATAAAAAAATCATACCTTAATACTTTGTAATGTTTCTTTTGTTTCTCTATACTCGTAAAATCCTCCTAGGAATGCTGTTATACAACGATTTCAGGTAAGTTACAGTAAAATTGTCCCATATGTAACGAATTTCACCTTACAAGTTGTTTATATTATCTATGTTCTGAGTTCATTTTTGCAAGACAAGACAAGACAACTTAGGCACACGTATGGTGCTACAAGAGGATAACAAATACATAATTATACATTTGCAAGCAAGTCACACAATAAATAAATTAGCGATATCAAACAGAAGAATTGAAATATACTATGGCATGGTATTGGTTGCAAAAATTTGATATTTTTTATTTAAATGCAATATTTCTTATTTAATTGGTATATTTCTTCATTTAAATGCAATATTTTTTTATTTGAATGGTATATTTTTTCATTTAAATGCAATATTTTTTATTCAAATGGTATAATTTTTCATTCAAATGGTATAATTTTTCATTCAAATGGTATAATTTTCATTCAAATGCAATAGTTTTTATTCAATTGGTATAAAATGTCATTTGAATGCAATATTTTGTATGCAATTGGTATAGTAGTTTTTTTATTTATATGCAATAACTGCATTATGGGAAATTCTTTGACGTCATAAGGTCAAATTTGCAACAACGTTTGTGATTGGTCGGAAATTGTTTGGATTTCTCCCCTTTCTTTCTAAACATGGGTGACCAAGAATTAAAAAAACGCGCCAGAATATAGCCCCTCTAACTAAATCTAACGTTCGTGCGAGTCCTGTACTGGCTGTTAAAATCTTGTGGTCATAACTAGTATTTCTTTTGCAAAAGTTCGATGGTCAAAACGTTCGGTCCACTTTTCAAAAACCGTTTCATTGTATATGGATTTATATGCAAGTATATCGGTTTTTTAAAAAGATTAGACACCGTTGGTTTTCCCGTTTGAATGGTTTTACACTACTAATTTTTTGGGGGCCCTTTATAGCTTGCAGTTCGGTTTGAGCCAAGGCTCCGTGTTGAAGACCGTACGTTGACCTTTAATGGTTTACATTTACAAATTATGACTTGGATGGAGAGTTGTCTCATCGGCACTCATACCACATCTTCTTATATCTATATACAACGTAAACCAGACGTTTCTCAGACTGTTTTCTTTTTTTAATAAATCCTTTGCCGCGCGTTGTGTACTGATTGATAACTCAGTCTGGCAGAACAAGATTTATTTCAGTACCAGTTGTAATTAGGTTTGAGCAAACTTCCAGTAATTGCAAATACTCTTATGTCGATGCTTTGTGTCTATTGTCTTAATGTTAGTTTTTTTGTGTGTCTCGTACCGATCTTTTGAGTTAATTTGCTGATTTGTGCAGGTTGTTATTTTATTGTACTGTTACACCACTGTCCTAGCTTCGGGATGTGTTGCTCACAAACATGTTGTTGTACTGTTACACCGCTGTCACAGATCAGGGGGAGGATTGGGATCCCGCTAACATGTTTAACCCCGCCACATTCTGTATGTATGTGCTTGTCCCAAGTCAGGAGCCTGTAATTCAGTGGTTGCCGTTTGTTGCTTTGTTATACATATTTGTGTTTCGTTCATTTTTTTGTACATTAATTCGGCCGTTAGTTTTCTCGATTGAATTGTTTTACATTTTTGATTTCGGGGCCTTTTATAGCTGACTATGCGGTGTAGGCTTTGCTTATTGTCGAAGGCCGTACGGTGACTTATAGCTGTTGATTTCTGTGTCATTTGATCTCTTGTGGAGAGTTGTCTCATTTGCAATCATACCACATCTTTGTTTTTATATCCACCCTGCCATATTCTTTATTTGCCTGTCCCAGGGATGGAGCCTGTAGTTTAGTGGTTGTCGTTGGTTCCTGTCTCGACTCATATTTGATGTTTTGTAAATTGTTTTGTTATGTATAATTAGGCTGTTAGTTTTTTCGTTTGAATTGTTCACACTTTTCATGTCGGGTCTTTTATAGACGACTTTACAGTATCAGGTTTTTGTCATTGTTGAAGGCCTTACGATTGTCTACAAAAAACATTTGTCTACATGACGGCAAAGAGCTCTACAGAGCTTATGTTTGTAGTATTTCATGTAACCCGACTTAAAATAAATTGTTCTTATCTTATCTTATCTTATCTATAATTGCTTACATCCACTTCATATTTGAACTCCGGTGGATAGTTGCCTTATTAGCAATCATATTCCATCTCTTCATTTTATATTATATACGTGACTTCTAAACTCGTGTTTTCCTGAACAAGCATGAACTAATTTTCACTGGGCGTTAAAATTAGCAACAAACAATCAATCAATTTAAACTTGTGTTAAATAAGAGGAAAACCATTTGATATTTATTTATTTGTTGGGGTGGACAGAAGGATTTCATATATGAATATGGTTGCCTGGTAAGAGCTGAAAAATAGGCATGATTAGCGACAGATTGAAATGAATAATAATGCTCTTTCTTCCCTTCCCCATCCTAAATCTATAAATTTAAACTGACCACCACGGAATAGCCCAATAGTGTTGAAAGTAGCGTTAAACACCAATCAATCAAAATCCCTTCCCTAGAATATCAAATAATCGTCCCTTAACTGTTATTGTCCGTGTAGTTCTTATATTTATCCAGCTTATCGTCCTACAGGGATGTCCTACTAAGGCTGTTATACCATAAAAACGTTTATAAAACAGCTCATATTCTAATATATCTGCATTCATAAATTTATTAATTTCATTTAGACTAAACGACGCCATGTTTGTTATGTGCCTCTGCCGTCAACCTATCAAAAAAGGAGAGGTGGAAGAGAGCCAGAAGATCTTCCCAATGCAAAAAAGAACAGAAATGGACTTCTTCTGGCTCACTTCCGAAGAACAAAAAAAAAAAAAAAAACGCGCCCCATTGATATGTTTTAAAAACGCCTTGCCCCTACCATTTTTCCAAAAAAATGGCATTATTAAATATATAAACATATATATAATCATCAAAATTAAAATGCTATTGTATTTATTTATTTTATCCTACATTGAACTTTTGATGTCGTCCCTAATGTGCAAAAAAATAGATAAGGGGTGGGACCAAACCTATAGATAACATAATAAAGAAATGATGAAATATACAGAATACGTTGATTGACTTTTGGTTGCCTTATGTCCAGTGGCAAATATGTCACGCATGTTTAGGACAAATATAATAGAGATAAAGAGGATAAAGGATAGAGTGAAATGGTAAAAACTAAAAGATATAGAATTATAGAAACGATCTTTGATCTGAAACCCCTACCCTCACACACACACCATAACCATTACTGCCAATACTCGCATATATACATCTCTATACAAATATCTAAATTTGAACCTACCCCCCCCCCCATAGAAACAGAGGTTTTGGATCCGCCCCTGTTAAATAAATATGTCTAATTATATACAGTTTGTACGGGTCTAGATAATAGCTTAACGTTCAATTATATAATTTGTTGGATACCTAATTATATTATATAATGTGTCACAAAATAAACTTGTATACCCCCCTTCCCAATGCAGTATAGAAAAGTAAATCATTTAAAAGTCCTGAAGATAAAATATGTTTTGAAATATGCCCTGCAATGAATGAAAAATTATACCATTTGAATGAAAAATTATACCATTTGAATGAAAAATTATACCATCTGAATAAAAAATATTGCATTTAAATGAAGAAATATCAAATTTTTGCAACCAATACCATGCCATAATATACCATATTTGGTTGATTTTTTTGCAATATTTTGAATTGCAACGTGAATAAAATTTTATTTTAATACTACATTGTAACAGGATATAAATTATGAAAATATCTTTTCTAGATGTCTTGAAAACGTGCACAGTTTTGTTAGAACTGGCACATTACAATGTGACAATAGACCTATGAATTTTTAATTGGGAAGGATTTTTTTGTGTAATATGTAGGTATATACCTTTCTCTTACGTTCTTGCAGTTCCCTTTTTAATACTCACACACAGTTCTCAATAATATGGCCAGTTCATGCTTTTCAATCCCGTTTCCCTACGAAAATCTTGAACGGATCGGGCTCGATGGACGGAGGCATTGTCATCTTGAAAAACGTAGTCATTATCGAGAAAATGACGAACAACCACTGGCCACACGTTATTGTCAATAATGTCAATGTATTTTAAGGCATTTATGTTCCCGTCAACAGCAGTTAACGTTCCGACACCATGGTAAGTAATACATCCCCAGATCATTAAACTATACTTGCGCTGAGACGTTGGGCAAATACAATCCGTCAACCACTCTTCTCCGACCTTTCTCCAGACAATGACACGAGAATCCCGCCCAATGACTACCTTGCACGAATCGCTGAAAATTACTTTACTCCAGTATAAAGTTTTACGTAAATTTCCTCTGCAATATACCACTCGTTTTTTCTTGTTGACCTTACGGAAACGAATTTGTTTCTTTACTGACCGCTTGTGGAACCCCTCGGAATGTGGTTTACGTTTAACAGTTCTTTTTGAGAAAGGTTGATGGATGCTCTCATTAAAAATATCAGTAATTTCAGATAAAGATTTACGACGATGTTTTTTACACAACGGGAAAGTTTCTCGTGTCCTGATCATGAAAAGATTTTGGTCTGCCTGATCTCCGAATGTTTTCCATATCACCCTGATGTTCATACCTCTTGAAAAAACTTTAAACGGTACTTTGTTTGATGCCTGTCAATTTGACAATTTCATTTTTTCTGTTACCTTTTCTGATCAGATGTCAGGTCTTTTCCCTTGCGACCCATTTTGTTTACATTAGCTACAACGTAAATGCTGACGACTATGACGTCTTCACGCACGTGTCACATGATAAGCACATGTTTTTCTACAGAACCACCTATATATAGATTCATCGTCATCCCGATTGTGCCATGGAGACGACGGTAAAAACTTGTTTACCCTTCCTTGACGTGACCGCCATTCTTACTTTTACGAATACTTATGGCGGAGTACTGTAGCTTGAGGCTAAATTCAGGTATTTTAGTCAATTTATGTTGAGAACTTAGTTTACGCATGCATTTCTATGCTAGAGATTTTTATAAATGTCCAACTTAAAGCCAATAGAGAGCATAGAAGTATGTGTATCAAATGATCATGTTTACTCACAATTAAAGCAGAAAGAAAGGGTTGACTCTTCCGATTGAAACGAAGCACAAAAACAGCAATTACTAGCATTCCAAATAAACACCATGTACCGATCTAAGAGTACTCACAGCTATTAAACACTATTTTAAAAACAATTATAACTGTTATGATATTGTAATTATTATATTTTTTTATCTTGGACTAATTTGTTTTGTGTGGCCTTATAACATGTATAATATGTTTACATAATACCTATAGTTGTTTACAACTGTGCAGTTAAGAAATCACTGGAACAATCATAGATACTGATGGAATAATTAGAACTTTCTATTTGACTTACATAATAATTCTGGAATGATCATAATCTACGATGTGTAATTTAAACTTCTACCGTATTCTAGAAGTATCCGTTCTACTGTTTTCTAGGAGTTTCCCTTCTACAGTGTTATAGAGATTTCCGTGACAACTATATATATACAAACACTAAAGCTAGACTTTCAGATTAGACATTAATATTCATTTGTTACATTGACACTTTTATTCACGTTAACTACATCATACTAGATTGTGACCTATTGGACATAATATTCTGTTTGGATTCCTGCAACAGTGAAGATAAGAATTCCGGATAAAGAAAAGACAAAAGGATCGGACATATATTTTAACAGTTAAGTTGACATTTCAATTTGTATAATATTTCTTGTAAACTTGTATATAATAAAGCTTGTAAAATTTTATTATTGATTTGTGTCTTTTGTTGGCTACAATTAAAAGGTGATTTCTTAAGGTCGAAAATGTTGATGCTATCAAATTAAAACAGCTTGAATAAGAACATGAATTTAAAACAATTGGAAAAAGAAGTTGAATTAAAACAATTGGAAAAAGAAGAAAGGTAAGAGACGGAGAAAAAAGAAAAAGAAGGTGAATTTAAATTAAAACAGACAGAACTTGAAATGAGGGAAAGGTTAGAGATGGAGAAAATGAAAATTGAAATGGTCAAAGAAGAAAATAACACTAAAGTCTAGTCGAAATCAGAACATTTTGATTCAGCAAAAAATATACGTTTGGTTCCCAAATTTTGTGAAAAAGCAGTCGATAAATATTTTTCACAGTTTGAGAAATTGCTCATAATTTGAAATGGCCAAAGCCTTATTGGACTACGATGCTGCAAAGTGTTTTTGAGGGCAAGGCCGCTGAAATTTACTCAGCACTTTCTTCAGAAAAAAGTTCTGATTATGACACTGTTAAACAGGAAGTTTTGAAAGCTTATGAATTAGTGCCAGAAGCATATAGACAGAATTTAGGTCTTATAAAAAGTTTGATTCACAAACCTATGTTGAATTTGCTAGGGAAAAAGAAGATCTATTTGATAAATGGCTTACATCAAAGAAAATAGATAACAATTTTGACAACCTAAGACAATTGATGTTATGAGAAGAGTTCAAGCAATGTGTTCATTTAGATTTAAAAACACATTTATATGACGAAACTGTTGAGACATTACAAGAAGCAGCTGTTATTTCCGATAATTATACCCTTTCACATAAAAAAAGTTTCAAAAGTCAAAATTTGAATACTACGAGCTAATATTACAAAAATCAAAGTACTGATCGTACTGATAGTAAGCCTGTTGCACAGAATAAGAGTCAGTCTAGTTATAATATGTCTAGTCCAAAATTTGATACTTTTGAGAAAGAAGTCACTAGCTTGTGCTTATTGTAAGAAAAATGGTCACCTGATGGCTCATTGTTTTAGACTCCAGAAGAAGAATGAAAGAGATAATAAGCCCAAGTCCAGTGCTTGTACGACACCCCTTGTTACCAATAAGTTTGAATGTCCTGCGAGTCAGGCTTGTAAGTCCAGTTTTTGTGAATACATGGAGGATTATAAACCCTTTATATCTGATGGGTTTGTTTCTATTGTTGATAATTCTCCTCCCAGCCTATTAAGATTTTACGGGACACTGGAGCTTCTCAGACTTTATTGTTAGAAGGTGTGTTGCCTTTGTCCGAGGAGACTTCTGTTGGTGCCTCCGTTTTGTTACAAGGTGTATAGATGTTCCACTCCATCGTCAGATTTAATTACTGGACCAGTTGTTGTGGGTGTTCGTCCTAATCTCCCTGTTGAGGGTATTTCATTATTGCTAGGAAATGATCTAGCTAGGAACAAAGTGGTTGCTGAACCAGTTGTTACCAGTGAACCGGTGGTGGATGTTAAATCACCTGAAGATGATGCTGAACTGTATCCAGCTTGTGTAGTTACTAGAGCGATGGCAAGAAAACAACAAAATGAGGATATACAAGAAGACCAGTATGATTACATGGACTTTTCTGACACTTTCCTTGCCGACATTGAAGGTCCCTGTAGCTCAGAAAAGGCCATAGTAAGACCACTTAGTACTAACAAGAATGTAATTATGCCATGGCCAGACTTGAACAGCCATTCATTAGACAAAAGAAAGTTTGTGGAAGAGCAAAATAAAGACCCTGAGGTTCCTCAGCTCCGCAAGAGGGCTCAACCACAGAAGGAAGCAGACAAAATGGCCGAATGTAACTATCATTAAGACGGCATTTTAATGAGGAAGTGGAGGCCTCCTGATGCTTTCCCAGAGGAGGAATGGAGAGTGGTATACCAAGTGGTGGTGCCTATAGTCTATAGGCAAGAAATTTTTGGTTTTGCTCATGACACCCCCTTGGCTGGACACTTAGGTATAAGGAAGACTTGCCTTGAGATCTTGCAGCATTTCTACTGGCCCAGACTTAGAAATGATGTCACAGAATACTGCAAATCATGCCATATATTCCAGGTTGTTGGTAAGCCTAACCAGAAAATACCACCAGCACCACTTCTGCCAATTCCAGCCTTTGAAGAACCTTTCAGCCGAGTACTAATTGATTGCGTTGGACCTTTACCGAAGAACAAGACTGGAAATGCGTATTTATTGACGATCATGTGTACATCCATTCGCTTTCCTGAAGCTATTCCGCTAAGGAATATCAAGACACCAACTATTGTCTCAAGCTCTTATCAAATTTTTCACGTTAGTAGGACTTCCTAAGTCTATACAGTCCGACCAGTGTTCAAATTTCATGTCAGGTTTATTTCAGCAGGTCGTTTACCAGTTAGGGATTGCTCAATATAGGTCAAATGCTTATTATCCAGAATCTAAAGGTGTCCTAAGTCAGGAACCTGATGTTCAGTGGTTGTCGTTTGTTGATGTGGTTCATACGTGTTTCTCGTTTCTCGTTTTTTATATAGATTATACCGTTGTTTTTCCTGTTTAAATGGTTTTACACAGTATCTTTTTTGGGGCCCTTTATAGCTTGTTGTTTGGTGTGAGTCAAGGTTCCGTGTTGAAGGCCGTTCTTAGACCTATAATGGTTTACTTTTACAAATTGTGACTTGGATGGAGAGTTATCTCATTGGCACTCATACCACATCTTCTTATATCTTCTTAGAACCTTTTCTCAAACATTGAGGAACATGATTAGAATTTTTTGTCTTCAATTTGATAGGGACTGGGATGATGGTGTTCATTTTCTACTTTTTGCGGTCCGAGAGGCTGGTCAAGAATCCCTTGGTTTTAGTCCCTTTGAGTTGGTGTTTGGTCATACTGTGAGGGGACCTTTGAAATTAGTTAAGGAAAAATGGCTTACTATACAGACTGACTTGAATCTTCTAGACTATTTATCTAGATTAAAAGAAAAATTGTATACTGCTTGTCAAATTGCTCAGAAAAATATAAAAACTGTTCAGAATAAGATGAAAATATGGTATGATAAAGATGCCAAGGACAGAGTTTTTGAGCCTTATGATAAGGTACTTGTATTTTTGCCAGTCCCTGGACATCCTTTACAGGCTAAATACTGTGGTCCTTATACAATAGAGAATAAAATCAATGATTTGAATTATATTGTAAAAACTCTAGGTCGGCGCAAACAAAATAGAGTGTGTCACATTAATCATGTTAATATGTTAAAACCATATTTTGAGCGTACTAATGAAGGTGAGAGCAAACCAGTTGCCACTTTAGCCATGGTTAAATTGGGGAACGATCATGACAAACCAGATATAATTGAACCACCTTTTGATTTTAAGACTATGGAAAGACAGTTAGATTGAAACATTCAGAAATTTTGTCAAATTTAGATTCAAAACTTGCGAATCTGACTTTCGATTACAGAGAAAAATTGAAAACTTTGATATTTTCTTTTAAAAATATTTTTCCAGATGTGCCAAACAAAACCACTGCTGTTTGTCATAATGTTGATGTAGGCGATGCTTCTCCAATTAAGGAACATCCTTACCGGCTTAATCCACTTAAAATTGATTTTATGAGACAAGAAATTAAATATATGCTTGACAATGATATTATTGAGCCGAGTAACGATGAATGGAGCTCTCTTGTCTCCTTGTGCCCAAACCAGATAAAACCTATCGTTTAGTGACTGATTTCAGAAAAGTAAATTCAGTTTAAAATCTGATTCCTATCCGATTCCAAGGATAGATGACTGCATTGATAACATTGGACAAGCAAACTTTGTGAGCAAATTTGATTTATTGAAAGGTTACTGCCAGGTACCCTTGACACAGAGAGCTCGTGAAATATCAGCTTTTGTGACACCAGACGGCTTATTTCAATATACTGTCATGCCGTTGGTATGAAAAGTGCTCCAGCTACATTTCAAAGAATGATCAATAATGTTATAAAAGATTTAGTTCGTGTTTATGCTTATATTGAAGATGTTATTGTATGTAGTGATAGCTGGGAAGAGCATTTAAAAGATTTATATGATACTTTTCATAGATTGTCACAATCAAATTTGACTGATAATCTTGGTTAAAGTGAATTTTGTCAGGCCACTGTTGATTATTTAGGGCACACAGTTGGCCAAGGTCAAGTGAAACCTATATGGCTAAAGTGGATGCAATTACCAAATTTCCTCCTCCTACAAATGGATTTTACAGGAAATTCTTTTCAAACTTTGCTATTGTTGTTCAACCATTGACTCATCTTTTACGGAAAGATTCTAAATTCATCTGGTATGATAATTGTCAAAATGCTTTTGAAAACAGAAAATCACTTTTAAGTAACAGTCCTGTTCTGATCGCTCCAGACTTTGAAAAACAATTCAAACTTGCCGTTGATGCAAGTGATATAGGAGTTGGAGCCGTTGTATATCAAGAGACAAATGATAATGTTGAGAAATCTATATCATAGTTTTCTAGGACATCAGATAATCATCAGAAAAAGTTATTCAACAATTGAAAAAGAGTGTTTTGCACTGTTGTCTGCACTTCAATATTTTGATGTATATGTAAATTCCACTAGGCATACTATTCTTGTTTATACTGATCATAATCCTCTCACCTTCATACATAAAATAAGAAACAAGAACCAGAGGTGGACTAGGTGGAGTTTAATGTTACAGGAATATGATGTTATTGTAAAACATATTACAAGTAAAGATAATGTAATAGCAGATGCTTTATCTAGATCTTATTGAAGCACTGTTTACATACTATGTATTTTTGTATATATATTGTTCATGAAAAGTTCTTGTTACACTCAAACTTTTTTTAAGGGTGAAGGTGTTATTATATTGTAATTAATTTATTTATTTATCTTGGACTAATTTGTTTTGTGTGGCCTTATATCATGTATAATATGTTTACATAATACTTATAGTTGTTTACAAATGTGCAATTAAGAAATCACTGGAACAATCATAGATACTGATGGAATGATTAGAACTTTCTATTTGACTTACATAATAATTCTGGAATGATCATAATCTTCGATGTCTAATTCAAACTTCTACCGTATTCTAGAAGTATCCGTTCTACTGTTTTCTAGGAGTTTCCCTTCTACAGTGTTCTAGAGATTGTCACGACACTAAAGTTAGACTTTCAGATTAGACATTAATATTCTCAGAAGTTCTCTGGAGTTGTTACATTGACACTTTTATTTACGTTAACTACATCATACTAGATTGTGAATTAATTTACATACTAATCTGTTTGGATTCCCGCAACAGTGAAGAGAAGAATTCCCGAAAACGAAAAGACAAAAGGATCGGACATATATTTTAACAGTTAAGTTGACATTTCAATTTGTATAATATTTCTTGTAAACTTGTATATAATAAATCTTGTTAAATTTTATTATTGATTTGTGTCTTTTGTTGGCTACAATTAAAAGGTGATTTCTGGCCGTAACACAACTAATAAATACAAAATAGCTATCCAGTCTCAAATATCAATATACATACCACAAAAAGGAATATAACAAAAATACCGAACTCCGAGGAAAATTCAAAACGGAAAGTCCCTAATCAAATGGCAAAATCAAAAACCCAAACACATCACACGAATGGATAACAACTGTCATATTCCTGACTTGGTACAGGCATTTTCTAATGTATAAAATGGTGGATTAAAACTGGTTTATAGCTAGCTGAACCTCTCATTTGTACGACAGTCGGATAAAATTCCATTATATTGACAACAATGTGTGAACCGAAACAAACAGACATAATATGTAAAAAACTCAAAAATAGAGGTACAGCAGTCAATATTGTGTTATAATCTTAATCACTATAAAACAAACAAATATGTCAACAAAGAAAAACAAAAAGGCATATAGACAAAGTACATAAGCAAAAACGACAGACAAAAATACAAAAATTTACCATAGCACAATAACACAATGACGGGATGTATAAGTACAGAGCCACGTAAAATGGATATTACCACGTACGCCCTCTACCCATGGATCCGCCAATGCACGTTTAAATATTGTTGTAAAAAAACATTCAAAATTGAATAACAAAATATTTAAAGATTTAAAAAAG
The DNA here is from genome assembly GCF_021869535.1 of Mytilus californianus. Taxonomy (NCBI): domain Eukaryota; kingdom Metazoa; phylum Mollusca; class Bivalvia; order Mytilida; family Mytilidae; genus Mytilus; species Mytilus californianus. Next base: position 56,257,021 of record NW_026262734.1, read on the forward strand.
TAGAATGGGTTGATTTTAACATTACATCTATTCAAGCAAAAAATGCGTATTCAAAAAGCAAAAAATGCGTGCTGTATATGCTCTCCTCCGTCATGCTTAAATGCAATAGGACGAAATACGTTCAATTAGGTCAGTTAGGTCGGTTATGTCGAGTTATGTTATTTTATTGGAAATCTCTAATAGCACATTATTTTGTGAAGGGCATTACCATTCTAACAGTAGCAAGCTTTATAAATACAAATAGAATAAAGAGAGGTATGACAAACAATAATTACATACCATGTAAGTTTCATTATAATCCGTTATTTTGATTGGCTGACAACAATCACGAGAAACTCCAATATTATATTTTATTTTCACATAAAATACAACACCTATGACTGAACGTGCCATCCGTAACAATGTTAAAATTATGTATTGGAAAGGAAATGAAAAGCTTGATATTAATCTTAATTTCATAGGTGTAGCATTACAATGTAAATTAAATTAAATGCTTCTTTTTATTATTTTATAGGATTGTAAAAGAGTTGATCGTTAGCACAGTTTTGATATGAAGCGTTAACGCGCTTCATACAATATATGCTTCGGTCAACGTTTTTTACATTGACAACTTTTCTTTAGGATTTTGTATTAATGTTCTTCACAAACAATGTAGTAGACTACAGTTGTCTTTCTACATATGTATAACGAAACAATTTTGGTGTATCCCACAAATAAACTCTAACGAAGTACTGATATAATGAGTTAAACTGCGTGTTAAACATTATTCCATTTCATCAACAGTAACGTTTATTACGTAAACACATCAAGGAATATCAAGGAATATCAAGGAATCGCTTGCTTCAAGATACTTTACCCAATGGGTTTGGTTTCACCACTTCTTTAAACAGCTCACCGTGAAACAGATACGTATCAGAAAATATCCAGTTCATGTATTTATCACTTGGCGATTGATCATGAACCAAAGCGTGTTACAGATACATGTACCTCTTTTCCAACACCTTTTAATCATATTACAGAAATTCGGAGCTGATATTTTTCATGAAAGACGGTAGGTTTTGATGTTATAACGCAAAAACTCAGAACAACATATTTTGTTTTTGTCAATGTTTACTTGGTGTACACGTCTCTGATAATTTTTTTTATAAAAACTGGGTCGATACCACTGCTGGAGGAGGTGTTCTCTTCGAGGGTATCACCATCTCAGTAGTCAGCACTTCTGTGCTGACAGGAATCATCACTGAATTTTAACTGTTTAAAAAAAGTTGTTCGAAAGAATGAAGATTTTCTACCCGAGGAATAGATTACCGTAAAACAACTTATTGTCGCGGATACGTTATTTCGCGTTTAGTCCTTTCTAGTCCACTTCGCGGCGATTTAATATCGCGATTTTCAAATATAGTTGATGTAGTCTATTAAGGGAAGATCGAAGTTTTACATATTTGCGACAAAATATATTCGCGTTATTTTTAACTTGCAAAAGTCGCGAACAATAAATCACTGGTGTTCATTAGCTGTGTTTGTCAAAACCTTTCGGAATTTTTGGTCCTCAATGCTCACCAACTTCGTACTTCATTGGCCTTTTAATTGTTTTAAATCGAGCATCACTGATATCACATTTGCTCTTCATCTCTGTACGTTAATTGACATTTTGAAGTTTTTGTTAATTTGGGCGTTATTTATGACTCTTTTGTAGACGAAACCAGCGTCTGGCGTACAAAATTATATGCCTGGTATCTTTCAAGTTGATGAGTTTTGTCGTATGATATTTAAAAATAATGATGGATCAATTTTTCTGCCGGATTCAATTGAGAAATTCTGGCTTTCATAATGTTTAACTTTAATGTAAAATTCATTGTTGTTTGAGTTTCTTATAACTTAGGCACCAAGTTTGCAACATGTCAATGATTGTTTTTCAAAAGTAAATCTATAAATATAAATTAACTGTTTACATGTGTACAACATGAATTTGCAAGTAATTTTTCTAGGTTGCCAGAACAAAGTGGATATTGTCATCCTGCTTGATTCCTCAGGATCGGTTGGTTTAGACAATTTTTTTTAAGATGAAGCAATTTCTTGTGAAGTCTATCACTGGATTTTCAGTCGGGCCAAATTCGATTCAGATTGGTCTGGTTACATTTTCACCTGCCAGAACACATTTCAATTTAAATACATTTTCAAGCTCTTCCGCCGTTGAGAATGCAATCAATAATGTTCCTTATAATAGTGGTGCCACTCAAACATATCTGGCTTTGAGTTACATTGGCAATAGCTTTAAAACATCAGCAGGAGACAGACCTAATGCACAAGATCTGTTAGCAGTGATAACTGACGGGCAGTCTGGTAATACCTTTTTAACAATACATGAAGCTAACAAATTGAAACGACGACATGTAAAAATCATGGCAGTAACATTTATAGGAACAAACTAATTGGTATAGCATCTGATTCATCGCTTGTGTTTGAGGTCAAAGATTTCGATGCTTTGTCTAGATTTACTAATGAAATTAATTCAATATCTTGCTTAGCTGGTGAATTATTATCTTACTGTCAGATAGTATTTTTAATCCAACCGACATAAAATCGTATCGCACATGTAGATCTTGGTTTAGATTATGATTCTGATTTCACACATAAACAGTCGCGGTATCAGTAGTAAATTAAAAATGTATTTTTGATATGTCATAACATAAGCGATAAGTTTACTTTTTAAAGAAAATATAATAGTTACGAGTTGGTTCGTAAACAAGATACCTGTGGACGAATGCCTTTTTTTAGCGAAGAACCAACGCTCATTCATTTTGTCTCTTATTCAAACTATTAATATTACGTCTTTTAAAAATTATAGTTCTTTTCTTATTACCAATCTCTTTTATCAGTGAGCTCAAATAACCACATTATAATTTTGAAAGACAAATGAAATTTGTAACGTACTGTTATTTTTATTTTTTTATGCACTTGAACCAACCATTAATTATATTTATACCATTAGAAATATATTAAAAATAAAGTCGTGCGCACTGTAAGTATACTTTTCTGAAATAATCATTTAATGGTTATGAATCAGAAAGTTATCCATAATTTTTAAAATAAGGCATAGTCCAACTAATTCTAAGTATTCCGTGTCTGTTGTTGAATTAGAGCACTACAAAACTGAAAAACAAAATAATTTTAATCTGGTTTCAAACTATAAATTAGCGAATTAATATTAATAAAAAAAGAGGAAATGGTTTTTAAACAATGTCTAATGCAGATCAAATAGAGAGAAAAATGTTGATCAATATAAAATATATCAATATAAAAGCCAAATATAAACAAATGTTTGTTATTAAATTTTAAAAAATGAAACAGTAAATCATTAATGTCTATATTTGCGATAAATGTATACAACAGTGTTATCCGTATCTCTATGACAAAAGCTCTGTTTTAAGTAAAAACAATTTTTATTGAAATGTTAGAGATGACCCCAAATACGCGCTTATCGAGTTATTTTCATTCAAATCCATACGAGATGTCAATTGATTTTTGCAAGGGGAATTATTACTTCGACTAAAACGACCACGGTCAACACCATGCATGTTCCGTCAACTTCAACTCATAAAACTACGACTACTATTACAACATCAACAACAGTCACCAGTCCAACCCCTTCTACATCTTTAACACCAACTACAAGACCAATAACTTTTTCAACACATGCGACTACTTTCAGAACAGCATCCCATACAACACCAACAACTCCAACTAGCATAAAAGCTATGATATCTTCTACCTCTCCGACAACTCCCACAACTAAGACCATATCTATAATTCTACCTACCACATCAATGTTTACTAAAATGAATCCCGTGGGTAGGTAATATGTTAAATGTACAATGTATACTTATCAATCTGATGGAAATAATTTCTTGAATTTAATATTGTTGAATATGTTTCCCTTTTATTTCTTTTTAAACGTTATATTATGAAATATCTGACTTTAACTACCGTTTTCAATAAAAAATAGTTTAGATTACTGTAAGGCAACATATTTTTCTCAGATACTTTTGTCGCCCTTTGGCCTTTCTTAGGGCTTTCCGGCAATTTATATTTTTGCAATTTTTTCTTCTTTGTGATATATTCATATAAGATCCAAGTCAAATATTTTCGCGATTATTTATTAGTTTGCGAATTAATTTGTGAATTAATAAATACTATTAAATTGCACGAGAACAGTATTTGGTTTACATGGTTATAACCAGCTTGGAAACTTTTGAAACTGGAAATGAAAAGACATCCAATAGTCATTTATCTGAATGATGTAATGTCATTAACTGTCTATACTGTCATATATGAAGTAAAATTTGAAATACATGTTTATTTTAGAATTACCTGTTGTCATTGTTTCTCATCCCCAATATACAACTAAATATGGAAAACCAGTTTCAATTGACTGCAATGTGATATCGTCTAGGTATCCACTTCTAGATGTATTTTGGAAAGAATTTGACAGCGGTATTATCACAAGAATTAACAATGAAACCGCAGGCATAGAAGGTGTTACTAATCCTTCGTTGACAATTAAGCACCCAATGGAAAACAGCACGTACACATGTAAAGCAAGAAATACAATAGGAACTCAAAACAGTACCGAAGTTCAACTGATTGTAATTGGAGGTAATGTAAAATATAAATTATGTTTAAAATATTTCGTTAGGCATCGGATTGTCTTATTCTCCAAAAGCCATTACCTTGCTATATAAATTTTACTCCGAGGTCCAAACACCGCAACAAGATGTTAAGGGTACATGCTTGTTTAGTGCTTTGTGCTTTCTGTAAATGACTCCGATCATTCTTAAATACGGTCTTATTTAAAGTAATATTTTGTTCACTTATGTTTGCGCCTTGTCAAAATACAGGTTTTATGAAGGTATGTGCATTTTTAAAGTGTTTTCGTACTGACCACGCTCTTTTATTTACCTTTTGCTAAAAACCGAAGAAGATTAAAAATAGCCTGTATTCTAGATAGCTAAAATGCGGAAACGAAAAATAATGCAATCACAATGACCGATGCATATTTGGAAGACTTTTTGTACACTTATCAATTGAAAAACGGAGATAACTTGAAAACCGTGATGGTTTTTTCAATTGTCTAAAAGTTGTTCTATATTTGCTAAGCGGAAACATGCCTGCAGGATCAGTGACCTATTAATGGTATGAACAAATCTTAACGTTTGGGTTTTTGGCAAAGACCAAGCAACCTAATAATGCAGTAAAATAAAAATAAAAATCCGAAATTGCAGTTCATAGTAATGCATTATAATTGTTTTTAAGAATCACATTTTTAGTTCATGAATTATTTATGAACAGAGGTTGTCTCATTTTCTTTTGCATGTTTAATTCATGGACTTTTCCAGGTTTTATTATAGCCAGACCTAATGTTTGTGTAAACTTAGAATATGAATTAAATAAGTATATGAAAACTTCTATCCTTTCCTTTAATTTTAATTGTAGTATCATGAAAGGCTCTCATCTATAATAAGGGGATTCAGTTAGTTTTGTGTTGAAATTGCCCTAAAGTTATAGGCGCAGATGCACCCCTTCACCCTGCAAGAAAATACAGTCCATAATCCTGATATAGAAAAAGTGATAACATGTATACAGAGTCAAGGATGTATATACATTTTCTTGATTAAAGCTATCAAACTGGGCAAACCACAGGATTATCTTCCCCTCTTTATGTGTACAAATATCAAAATAATATTAATTAACATGTGTTCCTTGTCCGAAATCGCTTCAAACCAATAGATTCTATTAATACAACAGTTATTCAAGATTAAGTTAAAGAAAGTATTACATTTATAGCTCACTAAGCACTTTAGTTGGATAATAACGGAATACTTCGTTCAGTTCAAAGCAAAAGGTGAGTCAAAGACAAAGCTTCCTAAAATAGAAATAAAAAACAAAATACTTTTTTGACCGTTTATAATTGTTCATATACGTTTAGAAACATTCGTATGCTTAGAAAGAATTTTAAGATCGGCACAACCAATTGTAGATGTCTCGTCTTTTTGATTTTAGGTTTAAATGATCTTTCACAAAAAGCATATGTAAGTGTGCATTCAATGTCTTCAAAATAATTTATTTATTTAAACTTACAATGTAGTAGAATAAAATCTAATTTATTCATTCACCACTTTATGCCTTGTTTAACTGGCTTAATCATTTACTTCTCTTTTCTTTGTTTAACGAATAGGTCCACCTACAGTAACAGTGCAATCTTCGAGATATTCAACGCATGCAAATCATCTTAACAGTACTGAATCATTGCAGTGAATATGCCTAATATTTCTGAAGACTGATGATTGTCCAATAATTTGATCTTCCGTTTTTACGATTTTATCCGATCTACGATTCCGTTTAATTTTGAAATCTAGTTACAAGAGGTTGTTATGGTATCTTTTAAATCATACAAATGTCTATTTGAAAGGCGTTCCAGAAGTCTTCATCGGATCAGTTATTTACACTGTTAAATATGGCCAAGGAGTTACTTTGAATTGTACAGTAGAATCAAGTCCTCCTCATTCGGAAGTTTTTTGGGACAAGAGAAGAAAAATGAATGATGGTATAACCATTATCAGACAAGGTGAATCAGGAACGAGCGCCAGTACCACTAGCATGCCGGCTCTTACAATCAATGCCACAAGAACTACAGATCCAGGACATTATTATTGTGCCGTTAAAAATATGGTAGGAACCGGATTAAGTCAAGAAACAGTTCTGAAAGTTATAGGAGGTAAGGAAAAACATTAACATTAACCACAGCACTGAAGATGAAATATCATCACGGTCTCTTATTCACAATATAGCTCTAGATTTCTGAATATAAACATTGATATGATATATTAAGGTTTCAATCAACTATTTAACTGATGTTCCTTCTCAGCACTCCGTCTTCTTCCATAAATAAAAACTGACCCCCACGAAATAGCACAATAGTGGTGAAAGTGGCGTTAATCACCAATCAATCAATCAATTCATATCAAATTATGTAAAATTTATGTAAGAGAACAAAGCCAGATTCTATAATTTGTAACTTATCTTAATAGAAAAAAAAATCATTTTCATTTATGTAATGAGTGAAAATTAAGTAATAATTATTGCAGTACATGTAATTTATAATGGAGTGTAAACAGACAGAATAGTCATTTCACAACTCTGTATTTGATAAAGCATATGTTTTTAATGGATTTAATACTTATATACAATATTTCAATATTTTGTATTTGAATAATAAACTGGTAAAAGTTTCAACTTTTACAAATATATGTTTAAACTTGTGTTTGAAGGTATTACGGTGAATTCCCATGGGGGTTGATGCATACTTGGTAGGACAGGCCTTCGCTATCGACGCATCCGGTCTAGGTTCTTTTGGAGTTCATGCAATTCCCTCAGCTGTAGTTGGTAGTCCTATTTGTGGTTTATTGGTGAATTCGTGAAGGGCTATACTGGCATTTTAAAGATAAATATAGTTTTGAATATAATAAGGATCACTTGTTTTGACTCCCGGATTAATTCCAAAATGATTGTTGTCATGGCGTTGTCAGTTTATTTTTTACTTATGAGTTTGAATATCACTTTGGTATCATTAGCCTCTCTTTTACTAATACAAAAAACACATTAGACATGCTAGATCGATTTCACATCACACACTATTTCATAGAAGTTGAAATTCATGAAATTATTATTACCATATTTTTAATAAACTACATTATTTTGCAAAATGAAGCCCATTTAAAAGATGGTAGTTTTTTAAGGGACTTCATTTTTAACATGGATACTGGACTCGTATCATGTCAATTTTTCATTTTCCATTTAGACGTAGCTTGAGCATAATATTTAATTAAAATTGGATCCAATCCATGACGCAGAATTCAACATAAAAAATCAAAACTTCAAAGATACAATAAGTATACAAATAAAACTCCTTTCATATCAAAATGAAATGAATGGAATTTTTAAGAAAAAGAAAAACAAGTTACTTTTTATATTTCATGTGTTTGATTCTAAAGGTATTAGTACAAGATTGCAATACATGACATCTGTTAATCTTTTTATTGCAGGTGTTCCACAAGTGCAAATACATTACAGAAATTACAGTTCTATTTATGGGGAACAAATAACACTTCAATGATCTGTGAAATCAGATCCAACTCATTCAAACGTTTATTGGCAGTATTCAAAAGATGGAACAAATCCATGGTATCTGAAAACTAAAGCTACAGTAACACAAGGCATTTCCATACAAAATCCTTCCTTGACTATTGTGTCAACAAACTTCGCTCACACAGGTTATTACACCTGCTACGCTTCAAATGAGATAGGTTATGGAAAAAGCGAAGATACATTTTTAAAAGTCACAGGAGGTAATTATGATTAAGGCTTGACTCTGAATAATGATCTTTGTTGGAATAATTCTTTACACTCCATTGCAATGTGAGGAAAAAAATTTCGGTTAAAACAACAAACAAAGAAAAACAAACCAAAATGAATATGATTTAAAATTTGAACAGGCTATTGTGATAAAATGGAATTCAGCAATTCATGGAATGATCATCATGTAAACCAAAATAAGTAAATGATAATGAAAATGACATTCCTTATTGAAAGCTAAGTCAAATATACTTGACAGATAATGAATATACTATGTTTTCCAATACTACAATTTGAATCAGAACATCTGTGACATATTTAGTGTTAAGATGTCATAAGCAGTCTTAGAAAAAAGTATACCAAATACTGAACTCCCAGGTAAATTCAAATAGGGGAAGTCAATTAAACCAGACGAAATCAAACGCCCGACTATATCAACCGTGGAAACGAATGGAAAACAACTGTAATATTGCTGGTACAGAAAGCATGATATTTTATATTGTCAAAATATAGAAGGTTGAGAAAACAGACAGCAGTACCATTACTACTTGGATAGCAGCGAATGCCGTTGTAGGTTAAAATCTGTTGAAAATTAAATCTATCCTAATTACAGTAAAGACATTATTCTAAGATCGTGCTTCAATATTAAAATGATATCCGCTAAGAATGAATTAGAACAAATGATTGATAACATTAACATGGATCGTATCTTAATTCACTAGCTATATAAACGCACTACTGCATGACTATAACAATAAGGATTTAAATCCCGTTTGTTTTTAAATTTCTTCAGGAACAGCCAAACTTTAAAACCAAATCTTTGTAGCTATGCAAATATTTTGAAAGGCTTCAAGTAAATTTTGAAACGAAATCCCTGTCTTTAGGATTAACGCTTTATACGTAGATAACGTTAATGATATCAAATACGTCACTACAGACTAGTGCATAGCAAACTAATAAAAAATATTCAAATATTTATCGGATTTCCCCTGTTTACACAATATTTAAAATGGGATTAACAAGCGTCTTTGATAACCAGGCGACAGGCAATTTTTTGATTTTATTGTCAATGATGAACGATATTCTTGTCCTTTTCACGAAAGTTTAAAGCACTTGGTATACGACAGAATTTCTTTGTATTGACATTGATCTCGGTATCAAAGGTAAACTTACACAGTGTCATTGTTGAATGATAATTATTTTTCCCTGCCGTATGATGTATCTAACATACAATTACAAATTGAATCTTCGGATTTGTAAAAATGCGATTGAATAGCTAATGGCGACACAAAACCTTATCATACACATACACCCATAGACATGATAGAGTGGAATATAAATACATATTTTATCACGCTTTTTTGACATATCATTGTATTAACTATTTGAGGTTACCAAGTTTAAATACTAATTGATGTTTACCATTATCCTTTATTTTCGATTTTTATTGCACAATTAGTCCAATGTTGAATACGTGTATTTTGGTAGATACGTTTACAATTAAGACTTACTTATGATTACGTTGTTTTTAACCTAAAATATGAGTAAAATAGTGAAAACTGACAATTTGGGTCTAAATTATCTAAAATATCTGAACATAAAGATATGCAATGTTTCTAAGCGTAAACGATATTGCGCAAATATTGTCTTTGAGTTCTATACTACTTAGATTTTTTCGTGCAGATATCCTATTTTCAGACAATATGAATATTTTGGGTTTTCAAAGAAAATGAAAAACCATAAAAATGAACTTTATAAAACAATAAATTAAAAAAAAATAATAATTGATTCATGTCGTGGTCTTTTATAATTGAATACACATTATTGTTTCTGCTCATTGTTGTAATTGGTACAATGTAAAAGCTACGTACAATCATGTTATTTAGACTCCGATGGACACTTTTCTGATATAATTTCTTCTTATTTTTATATGAATGACTCCAAGCGAAGTATCTTAACAGTACTACATTTTGTTCCAGCGCATTTGACTGAAAAAAATGAAGACTCCTCATAATTTCCAACTAATTAACTGTTCAATACATAAGATTAGATCGGATATTGATGTATGAGGCCGTTTCATTTCTAAATCTATTTCTAAGTAAAGTTTCGTGTATCTTTTTTTCTTCTGAATTATGCAAATGTATTTTCAATGGCGTTCCGGAAGTCCATATAGGATCAGTTAATTACACTGTTAAATATGGACAAAGAGTAGCTTTGAATTGTACAGTAGTATCCAGTCCTCATCTTTCAGAAGTTTATTGGGAAAAGAAAGGACAATTTATTGATGGTAAAACTATAATCCGACAAGGTGAAGCGGGAACAAGCGGCAGTACCACGAACATCCCATCACTTACAATCAATACTACAAGAATAACAGATAGAGGCCATTATATTTAAGTCGCTAAAAATATGATAGGAAATGGATTGAGCCAAGAAACAATTCTGGAAGTATTAGGAGGTATGGGAAAACTTTAACGATAAAAAATGCAGATAAAGTATCTGTACGCTTACGTTCGCTAATTCTAAATATGGCTTCTCGCCAGTTTTCTGAAGATAAACGTGTATAGAGAATATAAGTTAGATATCAATCAACTAATAAATTAAATTTCGTTCATTGTTTTTAACATATGTCTTTTATAGCTTTTTTTTAATTTCCTCTTTTGTATCTTCTATCCTTGTTTCTTATGACAAAAAATAATGCTATAAAATATGTTACAAAACAGTTGATAAAAAAGAAATTTAATTCTATTTAACATGTATAATGTATGTAAGTTTATTCTTCAATAATGATTATAATTAAGTAAACATTTGTTTTTGCGGATAAATCATTTGACGTTTACTGAATTGCTCTTTTGTGTAATGAAGAACATAGCAAAAGTATTCAGTTAAAACATTGATCCTCGATGCTCTTAAACATCGTACTTTATTAGGCCTTTTTAACCTTTTTTGATTCTCGAGTCACTGATGAGTTTTTTGTAGACGAAAAACGCGTCTGCCGTACATGAAATATGTAGTGCCAAAATAAAAGTATCAATCAGTAAATTTTGTTATTTGATGAATACATTAACACTGTTTGTTTTTTGCCTTTTTTAAGTTAGATAATTAGATCATTAACAACACTTATTTTACACATATTTTATCACGCTTTTTTGACATATCATTGTATTAACTATTTGAGGTTACCAAGTTTAAATACTAATTGATGTTTACCATTATCCTTTATTTTCGATTTTTATTGCACAATTAGTCCAATGTTGAATACGTGTATTTTGGTAGATACGTTTACAATTAAGACTTACTTATGATTACGTTGTTTTTAACCTAAAATATTAGTAAAATAGTGAAAACTGACAATTTGGGTCTAAATTATCTAAAATATCTGAACATAAAGATATGCAATGTTTCTAAGCGTAAACGATATTGCGCAAATATTGTCTTTGAGTTCTATACTACTTAGATTTTTTCGTGCAGATATCCTATTTTCAGACAATATGAATATTTTGGGTTTTCAAAGAAAATGAAAAACCATAAAAATGAACTTTATAAAACAATAAATTAAAAAAAAATAATAATTGATTCATGTCGTGGTCTTTTATAATTGAATACACATTATTGTTTCTGCTCATTGTTGTAATTGTTACAATGTAAAAGCTACGTACAATCATGTTATTTAGACTCCGATGGACACTTTTCTGATATAATTTTCTTATTTTTATATGAATGACTCCAAGCGAAGTATCTTAACAGTACTACATTTTGTTCCAGCGCATTTGACTGAAAAAAATGAAGACTCCTCATAATTTCCAACTAATTAACTGTTCAATACATAAGATTAAATCATTTGACGTTTACTGAATTGCTCTTTTGTGTAATGAAGATCATAGCAAAAGTATTCAGTTAAAACATTGATCCTCGATGCTCTTAAACATCGTACTTTATTAGGCCTTTTTAACCTTTTTTGATTCTCGAGTCACTGATGAGTTTTTTGCAAATTTTTCTTATCTTGATGAATTCTATCTATGTGCGTTGTGCATGATTAAAACAACAAGAAAACTAAAAGCTATCTCAGATTTATGTAATGGATATACAAAACAACTTCCATACCTACTAAAACATGACATTTCCTTATTTTGAAGTCCACGATTGAAATTTCACTGACCACTTTGTCATAACTATACCGATGACAATTCACTTTTCCATCTTTGATGGGTCTTTTAATACACATTTCTCGATATTCTTGCAGAACATACCGCAGATAATACTATTCTAAAAATAAGACAGTAAAATAAAAAGTGGTATTTTGCATCCACATTTTTATGGTAATATTTATGTTATTAAGTGCCAGTCTGCCTAAGGATCAGGCAGTGACCAAAGCATGATAGTCTCAGATTTTGATGAAAACTTGCATAAATTATCTGAAAAACATGTTATAAAGAAAAAATTTACTTTTCAGACCAATTATATATGGTTGCTATGGAAACAGGGCCATTTGATTTTTCCAAAGGAACAAGTAATGGAGGTAAACATAAAACCCACAGTTTTGCACTATTTCAGTCTCATGAAATCTGCTGTTCATATAAAATCTAGTATTTCTTCATTGAACTGCAACTTTTTCAACTATCAAATATTCTAGAAGCACAGCTGTTTTGAAGAAATTCTATTTCATTCTAGAAATTTTGGTCTCCAGGGACCATAATGTCCCAAAAGCCAAAAAAAGCCTGAAATCAAGTACAAATATTTTTTTATTACTAGAAAAGCACATACACATACATGGTGTTACTTAATATGAAACAAGTAGTGGTCATACTGTCATTATTTCATAAAAGGTCGGTGTTTTTTTCCAAATAATGAGTAACCATAGCAACAAAGTTAAGCCTATAGCAACAAAGTTAAGCCTATAGCAACAAAGCTAAAAAAAAACAAATTGTAACAAATTTATTCAATATTAAAGCCTAATGCATATATATGGAGTAATTATGATTTATTTAAGCTAGTCACGTTTGTGTTGTCAATTGTTCCCATTTTTGCCAGGAAAGTATTACATAGCAACCAAAATAAACAAACTAAAAATTGTGTTTTTTTTTTCACATACAAATATTCTCCAGTGCAAAATCTGACAATTAAGAGATCAGATATCAATCATTTCTATATAAAATTAGTAAATTAAGCAATATCTACATTTCATTAGCAACAACTAAAGCCTCCTAGTAACAAAATAGATTCCTTCCATGCCAATAATTAAAATAACAAAAAATAATAAAATAATATTATTACTCTACCAACATGTAATATTTTTTTTATCTAAAGAGCTGTTTTTAATAAAAATCGAGGTAAAGTCATTATGAATATTGTGAATGGTTCTCATTACCCCCTACTAATAACTGATAAACAGTTGTATGCATACATGTATAACTAATAAAGGGGATATTTACAAAAGTTTCCCATTTTTGGTGTGAGCTTACTTCTTACACCAGATTCCTATTGGTTTGAAACCTATCATTATAGTATCTAATTTTTATTACAACCTGGTTTTTTTTTTAAACAAGCAATTTGCATAAAAAACCATAAATACTCCTTAGCAACAGCAAATTATGCATATTCCACCTTCTTTTTATCAAAATTATAGGTAATTAAGTCTCCCAAACGAAGTTTGGGAAGACTTATTGTTTTTGCTCAGTTCTTATTATTATTATTATTATTCTTCTTCTTCTTCTTCTTCTTCTTCTTCTTCCGCCGCTTTTAAATTTGAACTTGTCCGCACCCGTTCTCCAAAACCGCTTGTCAGATTAACTTAGGGTTTCACAATATGTTAGACTAACATGTCTAGTGGTGCAATCAGGGTTTTGTTTGTGCAATGGGGTTTATAAAGGGGTACTTTGAGGGGCAAAAAGAAAAGAGGGTTTTACTAAAGAACCCTATGGAATTTTATTTTTAAAAATTTTCAAATGATTATAAATTGAAAACCGTTTGTGATAGACACAATCTTTTTAATTGAAAATGTTCTAAATGATAAAGCCCATTAAATGAAATACAGGGTTAGTCCCCAGGGGTCACCCCCACCCCCTGCCATTTAAGAAAGTTCTAATATCTTGTAAGTGGTCAAGATCCCCACCCCTAAACCATATATTTTCTGGTTTGTCATGCTAAGATGGTTCGAATGATATACAGGGTTAGTCCCCAGGGGTCATCCCGACCCCCTGCCATTTGAGAAAGTTCTAATATCTTGTAAATGGTCGAGATCCCCACCCCTAAACCATATATATTCTGGTTTGTCATGATAAAGCACATCAAATGTAATACAGGGTTAGTACCCAGGGGTCACCCCCACCCCCTGCCATTTAAGAAAGTTCTAATATCTTGTAAGTGGTCAAGATCCCCACCCCTAAACCATATATATTCTGGTTTGTCATGCTAAGATGGTTTGAATGATATACAGGGTTAGTCCCCAGGGGTCATCCCGACCCCCTGCCATTTGAGAAAGATCTAATATCTTGTAAATGGTCGAGATCCCCACCCCTAAACCATATATATTCTGGTTTGTCATGATAAAGCACATCAAATGTAATACAGGGTTAGTCCCCAGGGGTCATCCCCACCCCCTGTCATTTAAGAAAGTTCTAATATCTTGTAAGTGGTCAAGATCCCCACCCCTAAACCATATATATTCTGGTTTGTCATGCTAAGATGGTTTGAATGATATACAGGGTAAGTCCCCAGGGGTCATCCCGACCCCCTGCCATTTGAGAAAGTTCTAATATCTTGTAAATGGTCGAGATCCCCACCCCTAAACCATATATATTCTGGTTTGTCATGATAAAGCACATCAAATGAAATACAGGGTTAGTCCCCAGGGGTCACCCCCACCCCCTGCCATTTAAGAAAGTTCTAATATCTTGTAAGTGGTCAAGATCCCCACCCCTAAACCATATATATTCTGGTTTGTCATGCTAAGATGGTTTGAATGATATACAGGGTTAGTCCCCAGGGGTCATCCCGACCCCCTGCCATTTGAGAAAGTTCTAATATCTTGTAAATGGTCGGGATCCCCACCCCTAAACCATATATATTCTGGTTTGTCATGATAAAGCACATCAAATGAAATACAGGGTTAGTCCCCAGGGGTCACCCCCACCCCCTGCCATTTAAGAAAGTTCTAATATCTTGTAAGTGCTCAACATCCTAACCCCTAAACCATATATATTCTGGTTTGTCATGCTAAGATGGTTTGAATGATATACAGGGTTAGTCCCCAGGGGTCATCCCGACCCCCTGCCATTTGAGAAAGTTCTAATATCTTGTAAATGGTCGAGATCCCCACCCCTAAACCATATACATTCCTATTTGTCATGTCACGAACATTTGAATGACGCATACGGTCAGTCCCCAGGGGTCACCCCCACCCCCAATGTTCTAATATCTTGTAAATGGTTGAGATCCCCATCCCTAAACCATATATATTCCTGTTCGTCATGTAATGAACATTTGAATGACGTATAGGGTCAGTCCCCAGGGGTTCCTCCCCACCCCCAATGTTCTAGTATCTTGTAAATGGTCGAGATCCCCACCCCTAAACCATATATATTCTGGTTTGTCATGCCAAGATGATTTGAATGATATACAAGGTTAGTCCCCAGGCATCACTAATGCATATAACTTTACTGGACCAAACCAATTTTCACTGGATGTTGCCCAATGTCAGGCGACCCTGGGAATTACGAATTATGGGAGCTTCGTTTGGGAGACTTCGTAACAGCATCCTGTTACAATCATTTCTTGTTATAAAAATGTTCATACCAATTTTGATGTTAAATGCTTCAATATGGATCCTTTTCTAATTTTTATGAAATTTAGCTATCCCTAGCAACCGGATTTCCTTCCTAGCAACGTAAACTGACTATTTAAAATAATATACAATACATAATTCTACCATATTTTATTAACAATGACACATGTCAGCACAAATATTCTTGTGAATAAAGAAAATGAGCATCCTTGAAAGTTTTTGTTACTCCCTAACATCAGTTTCCCTCCCTAGCAACCACAACTCAAAATATGTGAAATTCACATATTTTCATTCAAATATGACTTTGAAGAAATCTGAGCATGAACATATAACAATTTCATAATATCAGTTATGAGTAATTTTTTGAACTGCTATTAGTATTTGAAAAACTGACCAAAACTAAAAAATTTAACATTGACCTATGAACCTTAAAATGAGGTCGAGGTCAGATGATAACGACTTCACAGACATGTACACCTCACAATTATTCTATACACCAACTATAGTTTAACCTATTGCTTACAGTACTTGAACAACAGACCAAAACACAAAAATTTAACCAATGAACCATGAAAATGAGGTCAAGGTCAGATGAAACCGGCCAGTCTAACATCTACCCCTTACTATCATTCCATACACCACATAAAGTTTACCTACTGCATATAGTATCTGAGAAACAGACCTAATCATGTAACGTAGACCTTGATCACTGATCCATGAAATGAGGTCGAAGTCAGGTGAACCCTGTCTGGTGGACATGAAGACGCTACAAGGAACCCATATACCAAACACAGTTATCCTATTACTCGTCATAAGTGAGAAATTCACATGACAAAAAACATAATTTTTTTTCAAGCAGTCGCTGAACCATTAAAAGTGAGGTCAACGACAATATACATATGACAGACGGAAACTTCGTGACATAAGGTATCTGCATACAAGGTATGATGCATCCAGGTCTTCTACCTTCTGAAATATAAAGCTGTATACAAATAGTTTACGCTGTCGCCGGATAGTAATCCCTATGTCTCTGTACTGTGACTTTCATCGCAGGCGAGACAAAAAATGAGATGTGGTGTGATCAAGAAGACTGCCAATGAGACAACTATCCACCAGACTTAAAACAAAGTGGTAGTAAGCAATTATATTGTTCATTATCCATGTAACAAATATTTTTGTGTCACATTAAGTTTTGAGGTGCCAACTGGAAACATTTTGAACTTTTACCAAATTTTGTTTTCAGGTAAATAGTTTTACCTTATTCATAATCATATTTGGATTCATTAATTAAATCTATAGAATTGATAATAATTTGTTATTACCGGTATATATGATAAATGTTGTTGGTTGCTGTCTGTCGCATATTTTTTTTCGTTCATCATTTTGTCATAAATCAGATCATTGTTTTTTTCTTCATTTGATTGGTTTCATATTTTGTCATGTTGGGGTCATTTATAGCTGATTATACATTATGGGTTTTGCTCATTGTTAAATGCCGTACAGTGACCTATACTAGTAGTAACGAAATGTGGTTCTGCTTAATTTGGACTGTTAGATAGTTACATGTATCTCATTGAGAATAATACCAAATCACCTTAAGTTATTTTATATTGTGTTATATCCTTGTATGCTCTAATTATGTTGGAACAAATTCATGGCAATATATTTTATACTCTGAATGAAATGATTTAAGAGTATCCCATGTCCATGTGCAGTGAAACACACAACATTCTGGTAAAAACCTAGTTTGGAATATATACTTACAAAAATGTATGTCATTATAAACATGCAACATTTTTCAAAAAGAAAACAATAAATTCACAAATTATTGCATTCATTTATTATAGTGTTTTATAAATTATTGACCAAAATAAGAGATTAATTTATGCTAATTCAGGAAAAGCTGCATCCAAATATATTTTTTTGATTTCAGAATCCGAGTTCTTATCATTGTGATACTCAACCAATCTCAACATTGAAATGTTTTTAAAAACCTCTGTCACATACATGCAATTCTTGAATTTACAGTATTCAGATTGTTCAATAGGTGCAAAAATTAGTACACCATATCCGGATGTCGACAATTAATGTCTCTTCAGTGATGTTAGGAATCGAAACGGTATTTGGAAGGCCATATAATTTACCTCAATTTTGGATAGACTCTTGAATTTTGAGGAGTCGAAATAGGATGAACGGATCATATAAACACGGAAGCAAATATAATACAAGCCTAAATGAAAAAAATATGAACAAGTCTAAATTGAAAACAACGTTCAAACCTATAATTGCGTTGGATAAAACCCGCAATTTTTATACGTGTGAATGCAAAACAAAGTTCTTGGTAGAGGGGTCTAAATACAGCACAAACAACATTTTCCAAAAGACCAGAAAAGTGAAAAAACATATTTTAACAAAACACATTGACTAGCAGGTCGAACAACGGATGTTCTAAAACCCTACTGACTGCCATTGGCGATTGCCAAATAAACGGATCACCAGATGTAACAAAATAGATCTTAACTATTAATTTAATACCAAATAGAAAACAATAAACTTGCGGAAAAGATGGTATACCGCAAACAAAAGGTGAAAAAATTAGTACACCATATCCGGATTTCGACAATTAATGTCTTTTCAGTGATGTTAGGAATCGAAACGGTATTTGGAAAGCCATATATTTTACCTCAATTTAGGATAGTCTCTTGAATTTGAAGAGTCGAAATAGGATGAACGGATCATATAAACCCGAAGGCAAATATAATACAAGTCTCAACGAAAAAATATAAAAAAGTCTAAATTGAAAACAAAGTTCAAACCATATATATATATATATATATATATATATATATATCCTATTTCATAAGATAAATTCACCAATTACTTAAAAATGGACCAAAATGCAAAATCATGTTGTAAATCAACATCCGCATACTGACGGGGAAATCTATATGACCTAGCAAGTTGTGGGCGTGGATGATAAAAACACATTTTGTAGCTAAAGTGATTTTCATCTATTTCTTAAATCATAAAATCATGTATAAAAAGATATTTATCCTTAAAATGTGAAACCAGTGGGGATGGGTTGAAAGAAAAAGATAAAAATATATACATTGTACATGTACGTGAATAAATTATTTATAAAAACAAAAACTTCTTTGTAGCTCCAACTTTAGACCAATTTATTTATATGCAAATGACATTAACTTAGAAAAATATTTCCCCTAAGTACTAGCTATGCAGAATATGTTGAAACCCCTGGGGGCTAGAGTTTCAAGGGCTTTGGGTTCGTTTTTTTTTTAGAAGATTAAACAATTATAAAAATGTAATGGTCCTTAGGCTAACCATAAATATGTGTGTGTTTTAAAGTACCAAAAATACTGACCCTATATTTTAAGATTAAAAATGCCTACAGTACACCCGAAAGTTTTTATTGTCATTTTTTTAAAGCACTGATAAAAAACAATATATTCCTCCTATTAAGCCAATAAGGTATGGTTACAAAAATCAACAAATAACAATTTTTTTCTACAATATTAGCTTCCCTAATTTGTTTAAGGCCTATTTAAAAAAATAGTTGTGCCTCCGATAACCTTACCTACGCATAGACATGGACCCTAAACATTTTTGTAAAGTTTGAACGAGCCCTATTTATATTGAGTCAAATTATTTTCACTTTTTAAACCAGTCAAAATCTTTTAAAAAGATAAAACTATTTTCCTACCTATCCAACCTGATTCTTTTTAGCGTGTTAGTCGAAACACAGGTGATATTTTTAGGCCTATGTGCATCATGATGCATGAAACCTTAAACATTTTCTAAAGCATACATGTGAACATTCCGTCGGAAGGACGATAATTTTTTTTTTTTTCAGGGGTCTCCTTCAGTTTAGTACACACTCATATTTTTTGGCATTATCACCAGTTTTTCTCAACACCCTTTATAAAATGCGTGAAAAAAAACCAGTTAACTTCTTATCAATCTAACAGAAAAAAATCTGCCAAAATACAAAATATGAGCCCCTCTTTTTTTATATTCACGTTGAACCTGAACCATTTTTAATTTAAAATAAAATGATGGGGGAGGAGAATGATGTATGTCCAAAATCATCTTTTCAAAATGTAATAATATGTAAATAGTGTACCTGGTCTAATACACCTTATCGCTATTTGTCCGTCATTACTGAACATCACAAAGGTTCCCGTAAACTTTTGACGTCACAATAGAAAATATCTGACGCCACAATGGAAAAGTGATTGACGTCAATAGTTCAAGAGGCGCAGATTCTCTGGTCAAGCGGCGCAGATTTCCAAATAGCGATAAGGTCTATTGGCACAAGAAAAAAAAAAACACACGAGACCGAGATTTACACCTGAAATTAGTTTAGTATCATTGTGATTGTACGGTTCTGGTAATGAAAATTATTTGAAATTGAAATTGGCCGATTTTACATAGAATATATAGTTAAACATATAGGACTTCGAAGAGCCAATACATAATACTGCAAGTGATTTTCTAAAATTTGATTATACAGTTTTATTTTGATTGACTAAAGGTAACATATTTTGTTGACGAGATGAATATTTCAAATATGTCATGTTTTGAAATTTTTAGAATTTGCCTGATTCTTAGACAGACTGGCACTTAAAGTATATATAACTATACAAGAACATTTCGTAATTTTTATAGAATTTAAGAGCACTTTCTGTGATAAATGAATTCTGTTGAAAATATTGTTTGTGTTTTTGTATTTGATGTACTGCCTCATATGTGTTTGTCTTTGTATCATAATCATGTTGAAATATGTTCATAATACTCATGTATCTGTGGTTAGCAAAGCACTTTTGATAAAAATGGAGATAGCTCTATATTTAAGATCCAAGTACAATGGTCTATCTCCCTATACAACTATAACACGAGATTTCTACAGACAACGAGTTTTTGTCACTACACTTTGCTATTTTATTTAGTTTTTTGGCAGATACCATGATGGAGAGAATCTGTTAATTCCATGTTTAAACACGCATTAATATACATAAAACAGCATAACAATTTTTAATGCAAGATCTACACTAAAAATTCCATAAGAGCGATTCAGATTGTTTAAGTGGTTCATTGGCTAAGTTTTTGTGTTTTGTTCTATTTCTCAGATACTAGAAGCAATAATATCACTATGTTTGGAGTATGGCGTGATTGTAAGGTGCACATATCTGTCTGGCTTGTTTCATCTGACGTTGATCTCATTTTCATGGTTCATTGGTAAATGTTAAGTTTTCATGGTTCTGTCAAATTATCAGATACTTTAAGCAATACGTCAACTATATCTTTTGGATGAAATGATTGTATGGTGTACATGTGTGTCTGGCAGGGATCATATCACCTTGACCTCATTTTTATGGTTGATTGGTCAAAGTTTTTTCATGAATATGTCAGTTTCTCGGATACTATAAGCAATTGATCAACTATTTTGGTGTATGGAATGATTGCATGGTGTAAATAAGTTATTGCCTTTAAATGACGATTTTTATCCATTTTATGTGTTTGGCAAATAGACAATAAAGAGAACATGAAAACATTGAAAAAAATATCAACAATAAAGAGATCTAAGTCATGAATGATATTCCAGTCTGTTATGTTGAAAATAAAGATCCGGGTGAGCAACAGAGGAGCATGTTGGGATCTAGTTTTGATGCGGTATGTTCTTCTATACATGATAGGTCAACAATACTTTGTATGCAGATTGATAATGAGTAATATATGTCCATCTGACATGTGCTATATGGCTTCGACATCTATTTCATGCTCCTCATGTCATTTGCCTCTTCTATCTGTACAAAAAACAAAATCATGAAATTTGTTTTGACACCAATTTCTTTATTTCAATCAAGAAAAACAACAATAGAATCACTTATTTTAAAGTTTGACATTGCATATTTTAGTTGTTTTTTTTTGCTTGATGAAATGTAATCTAATCGCGTTATAAATTATACATTTGTATTCAAAATTAAAACATATGAAATCAGAATGAACTTGTTAGAATGTGATTCATCGTGTTTTTTTTTCTATTAAAAATTGCACTTCTAGCCAAGTTAGTTAATTTATATTAAAAAATAATGATATGTGAGGCAGAATCACTGAATGAACAATTAAAACTTAATTCAGCAATTTCAAAATGTCGTAAGGTTTTAAATAATAGAAAGAAGAAAGTGCTAAAAACTTCAACTGATGTTTTTTAAAATTAGAATCTGATGAGAAATGTAGGTTTAAGAGTGCGTAAAATGTCAATTTCAATATTCTTCCAATTTCCGAGGAACATAAATCCCTCAGATATGGCGGATGTATGCACTTAGAATCAATATTGAGATTTGTCGTTAGTAAAGGTGATGACTTTTTGGTACTTGTATTATTAATTCAGGATATTTATTGTCCTCTTTGTGAAGGTGGATTTATGCCCATTCGTTTCTGACAAATAAAGGCAACAGTAGTATACCGCTGTCAAAAAGTCATAAATCGAATAAGCGAAAAAGAATCCAGGTAACAAAACTAAAACCGAGGGAAACACATCAACTGTAAGAGGAAAACAGCGTAACAACAGAAACCCGGAACTGAACTGCAACACAAACAAACGCTAACATACACAGAAACAGACTACTTGATAACAACTGCCATATTCCTGACTTGGTACAGGAAATTTTAAGAAAAAATGGTGGGTAGAACCTGGTTTTTAACAAAACAATAAATGAAAAACAAACATGACAGAGCAATTTATGCCAAACACTGAATTACGGGCTCCTGACTTGGGACAGGCACATATAGAATATGCCTAAGTTAAATATGTTTGCGAGCGTTTAACCATCACATATCTTTTGACAGTAGTGTAATATTGATACAGTGAAATTGGGACCGTTAGTGTTATAACTACTACTCAATCGATACTTCTGCTGGTGGCATGTTAATCCTCGAGGGTATCATCAGCACAGTAGCCAAAACTTTGAATATCATTTTTGTCTAAACTACGACGAAAGTCTCAGTATGCGAGAAATTATAGGGACAACAATCCGGCGGCGATGTAAACTACTAGTATTCGTATAAAGCTTTATATTTCAGAGGATGACCTGGATGCTTCATACCTTGTATGCAGATAACTTATGTTACAAAATTTTTGTCTGTTATATGTCAATTATCCTTGATCTCATTTCATGGTTCAGCGACTGCTTGAAAAAAAATATAGCTTTTTCTCATGTGAATTTCTCACTTGTTATGAGTAATAGGATAACTTTATTTGGGATATGGGTTCCTTGCAACGTCTGCATGTCCATCAAACAGAGTTCACATGACCTTGGCCTCATTATATGAATCGGTGATCAAGATTAAAGTTACGTTATTAGGTTTGTTTCTCAGATTCTATAAGCTTTAGGTCAACTATCTGTCGTGTATGGAATTGTTGTAAGGGGTACATGTCATTATCGAAGATTTCATCTGACCTTGCCCTTATTGTCATGGATTTTTATAATAATGTTCAGTTTATGTGATTCTTGTGAAAAAATCTTTATCTTTAAGACTTGCAACATAAATCAAAGGTCAGTAAAACAGTCGAGATATTTCAGCATGTTCACCCTTGTTTTCAAATATGCAGATAAACATTTTTGTGACTTTCTCTCCGTTTACCGTCCATGTTTAGGACGTTTCAACAGCTCAAATTGAGGTCGAATCCCACTGAATGCAATTATTAAACAATTATTTGTGTACGCAAGACGAAAAGTATAATTACGACCTGTATAACATATTATGGTTGTTTGAAGGTAATGTATTGTGGAGTAAGATACGACTGTAATGAACTAATATCGTATTGGGAGACAAAGTATGTCGACACAACTAATGTCCTTTGTTGGTGTCAACTTTTTTTTTCAAAATGAAATAATACAACCTGAAAAATATATTTTTTTAAAGATCAAAACTGACAAAAGGCATTTGTTATGTTGAATAATTGTCAATCTATTCTGATTTCGATTTGTTTTCAAAATGAAATAATACATTCTAAAAGTTC
Source organism: Mytilus californianus (assembly GCF_021869535.1). Classification (NCBI taxonomy): domain Eukaryota; kingdom Metazoa; phylum Mollusca; class Bivalvia; order Mytilida; family Mytilidae; genus Mytilus; species Mytilus californianus. The sequence continues at coordinate 56,281,260 of NW_026262734.1, forward strand.
ATTGTAGTTACTGAAGGCTGTGAAGTACTCGCTCGTATTCATATCAGATTCTTTCAAATTAATTGTATTCCTTATAATTATAAATCGTTTGCAAGATTGTATTATCAGCTCCAATGCAGCAAAAAATGTCCATTTGATTTACTAAACACAATAATCCTTTTATAACAATTGAACTTAAACGTATAAAACAAATAACATGATAAATGCGACAAATCTATATTAGAGACGTATTATTATGTCTGTACTTGAAGTCACCTCCCGTAAATATATATTTAAAAAAAATTTAAATTCTAAGGAAGATTGCTATCAGTAGTTTTAAAAGTATCTCAGATATCAGATTCGAAGTATGCATCTTTTGTATTTAAATGGTCCCATACTGACGACATTCTTAAGCTTATGACCTACTATAGAATCCAATCTGTCGTAATGAATAGGTGACATATCCAATTATATAGAGTATTACAAGGTTATTTAAAAAATAAATCCCAACCCTGTATATGCCTGACAACTTCATGCAATTATAAATCTATTTACTGTACAAGATAATTTTGAAAACATTCCAAACTGATTAAACTTTGGTTTATACAAAAGAAAACACAAAACAAGATTCCTCCATTAGAAATGTAATAATGAAGCACTATTTATATGCTTGATTTCATGTGACACACATATAGTTATTTAATAAGTGCGGTGACATAAAAAAGAAAAAAAGTCTAAATTTAGAGCTACTGAAATAACATAAATCTCACCATACAACACACGGCTAGAAATTGTGGTCACAATTCCCCATAAAATCAGTTTTCCAAATAGAATATTTTCGTAATTTTGAATCACCTATTTCAAAATTAAATGTCAGCTTAGGTTTTCATTGACAACTAATAAAAAGAAAATGTACTTTTAAATTTTAGACAAAAAACATGTGTTTGTCCATACATGGAAGTATAATATTACCTCCATGATCCAATGGAAAATATTTCGCTGCGACCTTACTACGATCTCAATACGTCTGTATTACGCTTCTACTATGATATTGATACGATTATACTACGATGAGGAAACCAATAAAACTCAGCTTCTACGCACTTGTCGTCCTCAGTACTCTGTTACTACGCACTTGTCGTCCGCAGTACGACCTCATTCACTACGATTCTTCTAGAACCTATGCCACGATAATTGCACGACTTCATTCTGTTGATACTTCTTCTTTTAGCACCACGACCCCTAAGTGTTTTTAATACCTTTAGTGGCATATTTTCGCAAGGAAACTGGTGTGTACAAAGGGAACATCGAGATATTTATAGAGACAAAGAGCGTAGTGACAACGTAGTGGAAACGTAGTAGAGTCGTGGTTCGATCTTAGAAAACATCGCAATGAGATCGTAATGCTATCGGAAAGGTCTAGGGTAGAAGCGTGCAAAGATCGTGTAAGTCATAGTGGTAAGGTCTTATTAAATTTATTAGACGTAGCAAGAGCGTGATAAGATCGTAACTAGAATGTGTTACTGTCGTGGCGGAATCGAAGCAGGATCTTATCCGGATCATAGCAAGATCGTGGTATGAACACGAAAACTATAAAATATTGAATATTCAAGACGGCCATACCTCGATCTGATCTTATTATTTTTTTTATAGATCGTAGTGGATCTTGATGGTCTTGGTCTAGTGTGATGGGGCTTTAGTGTGGCGTTCACACAGTGCCGATTATGGCTCCCGTTTGAAATCAGACAGCGCTAAGACACGGAAAGTGAAAAAGTCGGATTACAATACTTAATGATCTGAATTGTCCTATCATTGTCTGAACGCAGTAGTATACGTTCGCAACAGATTCCTACGGATCGGGAATGGACTCGAGAGGTCGACCAAGTACCCCTGATAGTTAGGTGCGTCCCGTAATGTGGGGAAACTCAGCTGATGTTGTCTAGTCAGATTACAATCGTGAATATGTCGTGACAGGTTTTTTTTTTATTTGCCGATTGAGTCCAGATTGCCCAGATCTTGCCGAGTGTGAACCGTCTTTGTCGAAATCGTTCCGGAACAGTCCCGTTATTAATACGAAATTCAGCAATAATACCCACGTCAGAGTCCCGACAATTACAGGACACGCTACGAGTCCAGACAAAGCCGTGTGCAAACGGTACAGCAGACTGTGATAGGACTGCGTCCTGACAGTACCTGATAATCCCGAATATGACGACAGTTTTCTAACGGTTATATTCTGTCAGCGTCGGTTCACTGTCTGTTCACTCTCTGATCTCTGTCGGATCGCATTCGGCAGAATCGGGACGCTGTCGGGACAGATTCGGTCGTTTTTTTACCATGTGAAAGATACAAATTGGATGAGAATCGGATTAAGAACGGGATAATCGGGACAAATTCGGACGGAAACGGCTGAATTAGGACGTTTCCTGGATTATATCTAATTGTTGTCATGATTAAATAAATGTTTTTACAAATTTTAATTAAAGTTTGAATTTCTAGCCACCATTCACAGGATCTTGATCAGACTTTTGACAAATTTCAATCGGGAAAAAGTAAAATCACGAAAATACTGAACACTGAGGAAAATTCAAAACGGAAAGTCCCCAATCAAATGGCAAAATCAAAAGCTCAGACACATCGAACGAATGGATAACATCTGTCATATTTCTGACTTGGTACAGGCATTTTCTTATGTGGAATGGTCCTATCAAGGACGACTGTAAATATCGTGACTGTGTGACCCCGGATTAATACGGAACTTGATGACTCTTCTCACGTTTTTTATACGCCCGTTTACGAAACTTTATCATGAAACTTTGGTCACTTGTTTATATCTATTGGAATCAGCTCACTTTTATTTTTTTTTTTATAAATTTCTGATATGATATTGCGGAGTTCTGGAACTTTTTTAGTTGAAAAAATGTCGAAAAATAGGCGTATCATGCGCGCACGGCTGGTCTCTTTATTAACTTTTATTTGGCAAGTCATATTTTAATTAACTACATTTTTGCTATTAAGTTTTCCATTTTAATGTTGTTATGTATAAACAAAGTTTTTATTAATTTTATTTTAGTATTGTAGTTTTAAGTGTCCCAGAAAAGTAAAAGGTTTACAAGTATTATTTGTCAAAAAAAACTTGTCAAAAATGGTTAATATTTGGAATGTGTAGACCACAAACAATCTCTGATAATGACTTTATTGATGACTTTACTAAGACCCATGATGGTACATCTGTAAAATAGGATAATATGATTTTTCTAGGTGATTTAAAATATGGCTTATAATTAATGGATACATATACACTTTTTAACAAAGTTTGTAATATTTGCGAAAATTAAAAACATTATGAAAGTTGCAACTTGTTTTACAAAAGATATAAAACCTACTGTAACAATGAATGATGTCAACTCAACAAACAGACCGACAAAATTACTTCAAAATACCACACATTTTAACTGTGGAACGAGTGAAAGGATATCATTGCTGTATAATGAAACCTGATGTTCCACCAACTATAAAAAATCTTTCAAAACATAAAAAACCTATAAACGAGAGAAATTATCTAGGATATTCAAATTTCAAAACAATTGCAGATAATGTGGACAATGTTGATGTGGCTAACACTATTTTCACATTAAACTAATGAGTATAGTTGACAACCACATACCAGTAAAAAATAAAGAAAACTGTACACAAACCAGCACCATTTATGAATATACAATTAAAACATGCAGTCTACAAGAACCAAATGCTACACAACAAATACTTACATGTGAGACCAAAGAAACACTGGAAGACATATCGTTAAAACAAACATGGTTAGAAAACATAGACGACAATCTAGAAGAAATGATCATATAGCGCGATGCACTAGCGGACTAAAACAAATAGATCAAACCGTTTTTAACGAACAAAGGTAGTCATTTTGACAACAATATTGTGTTATGCAATGCTCATAAAATAATAAAGGACCTATCAAATGTTGCAGAAATTTGATAGTTGTGAGGTAGATCGAATCATTAAAGCCATTAGATATAATTAAGGTATTTCCCCTACGTGAGGAAAGACATTACTGGTTTTCTAATTTAAGGTCGTTCCACTACGTTCGGAAAGACCTTATTGTCTTTCTAATGTTTTTTTCTTGTCTTCTTTTTTGACATGCTCTCCTCCCTGTTTCTTTTGAGGTTATCATGACCAAACATGGATCATCGATAGACCTCATTATCAAGTTTAACCATATGAGATACCACGACCGCATTTGGACAAAAGGTAGATCTCATTTGAGAGGTATATCTCATTCAAATAATTCTTTTATTTGTATATATCTTAATAATTTTAACAGATAGAATCGATCTGAAAATGGCAACATGTACAGGAACAGATGACAATGTTAATGAACATTAACAATTATTTTGTTATCTCTCCTTATCAGAGTTATATCCCTTGAAATATTATATATAATTTTTGGAAAATTATATTTCGATAACCGGAAGTTATTGAGACATTGGACCTTCACCAATAATTCTAAATTCATGTTACCTTTTATTTGCACACAAGGACAAGGTCATAGAGTGCAAAAAAAAAGTGTACGCTTGAATTTCAAGCTTGAATGTTTAGAAAATGATAAGAGATAGCTGCATATACACAGCGTATAAAATGATCCTTTCGAATAGCTTTACATTTTATACATAAGACCCAGAACTGTCCGACCAAATACGAGATGATTCTTTAAAGTAAAGTTGTATATCTTTGAAACGGTAACATATATCAATCTTCTATAAACTGCACAAATTATCAGTATTTTAAGACCTTCAATCTGAGGTCAATCATGAATGTCAAGTTCATTATGAGGATATATCACTTGGACTTTCAAAAGGTACTATAACTTTATAGAACCTTTTCAAAGGTCAAGTGTGATGATTTGAATGGTGGTTGTTTGGTATTACATCATATATTAAATTATTCATTGAGCCCTACTTAGCTAAGGAATTGCCTCATTTGTTTTTTTGACAGTTTTGTACTGCATTTGCAGATTGTCTTACACTTTGCAAATTTGAGATATCTGTTTTAGAGATATTGTAGTTTAAAATATTTGAGGGGCACATATGTCTGAATTAACAACAGCTAGCCACGTATTTTCTTTTATAATTTAACATGCTTGTCTTAATAAAAAAAAACATTTGATGATAAACAAAGAAAAAACAAGATGGAAATTTTCAAGTTTTTCATTGACTTTGTGAGTTTCATAAGTTCTGTTCATAAAATTAATATTGCATTAATTTTTTGGACTTTGCCAAATTAGGTCATGTGACATTTGAAATTAAACATCCAAATGAGTTCTATTCAATAAAAAAATATTTAACCCCCCTTTTCACCAGAAAAAGAGGATAGGGGTATTAAGGGCAAAATTATAACTTTTAAGATTGTAAGGTCGCATATCAAATGAAAGTCCATATAGCGTACGCTTCTAATATCAAACTTCTGTCCCCTAAAAATGGGTTGGGTGTTGTCATTTAGTGTTATACTTGAGCTGCATAAGAAGGTAGCGTTAGTGCATATAAAATCAAAATCTAACTTACCAGATAGTGGTGTTGTTACATACTAAATGAATAGTCATCAAGTCTACATTACAAATATCATACTGTTGATCTAAAACATGTAGGTCGATAGAGTCATTAAGTGCGAAAAGTGAAAGGTTAAGAAGGTATGCATGTCGCATATCAAATGAAAGGTCGTAAATAGTGCATTACATATATCAGAACCTTTCAATTGTTTTACAAACAATTGAGAAACTAGTTTGATATTCATCTTTTACTTTTTGTGCCACTAACTATAAGTGTTACTGTTTTCAAATGTTACAGATATTTCGTTAAACTTTCTATTAAGGTGATCACATGGACAGTAGCTCAACTTCTACACCAGAGGTATCCCAAGATTCAAAGAAATTGATTTTTTCCCCTCCAAATGTTTTTTTTATTATTAGCGATTATAAGAAATCCTTCAGTTTCTTGAGAATTTCATTATTCCAATATATTACAACCAAAAACAAATCTAGTGCACTGAAAAATATTAAAAACTTACTATCGCAGGATGTGTACCCTTGTCAAGTAGTTAACCGCATTTGTGACAAGACTGTCATAACTGCATCGACTTTTAAACTGCACAAAGTCCGAAAGACGCTAGGAACTTATACATATAACCTATGTTATAATTTGCACCAATAATTAGTTAATTCTTTCGGGTAGCGCATGCAATTGCAAGAAATGACTCCACCTCGCAAAGTAACCAAAACGGCTTCCTAATTTCTATAACATATAACAGATTGGCAAACTGTCATATTGATGAATCTTTTCAATTTGCAAGAAAGGTCGTCGCTTTTATAAATGATCAAAAAGTATACTGAACAGCGTAAACTCTTGCCCTTAAGATATTGCTTATAAAACTTGCAACTTACTGAGACACCACGTCTCTGGTAAATCCAGTACCTAATGAACCCATGCAAAGGAAAGACAACATTTACTTCAAGCATCCTTACAGAATTGATTCATATCTAGGTAAACCACCTATATCTCTGCTAAAATAAGAATGGATTAAAATTTGGATTGCCAATTATATTCCAAGTTTCAATGTATTTTTTGATTTTTTGCAAGTTTTCTTCTCAGTCTCTCAATCTAATTAAAATACAGATCCTGTGTTCAGGCTTTGCTTGTAAGCAAGGAGTTGACACGGATCTGTATTTTAACCACGTTAAGAATGTCTTTAATTGGTACACAATGGTAAATTAATTACACAAAATAATAGAGATAAAACACAATTTTATATTTTCTCTTGCCACACCCTATGGCGTGTTCATTGTTCTTGTATAGATTTTAAGAATATTTTTTAACGAGCTTCTTTAAAGATCTTCATAGAGTTGACAATAGAAATGGGGAATGTGTCAATGAGACAAGTTGATATATATAAACACCATACAATGGTGCCAATGGAACGTCACTACCTAAAAACGTATAATTAACAATAGGAAATGAAAAATCATAGCTTTCATCGTAAATTTTAGTATTAAGCTAATCGTTAAAGATATAAATATCAAGATCAAGGAAAGGGCATTGTTCATTGTTAGTATAAATTTTATATAAAGTAAATTCAACAGGATTAATCTCTTTAGTGTACATACTGAAGTCGTCATTATAGAGAGCCAAAATAGCATCCAAATATCTAAAAGCGTTATAAATGTTTAGTATCAGATGTTTTTTAGATGGATATTTGCTGATTTTAGGCATACATTGTGATTCGTAACGATACAGTACTAAAACCTGCATTAACAAAAACAAAACGTTTCAAATTTTTTGAAGTCTGTATCCGCAACTTTCCTGTTAAATAATGTTTCTCATGGAAACTAATATGAAACAGTGTTTCTCATCTCATATGCTATTGACATTTCACAAACAGAACTAAAAGAGAAAAATTACAATTTAAACTGGGGACAGATATTTCATATTTCAGCAAGGGATACAGGCGTGATACAGTCAAAACTTGTTTGTTCGATGGTGTGTCGATTATAAATACTTTCTGGCTCTCACTAATACTTCCGATTTCAATTGATTCATAAACCTGTTAGAAGTGTAGTATCTTTTTAATTGAGTGTCAGTACCGAAAGTTGTGCATCCTTAGCTTGCCGTCTATAGTAAAGCAAATAAACATTTTGAAAAGGGTTTTCAAATTAGAAGTCGTCTATCCAATATTTTATTTCTTTGTTCCAAGTTGGTTGTCTTCCTGTTGATAGCTGGACTCTGCAGTTTTCCATTGCATTGCGTGTTTTACTTTACTTTTACCATATATGGTCTAGAATGAAGGCAACAGTAGTATACCGCTGTTCGAAATTCATAAATCGACTGAGAAAAAAACAAATCCGGGTTACAAACTAAAACTGAGACTGGGAAACACATCATATATAAGAGGAGAACTACGACACAACAGAAACACAACGATAAAATGTAACACACACAAAAACGAACTATAATATAACAATGGCCATTTTCCTGACTTGGTACAGGACATTTTAAGAAAAAAATGGTGGGTTGAACCTGGTTTTGTGGCTAGCTAAACCTCCCGCTTTTATGGCAATGATAAATATAACATTAAAATGACAAAATTACATGACAGGACTACAAAACAAATAAATGGGAGAACATATAGGACAGAGAAACATACGAATAATAGCTAACAAGGTACCAGGTTTAAAATTTAATACGCAAGACGCGCGTTTCGTCCACACAATACTAACAAGTTCTTAATTTCCTGTCCTCTGTTTAACAAAAATAAATATATCACAAAAGAATTAAAAATGGTTTGATTTATTTTTTAAGCCCCATCCTATCCAGAAATGTCAAAAAGAAATATATCATGACCTTAACTACATCATTTTGACAATTTATTTAGCATTATTTCACACCTCGCATATACATGTAAATATCAGGTAGACAGATATTAGGGTGGTATTGAAAATCAGGAATCAATCCAGACATGCTATTAAATAGAAGCAGAAATCCCATAGAAAATGGAGGAAGCAACAACATAAACCCCATAAAACATTAAACCGGGATGAACTACAAAGCCCGGTAAGAATTAAAAATGGCAGAAGGAATAAAGATAATAATCAGATTAAAAATCAAAAGGTTTTTCCACGGATTACACAATCTAAATTGTTTGGCTTTCTGCCATGTGCGGGATTCGAACGAGTTAGTGAGTCCAACCAAGTTAACAATTTCAAACTCCTACTCAGTATGTCGGTCTTGTTAAAAGCAGGGATTCTATTAACCTTCCATTTATATAACCAGGGCAACTAGATATTAGAGCCAAGCCGTCGGCATCTTTTGTTTTCTTTTTTAAATTAAATTATGCTCATTGTTTATAAGATGTTATACAGTATACACATTTAGTTTGTTCTATACCTTATGCATATGCTTGACCATTTTTAAGACAAAAAGTTGATAACTTTCAGAAAAGGAGACTTAATTTGTGCGTTAATAAGGCAGCAACCCGACGACACAATAATGTTTTCTTACAAAAAGGGATGTTTCTGTGGAATTTAAGTTAATTTCAACCTTTCATCACCCTTTTACAGTTGTATCAATTATTTTTAAAAATCGACCTAAAATGCTTTTTTTTCTATAATAACTTTGTCAATATCATTTATATCGACGAGTTTTTACAGAGGAGATAAATTACCAACACTTTAACAATTGTTTCAAAGATGTTTGAGAAACAACAGGTTTACCTTAAATGTATTTTATTTGGAAAATGCAGCAAAAAGAATACAACATAAATAAAGCAAATCTAGAAAAACGCTCCTCCTACATGTATATGCAGTAAATTACAATATATATATATTTTTCATAGGTTTGAACGTTGTTTTCAATTTAGACTTGTGTTGGATAAAAACCGCAATTTTTATACGTGTGCATGCAAAATAAATTTCTTGGTAGAGGGGTCTAAATACAGCACAAACAAAATTTTCCAAAAGACCAAAAAAAGTGAAAAAGTATATTTTAACAAAACGCATTTGACTAACAGGTCGAACAACAAATGTTCTTAAACCCTGCTGACTGCCATTAGCGATTGCCAAATAAACGGATCACAAGATGTAACAAATGGATCTTCATAATAATTTAATACCAAACAGAAAACAATAAACTTGCGGAAAAGATAGTATACCGCAAACAAAAAGTGCAAAAATTTTTAGTACACCATATCCGGATTTCGACAATTAATGTCTATTCAGTGATATATATATATATAATAGCAAAACTGTGTAACAATTTAAAACAAAAACTAATATTCCACAGTCTTAAAATCTTTGTATTAGTTAAAAAGGTTCAAAACACAAAATGTGTATCAAAACAGTGGCGACCATGTTGGACATATTTTTTATTTTTAATTCCGATTACACAAGATACTGTGTAGGATTTATGGAAGGTATTAAAATTTTGTCAGTTAATTGCCATGATTTAGGCGATATTGGTAAAAGGAGAGATATTTTTTGTTACTTAAAAGATAAGAATTGTAATATATATTGTTTAAAAGTATTAGAAATTATGGATTATCAAAGTATAGTTGACCCATACAGAGACCTATATCCAGATATAAGACGCTATACTTGGAGAAAAAAGTCACCACTGAAACAGTCAAGGCTTGACTTCTTTCTCATATCTGATGTGTTATTACCTTCATTAAAAGGTTCATATATATAATCAAGCTATCGATCAGATCACTCCATCATAGTTTTACAGTTAGTATTTAGTAGTTAATGAATTCAAAAGGGAAAAAGGACTCTGCAAGTTTAATAACTCATTGCTCTTTGACCAAGAACATTTAGACAATATAAATATAAAAAATGAAGATATAAAATATCAGTATTCTGCTCAAACACTTTCAGAAATTCAGATCATTATGAATTCAGATTTTTTGTTAAGTATAGATGATTAATTTATTTTTGGAAACCTTGTTAATGGAAATAAGAGGTAACACTATAGCATTTAGTAGTAACAATAACTAGAATATAGGGACAAAGTAGAAAATCTTACAAAAGAGATTCAAAGGACAGAAGAAAATATTATTAGCAATACTGACTTCTAGAGTATTGAGGAAAAAAACAAGTACTTGAAGGCATTAGAGGGAAAAATTAAGAGGGAGTGTGCTCAGATCCAAGGCAATATGGATCTCAGAAGGTGAAAAACCTAGTGAATATTTTTGTTATTTAGAATCTAGAAACTTTACGAATACAAGTATCTATAAAGTACATAAAATGATGGAGAAATTATTAGTAATCAAAAAGATATTCTCAAAGAGGTTAAATTTTTTTTATCAAAAGTTGTACTCTAAAAGAAATATTGTTACAGATAAGATTAAGAATTTTGATACTGATTTCGATAAATACAATGTTTTACAAATTAACAAATGAGGAGTCAAATAAACTAGAGGGTCCAATCTGTCAACATGAGGCATCAAATGTTTTAAAAGCAATGCAAAATGATAAAAGAACAGGATCATGAGTTTTACAGCTGAATTTTTCAAAGTTTTCTGTGGAAAAAATGGTTCGTTTGTTGTAAGATCTCTCAAATATGGTTTCGAAAAAGGTCAACTCTCTGTTACGCAGAGACAAGGTAAAATCACATGTCTACCTAACGGTGACAAACCTCGACAGTTTCTAAGAAACTGGAGGCCAGTTACTCTCCTAAATTGTTTTTATAAAATTGTTAATCAATTTAAACAAGTCTTGGGAAATTTAATTGATCTTGATCAATCTGGTTTTGTTCTAGGTCGATTTATAGGAGAAAACACAAGATTGTTATATGACTTGAAGCCAATTGCAGAATAAAATAAACATACCAAGACTTCTCCTATTTGTCGACTTTGAAAAAGCTTCCGATTCATTATCATGGGAAGCATGAAAAATTTTCAATTTTGGACAATATATCCGAAATTGGGTGGGAATTATCTACTCTAATATTCATTCAGCTGTAAACCAAGGGGGTAATTTATCAGATGTTTTAACATAGAACGGGGTTGTAGACAAGGCGATACGCTTTCTCTTTATTTATTTATATTGTGTGCTGAAATACTTGCTATTAAGCTTTGTAACAATAAAAAAATTAGAGGCTTAAAATCTGTTAGTATTGATAACAAATTGTCTCAATTTGCTGATGATACTGCTATTATTTTAGATGGATCAGAAGAATCTCTAATGGAAAGCATGAAAGACCTTAATTATTTTCGGGAAATCTCAGGTTTAAAAATTAACTACAGTAAAACCCAGGTTGTATGGATTGGCAGTATGAAATACAGCCAGAATGTACTTTGTTCTTGATTAAACTTATCGTAGGGTAAAAGTAATTTTTCGTATCTTGGAATAGATTTGATGTAGATGATACGATTAAATTATGACAAAAAAATATTCAACATTGAATCTCTTTTAAAGCAGTACAGCAAATGAAACTTAACTCCAATAGGGCGTATTAAAGTGGTTAAAACATTGGCATTGCCAAAGCTAATCCATCTATTTTCATCAAATCCGGACATCAGAATTATTCAAAAAATTGATAACTTGTTTTTTTGATTTGTTTGACAAAAACCTGTTGGTAAAGTTATGAGAGAAACATTAGTGAAAGATTATTTTGAAGGGGGTCTGAAAATGATTAGTTTGAAACCTTTCATAAATTCACTGAAATCTACATGGTTTAGAAGGTTGATCAATAATTAAAAATTACAGGAAATTATTGTTTTCCACGGGATTTATTTTGAGTTACTAGAAAATACAGGTGTCAAAAACATAGCAAACAGTATTACTGTATGAACAAATCAATTTTGGAAAGATGTTTTGAGTGTCTGGGAAGAAATTATTGCTTTAAATATTGAATATACATGGGAATATTTTTGGATTATACCTTTATGGTTTAATGAGAAAATAAAATAGAAAATGATGTTGTTTTTTACAACGAATGGTATGACAAAGGTGTAAACGATTTATTAGATGAAACTGGAGAAAGTTTTTCCCTTACCATATTCCAGGAGATGTATCACATACGTACAGACTTCCGGAAATATTATGGCTTAACCAAATGTGTTAAACAGAATTTCAGAAATTTTGTTAAAAATTCTACATCTCAAATTAAGAATTGTTACCCATTTTTTTTAACATGATAAAGGTTCTAAAGAAATGTACTTCATACTGGAAAATAATCTTACTCAACCTACAAATAAAAAGAAAATTATGGAAAAGTTTGGTGTCACTTATGATGAAATGAAACTCATTTATAAACTTCTATTTAAAATTACAACAAATAGTAGATAACAGTGGTTCCAATACAGGATAAACCACTTAGTTTGACTACCAATTATTTCCTGCAAAAGATAAAACTTGTACAAACCCCTCGTTGTACTTTTTGTAATATACAACCAGAAACCATTATACACATATCGTGAAATGTGAAAAAGTATAAATTCTGTTGGAAAATTTTGATACATGGACTTCATATACAGTACACATACCAAACACTTAACTATAATTGTAAGACTTTTGTATTTGGTATTTTTGATGTTGGAAATTGTATTGTACAAGATAAGATATTGCTTTGTATAATATTATATCTATTCGAGTCGATGCTTGAAAAAAGTTTTATCACTACATACACTCAAACAAAAGTTAAATGATCTGTACTGTACTGAAAAACTGTAGCTTTTTATAAACAAAAACAAGAACAGTTTGAGAGAGAATAGAATGCTGGCATTTTCTGTGTTTATACTGAAGAACAATCACACAAATACATGAGACTTTTGTTGGTTTTTTTTAAATTTGCTAATGAAACCTATAAATCTGGCTAATTACTTTCCATCTGCCTTGACTCAAGTATCATATAAATGCAGTGATATATAGAGCAAACCATTGATGACCAATTTTCCTCTTTCTTTTTTTTCCTACAAATTTTACACTTGTGTTTTTGATTTTTCCACAATTTTTCTTTTCTTTCAATTTCTTATTCCATTTTTTTTTTCATCTTCAAAATTTTACTATAAAAATAAAACAAAACATAGACAAATCAGTTTGCAGCAGAAAACTCAAACTGTTCTCAAGAAAATAGTAATTGTAAGAATTGCTAAAATTAATTTTGGAAATCTCTCGTTTGTATCCCAAAAAAAAAGCAAGGTATGTTCATAACATGGAAATGCCATATAGATCAATACAAATTTCACCGGGAACCTCTGCTCTTATTAGAACTTTTAATTACAACACTTTGTAGATAGTTCTTCCTTTTTGTTCCTATATGCTAGCATTGTATTTAGATCTTAATCAAGTCAATCGGTATAAGCTACTCCTCATATAACAGGATCCATTATATTCGTCAAGGAAGCAATGGAGCCTTGTTATCAAGCACCACAACGACAAGAAGCGAAAAATACGATATCAATTAAAACAACAAATCTCTGCGCATCTACATCTAAGCTTGTTGGTATTGCTACACCCATATTAACAGTTATAGAAGTATCGACACGACCTTCGTTCTTATTTTCAATATCAAATTTATACCAAATTTAAACAAAACAAAATGGCTAAAATCAAATGCTTACAAAAAGAGCAAACAATGTCAAAACTAAAAGGACGATTATCGATACCTAAAGCAAACTTAGAACAAAATATTCTTCAATCCATACTTTAAATACTGTCTTATTATGTTGGTTTTGAAGAAATGATTGTAAAAACAATATTTTATTGTACACAAGCAAACTATAAAACTGATATTTACATTAAAAGGGGTAATATCTAGTTACAAAACTTAATAGAAAATAATAGAAGAATGTGTCTAAGGACACATGTCCCCGCTCAAGCTTGGTGAATTTCAAAGTTAAAAAGGCATAAATCTATAACGGTTAATGACGTAGTGCCCCAATTCGAACTCTGTCTGCGTGTTTTGGTCTATACGATTGTGTAAGAGGTTTATAAAATTTTGATGATGCAAACTTAGGTTAAAGTGCGAAATCGAAAATGAAACAATTCTCCACGTTATAAAGGTCATTAAACTAGAACAGTAAGTGACTCGCTGGCAAGATTCCAACTCTGTCTGCAAATTTTGGTTATATGCATTGTGCATGAGTTTCTAGGCAAACTTAAGTAAGAGTACGGAAACGAAACAATTTGCAATTTTCAAAGTTATGAAGGGGCATAAATTTAGAACTGTAAGTGACTCACAGCCCAAATTTGAACTCTGACTGCGAGTCCTGATTCTTGAATTGTGTTTAAGTTTAAGTTTAAGTTAAATGAGGTTAACTTAAGCTAGAGTCCGGAAACAAAAATGGGATGGACGGACGGATGGATGGCAGGACGGAATGACAGACGGAAAGACGTGCGGACGAAAAGACGGAATGTCTCTTAGGTAACACTTAATGCCTCCGTTGCCTACGGCGGGGTGGATATATCATAAAAATAGCAATATAAACAACAGATAAGTAAAACTATTAAAGACAGTGCAAGAATATTAAAACGTTCACATGTATAAATTGAAGATGTCCATTTTCAATATGTTTCATATGGAATCTCATAAGAGTGCACCTCAGCATTTGTTGTAGAAAGGGTTTCATATTGGTGATCACTTTTCATTTGTGTCTCACTGTTTTCACTGTTTGATGCAGATGATCTGTCATCAAGACCTTCTAGTTCACTTGTGTTATCTCTATGTTTACCAGTGACGCCTAATTCAAGGTTGATGTAATTTTGGCAGGGGACAAGGTACGAATCATCAGAAGACGACCACGGGGAAGAATTGTCGGTTCCAGATATATTTATCGCGGCACCATTAAGGCTTATTTCTTGTTCATTGTTAATCCCGTCATCAGCATTGTTGATAGCACTTGTTGACTACATTATTGCGATTGTTTTATGGTATTAGTGTCTCAAGTGGTAAGTTGCCTAATGTAAGCTCTGGTCTACCATTAATATCATAACATACGCTGTCTATTACATCATAATGAGCTCCACGAGTACCCTGTGTTGTTTCATTTCCTTGTTATGTGTTATTTCTAGAAGTAAATTTATACTTGTACATTTAACAATATAACAGTTACTTTTGATTGAGGTATAGATATATGAAGATGTTGTATGAGTGCCAATGAGACAACTCTCCATCCAAGTAACAATTTATAAAAGTAAACCATTATAGGTCAAGGTACAGCCATGAACACGGAGCATTGGCTCACACCGAACAGCAAGCTATAAAGGGCCCCAAAAAATTACTAGTGTAAAACCATTCAAACGGGAAAACCAACAGTCTAATCTATATAAAAACGAGAAACGAGAAACACGTATGAACTACATAAACAGACGACAACTACTGTACATCAGATTGCTGACTTAGGACAGGTACAAACATTTGGAGCGGGATTGAACGTTTTAATGGTACCAAACCTTCTCCCTTTTCTGAAACAATAGTATAACATCACAACATAGAAAGACACACTATAAAATATCAATTGGAAGGCTTAACCTAATCAAAAAACGTAAATTAACACACAATGAATGAATACATTTGATCTGTGATACCTGAATGCAAATATATAGTTAATAAAGATTATAAGGGATAAATAAATAAGGTCAAAAGTAAATACACAGGTTTAAACAAAGTTAAAGTATGATACCACTGTGAAAAGTTAAACTATATTAAGGAAATCATCACTTTTGAAAAAACCTGCGTCATATTATACACAGATAAATGAAAATAATTTTGTTGTTAAGTAAACTTCTTCTTCTGTGTGTATAAAATCTTCCGTTTAGAAATACCAAGAAATTTTTTTAATATCAATAAAACTAATTTACCACTTGGTAAATATGGGGTTAATATCAACAATAAAAGTATACAATAAGTGCTAGATAAAACTTCCTGTACAGGTGCAAGAACCAGTATTGAAGGAGAAATGAAAGAATTGAAAATTTGTAGCAATACCAAATAATCAAAGCTGGTATATAGACAAGATCCATGTTAACATTAAATATCAAAAAAGCATTACAAATAGTATCAACAGGTCAAATTAAAAAGAAAGTACGATTTGAGAGTACTCGCAGCTACTGACAGCTAGTTGAAAGCCAAAACAATTAATAATAAAATATCATGCATCAGAGACTGAAATCAACTAAAACACATCCCAGGGATTTAGTATTTTAACGTCATGAACAGTGAAAGAAGACATGACTTGTGCAATGCAAAAAATAAATGTATCGACAGGTAGTAGGATAGTTAGGAGTGACTTCTTTATAGATAAAAATGAACGTGTGTGTGTCTCTATACATCCCGTATGAAAAGAAAATGCAAATTTAGTTATGTATGTTTACTCTTTTATTAAACTCACTAAATCTTCAGACGTATTATGATCTACATCCGTAACCTGTAGAATAAGAAGCTTTTCGTAGACTTTTTTTGCAAAACTTGTTTTTTCCCAATAATCCAGACTTTAGAAATGTAGTATGTTCAACTAGAAAATAATCAATCAATATTCTGCATTTTCTTTTTTAAATAGCCATATAAAAAGGTATTGAACTGAAAATGAAAACGGCAGACAAAATAACAATATTTTGAAAAATGTCATAAGTGTTACTTCTTATACTATAAACTATGCTATAATGTTAATGAACCTGAAGTTTTAATGTATAGCCAAGACCAAAGTTGAAGTGGTAGCAAAATATGAATAAAGAGTTGATCTTTTAATAAGCGAACTGCCTAAATATTACTTTATTTTCGAATAAGTAGTAGTAAAATTCAATAAAGAATAAGTATTGACATTAAAAGGCCTCCGAAAAAAAAATGTTGAGATCCCCGAGCCCCTTTTTGAAAGGAAAGTACAGAAAATAGTATTTGCATAATCCTTTTCCCCCCTTGAACATGTAGAATGGACGAGTCGAAATCGAATTCAATCTATATGATGAGTAAACAGTATTCATACTGATAAATACAAATACCAGTTACCTAATTGCACATGGAAAAAAAACCGATTTAATGACATAACATGATCTAACTATCAAATTATGAATCGTGAGATGGTTCATTTACCTTGAATATATACTATATATTCCTAAGCTTCATAGTCATTAGAAACTTCAAATTGAATAAAGAAGTTTCATATGTTTTATATACTTGAATTGTTAACTTTCACTATAAAGCCTTTAATAAGTATTAAGTATGACGATACATTTTCACTTCTGTACTCGTTTACCCAAAGGAATTTACTTTAAACAAATCTAACATAAACAGCAGTAGTTGTCCTTTTCTAGATTAAGATATTTCAATTTCTAAAGGGAGACTCCATACTAAAAATTATGACAAAAGAGACGATTTTTCATTTCTTTTTGTTAATTTTCCCTTTTTAGACGGCGATGGTCCTTTGGCTCCATTATACGGTGTGTATATATCCCAACTCCTTTGTTATGCCTTTTTGTAAAGTGATGTCATAGATTTTAACGAACGTAATCAATGCATCATTGGTAAATTCTTAAGTCGGGATTTCGTTACCATAAATTACTTAAAACCTTTACTAAATTCTTTCATAAATACAAATTCGGATAAAAAAAACGGTATTTCACATCCTAAATTTTACGGTAATATTGTACTTAAAGCACGGAAATCACTATGTGATCCGTGTTAACTCATCAAACCTTTAAACAAACTTATTAGTAAAGGTTATCTTATTAATGTTGTAGTAAGATCTTTGAATATTGTTTACATTGGTACTAACATCGAGTTTGTCATCAACAAATCAAAACATAACTAAATTTGTGTTCTTTTCAAATGGTTTTTGGGATGTATAAATACACATCCACGTTTATTTTATATTCCGAGATTACTTTTTCTATATTTAACATGATACATATTTATTATATGGTTAAATCCTAACCAACCTACTGCCTGTTGATACTTTATTTTGGCATTGCACAATTCATGTTTTCTTTGACTGTCTATGGCGTTAAAACACTAAATGCATGGGATGTGTTTTCATTGATTTTAGTTTCTGAAGCATTATTTATTATTATTATTTTTTGGCTTTTAACTAGCTTTCAGTAACTGCGAGTACTCTCAAATCGTACTTTCGTGTTAATTTGACCTGTTGACACACTTTGTAATGCATTTCTGTGTTTTCAATGTTGACCTATTTTGTATTATATCTCGTCTCACTATTTTTAATATGTACCACCTTTGATAAGTATTTAGTATGACGATAAATTTTCACTCCTGTACTCGTACTGTGAACAACAAATTTATAAATTTTATAATAAATGTTTACTTCAACAATCCTAACATCAAAATTATTGTATTTAAATTTACCTGTGTACGTTGTTTTATTTAACGCCATTTTGTCCCAGGTTAGAGTTGTCTTATTGACACTACTGTTCTCGTACTCTGAACAACAAATTTATTAATTTTGTAAAAATTGTTTACTTATTTTGTATCAAAAATATTGAGACGAGATATAACACAAAATAAGTAAACAATTTTTACAAAATTAATAAATTTGTTGTTCAGATTACGAGTACAGAAGTGAAAATTTATCGTCATACTAGATACTTATCAAAGGTGGTACATATTAAAAATAGTGAGACGAGATATAACAGAAAATAAGTAAACATTAAATTACAGAAATGCATTACGAATTGTGTCAACAGGTCTAATTAACACGAAATTACGATTTGAAAGTACTCGCTGTTACTGAAAGCTAGTAAAATGCCAAAAACAATTAACAATAAAAATCATGCATCAGAGACTAAAATCAATTGAAACACATCCCAGGGATTTAGTGTTTTAACGCAATGGACAATCAAAGAAGACATGACTTGTGCAATGCCAAAAAAAAAGTATCTACTGTCAGTAGGATCGATAGGATTTATTGCAAAGGAACTTCTATTTTGTGAAAATCTATTTGTTTTCAGCGGCTAGCTCAAAACGATCATGATCGAGATATATTGGCAAGGTTGATCATTATTCTTAAATTAAAAAAAAATGTATTACGTGAAAACAAATACTTTCATTTTAGACAGTCGTTATAGATATAACATGTCTAAGCTAAGGAAACACCCCCTTAAAAAAACTCTTACTTTTACTAAAATTGCACGACATAATCACATAAAATATACCGTAATGAGACCGTAAAATTTGCATCTTCAACAACGAACACTCATTATATAATTCATGATTTAAATGTCGTTTCTGTTGATTTTGTTTTGCTGATCGATCTTTTTCTGTTTACAGCTTTTCGCTTTCTTCTTCAGTTATTGCCAAAACGTAATAGAGGGTTAAAGAAATGTCAACCGGAGATTTGTTTTCATTTAACTATTGGTGGCATTTGTATTTGATGAATTTATCCCGAGCGAAAAGCCTGTCCAAGATGAAAACGACAACCTTTGACTGTAATATTTTGATAAATTTTAAATAAACAGTTCAAATTAATTTCAGGTTTTTTTTTTGTTAATCACAAGTAAATTTGTTTAACTTCGGAAATTACAATTTGTTTAAAAAAAAAGTCAATATTTTTTTCATTTATTTTTTTTAATCAATCCGCGCAAACGAAATGCTTTTTATTGCGCAAACGTGTTTTTTTTTTTTCGCGCAAACGTAGGACGAATTCGCGTATTGTCAGTGCATGTATTTGCTAGACTTCTGTTTTTTATATACTATTAGGGGTTTTGTATCAAAACCTCCTGGAATATCTTTTTTCATCAACACATGAGTATTTTTTGTAGTTGTTCCACTTATTAGCTGTACAGTTAATCAAGATTGCACTGCTAAACGTTTAGTTGTTGTTGAATATAAGGCCACTTTAAGAAATTCTTTGTTCGATGTTGCCTACCCATACATTGTAGGGTTAGGTAGGTAGGTAGGGATTTTATTTTTTTGTTGCCAACAACAAAAGTAGCATTTTTTAGACAAAGAAAATAACGTAGGAGCAGGAAAAGAAAATTGAAACGATTTGAGTCATAAAATTTTTCTGGTAGGCTGCTTTTCAGGTGGTAATGCAACATCAAACAATTCAAATTCTATGTTTTGCCTAACATGAATTGTTTAGTACATGTATTGAAGATATGTTTGCATTTTGTAAAGATTGAAGTTAGCTTTGGCAGTGGGTGGCAGAAAAGGGGTGCAGGATGGAATTATAATAGTAATACAGGTGAGAATTGTTTGTTTATTTTTACTTGTATGACAATAAGAAAGATGTGATATGATTGCCAATTTGAGACAACTATCCACTATAAATCAAATGATTTAAATATAAGCAACTATAGGTTCCATGACGGTCTTCAACAATAAGCAAAACCAATATTGCCAAGCAAGCTATTAAGGGCCTTGAAATGAGAAATGTAAAACAGTTCAAACGAGAAAACTAACAACCTGATTGATGTACAAAAACAATAAATCAGAAAAGTTTACAGGCTCCAATCTTTGGACAGGCACTTATAGAATGTACCAGGTTTAAACATGCTTGCAGGTGTCTTACCTTAGCCATGACCTAGGAAAGTGGTGTAACAACATATTAACATAAAATCAAACAGGCTTGACACAACATATTTACACAAAGCACAAAAAAAAACAAATATTTAGAGAATTCTTTATTATTCAACAAATAATTATTATCAATGTCTTAACATCTTGTAAGTGTTAAGATCCCCAGCAATAAATGACAACCACTCAATTACAGGCTCCTGATTTGGGAGAGGCACATATGGAATGTGGCAGGGTCAAACTAGTTTGATAGTTCACTATCAATAACTTTCTGGATGTGGTTGTAATATTTGCCACTGTACGTTAGGAGGTCATCACTAATCAACCCAGGTCAAGCTTAGTAGATTTTTTTAATTCCCTCGAATAGGAATTTTTCAAGGGACTATTAAAAAAAGGATTTGACTCTGTGGTCACCTTTTCGTCAAATTCTTTACAGTCTGTATTCTTATCTTCGATTAATAAAGCTAGTTGCAATACATTCTGTCTCTTTTTCATATAGGTTAATAAAGCTGTAGGATTATCTCCTGGACAATTCACCTATAAAATGGCATTAAAAACTGCTGCCAAGAGAAAGATAATAAAGCTAAGTAGATTAGTTTAAAAGCAAAGATGAAACGTCAGGTAAAACAAAAATATCGAAAAGTCGTAAAGGAGCAACCAAGATAATTCATGAAGGTTTTACCTACTCTGCAGCCGCTGAATCACATCAAGAGGAAGAATTTACCCGAACATCAGAAATTTCAAATAGATTGAAACTGCCAGAAAATCCCTTCACATATGTTGTCTTTGACACCGAAACAACTAGTAGAGGGAGAAATAGTGATATATTAAAGATTGCAGCAGGAGATGATTTTAATCTTTATGCTCAACCTCGTTGCAATATTTCTGACCAGGCTTCCGCTGTGAATGGGATGAATGGGATAAAGTACAATAGGGAGGCATACTATGCTACATTGAGGTGTACAAATATTGTCCAAACTATTACAATTAGCCCTTTTAGACTTTATTGAGTATCTCAAGAAATTTCCCCAACCAGTTATTGTAGGACACAATGCCCTACTCTTTGCAACAGATTGCCAGAGTTGAATCTTTTTAGAGAATTTATAGCTCATATGGTTTTGTTGACACTCTAAACGATTCTTCAAAAAGTCAGATGTTGGAAATTATAAGCAAGAAAATTTTGTCAATAAGCTCACCAACTGCATCTATCGAGCACACGATGCAAAAGAAGATGTAAGAGTACTGAATATTCTTTTTACAGAAAAGTTAAAGAAGGAGGTCAAAGATGAAGATTTGTTTCAAATAAGTTTCCATTGTGTTAAGATGAAATATACTGAAATGTTGCAACAAAAATGTATTACAGCAGTAGCAATGTCCAAGTTTACCCGAATTGGGTGCAAACGCACCAAAAAATATAATAAATACAAAACAGACACAAACAGTTCAAGTTTTTTGAAAGATAGCATATGGTGTATCCATCTATGAGACAAAATCATGCACAGGACACAAACTAAAACATAAAGTAGCAGTGCTTTCCTTTGTACAGGACAAATTATTCAAATAGACCATTGGTTCAACGATTTACAGAAAAAGATCGACGATATACAGACTGTAAAACAATTTCCATGACCAAACTGACAAAATGCGAGAAAATGAAGTACATGTAGTACATATGAGAGAAGTTATTTCTAGAATAAATACACCATTTAAAAACAAAGCAAACATCACAAACTTTTTAAATGGTGTATTTATTCTAGAAATAACTTCTCACATATGTACTACATGTACTTCATTTTCTCGCATTTTGTCAGTTTGGTCATCACAATATAAATATAAGAAAAAGTGTTATGATTACCAATTAATGAGACAACTGTCCACCAAAGACCGAATGACGTTGATGTTAGAGGTGTCACTGTACGGCCTTCAACAATGAGCAAAACCCATGCCGAATAGCAAGATATAAAGGACTAAAAATTGAAGTGTAAAACCATTCAATCGAGAAATCTAATGGCCTGATTTTTGTACAATATAATAAACCAAAAACAAACACACAGATATGATATACAGCAACAAACGACAACCACTGAATTACAAGCTTTTGACTTGGGATGGGCACTTACAGAAATTAATGTGGCGAGGTTAAACATGTTTTCTGGTTCTAAACCATACCATATCCTGAAACTTAGTGTAAGATAACAACAAAAGAGAGTAAAAGGTAAAAATTTGTTGAAAAAAGCTTTCCACAAAACACAAAAAACAACTGACAAATACACTGATTTGAGAATAGCCAACTACAAACAAGCTTACTTTGGTTTAAGACTTAATAAAACAAGTCTATCAGCACAACTGTGAATTCCTCCCAAAATGACCAGGCTAAAGCTAGCGAACAATAAGCCAGCGAACAATAAGGCGATATATCTAAAAACCAAAAAATTGAAAAAGACAGCAACGTCCGTTAAAAAAAGTATTTAAAAAGCAGAAATTCCGTCCAGAAAATGCAATTTACATCTGGATTTACCACATTTGTTTATAAAATAAGCCACACCCCTTTAAAGGGTAACATTCAGTACCACAGTAAATATGCACCTGTCAACGACCCGTAGATGCACCCACTTCAATTAGAACGTGGTCCTTCCCTGAAAAAATAGAACCTCTGTGTCTTTGTTTAATTGAACTAACAAACAAATTTGCAGAAATGAAACTTTAAGTGATAGAAAAAATTATATATATACCATTTTGAGCCAATATTTACTTACCCTTGATTAATTGGCTACATAGGTCTTGTAAAGGAGAAACAGGCGCATCGTTTGCGCAAGGTTTCGAGTGGCGCTATGTTCAGAAATCTTAAACTATGTCTCGAAATTTGAAAATTTTGGAAAAAAAACCAGAGAGTTGGCCTATTTTATGGCTTCTAGAGGAAAATAATGAGGGGTGTCACGGGGTATGGCTATATAGGTCTTGTAGAGGAGAAACAGGCGCATTGTTTTGCAAGGTTTCGAGTGGCGAATTGTTAAAAAATCGGAAACTAGGGGTCGAAATTTGAAAATTTGGAAAAAAAACAGGGGGGTTGGCCTATTCCATGGCTTAAAGAGAAAAATAATGAAGGGTGTCATGGGTATGGCCATATAGGTCTTGTATAGGAGAAATCGGCTCATCGTTTGCGCAAGGTTTAGAGTAGCGCTATGTTCAAAAATCTGAAACTAGGGCTGGAAATTTGAAAACTTTGGAAAAAACATGGGGTTGGCCTACTCCATGGCTTCTAGAGAAAAATAATGAGGGGTTTCACAGGGTATGGCTATATAGGTCTTGTAAAGGAGAAACACCCGCATTGTTTACGCAAGGTTTCGAGTGGCGCTATGTTCAAAAAACTGAAACTAGGACTCGAAATTTGAAAATTTAGGAAAATAAAATGGAGGATGGCCTATTCCATGGCTTCTAGAGAAAAATAATGAAGGGTGTCACGGGTATGGCTATATAGGTCTTGTATAGGAGAAATCGGCTCATCGTTTGCGCAAGGGTTCGAGTAGCGCTATGTTCAAAAATCTGAAACTAGGGCTCGAAATTTGAAAAATTTTGAAAAAAAAACAGGGCGGTTTGCCTATTCTATGGCTTCTAGAGAAAAATAATGAGGGGTGTCACGGGGTATGGCTATATAGGTCTTGTAGAGGAGAACCAGGTGCATCGTTTTCGCAAGGTTTCGAGTGGCGCTATTTTCAAAAATCTGAAACTAGGGCTCGAAATTTTAAAAATTCTGAAAGCTCCGAGGGCCAGTTCTGATGCTGTAATGAAACGGTGGGTTATTCAAAAAGTAAAATACAGCATGTATGAAACCTAGTGCGACCAGATTTAAACATATATAAAATGGATGAAGATAAAATATGATGCAGCAATCAAAGAACATAAGAAAATAATAATGGACAGAGTGGGCAAGTGTGACAGCGTTTCTATCAACGGGGGAACACTTATACAAACGTAAATATGCAGGACCATTTGATTTGTGAACATCACGAAAATAAGATGGCAGAGGACCCGGTGACGAATGGTTGGTATGCAAAGACATAAGAAGACCACAAGAAAGAGAAATTTGATAGATTGACGGAGAGAGATGTGTTAAAATTAACTACAGTAAATATCGAAGACCTAAAAATTAAGATCAATACGTTGCATCATAATCAGACCATTAAACCCATTGGTTACTAGTAACCTTCACATTCTCGTCGAAGAATATAAAGCTTCCTGAGAGGTTGTGACTCCATGTTTAATTGTTTGATCCAAGAATTAAATGACCCAGATTACCTCTCCATTTCACAAAGAGATCATTTACATCACTCCGATTTTGCTCTCGCAATAACTTATAAATGCGGTACGAGGTCTTCTGAAGTTCGGAAACCCTGTATCTCCTCATCGTTGAAATCGTGGGAATTTGTAAACACGCGCAACCGATCCTGCTATATGGGAGGCATGTCAGCATACAACTTACAGTACACCTTATTTTCTTTCATATTCCTTATGACTTGCAGCCACAGGAATCATTTTGATCGATCTCTGTTTGGTGGTGTTTTTGTTGGTAAACGAGATCATCCAAAGCACCAATCATGCATGTGCGCGTAGAGTTGGCTTTAAAGTATTTGAACATCTTCTTCTTCGTGGTGCGGTTCCAGCCGTCGACAACACTCGACTTTCCTTATTCTGGCGGGATCGTCGTGTTTTCGGTATAGCACCTTGACCTCTTTGTTGTAGAATTCGGTAACCTTGGCCGTTCATAGTTTCATGGGAATGCATGACTTAAATACCGTTTAAAAAGCAACCTTGATCGTCACACCTTTCTTGGTCCTTGGCTGTACTAGGCAGCCGTATTTGGAGAAAACGTTGATGATGATAAGAATTAACATGACTTCTTTGTTCTTTTGAAAGTGATCATTGGTCCAAGTTTTACCTACACCCACAACGATCACGTCGAAAAGTCGCAAAGGGATTGGGTACTAAAGTCATGGGTGCTGCCACCAATGCAACCCTAAAAGGTGTTGAAAAAGAGAGCCACCAAAACTGTTAACCATGTCGTTGACAAAGTGATCAGCTGAACATGCTGAAAGAAAAAAGCCGTACCCAGCAAAACCCCTAAAACTAAAAAAAAAAAGACTTCTCCGCAGCAAGCCCCTTTAAAAAAACAACATTATCTCAGGTAGCGGTATTGCAACTATTCGAGATTTCGCCCAGTGCTATACTAGTAAATAAATAACAATGTCTGAAATACTTATCATCACAGAAGGTTTGCCGTTCGATGAAAATTTTCAGGATTACGAAATACTGTGAGAGTATTTCTATTTGCTGGGTACCAGTTTTCGTGATTTTCGTGGATGACTTTATTTACGTATTTAAGTGTTCAACGAACTATAAAGTGTTGTCCAAATCAAGACATGGAAAGATGCCAATGTATGTTTGACTATATGGCCATAGGTTTGGCCACATAATCTACATCGAATGCGATGATGAAGTGTTAATTTTTCTGTCCTAATAATTCTCATATGAAAGAAATATAATTTCATATTGGGTTTGCTTTTTTATTTCATAAAAATTATTTCTACGATTAAAAAGTACATTTGTAGCATTTTGTATGTTACCATTTTCTTTAAGTTACAAGTTTATTGCTCAATTAACACCTTTGATGATCGTTAATCTGATGATTGTTCGATCTCGGGTTAATTAGTGTTGTCACTACTGATTACCTGTGTGCAACAATTAAAATGTTTACTTTGCAATTTCCTTCAATCTAGACAATCTGTAAGCATAGATGAATCAGCTTATTTTCGAAAACAAATATTGCATTAAAAATTTGATGAATGTTGTCAGTTATGAAAGACGAACAAGTAACTGAAAATGAACACCTTATTTTGAAATGTCCCACAAATCATTATAAAAAAAAAACGTGTATGATTAGTTTCAAGACTCTTCGTTCCTGATGGCTTCAAAATTATCACTCGATTTTTTTCTCAGAAAAGTAAAATCGATAAATTTAAGAACCCACGAACATGTCACTTAACTTTGCTTAAACCACGACAATTGATGCCCAGGAATAAAAGAACTTTCACAGTACATGAAATCGAGTCTAATTCCGGAGCTCCCTTGAACAGTTCTGGCGCAGAGATATGAATTAAAATTGAGACCCAGGATCTGTTTGTCCATCTGGATGAGAGTTATCTCTCGGTTGAAGTACAAATTTTAAAGAACGACGGCACGGTTTACGCAGGTGCAGATCTGGTGACACTTGTAAACAATGGTATCATTTACCTATCCAATAGTCTTGGTTATAGACTGTCAAGACAGCCAAACGAACACGTGAATGATCCAGGTATATATACTACCATGTTGAGGTTGTTGTCTTATCTTGACGACTTCGACCTATGCAATTCGCAGGGTCTCAACCACTTGTGGTAAAAAGATTCGACGGCTGACGCCGAAGCCGACAACATTGGCTTTAGAGCTAGGCATGGTTACATCGTTATGAAACCTGCGAGCAAAGGAACGTTCTCATTCACCACACCATTTAAGCATATCTTCGGTTTCGCAGAGGACTTTGACAAAATCGTGTGCGGATTCAAACACAAACTAAAACTCATTAATTACGTTAAATCTGATACTATCGCGGTGTAAAGAACAGCGGCAGTCAGCAATATGGCAAAGATCGTCTTGAGTAAATTATCCTAGTGTGTTACTCACGTTGTTCTCTTCGATAAAAATAAATTGAAACAGTACAAAACAATCCAGAGCAAGACTAAACTCAACTGTGGTTTTTGCATGAAATCGTGCAATTCCATAGACGTTCCCCAGGGTACACAATTCAGTTGGCAATTGTTAGTCAAAAGCGGTTGAGATAAACCTATATTGATCATCGTAGCCTTCCAAACTGACAAGTGTATCGACTAGACTCATAACGCAGCATTGGCGTTTGCGAACAACGCTACCCAGTCATGTACTTCAATGCTGCCTTTATCCAGTGAAAATATTTAAGTTTTACACATTTAAGATGCAGCCATTTTTCGCAAGAAGTTTTTCAATATGGATCATCTCATCAGCAACAGTAACATCAATCCTTTCGACTTGTCCGACCTATATTCCTTGTGCGTTATCGATTTGATTCACCAGTCAGAGAAACTGAAAGAGTCTGAGGATGGCAATTAAATCAGAGCAGAATTTGAGCACAATGTCGCAGCAAACAAACAAACATTCTGCAGTTCGAGTGTGACAGACAAAAGATGAATGTCGTGTTTAAGGTAAATAAATGGATAATGAGTTGTTATAACCAATCGTCGACAATACATCTCCTGAGCAAAGCTTTTTTTCAATATTTCCGGTAATGACAAAATCGACACTCGGTTCAATCAACCCATTCACCTCAAAAGTTGAAGGAGTTACGAGATGGTTCTAGTAAAGTTGGAGACTTTTTACTCTTTCCCAAACACTCATGCGGTAAAAAACACCTTTCGTTTATTCGAACGATAAAAGTAACACCTAGACTTAGATCTACTATTGCGTTGAACACTGGTGTTTACACTATCGAAGGCTCAACAAACACCCAAAAAAAATCAACATCAATGCAAATCGAACTATGCTGAGTGCGACCCTAACCTTAGCAAAACATTACATAGTGGACTTCAAAGTTGTCAATAGCATCAAAACAGTACTGCGATTCGAATGAAAAATCTACACACACGACTACAGATTACATCATCAACAGCATTATAATCATCAGTGGTAGATATGTAAACGGATCACAACAATCCATTATCTACAGTTTCTTCCCAAAAGTCTTACCAGGCATGACAATTATTCAAAATCCTAAAAACTTTGAACATTTACCAGTGACGCTGAAGACAATCAATCGTATGAGTACTAATCAAGGCGGGATTCTCACCGAACTCAGAGGCGAACATTTGACCATACGCTTTGTTCCTCGCGAGATGAAAACAAATGATTATGAGTTATCACGAATACAGTTTAAAATTGACACAGGGTCAAGTCAACAAATTACAACAAGCAGCAAAAAATGGTTGTTCAGTCAGCATCCATGCTCGCAGTCCAATCTATCAGAGGACAAAAGATGTTGCTCGCAGAGCAACAAATACAAAAAATCGACAGGTTGTAAATGTGATATAGTTTTGGAGCTTAGTATACCTGGTAAAACAGCTAAAACAAAACATGCAAAATAAAGTTGGATTCTTATCCATGTTAATAGGTTAAGCAATGAAAGCGCTTCTCGATTTAGCGAAAACCGTACTACTCTGGATTCAATAATTTTCGTGGGTACCAATTTTCGTGGATTTAGGAAACTTTGTATTTTCGTGGATATTTGATTTCGTGGTTTTACTAAGGTTTGCATACAGGCCAATACAAAATTTGTACTTTGTTGAACATTTAGATTCGTGGTTAATCAACGAAAATTGACATCCCACGAATTATAATGAATCCACAGTACCTGCCTTGGGGTTGCTGCATTGAGTGGTAAAGGAAGCGCTGCCATCAACAAAGCTATTTGATAAAATCTCTATCTTAAACGTGGATGTGGTGTGTGCTGTGATCTGTACCTCATCCCAGGTAAATAACCTTCTATCTATGGAAATTGTCTGTACTCGAAACAAGGAAGACAACTCATTCTACGATGGTGAGGGGTTGATTCTATTTCATAACAGTCATTTAAAAAGTTCCTCCCTCAGGTATGCTCCTATAGACGTTAAATAAATGAATGAAGTAGAAACTGGATAGCAAACGTATCGAAAGGTTCGGATCCAATGCGTCTAGCAAGAGCTAGGGGCCTAGATTCATAAATACGCTCAGGTATTAAAAACCTACAACAGATTGAAAAAGGTGTTTTCCACAGCATTATGAACTTGTTCTGTTTTAAAAGTCAATTGAAAAACTAGTACACTCAGCACAGCTGCAACAGGAATATACGCCATCGCATGCATGCCTTCTTAGTTCGTTAACTGTCCTCAACTCTATCGGAATGGTTATGTTAACGGTGTTATAAAAACGAATCGACAAGAAAAGAAAATAATATAACGTTTGCCTTGTCAATAACTAGGTACTGTACAGATCCAAGAACAGTATAATACATTCATCAAAAAATGGTATAGCTACTGTGGTAAAAGGAAGATTAATCAATTTCAAGCGTCTATAGAAAGTGTTATAGCATTTTTAAACAGTTTGTTCGAAAAAAGCTTAGGGTATATAGCAGTACCACACCCAGATATCTGGGACGTTCAGATAGTCGTAAGGAAATTATCACCAGTAAAATTTATAAGTTTAAAAGACTTGACACTAAAGCTAACCATGCCGCTTGCTTTGACAAATGCAACACGAATTCAGTCAGTTCATATGATTTGTATAAATAATTTATATAAGTTGAAATCAGAGTTTGTTTATCAAAATTGACGATTTGGTTAAACAAAGTCGTCCAGGCTATAAGGAACCAGTTATAAATTGTAAAGCTTATCTTTCATATAGGAGACTATGTGTATTTATGGTTTTAAAAGAGTATATGTTTTGAACTAAAAACTTGCGAGATTCATGAAGTTCAAGACTTTAGATATGATATGTGAAACCTCACAAACATGTGACTAAAGAGATGGATTAAGGTGGTCCTTAATCGTTCAGGAATAGACACTAAGATATTTGGCTCACACAGTGTTAGACCAGCCGCCACTTCTAAAGCGGACTTTAATGTCGTTCCAATAGATGAAATCCTAAAGAAAGCAGGATGGTCAAAGTTCTATGATAAGAAGATTGTGAAAGATGGGTTTGCAGATATGTTCTGAAACAGTCAAAACAGTAAGCACATTTAATTCTTTTACTTTCCTTTGATTGAAGGAGATTTTTTGTTAAATTTCCTTTAATGTCTTATTTTATACCGGAAGTGAGCATGACAAAACAATATTCCTAAAATTAAATGAGACTTACCTTGGTTAAGTCGAAGTTTGATTGGAGTTTTATGAGTCATGAGACTCGCTGAGGTATAAAATGCCCTCCCTTCCCACCCTGTTGAGAGGGAGTAGTAATTCATAATGTATTTTATTTCGTCATGCAGTTTAGATGGTTATTTTATACTGATTCAGAATAATATAATACACTTTGAACATGTTGAATTGTATTTATATATATATCAATGCATAAAATTCAACAAAAAATCCTTTTCAAAACTGAAGGTAACAGCTGCGCAGCACTATCTCATTTTATACCTCAGTGAGTCTCATGACTACGGGGGCATAAACATGTATTACTGTCATTCCTTATAATTTAATTCTAAATTCCGATTTAAAGAATTAAATCATGAAAAAAACGTTGATGACGTCACGTTTACATGACAAAATTAGCTGATAGACAAAAACTTTCAGCCAATAAAAAGACGTTTTCATTCCAAAATCAAATTAAATATAAAGGTAGGCGAATGGCCGTCACAGCTGCTCATACCTATCACAAAAGGATGAACGTGTACCTAGCTGAAATTGAAATAAATAATGATCTCTCATAAGTGTTTTTAAATCAACAAAAAGTTTCGGCTTCAAACAAAATTAGTGACTTTATTCGCATGATTCAGTAATTTCGCCTTTGAAATCCATAGCTAAAATCATATATCTTAGAATTAAAACATTGCAAAAAAATAATTTTCAATGATATTATGTTAAACAGTGTTTTGGTGTACTATAGCAAACACCGAATTCGCTCTCAACATCTTATTACATAAAGTTCATGAATTATACTGCTGTTTCTCTGTACTTTACTGTTAAGTTATTTCTAGACATTAAAGATCATTTAACTTGTTTAAATAAATGCTATTTTTAGCCATCGACAACCAATATATTTTAGAAAACCTTATTGTATTGTGAATTTATTTATAAACGCAACGTAATTTTATCGTCCTGTGTAATGTCGCAGGTAAACGGTTTGTGGAAATCCGTTTTGCATTATGTCACAAATAGAATATTATCTTAAAAAGAATAACTGGAACAATAGATAATAGTCACTGTAAAAATAATATGACACAAGAGTATTAAAATGTCAAAGGGTAATAATTATGCACCGGAAAAAATCGTTTTGTGTACCAATTCGGCTTGTTATACTGATCTTTGTTACAAATAAGAAAACGCACGGAACACACATCATGCACAAACTTTAATGCGCTTTCCATGCACCTAGCTATTTCCAGACTATCGATGTAACCAAAGTATTAATTTTTCAGCTTTTCCAGAAGAAATACTTTTCTATTGAACATCCTACATCAGTTCATATACTGAGCTGTGTATAGATTAAGATGAAAAAACTTATATTTCGTTAAATCAGCTAGACACATTATATATATTTTGTGAAATTGCACACAAGGGGAGAACAGTTAAAATCATCAATCTCTAGAA
This sequence comes from Mytilus californianus, assembly GCF_021869535.1. Lineage (NCBI taxonomy): Eukaryota > Metazoa > Mollusca > Bivalvia > Mytilida > Mytilidae > Mytilus > Mytilus californianus. Next base: position 56,313,673 of record NW_026262734.1, read on the forward strand.
ATTCACTATTGTATAAAAACTTTTCATACGAAAGTAGAAAGATAAATGATCGCAGATTGCTTGTAGATTGCTTTTATCATTCATAACTTAATTTTCTTTAAAGGTACAAAAGGGGTAAAGGTAAAGGGTGCACAATATCCTTTTCACAGAACTTTTTTTTTAAATGCGCATTATGTCTTGAATTTCTTTTGGTTCTTTATCTTCTCCACAAAGCATTTTAGAAAACCTTAAATCGATCATGTCTGTTAGTGTTAAGTTGATATATTTGTCAAAATCAACCAATCTTACAAAGATTGAATTTAGACCTCTTGACAAATTGCCAAACAAAGACCTCTTCCCAAATTTAATCAATGTGCATGTGATATCTTTAGGTAAAAATGTATGGTATTTGTCAGAAATGTTTTACGTATTACGTGCATCTATCTTTACTTTTTTCTATAATGACGCAGCATGTAAAATAAACCGTGATATGATTCGTCCACCCACAACATGAGTTGAACATTATATATATAAATAAGGTGAACTAGCGATCAATAATCAGTATAGTTGTATACTAGACTTGGACTTGGATGATTTAAACAACTGGTGTTAAAGAGGTAGGATCTTATACATGTTATATAATCTAAGAGAAACATTTCGTCTATCGGATCTTCAGAAAAAAATGGGGGAAAGGAAGGGGAGGGTTGGGGGCTGGGCCCGTATGCATAAAGCATCTTAACTTAAGTGTTCCTTAAACTTAGATTTCACTAAGAATTCCCTTAGTTAAGTAAAATTCTTAAGTGGTATGCATAAAATTACTTAAGTCATCACTTAACTTAAGAATACTTAAATCGGAACCTTTCTCTAATTACCGTATGATATATGTTAGCTCATCGCATGTACTCATCCGTGTAAAAGTTTGTTTTGATTATTTACATTGATTGAACAATACATACTTTTATTAACTTGGTTTAAATGGATGTTGGTGTGTAAAAACAATAAAAAAATACGTAACCACTTTAAATGTCCAAACAAATAAAAAATTGACGCATAAGAGAAAAAATATTTGTAATGCAAAACTTCCCCCTACTGTTACTAAAGGAGAGATGAAACGGGCTTGACAAGAAATTGATTGATGTATTGATGCTTGCCTAAAGTCCAATGGCAAATATGTCATGCATCATCAGGACGAGAACAAATAACCAATACCAATCTCTCTCTTCACGACCACAATTCTGACCGTACGTGGTTGCGTACTTATACATCCTTGAGAAACGGACGCCCCACTTTGACAAGGGTTTTACTGCCGGTCGGAAATAGACCAAAATGACCGTATTTCTATTTGCCAGTCACTCTTAGGGATAGAAGAAAATAACAAATATAAAGCAAATTAATAAGTAGAGAACTTTCAATGAGGAGAGATTTTTAAGAGATCCAAAAGAAGTGGGACAACTTATGCATGGCGTGATAAATGTAAAATATAAAAAAAAAAAATCGAATCATCCACTAGCAATTTTATTTTTATTGCAAACAAAACTTCAATTACCCGAAGAGTCTCTAAATGGATACTCAACATTATCTTGTAGCAAATCATCCATCTATTAATGATATATGATAGTAAAATCTTCATTTAAAAAAGGTTCCAATTTGTCGTATTTATTAAACAGATTTGTTCCATCTCTAAGGCACCGACCATTCATCTTTTATGGGTGTTGCTGGATGGAAGGCATGTTTATTTTCTCGAGAAAACAATATATTTTTTAATCCTAAAATATATTGATAAGATGTTTTGAAATCTATTTCGATTTGAAACTTTTTTTTCACTTCCTTTTTATAACAATAAAAAAAGAGGGTAGGGTCAATTTTCCACGAAATCATAGCAAATCAGGGGGCCTTCTTCAAAAGCCCTTCGATTTTTTACTAATACACACATTATTAGATTCATATGTTTACTGTAAGGTATTATCAACATCTTTGCGTATTTCTGAATATTTCACTTGAAAGTTATCAACGCGTAAAGATAACTCAAAACTGCATGCATTCTGGCCAGATTTTAGAAAATTTTTGCAATTATCTAAAACTGACGAGAAGGATTTTCTTTACCAAAACCAAAATTTATTGGAAGTTATAACATATTACATTTCTTTCAGATACACCATAATTTATTTAAAGTTAAAGTCTTCCTTCTATGCAAAACTTGCAGAATATATAAGGAAATACAAAAAAAATATTGAATACGGATTAAGTATCATGAATATATCATATATATATAAACTTTGAATTCCACGGAGTAGGTCTTAAAACGTTTTGATTTTGTCCCAGTTAGTGAAACAAATTTAGGGGAAATTTGCCCAATACATGTAGAAAAAAACAATATAATTGAAAATTAAAGCGATGTCCCCCCAAGAAAACAGGATTGTGCATGCCTAAAGATCTTCTTACAGTTTTGTACTAAAAGTTACAATCGATACCAGGCGATGTATTTTATCAATCTAACATTTAATGTTATTTGTGTAAGCAGGCCCGAACAAATCAAAAGAAAAATAAATCCATGAATTCCATGCGTGTAAAAACTGTGAGCACTTTTCGGAATACCAACGAGATTGAGAAATAAGGGTAGAATTAAATTATAAAACTACCCTCTGTTATCTCTAGGTTTTGTTGAATATAGGTGATCTTTCGGAAAATACAATGATCGTTAATATTTAGCAATAAACAAACGAAATATTACTGAATATATTTATCATTCAATTAAATGGGAGCTAATATATCCATGTTCTGCAAAAAACGCATACATTCGACGGATTTTATATATTTTAGAAAAGTTAAGATAGCTCTATAGGTACCTTATACTTAAGTGTAATCTTAGGCGTTTTCTTAGTATAAGGGGTTTTATGCATACCACTTAAGTTGTGTGGGCGTGACTTAAACCAACTAAGAATTTACTAAGGAAATACTTAGTTTAAGATTTTTTATGCATACCACTTAGGTAAAAAGGGCGGAGTTTCCTTAACTTAAGTGTTTACTAAGGAAAATCTTAACTTAAGTAGCTTTATGCATACGGGCCCTGGTTCGTACTAAATTTTAAGTTTTACCTGCAGACCTTTTTAATTTGCACGGCATAGCCCCACGAGAAAAATGTGTTCACCTCTGTCAAAAAAATGCCCTGCATTTTGCGGGGCAGAATAATGTATGTGGAGTTAGCGGCTGTTTTTCGTTATTCGATATCGCGTCAATCTCCAACCGGCCGACATTAGCCGATTCGTTATTCAAAAGGTTTCAGTAAAAATATTAAAAACTAAAAATCTTAAAGGTTTCTCAAAATGATAACCATGTTTAAAATGTAGATATGTTGAATAGAAAAAAAAGACAGCATTCCTTTTTTGACACAATCAGATAGTCGTTATTAATCACTGTCCTTAAATATAACCCAATTCATAGAACACGATTTAATATTTATTATCCCCCCAAGAAAACAGGATTGTGCATGCCTAAAGATCTTCTTACAGTTTTGTACTAAAAGTTACAATCGATACCAGGCGATGTATTTTATCAATCTAACATTTAATGTTATTTGTGTAAGCAGGCCCGAACAAATCAAAAGAAAAATAAATCCATGAATTCCATGCGTGTAAAAACTGTGAGCACTTTTCGGAATACCAACGAGATTGAGAAATAAGGGTAGAATTAAATTATAAAACTACCCTCTGTTATCTCTAGGTTTTGTTGAATATAGGTGATCTTTCGGAAAATACAATGATCGTTAATATTTAGCAATAAACAAACGAAATATTACTGAATATATTTATCATTCAATTAAATGGGAGCTAATATATCCATGTTCTGCAAAAAACGCATACATTCGACGGATTTTATATATTTTAGAAAAGTTAAGATAGCTCTATAGGTACCTTATACTTAAGTGTAATCTTAGGCGTTTTCTTAGTATAAGGGGTTTTATGCATACCACTTAAGTTGTGTGGGCGTGACTTAAACCAACTAAGAATTTACTAAGGAAATACTTAGTTTAAGATTTTTTATGCATACCACTTAGGTAAAAAGGGCGGAGTTTCCTTAACTTAAGTGTTTACTAAGGAAAATCTTAACTTAAGTAGCTTTATGCATACGGGCCCTGGTTCGTACTAAATTTTAAGTTTTACCTGCAGACCTTTTTAATTTGCACGGCATAGCCCCACGAGAAAAATGTGTTCACCTCTGTCAAAAAAATGCCCTGCATTTTGCGGGGCAGAATAATGTATGTGGAGTTAGCGGCTGTTTTTCGTTATTCGATATCGCGTCAATCTCCAACCGGCCGACATTAGCCGATTCGTTATTCAAAAGGTTTCAGTAAAAATATTAAAAACTAAAAATCTTAAAGGTTTCTCAAAATGATAACCATGTTTAAAATGTAGATATGTTGAATAGAAAAAAAAGACAGCATTCCTTTTTTGACACAATCAGATAGTCGTTATTAATCACTGTCCTTAAATATAACCCAATTCATAGAACACGATTTAATATTTAAAGGATAAAACATATTCAATAATACTATTTTTTACATGACCCCGGCCGAATTTTAAATAAAAATCCTAACAATTTAAATAACATTTATCAAATATTTAACGTACTATGGAAAACCATATAGGTCATTTTCAAAGCGCTTTTCAATAAAATATATTACAAACTTCCTGATCTGTCAATTGCCATTAAACTTAACACAGAGCAAGTTAATATGTAAATACAGGTACTCTGAAGATGAATTTACGAAAACTCTGTGTCTTCAATATATATGTACGGAGGGCTCAAAGTATCAGTTTGATATTCAAACTATCTTGCAAAGGACTACATGGTGCCCTAAATGACAGTAAAACTTTTCTGTTCTTGCAAAGTCTCCAAAATTTGGTTACAGTAAGGCAAGGTATAGCTATTAGTACTATCAAAAGAATATCTTTGAAAAAGTTTATTTCTCATGGTCATTTAAGTGATCTCTGGTAGCATTTTGTTGTATATTTTGAACATCAAACTGGCATTTTGAGCCCTCCATAAACATAGAAGACAAGAAGTTTCATCAAATTCCTATTGATGTCATTTGTAACTATATTTTAGCTAAGTATGGACAAACTGTGCACCACTTATTACGGACCTGTTATTGTATTGTTATGAGTTACAATTTACATTGTATGACTAAAATCAGCAAAGACCTGTCGAAACAACATCTGATACAAAAATTTAAAAACACTTTTAGATATTGAGATGATATTTTGGCTCTCAATTATGACGACCTCAGTATATACACCAAAGAGATTTATCCTGCTGAACTAACTTTAAATAAAGCTAATACTAACAATGAAGACTGCCCTTTCCTGGATTTTGATATCTATATCTTTAACGGGAGGTTAAATACCAACATTTACGATAAAAGCTATGGTTTTTCATTTCCTATCGTTAATGATTCATTTTTAGATGGTGATGTTCCCGTGTCATCTTCTTATGGCGAATTATGAATATGTTATTGCTGTGTTACATATTTGTTTTTCGTTTATTTTTTTGTACATTAATTAGGCCTTTATTTTTCTCGTTTGAATTGTTTTACCTTTGTCATTTCGGGGACTTTTATAGCTGACTATGCGGTATGGGCTTTTCTCATTGATGAAGGCCGTACGGTGACCTATAGTGGTTAATTTCTGTGTCATTTGGTCTCTTGTGAAGAGTTGTCTCATTGTTAATCATACTTGATCTTCTTTTTTATATATTAAATACTTCATTATTAGATATTTTGAAAAGAGGTAAGTTTAATAGATTTTTTATAAAGACCCTGTTATGATAAATGATAATTTGGAGTTTTTTCATATTTGCTTTGCATTTTTTGTTAAAAAACTTAATTGTAGCTTTGTTCTTCATTCTGTATAAATTGATTTTGAGAATATTATTGATGTATTTTGTTTTTATTCCCGACGCAATGCGTTGCAGGGGACGTCCTTCCGGTCTTGTCAGCGCTTTCACGTGTACAATTCTTGCCAGATTTTTATGAAACGTATATCAAAGGTGTGTACCAGCGATGTCTTGGAACAAGTTCTAAAATCAGTGCCGATCATTCATTTAAAAAAAAGTAATGCCCTTTGAAACCATTAATTATATGGAAAATTGCATCATTAGCGCTCTCATTTGTACAATTCTTGCCAGATTTTTATGCAAATTATATTATAGGTTTATATTACTAATAATATTGTCTTGGACGAGTTCGAAAATCAGTGCCGATCAACTATTTTTGCAAGAGAAATACCCATTGGAATTTTATCATGTTGATTTTAGTTTTAGTTATTATTAAACGGTGCATGATTATTTTCCCCGAATCAATCCACTCAGTCACGAAATAAAATCCCGAAAGTTGTTGAAGCCTTGTGGAATTTGCTTAAGGAATAAAGCAATAACTTTCATACAAATGTGCATACAATTAAAATTTAAATGATTAAATTGCTGCTGTAGACTCAATTTCTGAAGTGACAAGTGACAACTCTAGGACAGATCCATCCATTGGATCACCAGTGAAGGTGATGCACGGCTGAAAACAAATATCATATTCATAGTTACTCTATATATCAGCACAACAATGTTCAATCTCCAAATTATCGGAAGCAAATTTCTGTTCTTCCCTCGTCGGGATTCGAACTCATACTTTAGGGATATCGTGACAACACCGCCTGCTCTCTCTCTCTCTCTCTCTCTCTCTCTCTCTCTCTCTCTCTCTCTCTCTCTCTCTCTCTCTCTCTCTCATATGTGTTTTCAGCCGTGTATCACCTTCACTGGTCATCCAATGGATGGATCTGTCGTGGAGTTGTCACTTGTTTAGACGTACTTATACATTAGTTTGAAACCGTGCATTTTCTCTAAATGTTAGCAATTTACGAAAATAAGAAATACTTACTTTCATGTATCCTAAGTACATCTTCTATCAAACTACAGGAAAATCGGTTAAATTGTCAAAATCAAACTTGACACCGGTAATTCATTTTCTCTAATTTTGAACGTTTCTCAATCAATCAAGCAGAAATATGATATGCCGACCGATACCCCGTTCGCCTGTCCGCCGTACTAACCAAAAAAAAAAAATGAGCACCGCATTTTCGTTAAGAAAACCCCTGAGAAATTTAGAATTTCATAATGTCGATTTTAGTTTTTGACTAGGAGTTTTATTTTTAAACGGTGCATGATTATTTTCCCTGAATTTATCCACTCAGTCACGATTTTAAATCCCGAAAATTGTTGAAACCTATTGGAACTTTGCTTAAGAAATTGAGCAATAATTTTCATATAAATGTGCAAACCATTAAAATTGCAATGTTTAAATTGCTGATGTAGGCTCTATTTTTGAGAAATGAAAAACAAACAATGGCAAATTGTATAAATTTGGTCTTTACATTGCAGGTTTGGTCAATTTTTGGGCAAACGGTTAGTGGAAAATATTTCATGTATTATATTCAAGGCAAACGTCAAAGACGTCGTCAAATAAATCGAATTCATGTCTTAGAGTATACCGAGTTTCAGTTCTATGCAAGTAGTCTTATCTTTCGAGTCATCCAAACAGCTCTCTCTTAACCATCATTTTGGGCAATTTTCAAACTACATGTATGCGCAGAAAAAATCCAAAAAAGTTTTGCACGAACCGCGGAAAAAAACGTCATGAATATGTGTATGACACAAAATATTTGCAGTAAAATTCAGAAGTTGTAAGTGATTGACATTGGAGGGGCGTGGAAATATTTTTGTCGCATGCGCTATGCAAATATTGCAAGCAACTGCATTATATATCACTTACAACTCCTAAAAAGTAAGTTGTAAATATAGCGGAAAACCACTACTTAATTCAAACAAGATAAATGAACGAAAGACAACATTAAAGGATCTAATCAATTATATGTTTATGGATTGATACAGACACATATATAATGTGGGGAGGTTTAACACTTGTGTGAGCTCCCAAGTTACCCTCTCAACGTTGGACAGAGGTGTTACAAAACATAATATATCAAGAACAAATTGTAGCAATCAGTTGGAAATGGCTTGACTCGTCACATCGGCAAATTTAAAAAAAAGAAAGACACAAAGTATCGATTCAAGCGTACTCGCTGTTAATGAGCTTGTTCAAAGCCAAATCTCAACTGATGCATTAAAACTATGTTGTATATCAGGGCCCGTATGCATAAAGCTACTTAAGTTAAGATTTTCCTTAGTAAACACTTAAGTTAAGAAAACTCCGCCCTTTTTACCTAAGTGGTATGCATAAAAAATCTTAAACGAAGTATTTCCTTAGTAAAATCTTAGTTGGTTTAAGTCACGCCTACAAAACTTAAGATGTATGCATAAAACCCCTTATACTAAGAAAACTCCTAAGAGTATACTTAAGTATAAGGGCCCGTATGCATAAAAAATCTTAACTTAAGTGTTCCTTAAACTTAGATTTCACTAAGAATTTCCTTAGTTAAGTAAAAATCTTAAGTCGTATGCATAACATTACTTAAGTATTCACACTTAACTAAGGAATACTTAAATCGGAACCTTTCTCTAATCACCGTATGATATATGTTAGTAGCTCATCGCATGTACTCATCCGTGTAAAAGTTTGCTTTGATTATTTACATTGATTGATCAATACATAATTGTTTAAAGAACTGGGCCCGTATGCATAAAGCTACTTAAATTAAGATTTTCCTTAGTAAACACTTAAGTTAAGGAAACTCCGCCATTTTTACCTAAGTGGTATGCATAAAAAATCTTAAACTAAGTATTTCCTTAGTAAATTCTTAGTTGGTTTAAGTCACGCCCACACAACTTAAGTGGTATGCATAAAACCCCTTATACTAAGAAAACGCCTAAGATTATACTTAAGTATAAGGTACCTATAGAGCTACCTTAACTTTTCTAAAATACATAAAATCAGTCGAATGTATGCGTTTTTTGCCGAACATGGATATATTAGCTCCCATTTAATTGAATAATAAATATATTCAGTAATATTTCGTTTGTTTATTGCTAAGTATTAACCATCATTGTAATTTTCGAAAGATCACCTATAATCAACAAAACCAAGAGATAACAGAGGGTAGTTTTATAATTTCATTCTACCCTTATTTCTCAATCTCGTTGGTGTGTATTCCGAAAAGTGCTCACAGTTTTTACACGCATGGAATTCATGCATTTATTTTTCTTTCGATTTGTTCGTGCCTGCTTACACAAATAACATTAAATGTTAGATTGATAAAATACATCGCCTGGTATCGATTGTAACTTTTAGTACAAAACTGTAAGAAGATCTTTAGGCATGCCAAATCCTGTTTTCTTGGGGGGGGGGGGGGGGGACATCGGTTTAATTTTCAATTATATTGTTTTTTTCTACATATATTGGGCAAATTTCCCCTAAATTTGTTTCACTAACTGGGACAAAATCAAAACGTTTTGAGACCTACTCCGTGGAATTCGAAGTTTATATATATGATACTTAATCCGTATTCAATATTTGTTTGTATTTCCTTATATATTCTGCAAATTTTGCATAGAAGGAAGACTTTAACTTTAAATAAATTATGGTGTATCTGAAAGAAATGTATGTTATAACTTCCAATAAATTTTGGTTTTGGTTAAGAAAATCCTTCTCGTCAGTTTTAGATAATTGCTAAAATTTTCTAAAATCTGGCCAGAATGCATGCAGTTTTGAGTTATCTTTACGTGTTGATAACTTTCAAGTGAAATATTCAGAAATACGCAAAGATGTTGATAATACCTTACAGTAAACATATGAATCTAATAATGTGTGTTTTAGTAAAAAATCGTTGTTTCACTAACTGGGACAAAATCAAAACGTTTTAAGACCTACTCCGTGGAATTCGAAGTTTATATATATGATACTTAATCCGTATTCAATATTTTTTTGTATTTCCTTATATATTCTGATTTGCTATGATTTAGTGGAAAATTGACCCTACCCTCTTTTTTTATTGTTATAAAAAGGAAGTGAAAAAAAGTTTCAAATCGAAATAGATTTCAAAACATCTTATCAATATATTTTAGGATTAAAAATATATTGTTGTCTCTAGAAAATAAACATGCCTTCCATCCAGCAATACCCATAAAAGATGAATGGTCGGTGCCTTAGAGATGGAACAAATAAATACGACGAATTGGAACCTTTTTAAATGAAGATTTTACTATCATATATCATTATTAGATGGATGATTTGCTACAAGATAATGTTGAGTATCCATTTAGAGACTCCTCGTGTAATTGAAGTTTTGTTTGCAATAAAAAAAAATTGCTAGTGTATAATTCAATATTTTTTTTTTATATTTTACATTTATCACGCCATGCATAAGTTGTCCCACTTCTTTTGGATCTCTTAAAAATCTTTCCTCATTTAATGTTCTCTACTTGTTAAATTGCTTTATATTTGTTATTTTCTTCTATCTCTAAGAGTGACTGGCAAATAGAAATACGGTCATTTTGGTCTATTTCCGACCGGCAGTAAAATCCTTGTCAAAGTGGGGCATCCGTTTTTCCAGGATGTATAAGCACGCAACCACGTACGGTCAGAATTGGGATCGTGTAAAGAGAGATTGGTATTGGTTATTTGTTCTCGTCCTGATGATGCATGACATATTTGTTATTGGACTTTAGGCACTATCAATACATCAATCAATTTCCTGTCAAGCCCGTTGCATCTCTCCTTTAGTAACAGTAGGGGGAAGTTTTGCATTACAAATATTTTTTCTCTTATGCGTCAATTTCTAATTTGTTTGGACATTTAAAGTGGTTACGTATTTTTTAATTGTTTTACACACCAACATCCATTTAAACCAAGTTAATAAAAGTATGTATTGTTCAATCAATGTAAATAATCAAAACAAACTTTTACACGGATGAGTACATGCGATGAGCTAACATACATCATACGGTAATTAGAGAAAGGTTCCGATTTAAGTATTCCTAAGTTAAGTGATGACTTAAGTAATTTTATGCATACCACTTAAGAATTTTACTTAACTAAGGGAATTCTTAATGAAATCTAAGTTTAAGGAACACTTAAGTTAAGATGTTTTATGCATACGGGCCCTGATGTTAAATTGATGTTGGTGTGTAAAACAATCAACAAAAACGTAACCAACTAAAATAACCAAACAAATTGGCGCATAAGAGAAAAGGTTGTTTTGGTGGGCGAGCGTGGGAAGAAAAACATATTTATAATGCAAAACTTACCCCTACTGTTACTAAAGGAGAGATGAAAGGGGGTTGGAAGGAAATTGATTGACTTATCGATGTTTGCTTAAAGCCCAGTGGCAAATATGTCATGCATGTTCAAGACGAGAACAAATTAACAATAGATAAAATAAGTGGATCTTGTAAAAGACGCTTTCCGGGATGAAGGTCAAGAAAATTTGGACTACCACTGGAAAATGAAGGTATATTGGATAGGGACATAATTCTCCCTTGCTACAGCTCACCTACGGACCCCAAAGAGTTGTTGAAGGTGTTCTTAACGGTCAGATAATTTACATTTATCACGCCATGTATAAGTTGTCCCACTTTTGTATCTCTTAAGAATCTCTCCTGATGGATTTTTTTCTACTTATTATATTGTTATATATTTGTTATTTTTTTTTCATCCCTATAAGGGTGAGTGGCGACCAGAAGTACGATATTTGGTCTATTTCCGACCAACATTAAAACTCTTGCCAAAACGGGACGTTCGTTTGGCTGTGCGGGATGTACAAGTACGCAACCACGTCCGGTCAGACTAGGGAGTTAAATCCTATGCTTCGTGTAGAGAGAGTGCCACACACTCTGACCGTTAAGAACACCTACAACAACTCTTTGGGGTCCGTAGGTGAGCTGTTGCAAGGGAGAATTATGTCCCTATCCAATATACCTTCATTTTCGAGTGGTAGTCCAAATTGTTCTTGACCTTCATCCCGGAAAGCGTCTTTTACAAGATCCACTTATTTTATCTATTGTTAATTTGTTCTCGTCTTGAACATGCATGACATATTTGCCACTGGACTTTAAGCAAACATCGATAAGTCAATCAATTTCCTTCCAACCCCCTTTCATCTCTCCTTTAGTAACAGTAGGGGAAAGTTTTGCATTATAAATATGTTTTTCTTCCCACGCTCGCCCACCAAAACAACCTTTTCTCTTATGCGCCAATTTGTTTGATTATTTTAGTTGGTTACGTATTTGTTGATTGTTTTACACACCAACATCAATTTAACATCAGTTCTTTAAACAATTATGTATTGTTCAATCAATGTAAATAATCAAAGCAAACTTTTGCACGGATGAGTACATGCGATGAGCTAACATATATCATACGGTGATTAGAGAAAGGTTCCGATTAAAGTATTCCTTAGTTAAGTGTGAATATATAAGTAATGTTATTCATACGACTTAAGATTTTTACTTAACTAAGGAAATTCTTAGTGAAATCTAAGTTTAAGGAACACGTAAGTTAAGATGTTTTATGCATACGGGCCCAGTACAACTTCATTTGAATAGATGTAAAGGTGTCAGCAGTCTCAGAAACCATCACCTTGTACAAGCAAAAAGAAATATAAAAAACATTTAATTATCACTTATATATTGTGCGGCTAAAAAGGATCATTGTCTTTCAGATTTTAATCACTCAATACGAGTGAGAGAATTCTTTTTTCTAAGATTTCAAAGCAAAGAAGAATCTTGAATTAAGGGACCTCCACGTGGTAAGATTTGGACAACAGCGATCAATCGTTCGTCTGGCTAACACCTTAAGTTATCATGTGAGTAAAAAAATATCAATTTATATATATATTACATATACGCAGGTTAATATTATATTTACAAATTATGTATACTAAAAAGGGTTATAGACTGTAATACATGTTCGTTCTTATTGCGGTTGCTTCATGGGCTGACATTAATAATAATATAGAGATTTAATTTGATAATGACAAAATTGGTGTATCTGATTTCAAATTTATTTTTTTTAACATTCAACAGATTTCTTTTATAACTAGAAGAATAGTGAAGTATAACATTTGAAATTAGATTCCTAACAAACATTGTAGGATGATGTAATTTTATTTTTGACCGAAATATTATTTCATTTAGTGTTATTGTGTGTTTATTCTTGATAAAACTGTAATACAATTCACACGATTCTTACCCTTCCTCGGAACTGGTGTTAGCTTCTAGTTGTCTTAATGGAAACATGTACCTGTACCAAGTCAAGAATATGACAGTTGTTATCCATTCGTTTGGTGTGTTTGAGCTTTGAATTTTGACATTTGATAAAGGATTTTCCGTTTTTAAATTTCCTCGGAGGTCGGTATTTTTGTTATTTTACTTTTTATGTAACGGTTACTATAGTTTTTTTTTAAGGTAACATGAAACGTTAACTGCTTTTGTCTTAAGGAAAACATGTAAGGTTCACTTTAGTTTTCTTAAGGGTTAGAGAATTGAGATGTACCGATGGTTTGTAAAGTAAGTATGGCTACGGGTTTGACAAGACACGTTTACTGATTAGCTATAATAAATTGTGTAATTATACCGTATTATCAACTGATGTAAACTGAAATTGTATGTCATCAGTCAAGAAATACGGTGGTTGCAGTATGGCAAGCCATTTAACTATTTATTCTAACTTCACGATATCTAATAAATTTTATAAGATGTCTCATATAGTTTATAAGTTATCTTATATAGATCATAATATATGTTATATAGTTTATACGATATCTTATATAGTTTATAAGATGTCTCATATACATTTTATTATATAAGATATCTTATAAATTATATGATATATCAACTATATCATGTATATGAGATATCTTATAAACTATATAAGATATCTGATAAGATATATGAGACATCTTATAAAGTTTATAAGATATACTATATAAAAAAATATGTATTTGATATCTCATATACTTTATAAGATATCGTTTATACTTTATAAGATATATTTTTATACTTTAGAAGATATTTTTTAAAGAATATAAGATACCTTATGAAGTATATCAGATATCTTGCAAAGTTTATAAGATATCTTAGAAAAAGTAGATCATATAAGATATCTTATATATTATATGAGATATATTATATATTATAAGATATAATTATATATATTATATAATTTATAAGATATTATATATAGTTTTCTTTATCTTATAAATTATATGATACATCTTATAAACTATATAGTATATCTTATAAAATGTTTTATAAAGTATACCATATTTGTATAAGATATCTTATAAAGTATATGAGATATCTTCTAATGTTTATAAGATATCTTTTTTGAAAACTAGATTATACAAGATATCTTGAAGTTCGAAAAAATAGTTAAACGGCTTGTCATACTGCAGTCAAATTGGGCTACTTGCTATTTTTTTAATAAATATCTTGCACCAAATATTTTCTTAAAGCCATCAATTTCGCCAATTTTGAATACATATGCACCAAAATACAGTTATCATATTTGTCAATTTATCAATGTTTATCTGTTACTTAATACACGTCTCTAATAAATTATGATAGCTTCAATACGATAAAATATTGAATAAACAAGACTTTTATTGCAAGAAAAAGAGTTGAACAATATAAGGGGACGTTTTAAAAACAATAACATAAATGAGTGTGTTAAAGATCTAAGATAATGTATTAGGTGTTATCTTAATTTTTAATGAAGAGGGCTGTCTAAAGTATTTCCTATCGTTGTATACTATACTATACACTACCTTTATTAATTTACGTATTACAAATGCATCAGCCGTAAAAAGTAGACATATGAAAAAGAGTACAAGTTGTTGAAAAATGGCTATACATATCCGCGTTCAATTAAGTTTATACTACAGGTCCTTAAATTGTATGGAGACGCAATTATTTCATTTACGATTCGAATAATTCTAGGTATTTATGAAAACAAGTGACCTAAACGTAGTATTAGTGCAAATGAGATGTGACGCAAAATGACGTATTTTAGGCTCAAATGGTTTTCTCCAAAGTAATTTTATTCTTTTGTAGCACATGAATTTATACAATTTTAACTCACCATGCCTAACTGGCCATGTGAGCTTTTCCCATCACTTATCGTCCGTCGTCCGTCGTATGTCGTCTTTGTCGTTGATTTCGTCATCGTCCGTTAACTTTTACAAAGATCATCTATGAAACCATTTAGCCAAATTTAACCAAACTTGGCCGAAATCATCATTAGGGTATCTAGTTTTAAAAATGTGTCCGACGACACAGCCTGCCACCCAAGATGACCGATATGGCTACAATTAGGAAATAGGGCTGAAGTATTTTTTTTAAACCGCTATGAATAGAGAAAATCTGAAAGGCAGACATGTTCAGATTGTTGAGCTCTTCTTATTGTTTTTTTTTACATCAAAACTCTCAGACGACTTCTTATAGGTATTATTGACCTATAATGACGAATGTTCGACTATCAATAAACTATAATAGAAAGAGAGACACTTTGAACTGCAAAAAGGACCAGCAAGACAGGATCCTCAAGTAAGTTTAATAGCAGAAATAGTCAGTCGACTCCTCATTAGAGTTATCGCCCTTTAATGACAATTTTTACCAATTTGTTTTGCGCTTTTGCCTAAAATCTTGAAAACTACAATAGATCGATAGAAACTTTAAACAGCAAAAATGATTAACAAGACAAAATCTACAAATACATTTAATGGCCGAATTATTCAGATGATTGGTTATTGAAGTTATTGCTCTTTAATGACGAAATGTATCAAGTTTTTCTGTAAATGATAGATAGATACTTTAAATAACAAGAATGATTAACAAGACAAGATCTACAATCCGGTCAAATTCAGCGGAAAAAGTTAGTAGAGAGGATTGTTTGTCCTTAAAATTTGTTTACCCTCTTTTGTGATTTGGCCAAAACTAAATAACATAGAGAGAAACTGTAAAAAGTAGTCTGCAATGATGATGCACATATACCTAGATAAGCAACACAGGCTCTTAAGAGCCTCTAGTTTATTTTGGTTTGGATCGTGTTACCCAATCTTAATGAAAAATCTAAACAAATCCGCCTACAGAAAGGCGCGATCATTATTTTATGTATGATGCAAACTAGTGGCACTAACGTAACAATTGGCGCAAATGAGTTGTGGCGCAAATGAGTTGTGGCGCAAACGGACGCATTTTTGCCACCAATGGATTTCTCCCAGGACTTCATATTCTTCTGAAGCACATACCTGTATCCAAGTAGTTTAAGTTTTGGTTTGGAACCTGTTACCCAAACTTAACGAAAAAGCTATCAATATCCGCCTTCAATCAAATGTAAACTACTGGTCCTTAGAGTAAATGGAGACTATTTGTTTAAATATATTTTTTAAATTCAGAACAGGCGCAACTATTTCATTTATGATGCAAAGTGTACTAGGTGTTTATGAAAAACTCGTGGCACATACGTGTCATAGGTGCGAATAAGTTGTGACACAAAAGGACGCGTTTTTAGCAAAAATGTATTTCTCCCAGACACGTTTATCCTACTGTAGCACACGCTTTTATCTTATTCTTTTTTATTGGATCGCGTTACCTCGATCTTACTATTCATGCCATGTATGCGGTATGCCATTGTAATGCAATATAACTGTCTAACGTGCTTTTACAAATTTGGCGAAAGGAGCATTACATAAATCTACGATTCAGACAAAATTATATTTTTTTTTAATTTCAAACCTTTATAAAAGCTGAATTAGGAATACTTCGCTATTATCATTCAGTTTGGTTCAATTTGGTCAAAATTAGCTCTAAATATTGCTGATGTATTATTGGCTTGTAAGAGAGTAATTCAACAACATTCTTGACAAACAAATGAAAAGCTTGATTTAAGTCGTAATTTCATGATATAGTTATACAAATTAAAAAAAAATTGATATAATTTAATGAATTAGCAAATCTTGACCGTGCGCACATATGTATTATGAAGCGTGTAAAAAATTGTTCTTCTGTCAACGCTATTTCACACTTATATTACAAGAAAAAGCATTTTATTCTTAAAAAAAATATTTATTTGTAGGATGTATAGTAAAGTTGAGTATATTCACGTCGTCATAATGTGCATCTCCGTTTTTGATATACGCGAAGCAGCAAGTAAGTAAATATACAAGTCATGTAATTTAAAAGTTACTATTTAATGTTACACATCTTGTCATTGTCATCTGCATAGTTGAAAACAGTACAATGAAATAAAACAAAATGTCAACGAATCATATGACAATTCTTACATAAAACCAAAACTTTACCCTGATACATGGCAGATGTATAGACACGGAAATGGAGGGAGTACAGTCAGGAAAGTATTATGCTCCCAACTTTTGCAGATACTCATTAAGGCTGTTCACTGGTGTTAATATGTCTTTTGATTGAGTTCAGCCATTCCAATTGATATTTTATAGTGTGTCTTTCTATGTTGTAATGTTACACTATTGTTTCAGATAAGGGAGAAGGTTTGGTACAATTAAAACGTTTAAACCCGTTGCAATTGTTTGCACCTGTCCTAAGTCAGGAATCTGATGTTCAGTAGTTGTCGTTTGTTGATGTGGTTCATAAGTGTTTCTCGTTTTTTATATAGATTAGACCGTTGGTTTTCCCGTTTGAATGGTTTTACACTAGTAATTTTTGGGGCCCTTTTATAGCTTGCTGTTCGGTGTGAACCAAGGCTCCGTGTTGAAGGCCGTACTTTGACTTATAATGGTTTACTTTTATAAATTTTGACTTGGATGGATCTTCTTATATCTATTAAGGTCCGGTGTACGTGCGTTTTTTTTATTTAAGACTCGAGCTTATCAGTGGCGTTCGAATCAAAACTTTTAGAAAGCAAAATCAAATAGTAAACGAAGTTGAATACAAATAAATAATAAAAAAATCTCATAAAAGATAGGTCTGGAATAGTTATAGTTTTTACGAATCTATATGAACATTCTTTTGCATTCTTCTGTGAATAAGTTTAAGTTTCAGTTTATTCATTTTAACGTGCAAAATAATGAATTGTTTTTCTGTTTGATTTTCAAATCAAACTTCTTATCAAACACTTATGTTGTATTTTTTCGGACTCTTTAATTTTCTTAACATTAAGTTATGATCAAAATGTTAAAATTAACATATGATAATGGTAATGTTTCCCTTTATATGCGTATATATGTTTGCAGTACAATGGAAGATAACAACAAAACCTGTGGTTATTGGAAAGGAGGCTATACTAGCTTGTAGCGGATACAAATGTCCATCTAACAAAACCAGAAAATGGCTTGGTGGGAAAAACTATAACCTTCTTTGCTTCGATTCCCAATCAAAAAATATCTCAAAGTATGAAATGAGGTCATATGGAACAGATTTTGAGCTCATAATAAAATCCTTGAGCTTCAGCGATCTGAACTGTGAATACACATGCGCCTGTGGATTCCACCAATACACCAAAATGTTACAGTTAGACGAGGAAGAAGTAATTTGTAAGTTTTAAAATAATACATAGGTACTCTCATTATTACTGTATAGTACTTTAACTGCATTATAAGCGCTCTGACATGTACAATTCCAGGCAGATATTTGTCCAACTTATATCAGAGGTTTATATAAGCAATGTTTTGGACAAGTTCAAAAATCATTCCCAATCAACTACTGTTAAAAGTGTTATGCCCCTTGGAAAAATTACTTAATATTTAAAAAGTTGCATTGTAAGCGTTTTAAATTCACGTGTACAATTTTTGCCAGAATTAATCAAACTTATATCAGAGGTTTATATCAGCAATGTATCTGACAAGTTCAAAAATCATTGCCGATTAACTACTGTTAAAAGAGTTATGCCCCTTTGGAAAATTACCTAATATATAAAAATTTGCCTTGTAAGCGTTTTCACGTGTACAATTCTTGCCAGATTTTAATCAAACTTATATTAGTGGTTTATATCAGCAATTATTCGGACAAGTTAGATAACCATTGCCGATCAACTTTTTCAAAAAGAGTTATGCTCTATGGAAATATCAATCATATGGAAAATTGCTTTTTAAGCGCTTTCGTGTGTACAATTCTTGCCAGATTTTTATCAGACTTTTTTTCGGAAATGTATATCATCAATGCCTCGAACAAGTAAAATCAGTGCTGACTTGCATTTTAAGCGCTCTGGTGTGTACAATTCCTGCTCGAAATTTATTTTTCTTACTTATATCAAGGTTATATCCACAATGTCTTAGACAAATTCGGAATTCAGTGCCGATCAACGTTTTAAAAATAGTTATGCCCATGGAAATATTATTTATATTGAATCTTGCATTGTAAGCGCTCTCATGTGTACAATTTTTGCCTGACTTTTATCAAACTTATATCAAAGGTTTATATGAGCAATGTCTTGGACAGGTTTGAAAATCAGTGCAATGCGGGGGACATTGTATCTCTGTTCTTTTATTATTCTTTTGATATATATATATATATATTTGAAGTATAACTTAGGATTCATACTTTCAGACCCACCAGTTGTACATGACCACTCTCGCACACACTCACAGGAAGACCTTAAATTCCAAATAAATGTGTCAATGGAAGTTTATCCGTTACCAACATGCACAATAGTCTCAAAGGTACGAATTTTGTTATTAAAATGTATTCACACAACAAGAACAAAAAATGCAACAACAACAACAACTGGACTGTATTTAGTGTATTTAAGAAATAGAAAGCCCAAAAAACCAGTATAATACAGATCATCGCATCAATAACCGTTTGAAAAATTTGTTTTGAAAAGTATCTTCAGCAGTACAAATACTTGTATACAATAAAACGTGCATATATCTAACAGGATTATAAACCAATAAGATATATAAAGATAACACAACCAATGACAATGTTACGTTATGAAACAGGCACATAAAATATTGCCTTGTAAGGTTTCTGAGAAAACCTCCCCTCTAAATTTTTAACATGAAATAAAAAAGGTAAACGCATATAATAGCACATTGAATTAAACCAGTTAAGGATTCGCACTTAATGTTTTAATACCGGTATGATAGACACGAAAAAATTGAAACACATCAAGAATATATTATACTGTATTTCAGAATGCAGAATTCACTAAAACCCAGCTCAAAGTACTTAAAATTTTTAATTATTAATAACCTGTCGATACGAAAGCACACCGTTGTATAGTGTAATAGGACTGGTTGCTATGCTTAGGAGAATATTTTCCAATTAAATCATGTTCTTTTAATTCTATAAAAACCTATGTATATTTTAGGTTAGCGTTTTGCTTATAAACATATCAGTGGTAAAGAGACCTGAAGGTGAGCTAAAGCTTTTTGAAGTTTTAGTACAGACCACAATAGTGACAGATGTTGCTTCCTGTGGAGAAAATCTAACGCTAGATTGCGAAGTAGGATCGATTCATTACCAACATGTTCTCAAGAAGCCATATTCATGCAAAGGTGTCTTTCTGACTGATTAACATTTTACAATTATACACTTCTGTCAAAACCCGACCTTGCAATCTCATGCTTTATAAATATGAAAATAGAGATTTACTATAAATATATAAAACTGAACACAGACCATTCCTATCTATTGGTAAAAAATATTTCTATTTTTTTCAATTTTATGCTACGTTTTAATCCCCTACCGACGAAGTCGAAGAGCACTTTAGGTTTTTTCTCCGTCTGTCTATCTGTCTGTCTGTCCCGCAAATCAGTTTTCCACACTTTTGTCTTCGTGCTTGAAGATATTGATTTGATATTTGTTATATAGTTTAATCATGAAAGTTTGAATTTTGTTCCGGTCTGATGATCTTGTGCAACGTTATGATCCTTGGACTTTGAAAATTCGCGCAAGTATTCTGTTTTCCGTACACTGAATTATATTTGCTTAAATCAAGCGTCTTTTGTGCGTAGAACATCATTAACATTTTCTTATTTTATTTTTGATTGTTGGAAGTGTACGACGTTGGATTATTTGAAATCAACAGGTTATGTTCTTTGTGCTTGCTTTCATTAACTGCGATATGAATGTTTATCCCCAAGGTAATTGGAAATAATTGATTTGATATTTGGTGGAATGAGTGCTGAGAAGACTGCAGAAATCTTTTTAGTTTTTTAAGATTGTGAAAAAAATATCATTCAATTTTCGTGAATTTCAAATTCATCATACTTTACTCTGAATATCACATAATTGTCCCCCCCCCCCGAAGCGTGTTGTAAGGGGGGGATACTGGAGGTCCGTCCGTCCGGCCGGTTTTGTTAGTACTCTTACAATTATCTTTTTTATATAAAACCTTTATCATAGGTTTATATCAGCAATGTCCTAGGACGAGCTCGAAAATCAGTACCGATAAACTATTTCTAAAAGAGTTATACCCCTTGGAAACATGAATTATTTGCAAAATTGAATCGTTAGCGATCTCATGTGTACAATTTTGGACAGATATATAAAACTTATATTGTAAGTTTAAATCAGCAATGTCTCGGACCAGTTCATAAATCAGTGCCGAGCAATTATTTTAAAAAAGATCAAATATTTTTAACGAGTTATGCCTTGGAAATATTAATTTAATCGGAAATCACATTGCTTTTGCTCTGAAGCATTCTTTTCTTTAAGATAAACAATTTTAAAGAACAACAAAAGTGTATTTTTTAGTTATTGCCCTTGTACCTTTGATAGATAGAATATGTGCAACGCGGGGTACATTGGAGCTCTGTTTTTTTTTATTTTAAATTCTTTTACAGTAATACATTTTTTATAGCATTACACTAGGTATTCAGTCTGCAAGCTTTATATGAAGTGCCTTACACTTGTATTTATCGATCAAGACACTAAAGGTACAATAATGGTTTCCTCTTTTGATTTTAATTATTACAGCCATAACAAATACATGTACATTGTATCAATAAATTATGCAGTTTTTTTTAAATTTTCATCAGTTAATGAAGATGTTGACAAATAAGGTTCAAGTAATTCAAGAAAAATTTCCTTTGGTATTGCAAATCCGTTTTCTGGTCAACCATTACACATCGTGGGTTGTTGTACAAAAGAGCAAGCGATCGAGACAGGAAAAATAATAAAATTAAATTGCAGAGTGGTATCACATGCATTCATGTGTGTAGACCAGGAACCTAGGTTTAGGTGTAGACTAAATTGCGTGCATTATGTCGATTATATCGCACTGGAAATAATTAATGAATCTTTTCAACTGCCTTTTAGACTGAAATGATACTGATAGCTACCAAACATTTTTTGATTCAAAAGATAACTAGCCTTCAAAATTTGTTTAGAACATTTTGCAGTAATTATTAGTATTTTAACCGTCTGGACATTTTAGAATATATACTTCTTTAAGTTTATAAATTCTTAACAGAAATTGTTTGATATCAGCTGTTACGTCACTATTGAGTTGTCTTGTCTTTGTAATGTAACATTTAACCAACATATATATATATATAATTATGTATAAATCCGATTACAGATCATAGAGAACAAAGTAATCCACAGTATTTCATAATGGTTGGTATAATACTTGCACTAGTGCTAGTCCTAGTGATTGTTTCGACTGTGATCCTAATGAAAAAAAGATTAGGTAAGTAACCTAATTTTATCACTTTTATCCTGCCATCAGCCAGCTATTCTACAAATAACAGGTACACACATAACATTTTGCTTAATTTGTACTTGTGAAATTAAAGTCTCCTGTTACTCAGCTTCCATACTGAGCAAACGGTAATGTGAATATTCTTATGTCCCTGCTGTAGCGGAGGGGACATTAGGTTTACCCATGTCCGTCTGTACGTCCGTCCGTACGTCCGAAATTTTCCAAAATTGGTTTCCGTTCCCTAACTTTAGTTTGCCTGAAGCAAATGTTATGAAACTTACACACAATTCTTATTACCACAAAACACATGTCAAGTTTGAATTTTGGTGGAAAAATTGCTGAATTTTTCGTTTACGTTCTCATATACACAATTTTTCGTTTCCGTTCTCATATACACAATGCATATTACCACAAAATACAGATGAAGTTGGAATTTTGGTGAGGTCAATTTTGCCTTTCTAGACTTATGTCCCTTAACGAATGGAAAAAGTGCTGAATTTTTCGTTTCCATTCTCTAACTAAAGTTTGCCTCAACCAAATGTTATGAAATTTAAACACAATGCTCATTACCACAAAACCCAGATCAAGTACGAATTAGGGAAGCGTTACTTTTACCATTCTTGAGCTATGTCCCTTTATGATATTATATGAAAGCAGGGGAATCATCTGTGTCCCATGGACAAGTTCCCTATTTATTTTTTGTGTGACAGTTCATTTTAGGTTCTTCTTCGTATTCCACATGTTAAATTGTTTCGATTTCTCGAAAAATCATAGACAACTAATTTGATTTAAACAACTAAACATTAAAATGCCGGTTGTAAACTGCAGGGTGAATACAAAATAAAATGTATGTACATTGTCGGAAATTTAAAATCATGTTTACTCTCTTCGAAACAGTAGAGAAGCTTGTCTTGTTTCCCTTTTTGTCTTGTTTCTAAAGCTCGTACACATAAATTCTATATGTTCCTTCAATGTACACATATAGCATATCTATATTCAAGTATCACAAAAGAGTAACGAAATATAGTTGTTTAAAGGTAGTGTGAACAAAAGACAAATAATGTATATACAAAATGCGAATCTACGTATAAAAATCATCTTAACTTAAAAAAGGCTAGGGATGTACAAAGAAGACATGTAATCATGGCTTTCATTTCTTTAATCAACAATTACCTCCGTCGTTCTAAACCAGCAAGTAAAACATGAATTGGTTTTCAGATGTTCAATGTTTAGCTAGCCTTCTTTCTACAATATCATTAAGACTTAGTACTTGTTCAATACGAATATGAACTTTTGAGATAAACCGAAAATGAACCGGACATTTGAAGCGTTAAATATCAAGAATCCAACCCATTATTATAACTCGAAGCAAATACAATATGCTCGTTAATTAGTAAATGCATGCAAAATAACAGCAAAGAGTAATTTCAAATTGTTGGTTTGACATGTCAAGACATCGAACTATCATTCTCCCCTACGTGATGCGAGCGACGAATACAATTCGGTAATAAGTTGTTTTGTAAATGCATCATAATGCTAAAGACCACCAGTAAGGTTTTTCATCATATGAGATGCTTATATAGCCAATCCATTTAAACAAACTGCCTGGCTAAAGTATTTCCTCCAGCGATGTGAAAACTATAGAAGATACAGAAGTTTCCTAGTGTAACTTAGCATGAAAGTAAGCGGCAGCTGGGTTGCCACCATTTATGGTGTTAAGTTTCCTAGTGTAACCTAAAACAAAAACCAGTAACAGCTTAGTCACCATTTATGATCCTTTTAGATATTGTCTCTTCATTTACATTTTTTATCTATCTTTTTCATTTTTGGCTTTAATATTGGTTTCTAGTAAACCGAATAATCATCAAGAAAAGACCCACTGGTAAGTAATAAAATTGTCAGTCCTCTCCTTAAAGAAATCGATGCCCTGCAACGACGATTTTTACAATTGTTTGTTTTGTCTTTTTGTTCAAAACTTAAGTAAATAAAAAGAACCTGTAAACCAGAAAATTAATTAGAAAAAGACCTACTAAAAAGTGAAAATGACCAGATTTGATTGCTTTTACTATTTAATGATGACTTTCCCAAATTTTATGCATCATATCTGCTGTTTAGGAACATGCCAGGTAGGTAATACAGGTTCTTTTGAGCCGCCATTTGTATAGACTAAATTTACTCTGAGCTTGTAATTTTCCAGGGAAAAACAATTTTTACAAAACAGAGAGATATGGGCAGTGGATAGTATACAGTTGTATATGAAACAAACAAAAACAATTCTTCTATCAAGAAGTAGACGTATATTGAAGAAGGATTACATGATATTTTGTCACATGATTTTTACCAGCTGGAGTTAAAGGCATAACATTTGTGTATATATGTATTACTCTAGTAAAATGAGAAACTCAAACTGTATAAGCAATTGCATAGTTGAACACTTGCTGTGACGGAGGTCAGAGATCAGAGGTCGAACCAGAAATATACGGATACAAGTATTTAATAGAAAAATGCTTTTTATTTAGTTTCATTCAGTTTATTACTTAATGTTCGTATTGCTCAGTCTTTACTTTTTTATGTTGTGTTTTTTATTTTAAGTTTTTTATCTATGGCGTTATCAGTTTTTTTTCCTACTATTGAATTTGAATGTCCTTTTGGTATCTTTCGCCTCTCTTTTAATAAAATTGAGAATGGAAATGGGGAATGTGTCAAGGGGCAACAACCCAACCAAAGAGCAGAAAACAACCCAAGGCCACCAATGGGTCTTCAACACAGCGCGAAAATCTCGCACCCTGAGGCGGGCTTCAGCTGGCCCCTACAAAAAGTGTACTAGTTCAGTAAAAATTGACGTCACACTGAACTCCAAAACATATAAATGAACATAAATTAAACAAAACATACAAGACTAACAAAGGCAAGAGGCTCCTGATTTAGGACTGACACAAAAATGCGACGGATTTAAACATATTTTGTGAGATCTCAACTCTCCCCTTATACCTCTAGCCAATGTAGAATAAACAAAAACACGGCAATACGCACAGTAATACTCAGCTTAAACGGAGTCCGAGTCTGATGTCATAAAAGGTAACAGGAGAAACTAAGCAAAATGACAATGATACATAAATTAACAAAGTACTACTAGGAGCTACTGGCATGCCAGCTCCAGACATCAATTAAACTGATTGAAAGGTTTCATCATATGAAAATCAAGCATAATCCTTCCCAATAGGGGTTTTGTATCATACCATCAAAAAAAAAAGAAGAACATAACCCGTATCATGCCAACAACTGGTTTTAGAATAAATGTGTTTATTTCCGATGCATATACATTATGAGTGAATCAATATTAATTCTAAAATATGCCAACTATAATGACCTGACGACAGTTTCGTAACTACATCCCTTTTGAATAAGTCTGTTTAAAGATTTGGTTAGCTTTTGAGGTGAATGACGACATTTTTTAGATTTGTATAGAATATGACCATTAAAGATTGAATATGAAATACCTGAACGTATAACATGTCATGTTGATTTATATTTACGAATGATGTCCTTGTATCGATGATAAATTTAGTCCATGATTGACTAGATGTGATATCGAAAACCTTGGTGTAATAATTTTTCAGTAATACAGAGATTTCTTTCGTTAAAATCAAATACGTTGTTACATACACGAGCGAATCGAACAAGTTGAGATACATAAACACCATAAGATGGTGACAAAGGAATGTCACCATCTAAAAATGGATAATTAACAATAGGAAATGAAAAATCATCTCTTTTATCGTAAATATTGGTATTAAGCTAGTCTTAAATATATAGATATCAAGATCCAGGAAAAGGGCAGTGTTCATTTTTTTTATTAACTTTATTTAAAGTCAGTTCATTGGGATAAATCTCTTTAGTTTTCATACTGAAGTCGTCATTATTGAGAGCTAAACTATCATCAAAATATCTATAAGTGTTATTAAATTTTTGTATCAGATGTTGTTTGATGGGTTTTTGCTGATTTTAGTCATAAATGTTAACCTATAACAATACAGAAACAGGTGCGAAATAAGGAATTCCGATAATTTGACGATATACAGAATCTCCATAGCGAATAAAAATGTTATCTAGTAAAAATTCAAGTACAGTTACATGCATCTTATTGAGACAGGTCCAATTTACCTAGTTCTTTTGTTTGTTGATACTAAAAATGACCTAAAAGAGTTTAGATATATATATTTGCATTCTGACTTTTTGAATGCCCATTTAATTAGGTGTTAGCATTTTTCTTAATGAGTTTATGAGGCAAAGTGGTATATAGAGTAGAAAAATCAAAACTTTGAACAGATTCGAATTCAACAATATAAGCATGCACTTTATCAAGTACTTCCAACGAATTTTTAATGTATGTACGCTATATTGTAACAACTATTTTATATACAATTATTGCTTAACTTTCATATTCAAAACGAAAAGACACGTTTCTCTATCACTATTGATAGCGTGGGATACTTCAAATATTTCTCCAGACACTATCTAGAATAAGGACATTAGCTTATTCTACATTTTGACTCTTTTCCCTAACACAGTCTTTCTTAATCGTGAAAATCTGAATTTTTTACGTATGGGGCGATACAACTATTACTTATTTTTTATTGACTTCTATTGACTTTTATTGAATTAATGAGAAAATGCTCGTAAATGTTTTGATAATCATGTGATAATGGCCTACCTACGTCAAAAATATTATTTGTGTCAAGATACAGGGCATATAAACAAATATGATACTGTAAATTTAGAAATTATTGCGATGTTTTTATTATTGCAAAAAATGGGACAGGGTTATAATCGCAATAATTTAAACTCGCATTTTGAAAAAAAAACTCAAATCGCGTTTTAGTCTTAAATGACATCGTCGTAAACTTTTACAAAAATCTTCTCCTCTGAAACTACTAGGCCAATGTAAACCAAACTTGGCCTAAATCATCCCTAAGGTATCTAGTTTTAAAAATGATGACCCCGCCCATCAACCAAAATGTCCACAATGGCTAAAAATAGAACATAGGGGTAAAATGCAGTTTTTGTCTTATATCTCTTAAACTAAAGCATTTCAAGCAAATCTCACGGGGTAAAACAGTTCATCAGGTCAAGATATATCTGCCTTGAAATTTTCAGACGCATCAGACAACCCGTTGTTGGGTTGCTGCCCCTGCATTGGTAATTTTAAGGATTTTTTTTAGTTTTTGGTTAATATCTTAAATATTATAATAGATAGAGATAAACTGTAAACAGCAAAAATGTTTAGCAAAATAAGTTGTACAAATAAGTCAACATGATAAAAATTGTTAATTGAACCCTTCTGGAGTTATTGTCCTTTAAAGTAAATTTTTCACAAGTTTTAGTAAATGTTTGAAATCTTTTACAAAAATCTTCTCCTCCGAAACTACTGGGCCAAGTTAAACCAAACTTAGTCTAAATCATCCTTAGGGTATCTAGTTTAAAAACTGTATCCGATGAACGCGTCCACCTACCAAGATGGTCACTATATCTAAAAAAAGAACATAGGGGTAAAATACAGTTTTTGGCTTATATCTCCGAAACAAAAGTATTTATACCAAATCTAACACGAGTAAAATTGTTTATCAGGTCAAGATCTACCTGGCTTGAAATTTTCAGACCAATGAGACAACCCGTTGTTGGGTTGCTGCCCCTGAATTGGTAATTTAAAGGAAATTTTGCAGTATTTGGTTATTATCTTGAATTTTATAATAGATAGAGATAAACTGTTATCAGCAAGAATATTTAGTAAAGTAAGATCTACAAACAAGTTAAATACAAAAAAATGTAAATTTACCCCTTAAGTAGATATTGCCCTTTAAAGTCAATATTTTCACTATTTTTTGTAAATTTTGTTATCTTTTACAAAAATCTTCTCTTAATCCACTTGACCAAATGGAATTAAACTTAACCACAATTTTTATTAGAGTATATTGATTGACAAATGTATCTGATGATCCTGCCCTACAACCAACATGGTCGTCATGGGTAAAAATAGAATATAGGTGTTTACTATAGAAGTCTATGGGAAAAATGTAAAAAAAAAAACAATTTCAAATGGTCACAACTTGAAAACTAATTTAAATAATGATAAAGGGTCTTCAGTAACTATTGTAAGACTACAATGGGATGACTTGATTTTTTTCCAGGGGGATGCAATTTTTTCAGGGGGTTGGGGGGTTGCAAATAACCCCTCCTTGATATGTTCCAATTTCTGAATTATTCAGTGTTACTTTTTCTAAAAACCAATATTATATATTTTCTTTCAGCATACTTATATTGGGTAAATGCCCCCCAGACCAGGCAGGTTAGTCGGGGTCAAGACCCTTGCTCAATTTTGATTTTGAAGGATTTTAAAAAAACCAACATTTAAAGGCATTTCCAGCATTAAACAGGCCCAGGGTGAAATAAATTTTAGAGCGGGAGAAAGGAAATTTAGCATTTTTTGTTAATTATCTTGAATATCATTATAGATTTAGATATGCTGTAAACAGCAAAAATTACAAGCAAAGAAAGATCTACAAATAAGTCAACATGACCAAAATTGGCAATTGACATCTTATTGGAGTTATTGTCCTTAAAAGTCATTTTCTGCAATTAATTGGTAATTTTTGTAGTTTTTAAAAAAAAATCTTCTGCTTTTAATTTAACTACTGGGCCATATTAAGCCAAATCTGGCCTCAATCATTATTAGGGTATCTATTATGTTTTTAACCGTATTTTACGTGATTTCCAAAACCACAGTAGATACAGGTGAGCGACATAGGCTCTTGAGAGCCTCTAGTTTTGTATTTAAATTTTCAAAAATCAATCAATGTTTTGTAAATGTACATGCATACGTGTATTTGCATAAGATCGATTTTCATTTCACACAGCTCAAATGTTGATAGATATATTTCCAACATAATTTGATAATTGTTCAAATAAGAAATAAGAGAAATAAAGAAAAAACGAACTTTATAGTTTTGGCCTGATTTCGGACTTATACACTCTAATTTTGTTTATATTTCATCAATTATTTTGGGAATAATAGAAAATTAAGTTTACTAGGACAGCAATCAGAAGTATAAAAAAATTGAATCAAACCACTATACAAAGAATAGCGAGTTTCGTTATATTGTAGGTGAGTTGCATGGCTTGAAAGTAATTTAGAATTGAAATTATTTTTCTTCAGATTTTATTAAGGAAAAATATAATGAAATTTATGAGTAACTAGTATTTTCATTAAGAAGTTTAAATTTAACAGCAATTATTAATTGTATTATCTAACCTAAATTGTATGTTGTATTATTTTGTTATTTTTAACTTATATTAACTCTTAAATTACTATGAAATTATATTGTAACTACTTTGATGTTTTCTTTATTAAATTAATAGCGAGTGTTTTGATATTCTAGTTTGGTTTTCTTTCCTGTTGTTGTTCCAATCCCAAACCGGAGCCTCCCCTTAAATTGTACCAGCGTGCATTGCAATTGTTTGGTTTAAAAAATACCAACACAGTAAAAAGGGAAGAAGACCATGTTTTAAAACGGAAAGACACCATAAAAACTAGCAAAAAATAAGACTTAGCTTTGCAATATTAAGACATCTTTCCTAATCACAAAGACAATGTCATCTTTAAGAACCATGCCAGAAATGACGACTGGTATAACGTTACCACACCACCATATGTAGACGATCAGTCACCATTTTACTAATCCTCAACCATTCGGCCAGATTTCACACTAACAACACCAATCAGACCATCAAAACCATCACAGACTTTTTCATCATTAATTTCAAAGAAACCGACACCTGTCCAAGGAAATCATCTGCTGTAACCCCACAACAATTTGTATTGTTGTATCCATAGTTGACGTCCAGTGTACCAGCTACAACAGTATTGTCATCTTTTAGAGCTGCAGCAAGTGCACGTTTATCGACGGTGACATCAACATTGGCCACAGTAGTACCAAAAACAACAGTTGTACCAGTCGCAACAACAGCTTCTACAACATTAGCAACGCCAGCCTCTACAACACCAGCAACGACAGTGTCTACTACATCAGCAACGATTGCTTCTTCTACATCATCTTCATGCAACAAACACCAACAACGACGACTTCAAAAACTTCTGCAGGTATAACAATACAATTTTCTATAATCATTTTTTATAAGTCATCAATTTTGAAAATGGAAACATTAAAGGCTGACAATAGACAAACCCAGAAACTTGGTTAACAAATTTTAATCAATATAGTTCTTTCTATGATTTATCAAAAAGGAAAAGTGCAGAGACCTTTCCATTTCATTTGTGTGTCATCCTAAAACTTGTAATCATACAATTAATGCAAGTAAACACAATTTCGGGCAATTTAACGCTGCTTTTAAAGACAGATTTAAAGATTAACATTATCTTTTAGACAGTACAATCTTTCAAACGCATCAGGGAAGGAATGAGTCTTTGATAGATTTCTTATCTAAATTGTTAAAATTAGCTACTAACAGAAATATATCCAACGATATATTACTAGACGTAGCAATGAGTGTTTAAAAGGACTATTTTAAAACAATTGTTATGACTAAGGAATCTAAAATATTGAAGAGTTTAGGCGTGTAGCTCTTTTGTCAGAAAATGCTATTGGTTCTAGTGAAAAATCTTTATATTCAATGAAACAATTGTTTTAAATGAAATTATTTGTTTAAGAGATCTTATTCATGATACTCAGTCTATTATATATATAATGCGAATAGTCCAATTTCATCAACTACTCAAAATTAGCTTGATCATTGACCTATAATTGTTAACTTTTTATACATTGTGACTTAGATGATAAGTTGTCTCATTGGCACTAATATCACATCTTCTTATTTTTATTATCTACCTCCTTTATATTCAATAACCAATTTATTAAAATCCAAGAGTACCAAATCAGACAATGTCTTCATCAAATAGGTATAGGGTACCACAAATTCAACCTCCACGTCAAATATTTAATAGGATGTCTTCACGCCAACCAACCAATCAAAACTTTGAAATCGGTATTATTATCAGACTCAAAATATATTTCGTAGATGTTTTTGCTGCAACTGGTATTGTCAATAATAGGGCACAGTGTCCCGCTAATTGTGTCGTTTTCCATTTTTGTAACAAAATGGAACTTTTTTTCTAAAGCTTGTTTATCTTTCAAGAGAATGCATACATATTAACAATCCACGCTTGTTCGAATTTTGACTTTGAATAGACATACACAGTTGAACAATGTTTAAGCAATTGTTTAAATCATGACAATTCAAAAACGCAATAAAAACGATTTGCTACATAACTGCCTTAATGTTTTATTCCAGTAAATTTTTTCAATGAAAACACATTCTTGAAAACAAAATTTCCAAGTTTTCCATTGTTTAGTTTGGACATTAAACATATATTTGGAGAAGGGAAGAGCTACTTATCCAGTACACGATATAATTCAATCAAATTTAAAAATACGTGGAATAGTCCATTTTCAAAATTTCAATATTATACCAGCTTTAAGACATTCTGTGATTTAAGGAACAGGTTTTTGCAAAGAAAAAGAGTGTTTGTTTAAACTGGAAAAAAATACAATATATTTATTAAAGATTCAGTAAAAGACAATGTATTAAGGGTAACACAAGGTTTTGCTAGGGTTTATAGGGAATCGTCAATTTCTCAAAATACAATCAAAAATATTTGTGTTAGACTGTCTAAAACATTGCCTTATCAACATTATTTATAAGAACTACTTACAAATTTTAAGTACTATATACTTACAGCTAGATGTTTATTCAAAAATCGAAACAACAAATGTTACATTCAAATTTTAAATCCCACAAATCAGGTCATACATTTAAGGTCAGGTTTATTTTGGCTACCATTAATAACGTAGTTTCAAGTAATATATTTACTTATGATGATGACAAGTCTGCAAATAGATATGGAACAATAGGCGATACATGTATATGATATAGTCAGTATAAAAAACAAAATTACATATCTCTTTTTTTTTACTTAATATTCAATTGTAATTTTAATCTGAACTTTTTTCATTTCGAAAGAAGTTTGTTATGCGGTTGACCAGTCATTGGCGCATGTCATCATTTTGAAACACATTCTACTAAGTACCGAACGTGACCTATTCCCGAATATGAATTTTTGTCGAGTGTGAATTTGCATTTCTATACGAAGTGTCTCAGTATTTATACATCCAACATTCATGTATTTAGTTATGATGTTTCTTTTGTAAGCCTGGTTGGATATTGTGTTATGTCTTATCGTTTGTGGTTTGAATTCTGTATTTTCGGTACATTTTACATTATGTCGTATTTGGCAGTGGAGTCAAGTTACTTGTGGTTCGTCTACAGTTTTTTTGTTCTTTATGTTGTTTGTTTTCAAGTGTGTTTACCATTTTGTCTTACATGATCTCGGCTTTGATTATTTTTTTTTTTTATTTGCTATATGCATGTAAAAGTTAAGATAACTCATCATGCTCATCACCTATTTCATTTATATGATTTTTAGTTTAAAGCAACTATATGCACAGGATTTTTTGGTTTATACACTGTTTTGATTTAGAAGTAAAACCGACATGGTTAGAAAATACAAATAATTACTCCATGACAAACACAATTTCATTTTAATATTCTTCATTTCTTGTCATGGTTAGAAAATACATAAAATAACTCCATGACAAACTTAACCCAATTTTATATTCTTGTACGTGTCTTCAATAAAACAAGTTTTTATTCTATTTTTAGAAATTTACCTGTGATACAATAAATGTCACAAAAATACCTCACTTTTTGTGGCGTTGATACATTCGTGTGACGCACATTTTTTAATTCGCTTGTGGTGTCCTCGTGTACTGTCGTAAATTCATTGGAGGTGTCCGTTGTTATTCTGTGGTTTACATGTTGTAATTTACTATTATGTTATTTATTTGAGATTTATTCCTCTGTCCTGGGTGTTCTTTCGTTTATTTTTAATATATTCCTATCGCGTAATGTTGCCTTTTTAGCGGTATTTTTAACATTGCCATATAAGCGGGAGGTTTGGATAGCCATAAAACCAAGTCCAACCCACCATATTTTTCTTAAAATGTCCGGACCAAGTCAGGAATATGGCAGTTGTTATCAAATAGTCCGTTTCTATGTTTGTTGGCGTTTGTTTTTGTTGCAGTTCAGTGTTTCTTTTGTTCTGATTTTTTTCCTCTTATAGTGTTTCCCTCGATTTTGAATTTGTTTTTGCTTAATCAATTTATGACTATTGAACAGCGGTATAATACTGTTGCATTTATTCTTGACAGAAATGGTTAAGGGTTAAAAAAATATCGGTGAGCGAAATTTATATATAATTTATTTCTGAACTCATGTAAACAAGAAAAATATACCATTTTGAATCTATGACTGACTATTTCATGCCATGTCATCAGATGTTAAGTGGTCCACTTAAATGCAGTTGTCTTTGAATTATCTTACGTACAGTCCAGTTCATTACCTAATTGTATGTGTTTTACACTGAAATTCCGATAACGTTTCTTCATCGAACGAACAAGAGTCCCCTTCGAGGAGAGTTCAACTCGGGAAATCTGGTGGTGGTTTTAGCAAGGACTTCAGCAATTTGGCAGTACTTGCATAAACATAGAACTATCACAGATTCATATGAATCATTGAATATAGATTCCCTGTGCTATAATGATTAGAGGAGAAATACTTCAAATCACAAATAATTGCTTAAAAAAGCAAGAACTGTTTCCCAAATTGCTGTATTTGACTTTAAAAATACATATTTTTAATATTGCCAATGAAATTTATTTTTGATATTCTTGCCTTGTTACATTAGTTAATAACGCATTATGACTACTGGTCAAAACTTTTGTACATACATCTGTTAGGTATAAAATTCGACGCTTCCCATTCCTCTCATGAATTAAGGGTTGTGTAGTCAAAACTTGGGATCAATTCATTTACTAGATCATTTCATACTGCAACTGCTATTTTTGCAATCAAAATTCAACTTTTTTTGATACATACATTACATTTATCGTATAAAGTGTTGCGATAGAGTCTATAAAATATTGCATATTGAATGTTGTGCAAGGAAACTTGCAGGTATTAATAATAACATGAAACTAATTTTTGTGTATGAACTGTTTGAATTTGCATATTTTGTGCATGTAAATACAGGAGAAAGGAGAATATTCATTCACTGTCCGTATCGATTACATATACTCTTCGACGTTTTGGTTGAGGAAGACTTGTGTTTTTTGTTTGTTTACTGTTTGATTCCCAGTCGTCTGACCCAAATACAAAGTTAATAGTTAAATGGTTCTCCATTGATAATTGTGACTTTTGGAAAGAATTTAAAAAGCTGATGTTTTTTGTTACTTGTAATTGAATCAGATTTCTCTTTAAGTACAGTTTTACTTTCCTCGATGTTTGATTCAGGATTTGGTGCTGTATTACTATTTAGTAACGTTAATTTTATCCAAAATGTCGCCAACCTTTTTGCGGTTTTTATACCGATGTTGGCATACTTGCTGTTTTCTTTGCTGTTCGATTCATGATTTGGTGTTGTCAAAATTTTTGCAACCTTACTTTTTTCCAAAATGTCGTCCATCACTTTTTGCGTTTCTATACTGTTTTAGCATAATTATTGATGCTTTCTATACTTTTGTGTCCTGTATGCTGTTGAATGGTGGTCACTGGCATTCCTTCATCCAATTATCTTATTATAGCAGTTTTCCTACCTGAATGATTGTGAATTTCTTACACTTGTCGACCTTTGATTTCTTTAGGAAATTGTTTTATTATTTTTTTCTCACAAAGCGGTTGACATCTGTACCAATGTTTTGCTTTCAACGATCTCTGTTTACTAAGAGAAGTAAGTCAAAAGAGGATACAAAACAACACATGTCAGGAGGTCAGTGGAATTTAAACTGAAAAAGTGGAAATGTTGGTTAATAAAATGAAAATGAAATGTATTTATTGGCAAATTGTACATTTCCCTGTTGATTTTTCGACCTAATAGTAATACTTTTAAGATCAAGGAAAGGACGTGATATAAAGAATATATGGCCTGTTGTTTTTTTTTT
The DNA here is from genome assembly GCF_021869535.1 of Mytilus californianus. Taxonomy (NCBI): domain Eukaryota; kingdom Metazoa; phylum Mollusca; class Bivalvia; order Mytilida; family Mytilidae; genus Mytilus; species Mytilus californianus. The sequence goes on from NW_026262734.1 coordinate 56,349,403, forward strand.
TAACTGACTTTGTCGGCAAGATTATCAAGCGAGCCAAATAATAATGTTACTAAATACTTAATGTAATTGATAAATTTCATTAACCCAAAAATATATGGTTTGAAAAAAATTGCTGTTAAAAACAATGACATATAATTTTTTTGTATACTAACATATATTACAGCTAAAACAATTCACTCTAGCAGTATAACATTATATTCTTTCAGATAAAGCCAGTATCAAATACAAAAATGCCACTAATCTATATATTATATATGTCATCATAATGTATATGATCAGGGCAATTTAAGAGCTTGACACTGCTTTGACAATTATTTAGTGTTGACGACTGTATCATGTGGTATATTGTCCTCTTGTAATCAATTTTTGTCCTCCGCGCAACGCGTTGTGGGAGACATAGAAATAACGGGCGTTCGTTCATAGTCCGTCCGTCTGTGCGTGTGCCCGGTCTTGTTAGCGTTCTCATGTGTATAATTCCCGCCGGATTTCTATGATACCTATATCATCGGTTTTTATAAGCAATGTATTGCCGATCAAATATTTTTAAAAGAGTTATGCCCCATTTGAAACATTAACTATATTGAAAATTACAATGTTAGCGCTCTCGTAAGTTCAATTCTCGCAATATTTTAATTTTTATGAAACTTATATCATAGGTTTATATCAATAATGTCTTTGACAAATTCGAAAATCAGTGCTGATCAATTTATTTTTTAAAGTTATGTCTCTTAGAAACATTAATTATGAAGAAAATGCATTGTTAGCGCTCTAATGTGTACAATTCTTGCCAGAATTCTATGAAACTTAAATCATAGGTTTTTGTAGGCAATGTCTTTGATGGGTTCGAATATAAGTGCCGATCTATAATTTTTAAAAGAGTCATGCCCCTTGGAATTATTAATTATATGAAAAGTTGCCTTATGAGCGCTCTAATGTATACAATGTTTGCCAGAGTTTTATGAAATGTATATCATAGTTTATATAATCATTGTCTTTGACGAGTTCAAAAATCAGTGCCGATCAATTTTTTAAAAGAAAATATTGGGAAAATTGCATCGTCGGCGCTCTCATGTGTACAATTATTGCTAGAATTTTATCTCTGTGTCGACTGTTTATCTTTATTTATCATGTTTATAATTAGTCATTTTATATTGTAATACCCAATATTTTTTCAAATAGCAGACAGGACACGAGACTCGAAAATATCAAGCATTTTTTTTTATCGTGACTATGTGCATATACATTTTTTTGTATGTATGGTTGTTATACTTACTATGGATTCTATAGTTTTAATAATTTTGGAATGTACAAATGTAGTCATTTTATTTATTTCTCAAGCTTATAGTAACTCTATCATTTTGTAGATTCATAGTTGAAAATGAGGATAAATTGGTGTTTAGTGTCCTGTTACTAGTATTACATGCATAAATCTTGCGAACATGAAAATGATCACTGCTATGTACTCGATTGATAAGCTGATTTAAATTTTCAACATGTCAGTTCATAAGATGATGCTGACAGGAAGACATTTCTTTTACTTCCTATCTCTTTTGAATTGTTATAGCTTGTAGGTGTTATTGTTGAAGTCATATTGACTTCGTTGTCATCTCTGGTCTTTATGGATAGTTGTTTTGTTGGCAATCATATCATGTTTTATTCTATATTTATATATAATACTTTTAATTTGATTGTCTGAATGGTGTTTATACATTTTTCATAGATTTTGGTCGGAGTCTTCTCCTTTTTGGAAACTATTTAGAGCTAGTATATAATTGTATGTTGACCTATTTAGTTTCTGGATAGGATGCAATATATCAACCTATGTAATATGTTTGTGAAGGATTAAAAAATTGTAAGTTGTCAAATTAACAGGATTCTCATCTATTTTAATGGCGAGTGCAACACTCATTACCAGGTGATATTGACTATTTGAAAGTTATTTTGCAATCATGCAAAGTAAATATACATGTGTTTACTGAGGTAAATGTATGGTTATATATGTTGTTCTTGCATTGTAAATTGTTCATGCAGGTAGGTATAAAATGCACATGTGGATTTCTCTACCTTTTTTTCATTAGGGTACATTTTATTTGGCTTTAACTGCATAATCATGTTAACATGTACTACTATCTTAATTCTACATTTTTTTTTGTCTCTAGCAACTGACTTCAGTCAATACGTTTTTTCATGTTTTTGTATCATAGCCCAATATTTTTTTTATTTTTTGTATTCCTCATAATTTTTCGGTTTTCTTACTTCAAGTCACCATAGATGCAATAAATACCCCCAAACGTTATTACTCGAAGATACATGGTGATGAGATTCCCTTCCATGATTAGGGTGCATACAAACCATGCAAATGAAGGTTTTAGTGTTTTTATACAACCGTAAAACTTTGTGCGTTCGTATTATGTCATTGCGTTGTCTGTGTCTGCGTCTGAAAACATTTTGGTTTGCAGACAATAACTTGGGTATAAGTGTATAGATCTCTATGACATTTTAGTGTAAGGTTTGGTTGGGATTGTTTTTGGGGTATTGTCCTAGCAGTTTTGTAATTAAGTGGTAGAAAAAGTTAATTTTACTGGTTTATTGTACATAAATGGGTTCGCAGACAATAACTTAGGTATAAGTGTATGGATTTGTATTAAATTTAAGCACAAGGTTCTTTACCACAAGAGGAGGGCTGGGAGATATTATGGGGGCTATTGTGGTAACTATTAAGAAAAAAAGCGAAAACGGAGCCAAATACAAGTATTTGTGTATAAGATTATGGATATATATTTAATTTTACCACATGGTTCCTACTTTAAATGGAAAGTTGGGACTGACATTGGGGGTTATGTCCCAAACCGTTTAATAATAAGGGGCAAAAAAGTGTCCAACAAACTAGGATTTTCTGTTTTCTGGACAATAATTTGAGTATAAGTCTATGGATTGCTATTTTATTGTGCCACAAGGTGTAATACCATAAAATAAATTTTGGATTGATTTTAGGGGTTATGACTATAACGGTTTAGTTGAAAGGGGACACAAACAATATTTTGTAATACTTTGTATAAATTGTTTGTTTCCATAGTAATATCAATGGGGCTTAATTAGAAGTCTTGAATACTTGAGGTTCTTTAATATGCTCAATTTAATTTGGTATTTAGAATTTGGATTTTGAGTCCTGTTTTTTAATTGATCGATATAAAGGTCCAAAGGGTCTTATATTAAACTTTGTCTCTTCAAAAACTAGATCATTGGTGTTCTTTTTTTATGTTGAATCTACTTGTGTATTTAGATTTTTATTTTGGGGGGGGGGGGGAGTGGGGGGGGGGGGGGCTGTCTTCAAATTTATCCACATTTAGGTCCAAAGTGTCCAAAATTTAACTTTGTTTGAAGTAAAAAAGAAAAACGAATGGAGCGGGTTCTTTGATATGCTGAATCTAAGAATGTATTTATTTTTTTCTATTTTGGCACAGTATTACAATTGGTCCAAATTGGGGTCCAAAATTAAACTTTGTTTGATGTTATCAAACGTTAAATTATTGGTGTTCTGTGATGTGCGTAATCTAACATTGTTCTAAATTTTTAGTGTTGTGCCCGTTTTTCCGTTGGTCCATATTAAGGTCCAAAGTATCCAAAATTTAACATAACTTGAATTCATGGGCTTCTTTGATATGTTGAATCTAAGCATATGTTAAGATTTTTAATTTTGGGCACAGTTTTCTTTGGTTGAAATTGAGGTCCAAAATTAAACTTTGTTTGATTTTATCAAAAAATTTATATATGGGGTTCTTAAATTTGCTGAAATTAAGTGTGTAATAATTAGTAAACGTCCAATTTTAAATTATTGAGTATGAAGACCACATTCATTCTGTGTCAGAAACTGTGTTATACTAAATATTTAATCAGACTCTAAACTCATAGATGTGTTGCACAATTAATAAACAAATTAAGTCATAGCAGAAAATAGACTTTGCTGATTCAGATATATTAATTGAAGTGATTATTGTGTTATGCAATGTGGTAAATTTAAAGATTGTTAACATTTTTGAAATGATTTCTTATGGTTGAATATTCCATTGTAAATTAAAATAGACTTTGTCGAACTGTTGAAGTAAATGTGTAGGTAGGTAAAGTTTTTAAATATTGTTGTGCCTTACATCATGTTGTGTAACATCTTATTAAGAGGTTTTTGTTTTGGTTAATTTAAGATAATAATCTATTCGATATATTTCTTTACAATAGATAAAGTTGTTGATACTGATAGAGTAATTGTAAATAAGTCTATGACAAATGGCAAAAAAATGTTGGAAGACAATATCTCTATAATAAGGGTATGGATACCTATGAAAATTAAGCACAAGATTCCATACCACAATAGAAAGGTTGGGATTAATTTAGTTTTTTTTTGGAGGAGGGGTTATTGTTGTAGTCATTTAATAGTAAGGAGCCAAAAAGGGTCCAAAACAAGCACTGTTGATGGTTCATAGACAATAAAATGGTTCGCAGACAATAACTTGAGTATAAGTGTATTGTTCTGTATGAAATTTAATTACAAGGTTGCATACATCAGTTGGAGAGTTGGGGATAATTTTGGGGGTAGTTGTAGTAGCTGTTTTGTAATTAAAGGCTAAATGGGACCAAACAAATTTTTTTTCTGCTTCACAGACACTAATTTGAGTATAAATGTATGGATCTGTGCTAAATTTTAGCACAAGGCTTCCTACCACAATATATAAAGGTAGGATTATTTTGGGGGGTTATTGTTCTAGCAGGAATTTAGGGCCAAATAGGGACCAAAAACAAACATTTGTCATGTTTCAGACAATAACTTGTGTAATAGAGTATGGATTCTAATGAAATTTGACCAAAAGGTTCTATTCCTCAAAAGGAAAGTTGGAACTTTTTTGTTTCATGGCCCAAACTGTTTAGAAATTAGGGGCCGAAAAGGGTCCAAAAAACTAGGATTTTCTGGTTTCCGGACAATAACTTGAGTGTAAGTCTATGGATCAGTATGAAATTGTACCACGAAATTTCATACCGTAAAGGAAAGTTGAGATTGATTTTTGAAGTTATGACCCTAAACGGGTTGGGAGAAAAGGGGCTACATATTTAACTTTAGTAGTACCTTTTATAAATAGATTATTTCTTTACCAATTTCAAGGGGGATTAATTCAAAGATTTTAATGCTTGGGGTTCTTTGATATGCTGAATCTAACCGTTGATTAATACTGTTTTTTTTTTGCCCTGTTTTTTAATTGGCCTGTATAAATGGTATTTAGGTCCAAAATTGAATTTGTCTGACTTTATATAAATTGAATTATTGGTTTTCTTGGATATTGCCGAATCTAAATGTGTATTTAGATTTTTAATTTTGGTGCCTGTTTTCAAAGTGATGTGCATGAAGGTCCAAAGTGTCCAAAATTAAACTTTGTTTGATTTCAACAAAAAATGAATTCGTGGGGTTCTTTGATATTATGAATCTAATCGTATATTTAGATTATTGATTTTGTGACCGGTTTCCAAATTGATATACATTAAAGTCCAAACAGTCTAAAATTAAACTTTGTTGTATTCTAACAAAAAATGAATTCCAGGGGTTCTTTGATATGCTGAAACTTTACATATTTGAATTCATTTTTAATTTTGGGCCCAGTTTTCAAGTCAGTCCAAACTGGGGTCCAAAATTGAACTTTATTTGATATTACCAAAATTGAATATATGAGGTTCTTTGATATGCTGAATCTAACTGTGTATTTAGACTTTTGATTTTGGAGACAGCTTTCAAGTCGGTCAAAACCGGGTCTCAAATTAAACTTTGTTTAATTTTATAAAAAAAAAATGAATACATGGGGTTCTTTGATATGCCGAATCTAACCGTGCAATTATATTTTTGTTTTGGGCCCAGTTATCGAATTGGTCTACATTGAGGTTTAAAGGGTCCAAAATTAAACTTTGTTTGATTTCATCAAAAATTCAATTTCTTGGGGTTCTATGATATGCTAAAACTTATCATGAATTTATATTTTGGATAATGGACCATAAAAGGTAACAGTCCAATATCAAAATTTTCAGTTTTTTTACCACGTTTACTCACTGTCAGAAACCTATGATTTTTCAAATATTTAATCACAATCCACGTCCGTCCGTCCGGTCTTATTAGCGCTCTCTAATGTACAGCTCTTGCCCAGATTTTTATGAAACTTATACAAGAGAGGAGAAATATACCAGAGGGACATTCAAACTCATAAGTCCAAATAAATTGACAATGCCATGGCTAAAAAAGAAAAAGATCAACAGACAAACAATAGTACACAAAACACAACAGAGAACATTAAAGACTGAGCAACAAGAACCCCACCAAAAATGGGGGTGATCACAGTTGCTACGGACGGTTAAGCAGATCCGGCTCCACATTTGGCACCCGTCGTGTTGCTCATATTAATACAAACCCAGAAATAAGTCTGATTCGGTAGGTCACATTCGTAAATAAGGGACAGAATTGTAATTACGACATAAGGAACATTTTTGCTATCATCAGAGAAACGAATATTCCATAACGGTCAACCAACTAGTGATGGCGTCTGTAAAATTTACGAAGGTAATATCATAGGTTTATATCCGCAATGTCTTGGACGATTTCGAAAATCAGTCCCGATCAAATATTCTTATAAGAGTTACATGTATGCCTCTTGGAAACATTAGTTATATGAAAATTGCATCGTTAGAACTCTCATTTGTTCTTTTCTTGACATATGTTTATGAAATGTATATCATAGGTTTATATCAGCAATGTCTCGGATGAGTTCGAAAATCAGTTCCGATCAATTATCTTTTTAAAGAGTAATGCCCATTGGAAATATTAATTAAATGAAAATTGCATCGTTCGCGCTTTTATGTTCAAATTTTGTCAGATTTTTATGAAACCTATATTATAGGTTCATATTCGCAATGTCTAGGACTCGTTTAAAAAACAAGGCTGATCAATAATTATTGATAAAGTTATGCCCCTTGGAAACATTAATTATATAGAAAATTGCATGTGTTTAATTCTTGCAAGATTTTAATGAAACTTATATCATATGTTTATATCGGCAATGTCTTTGACACTGTCAAAAATGAGTTCTATTCTAATATCTTTAACGAGTTATGCCTTTTGGAACATATATTAATTAAAAGGAAATTCACATTGCATTTGCTCTGAAGCCTTCATTTCTCTAAGATATTAAAAAAAGTCTTACAGAAACGAAAAACCTCCTTTTTTTTAGTTATTGCTCTTGTACCTTGAAAAATAAAATATGTCCAACGCTGGGGACATTTAAACTCTGTTCTTTTATTAAAAGAGTTATGCCCCTTGGAAACATTAATTACTCGGAAATTGCATAGTTAGCGATCTCATGTGAACAAATATCCCAATTTTTTTTATGAAATATATATCATAAGTTTATATGAGCAATGTCTTGGATGAGTTCGAAAATCAGTGCCAATCAATCATTTTTTTTAAAAAGTTATGCCCCTTATACACAAAACAAAAATATATGGAAAATTGCATCGTTAGCGCTTTCATGTGATAAATTCTTGCAAGATTGTTATGAAATTTAGATCATAGGTTTATATCAGCCGATCAATTTGTTTTTTAAAAAGCTGCTCCCGTAAGAAATATTGATTATTTTGAAAATTGTAATATTAGCGCTCCTCTGTGTACAAGTCTTGCCAGAATTTAACGAAACTTATATCATTGGTTCATATCAGCAATGTCTTTGGCACTTTCGAAAAAAGTGCTGATCAAATATTTTTAACGTCTTATGCCACTTGGAAAAATTGTAAAAACAGAAATTGCATTGCATTTGCTCTGAAGTCTTCTTTTCTCTAAGATATTTATAAATTGTTTTAAAGAACCATAAAAAAAATTATTTTTTTAGTTATTGCTTTTTGATATGTAAAATATGTGCATCGCGTGCAATTGCTTTAATGTTAGCGTATCTTGTTTTCCACGAGAAAATAGTTTGCCTTGTTGGCTTAACTCGATTTGGTTGTATAGTTGTTTCGTACAGTACTATATATTAAAAACGTTTTAGTCCAATAGGTGGAAGTGGATTACAATTTATCATACAGGTAGAATGACTTGTAAGTATGAGGTCGAGTGTGTTTGGAGTCTTGTTGGGAATTGTTTTGAAAATGTTTTGATCTTGTTAGTGAATTGCTTTCCTATGAAATAACTGGAGCATTGCAGTCTCCTTCATTTATAAGGATTGCATTTTTTGTTTTGTTTTGATTTGGATGTGATTGATGTTTATTGTTGTTGAGGGAGTTATCTATTTAAACGTGTAATAAATGACGGAAGAATTGTTTGAAGTTAAAGTTTGGAGTCAAAAGTCATCATCAGAGCTATTTTCGTCTATCTTTTTTTAAAATAAAAGTGTATATGGATCGTCACCGGGACTCATTTTCCCCCAAAAGGCAGACAATCATTATGTAGTCAATATAGCCAACAAACAAACCAATAATAACAAGTAATATAGAAACTAGATTTCATGTCATTCATTTTCTACTTACCACCTGATACTTTACATATAGGATTTATCTCCCTCTGACTGTTCAGACTCGCAAACAATTAATCCGTCTCGATGACTTTCATCTCAATCATATAATCATAGTCACCTAGACGCATGCGTCACCCTACCTAATCAGTTTAATTTATGCGCGAAAGAATTCAGAGATTCTTGACGAACTTCTGTTGTTTGAAGTTTTTGATTTATAACGTGTCAGAATGAGAAGTGAAGGTTCTGTAGTGCAACTCGCAGACCAATATTACCCCTGATATCTGCTGATGAGCAGTCAAATCACGGGAATTATGATACTTTGTCAAATATGTGTACCAGACAATGGATGACAAAATGGTTGTTTTATGTTCAATGAAAATGCATCTGAACATTCAGAATATGCATCTAGTGTAGACAATAGATCAGTAGTGGATTTGAAGGTGTAAAATCTACTGAAAGGTATTTAGGTAACAAACATGAGAATACAAGTACAGCTACTAGTACATTGGATTCAAATCAAAAAGCAAGATGTAATGTTCTAGGAGAAAAAATTGTAGAAGATCTAAAGATAAGATTGGTTTTATATTAGAACAAAATCAAATTGAAAGGGGCATGGAGATCAGATACGCCTCAGAAGGTTACTTGTTTTCGAGACAGATACAGACAAAGTTTTCCAATAGACCCTAGCTGTGAAAATTATTTCAATGTAAAATTCAGATTGGAAATAGGGGAATATGTCAAAGAGACAACAACCCGACCAAAGAGCAGACAACAGACGAAGATGCCTACTTTTGACAATATTGTAGAGAGTTTGTTGGTCAAGAGATTTGAATCTAACGCTGCTTTCGGTTAAATTCCTTCTAATTCAGTAAAGAGTTGAAGTCTTTAGAGAATATTGCATATCAGGGAAAATTAGCTGCAAGAATGGGTTTGATAACGTCTGGCTACTTACAACAGACACATGGTATTTTATTGGACAATTTACAGTCTGATACATCAAATTTAGATGGTGCTGTGCAAAATGTGAGAGACATATTTGTATTATCAACAAAGACATTCGATCAGATGTCTAGGACTGGTGCCTTTCACCATATGGTAAGGCAAAGAGCAACAGGGTACGACACAGGACTTGATTTGAAAGATTATGCTAATATTGTGATGTCTTTACCTTTAACTTCTGAGGGAATATTTGGTTCTCAATTTGACGAGAAACTTAAGAAAAAGACAGAGAGAAACAAACAACTTGCTGAATGTTTACCAAATTTGAAAAGGGTACCTAGCTCTTTTCCTATTAGGAGGAAAGTAACCAGTACTAATGATACAAGTGACAATGGTTTTAAGAAAGGGAAATTTGTCAATGGATGCAAGATTCCAAAGAAACCAGCAGCTGATTTCAAGTCAGAGGCTACAGCAAAACAGAACTCAACAAATCAACCTTGGGTAAGTTTTTCTTCAAATGCCAAAAATAAGTATTGTTCCTGACGCCAATATTTTAACGCTGCTTCCCCAGATACCGGTGTAAAAGAATGAGAAAAAATAACAGACGACAAGTTGTTTTAAAAAATTTGAAAGAAGGTCTCAAACTCATTGGACAGGTATAAAGCAGACACAGGTCAATTCACAAAATGTTCCAATTATTTTATCAGAGGTAGACGCATTGTTAGAAAAGGGTGCAATAGAGACAGTACCTCAATCAGAAATACGTCAAGGTATTTATAATACGCTTTTTCTAGTTTCCTAGAAAACGGGGGACTTGAGACCAGTAAACAACCTTAAACCTCTCAACTAATATCTAGTGAAGCAGCACTTCAAAATGGACACTTTGACAAAAGTTCTAAATTTAGTAAAACCTCAAGATAGGGCTTTGTCTCTCGATCTGAAGGATGCATATTTGCATGTACCCATTCAAAAATCTCATCGACAATACCTACGCTTCTGTATACAGGGCAAAATGTATCAGTTTGTAGAATTATGTTTCGGCCCCTCTCAAGCTCCAAGGGTGTTTACAAAGATTGTAACAGTAATAGTCGCTAATTTAAGAATTCAGAATGTAAGTCTAGCAACATATCTAGACGACTGGTTTCTAGTGAATATGCAGATATACAGTCTTGTATTAGATCGAGAGAAAACAATCAACCTTTTAACAAAGTGTGGGTTCATTGTCAATCTAGAAAAATCATCCTTGATTCCAGCTCAGAGGAGCACTTTTCAATTCCAAAAGGGAAATTGTGTCTCCAACTTCAGAGAGACTGACCAAATTAGAAATTTCAATACTAAAATTTAACGACAGGGTACAATACAGCAAGGCAGTATTTAGTTCTATTTGATTTAATAGTACGTGTATAGAAATGATCCTAAATGCACGACTCATAATGAGGCCTATCCAGTTACATTTACTAAATTACTAGAAACCCTCATCAAGATACCTACTTTGTCAAATACCATTTACACTACATCTGAAAAATCATTTGATATGGTGGTTAGACAGAGTCAACACAGCCAGGGGCTGATCACTTCACCAGTGGTCAGCCAATATAACAATAACCACAGATGCTTAAAATAAAAGTGTATATGGATCGTCACCGGGACTCATTTTCCCCCAAAAGGCAGACAATCATTATGTAGTCAATATAGCCAACAAACAAACCAATAATTACAAGTAATATAGAAACTAGATTTCATTTCATTCATTTTCTACTTACCACCTGATACTTTACATATAGGATTTATCTCCCTCTGACTGTTCAGACTCGCAAACAATTAATCCGTCTCGATGACTTTCATCTCAATCATATAATCATAGTCACCTAGACGCATGCGTCACCCTACCTAATCAGTTTAATTTATGCGCGAAAGAATTCAGAGATTCTTGACGAACTTCTGTTGTTTGAAGTTTTTGATTTATAACGTGTCAGAATGAGAAGTGAAGGTTCTGTAGTGCAACTCGCAGACCAATATTACCCCTGATATCTGCTGATGAGCAGTCAAATCACGGGAATTTAGATACTTTGTCAAATATGTGTACCAGACAATGGATGACAAAATGGTTGTTTTATGTTCAATGAAAATGCATCTGAACATTCAGAATATGCATCTAGTGTAGACAATAGATCAGTAGTGGATTTGAAGGTGTAAAATCTACTGAAAGGTATTTAGGTAACAAACATGAGAATACAAGTACAGCTACTAGTACATTGGACTCAAATCAAAAAGCAAGATGTAATGTTCTAGGAGAAAAAATTGTAGAAGATCTAAAGATAAGATTGGTTTTATATTAGAACAAAATCAAATTGAAAGGGGCATGGAGATCAGATACGCCTCAGAAGGTAACTTGTTTTCGAGACAGATACAGACAAAGTTTTCCAATAGACCCTAGCTGTGAAAATTATTTCAATGTAAAATTCAGATTGGAAATAGGGGAATATGTCAAAGAGACAACAACCCGACCAAAGAGCAGACAACAGACGAAGATGCCTACTTTTGACAATATTGTAGAGAGTTTGTTGGTCAAGAGATTTGAATTTAACGCTGCTTTCGGTTAAATTCCTTCTAATTCAGTAAGGAGTTGAAGTCTTTAGAGAATATTGCATATCAGGGAAAATTAGCTGCAAGAATGGGTTTGATAACGTCTGGCTACTTACAACAGACACATGGTATTTTATTGGACAATTTACAGTCTGATACATCAAATTTAGATGGTGCTGTGCAAAATGTGAGAGACATATTTGTATTATCAACAAAGACATTCGATCAGATGTCTAGGACTGGTGCCTTTCACCATATGGTAAGGCAAAGAGCAACAGGGTACGACACAGGACTTGATTTGAAAGATTATGCTAATATTGTGATGTCTTTACCTTTAACTTCTGAGGGAATATTTGGTTCTCAATTTGACGAGAAACTTAAGAAAAAGACAGAGAGAAACAAACAACTTTCTGAATGTTTACCAAATTTGAAAAGGGTACCTAGCTCTTTTCCTATTAGGAGGAAAGTAACCAGTACTAATGATACAAGTGACAATGGTTTTAAGAAAGGGACATTTGTCAATGGATGCAAGATTCCAAAGAAACCAGCAGCTGATTTCAAGTCAGGGGCTACAGCAAAACAGAACTCAACAAATCAACCTTGGGTAAGTTTTTCTTCAAATGCCAAAAATAAGTATTGTTCCTGACGCCAATATTTTAACGCTGCTTCCCCAGATACCGGTGTAAAAGAATGAGAAAAAATAACAGACGACAAATTGTTTTAAAAAATTTGAAAGAAGGTCTCAAACTCATTGGACAGGTATAAAGCAGACACAGGTCAATTCACAAAATGTTCCAATTATTTTATCAGAGGTAGACGCATTGTTAGAAAAGGGTGCAATAGAGACAGTACCTCAATCAGAAATACGTCAAGGTATTTATAATACGCTTTTTCTAGTTTCCTAGAAAACGGGGGACTTGAGACCAGTAAACAACCTTAAACCTCTCAACTAATATCTAGTGAAGCAGCACTTCAAAATGGACACTTTGACAAAAGTTCTAAATTTAGTAAAACCTCAAGATAGGGCTTTGTCTCTCGATCTGAAGGATGCATATTTGCATGTACCCATTCAAAAATCTCATCGACAATACTTACGCTTCTGTATACAGGGCAAAATGTATCAGTTTGTAGAATTATGTTTCGGCCCCTCTCAAGCTCCAAGGGTGTTTACAAAGATTGTAACAGTAATAGCCGCTAATTTAAGATTTCAGAATGTAAGTCTAGCAACATATCTAGACGACTGGTTTCTAGTGAATATGCAGATATACAGTCTTGTATTAGATCGAGAGAAAACAATCAACCTTTTAACAAAGTGTGGGTTCATTGTCAATCTAGAAAAATCATCCTTGATTCCAGCTCAGAGGAGCACTTTTCAATTCCAAAAGGGAAATTGTGTCTCCAACTTCAGAGAGACTGACCAAATTAGAAATTTCAATACTAAAATTTAACGACAGGGTACAATACAGCAAGGCAGTATTTAGTTCTATTTGATTTAATAGTACGTGTATAGAAATGATCCTAAATGCACGACTCATTATGAGGCCTATCCAGTTACATTTACTAAATTACTAGAAACCCTCATCAAGATACCTACTTTGTCAAATACCATTTACACTACATCTGAAAACTCATTTGATATGGTGGTTAGACAGAGTCAACACAGCCAGGGGCTGATCACTTCACCAGTGGTCAGCCAATATAACAATAACCACAGATGCTTCCAAAATAGGTTTTGGGGGTCACATGAAGGGTCAGACTTTTCAGGGCAAATTAACAGAAACCCAACAATTGTTACACATAAATCTTCTAGAGTTAGAGGCAGTACATCGCACAGTACAACATTTTCTACCTCATTTACAGGGGCAGAATGTTTTGATCAAAAGCGACAAGACAACAGTAGTTCAATAAGTGAACAAACAAGGGGCACCAGATCAATAGATCTATGGCACAATACTTGAGATATGTCAAATGACAATACAAAAAAAAAAATAGATCTAAGGGCAGCTCACATAGCTGGTCGAAAGAATATATTGGCAGATCAGTTGTCATGCTACAATATATTCCAAACAGAATGGACTCTGAACGATCAAGTTTTTCAAACATTTTTTCAATATGGTGAAATTCAATGATCGACTTGTTTGCATCAGGAGACAATCACAAAGCACAGTGTTTTGTGTTTGGATTCCGCATTACAGAGCCCTAGCAGTAGATGCATTGACAATTTCATGGGAGAACATGTGGGCATATGCGTTTCCACTAATTTGCCGACGATTTGTAGACGAAACGCGCGTCTGGCGTTTCAAAGTATAATCCTGGTACCTTTGATAACTATATTGACCCGAGTAAACGAATTTCCGTAATTCAATTTCATTGGACCATCAGATAAGTAGATCTTTCCACAATACGCCATACAGTGTATTTTTGTCAATATACTGGAATTGTATGCGACTGTCATACAAGTCAGAGGTTTAGCTAGCTATAAAAACAGGTTTAATCCACCATTTTCTACATAAGAAAATGCCTGTACCAACACTAGTAGCACGATTTCAGTCTGAAACGGTCATTTTGGTCTGATCATATCTTAATAGACTGGATTTACCGCTAGAGAAAAACGTCAAGACTTTTAAGAACTTTAAGACGCCGTTCCGATCGATAGTCTCATTAGGTAAATCAGTCCGTTAAGGCATGTTAAGATAAACAAGACTGAATCTTCTAGCAAGCTGTTAAGATCCGTTACGACGGTGTCAGACCAAAACAGACCAAATCTCAAAATTAACGTTCAAAATTGTCAGACCATGTTTAGATCCGTTAAGTATGCCGGTATGATACTACGAGTTACGCCCCTTCTGCTTGATAATGCATTTTAGATTAATATATATATTTATTAGAATGTAAAGTATATCTCTCGAATAAATAAAAAGTAATTAAAGATTAAATCCTCTGTAGATTCTTTATTTCTGTTGTTGTTTTGTTGAGGAACTAATAAATTATTCGTCTATATATGTTGCTTAATTTTTAATAAATGTTAGTTTATTTATTTATATACTTATTAAATGCAAGGACTATGTTAATTGTATACAAAAACGATTGCCATACATTTAACCTAAATATGTTGTGAACCCTGTGTGAAAATGTTTTTCGTATTTGAAAATTAGTAACGGAAAATCTTAAACGTAACCTGAAAAAATAAGAAGATGTGGTATAATTGCCAATGAGACAATCCACAGAAATGAAGCGGAGGCAAATTAACACATGCGTATTTTTGTTTTATGTCAGTTGGTTTAATTCGTTTTCTGTTGATATGTCCTAGTTTACTATTACCGTTGGAGCTGTTTTTTTTTTTAATTTTCATGCGAGTTACTCTATTAAACTTGGAAAAGCTTTTATTGCCATAGCTTTGTACTGTACAATATAATTTTATATTATTAAACAATAATTTATTTTACATAGTGGTGCGTCTAAACACCACCAAGGTCGCCATAGTACATGAAGCTGATCATGATACTGCATTCAGTCTGTGTCGAGACAGTGTTAAACTATAAATAAAGTACCACCGTATAAAGATTTTCATTCAAACAATGTATCCTTGTATTTATTTTCTAACCCATATAATATATATATATATATAGTACTTAGTGTATGGCGTAAATTTAAAATTTTCCGTTTTAGTTCAAATGATTGAGTTCAATGGCACGTGCTAGTAATCAACCGGGTCAACAGGTAACAAAATCAATGATCCATAACGTAAGAAAGTACATGACTATTTTAAAATTACACTCATGATTCTTAATAAAAAGGTGCCGTAGGGCTAAAAGTTAATAAAGAATAAATGAATTTATGTATACGTATTAGTATTTAAGCTGTTGATGTCTGACCGTCAGTTTTAATATATGCTATGTTTTATATTCAATAAAATAATGAATCTGAATCTATTATAGCTTAGTATGTGTAGTTTAAGGTTCTTACAATATTATATATTTCTAAACACTATACCAAAAGATAATGCAAAACATTTGAGCGCTGCATGGCAAACCATTAAAATAACATGTACAGTTCGGAAGTTTGTTTAGTATTCAAAAGAAACTTTTCGCTTCTCTACTTATATAGTTTAGAGAGTATTCCTTTAATTTGTGTCAGTTATATAAAGTGGTGTGTATTTGTATTCTATTTATTTGGCAAAAATTGTATCACTATATGTAGTACAGCTTGATTTTATCATTTATGTTAATAAATAGTATTTGTATATATTTGTTCATGCATTGACTTGTTGACTGACTCTGACAGAGTATACAGTATGACAGTACTTTGATTTTCTATTCACTTGGGTATTTACATCCTGGGTATTCTATTTCTTTATTCTGATTGGTTACTCTGTGAACTCCTTTGATATTGAGGCACTCTTTTCAAATTCTACACAGAGATATAGAACACTGACACTTTATTGTGATTTATAGATACTTATTCTTCTTATTCTGGAAACCATTCTTTATATTCAGGTCAGTTATATTCTTTACACTAGTATTTGATGCATGTATTTCTATATTTTTATCTTGGTATAAAAGATATGAATGTGTTATGAAAATGTGTATGAAAGTCCACTTTGATTCCCATGAGTATGAAAGAGTTCATATTTTTACTTTAAGTTGGTATTTGCAAAACAGAAAGAATATTACAGTTATTATATTATTTTTCATATATGGCTGTTATTAGATTTCAGCATAGAATATTGTCCTGCATTGAGTTTAACTATATTATTTACTAGTTTTGACATTAAGACTTATGAAGTCATATTTCTTTATATTCAGATTCCAGTATGTGAAGTATAAGAGTATACAGTAACTTTATAGAGGAGCACTGCTCAGCCCTTGTATTATATACACGGTAAGCTGTGTTCTGTGTTTACATGTTTATTTATTTACGTGTTGTCTATTTGTCTTTATGTGTTTTAATTAATGTGTGTCTTGTCTGTGTTTGTAATGTGTTATTGTTTAGTTTACGAATATCTCCGAATAGAATAGTGTATCAGAATTGATTACTTTAGATAATGATCGTTGACACAAGGTGTTATTGATATCTGTAGAATTGCATATTGAACAGTTACCGGAAATAGACTTTGGTATAGATGTTTATGATTTGTAGAAAAACATACTTTATTAAATATGGTATATTTCGAACTGAAGTTAACTACTTGGATAATTTATATTTTATTTTATTAATATGGAGATTATAATTAGAGTTATCGTTCTTTGAACGTATGTATTGTGTCTTATTGTGTGTTTTATATGTTACAGGGTGTTTATTTGAAATTACTATAATAAACCAATAGAACCTTACTCAGATGTTATTTACGCCCAACTTGATGAGTCTACATACATACATTTTGTATTTCACAACTATATATACTATAAGTTGTGAATTGTGATTGATTGTTGGTTGCTTAAAGTCCAGTGGCAAATATTTCATGCATGTTCAGGACGAACTGTGGGTTTATGACATGGAACCCACCAGTGTAGGTTTCATGTGGTATAATATTTAAAAGTAACTTAAATTTAATTAACATGAATTTTGAATAAATCGAAACATAACGGGAGCTAGCTATATATAGACGCATGGATCACCCGGACCTATCAGTTCTTTTCTCTGTTTCGTCTTAAAAAAAAATATTTTTTTTTTTTTTATATTTCGATTTTGTACTTTTATATAATTTACGATAACTGTGGTTTATACGTGCTGCCAGACGAAAGATCTCTATGTGTCCTCTAGATGTCTTTTTTTTGTGTGGATTGGTTGCTTTGTCAATGACGTTTAACACAAAACTTTTATTAATTAAGTGTGATCTATGTAGAAATTCAAACGTACTTAAGAATGAAGGATGAAAATCCAGGCTTTAAATAAAAATGGTCATTAAATAGCCACACAATTAAAAGAATAAGAAAAATGTAAGTGTTGGAATAACATATACAATATATATGTGCATTGTCGGAAAATATATTTTTATTTTACGAACTTTGGTAACTGGACAAAAAGAGAGGCGCACCAATCTTTTCTCCTTTTGTGTAGCGAGTACAAATGAACTGATCCTAGTTATTTCGTATAGCATCTTTTTTTAAATAATAAAATCGCGCGTGCTCTATCTCAAAAAAGATGCTCACAGTGCAGTGTACTACTTTTGAGACAAATTATATCAAATTATCAAAATTTCAATCTCTAACTTAATATGTAAACATAATACATGTAACAGCACCCCTTCTTGTCCTTAGTGGCATAGTATACGTCCTTATAGTGCATTAAGGACTCCTTAGCAGTGTTTAGACGTACCGAAATTATAGAGCAGTCTAACAGCTCTAACTCAAAATGTGAACCATTCTATGTTGCAGGTTGGGGTCTACAATTTAGTTTGAAAGCTTCAATCATACAAGTGTTTTATCCTTTTAATTTGGACTAAATCAATACTTTACCTTAAATTTCATCACCTAAATTTTCAAACATGTACTACTTTTTATTTGATGCTTAAAATATAAAGAAAGAAGTTTGGAAGATTATAACCTGTATTATATACACCAACAACTACCAAAGGATGATAAGTATGTGTCACACACACACACAAAATATTCACACTGCCGTTTGCTCAATATGGAAGCGAAGTAACAGTATAGATAGATATAAGAAGATGTGGTATGAGTGCCTATGAGACAACTCTCCATCAAAGTCACAATTTGTAAAAGTAAACCATTATAGGTAAAAATAAGTCAAAGGCTTTATTTAGTTGTACAATAATTGGCTGATTGCAGGGCTTAGATTCCTATATTTGTTCCAAGTTTTTAAAATCACAGGTTTTGGATGTCATCGATTTCACCGTTCCCGTTGTAAAACAGTCCCTGACTACCAACGTGGACTTATGTTACGAACTAAAACCACTATCACACAGTTTTTACAAGCGGAGCCCGTGTTATTACTAATAATGTCATACAGGCAGTTTTGTATTATCTGTGTTTTGTTTAGCCGGACTCGTTTACTGACAGAAAGAGCCTAAATATTAATATTACCAAAAAATACTTTATGTACAACTATTTGTCATGTATTTGAAAAATATTTTTCTTCTTTGCCTTACAAATTTATTCATACATTTTGCAAATATAGATGTGAAAGTCACCACTTGTCGATTGAGTCTGGAAGGTGGCAGGGTTTACCGAGAGAAGACAGAATCTGCCGTCTCTGTGACTCAAACGACATTGGTGACGAGTACCATTACATTATGAATTGTGGAACATTTAAGTTGGAAAGAAAGAAATTTTTACCCAAATACTGTTTGTCAAACCCTAATATCTATAAATTTGATCAACTGTTTAATTCATCAAATATTGTGATATTAGAAAAACTATGTAAATTTATCAAAGTTATAAATGTGAAAGTCAGTCCTCCAAGTTAATTTCATTTGTATTGTTCGCACATGCATGTAATAATTGTACCTTATAGTTATATTTATGTATGTTCTCTATAACTATGTAATTGTAGTTTTATGAGAAATAAAGTATTCGTATGTATTCGTATTCGTCAAACTTTATTTATTTATTTAATTATTCAAATCAAATTAACTCCACAATGCACGTGTCAATAAATACGAAAGGAAATTATACATTTATAAACAGATGTAATGGTTATACAATATACATTCATGTACACGTAATAAACGAATTTGGTAATTGTCATTATTTGTCGGGAATACACGTACTTGTCATACTTATCCCCATATTTAACTGCTTTCCCCAAGGGCTAATTTCATACGGCAAGGAGAGATTACTAGAATAGTTTGATTGGTTTTAAGCTTTTATTTCGTACCAAACTGTATTTGTTACAAAATCAGATATATTGTACTCATTCTTCATTTATCTGTACAAAAAAGAAAAAAAACACAAACGAGAACTAGAGAACGAAATCGACCAATACACAAATAACACTCATTTTTATTGTACATGCTTGTTCAGGTGTTTATTTTATCTTGAATTTAATCAAAATACACAAAAAAAAAGTTTTTATGTCCTAATGTTACGTATTTTCTCACGTATTTGACAAATAGATTTGGACATTTTACTTGAAAATCGTCGTTTTTAGCGTTGTAAGTATGCAGCAACGGATGCAGACATAATAATGCCTTTTGTGTGTATGAACAATATTCTTTAATTGTTATAAATTTCAATGATTTCTACTGGCGATCTAAAGAAATATTAACAAAAACTTTTGCCTGGTATTTTTATAGACATCGAATAGAATTCCGGTCATTACGGAATATGATCTTCAAAGATACAATTTACCAAAAAGAAGTAACAAATACATTATTTTTACATATATATATCAAAGTGATTTTCGATCATCAATGAAGGTTTTCTATGTGAAACTTGTTATATTTTCCAGGAATGCAGTAGAGTCTATTTGATTTTAAAACACGTACAAATCGATCTATACTATTTAAAATTGCAAAACGCAAGCTGAAATCGTACCAAGTGATTATTATTTTTGCACACGACATCTAGGCTGTCGTCCCTCCTCTAATAGTAGACGGTTCTCTTGGATAGGGACATTGTGCATTCAACCGTGGATATTATAAAATATCTGTAATAAACAAAATTTTAATGTTTTGATCGTGTAATGTCTTAATTTTTAAGGTTACGCGGGTTCGGTATTAAGCGAACACAATTGGTATGAACACTCTTCCGTATACGTGTAGAATATATCAAAGAAACTTTCAATTACAAAGTTTTTTTCGAGGATTTTTAAAGTTACAAATAAAAATCCTTTTTATGTTTTTGAAATAGGCTTTTAATTTCCATTCTCAATTTTATTTTAATGTAGAAAATATGTCATTTATATATAAAGTGCATGTATTTCTTTATGCTAGTAATCCACAAATGAAATTGCATAAATCACAAAGGTCTCTAAACGAAGATTGCCAAATCAAATCTATACTATATATACTTAGAAAATGTTAACAAGTCTAGAAAATGTTTATACTGTACATTAAATAAAGTTGAAGATGAGATACACTTTGTGACTGAATGTCCACTATATGTTGATAACAGAAATGAGTTTTTTACTGAAATTTCTCTAACTTGTAATAATTTTCAATCTTTAGACAATTTTTCAAAGTCTTCATGGCTATTTACACAAGAAAATTTTAATATGTATAAATGTTTGGGAAAGTATTTATCTAAAAATCTTGAGAGAAGGAGAAGTTCAAAGATAATAAATGCAAATTAGCCACAAATACACATATTTTGAGTGGTATATGATTTTGAATGGTATATTTCAAAGATGTGAATTGTATTATCTGGTTCTGTCCTGGCCTTTTATAGCATTTTTAATAGTATTAAACGGTGTTGTTTTCTTATATGTCTCTAATTTATGTCTAATCTTATGTACTTGTATGTAATGTGATGAAAGCTCTTTATATGGCCCTTTAATTGGAAATGAAATATTCTTATTCTTATTCTTATTCTTATACGCAATTCAATTTTTCATCATTTAATTTACAAGTCACTGCACTTAGAATGTTTAGGTTTTATGTGGTGTGCAATGTAATGGTGGAATACCATAGTGTCAAAAGAGAGAATATTTTTCGATTAAAACACACCCGGGAACAGCAAGAAAGTTTACCAAAGAAGTTGTGGGAACTTTACTGATTTTATCATATATATTTCTGATAGTTTTCCCGACCTATTCACATATTTTCAAACTTGAAAGGTGACCTATTTCAGCGGCACGCGCCTTGAACATGTACACGTGACAGTTGTAAGTAACAGGTCATCTCAAAGATACCATAATTAGAATAAAAGGTTAAAGTACTTACAAAATATGTCATCTTGTAGAATGTGAATTGACAAATATATTATTTTCAAATTCGCAGTCCAAGTCAACGGAAAATCTCTGTCACAAACAATTTTCATGCTATAAATCCATTCCAACAATATCATTTTAAAAACACACTAGCTGGCCTTTTCATTAATTTAGATAATACAAATTTAGCTAAATTTTGTGTATTCACATCAACAGACAAATCCAACACTTATCCTAGACGTTATTAATACTCACTTCAAATTTTGATTGACAATTTATTGATACGGATGACAACACTTATGTATTAAAATAAATATTTAAATTTTAATTGGATGCCCATGCAGTGGTGTTGCAATGCCATAAAACTGGTAATAGAAAGCTATCTGTTAGTGGCGGATCCAGAGGGGGGCGTAGAGGGCGTTTGGGATAAAAATTGCTTTTTTGTCTTTCTTCGTGTCGTTCGTATTGTAAATTTCATTGAATGTCCGTATATCTTGTTTACAACAAGAAATCTGTGAGGTTATTCTAACTAACCATACAACAAACGATAATTTTTCCATGTCCATTTTTTACTGACAAATCCCACATCAAATATATTGGTACATAGCTTTGGATCCATCCAATCATTTTATGATAGACATTTAATGGGGAGAATACGGCATCAAAAATGTCTAACCCTTACACTTTAACTGTAAGAATATACATGCCCCACATCAGGAGCCGTTGAATTAGTGCATTTTACACTTATTTTATGTTTTTTAGCCAAAAAAAGTCAAAATTGTTTTCGCCTCGCTACGCTCGGCAAAAGATTCCATACTTCGCCCCCACTTTCCTAAATCCTGGATCCGCCGCTGATCTTGATACATAGGAAAATGAATCTTAAAAAAGTTAATTCTATAAATTCAATTGTGAAAAAACACAATACCGTGCATTAACCCGGGGGAAAGTTACCACGTAGAAACCCTTATATAGAATGTATGATATCCCGTAGGTATATAGTGAAACTGATAAAAAAAAAATCATTTTGATGTTAACAGTTTACTTGTCACATGTCTTTTCTGTGACTCATCAACCGTCCATCAACAAATATTACTTGATATTCAGTGAAATGATAACATGCAGAGTGTAAACAATTATTGTAAAAGCAGAGCAGCCTTAAATTCTTATAGTTTGTTCAAAGCCGATTCATAGTTTTACCGATGCAAGGATATTTTATATATTGAGTTGAAATGGCCTAGAGGTAGTCTGATCACTTCGAATGCAACACGCTTAATCAAATTTCGTATCAAATGCAAATCTTGCTTTATCTTTGCGGAGCATTCATAAAGTATTTAAAACTAAAATAAGAACTATAATAGCTTTCTGAATAGCTCAGATTCAAAACATTGAGAATAAGCTCCTAGCTGCCGACATATACATCTGGACAAGAATGTATTTTTTGTATTTTTTTTTAAAGTAAAGTTGCATATGTTAGCTATCTATTTATAACTCTATCAGGAGTTTCAAGAAAATGGGGGGGGGAGGGGCGATGTCTAACTGTAAATATAAAAAAGATCGAGATGTGGTATGATTGCCAATGAGAAAACTCTCCAAAAGAGACAAAATGACACAGACATGAAGAACTATAGGTCACCGTACGGCCTTCAACAATGAGCAAAACCAATACCGTAATTCTCTTCTATATTCATTATAATTTCATAAAATTATAACAATAAAACCTGTTTAAGACAGACTTGATCATCACCGCGGCTCAAGTGATATCGGTGACGAATATCATTATATCATGACTTGTAAAGTATGTTTGTATTCGTTGCAAGCTGTTTATTTCAGTGGTAAATTTTGGTAGACTTTAAAAACGAACTTCGAGAGATATTTATCATTTTTAAAACAATGAGGGCACGTGTCACTGATTACACAATTACTCAGCCGTGAATCATCCAATTAACAAAATTGTTTGGATTATCCTTATTGCTTATGAAAATCATGTTATTAAAACAGTGTTTTGAATAAAATTAGATTATACACGTTATACGATATTTTGAAGTTGTTTAGGAATTGTTTCATGTTGTTAAATTTACTTTATGCGTTGTGCATTTTTACGATTATGAAGAAAAAATAAAAAATCTCACTTTCACTGCATTTTAATAAAGTTTCTCTTATGATCTTTGCCTGTTATATATTTCTTGCATGTAGAGATATTTCTAGTATCACACTGCACGCATGGAGTGTGATGCGAAAATGTTTTACGCAAAACTTAATTTCGATTATTAGAAAAATACCCAAATATGATGAATGACAGAAACTGAGAGGAAAACGGAGATAGATTCAATTTCAGAATTTATCTAAATTCCGTCAAGGCTTGTAATACTGGACCCGTATGCATCAAGCTACTTAAGTTAAGATTTGTTCCAAACGGACGGATGCATGCAATCATTTTGGCTAGTAGTCCATACATGAAATCGCATTAAACATATAGGTCTCAAAAAGAAGATTTTTAAATCAAATCTAGTCCTCAATTCATCTTTTCATCCTTTGCAAGTGATTCGGACACTTTAAAACAGCGTAATGGCACAAATGTAACATGTCATCTGACAGATGCTAATTCCTTACAAAATACGGCATCTTAGAGAACATGAATTAACAAATACACTATTTTTTAATTTGCAAATCCAATTCACACGGAAGATCACTGTCACAATCCCTGACCACTGATTCATCACCAGATTTAACACAGATCACATTCATACGATTTTCAAAATAGAAATATATTCCAACAATATCATACAACTTAGGCACGCATATGCTTATGAAGCCTTTTCGTTATTTTAGAAATACGTATACAAAATTGTGTGCAATATTAATATTGTATATTTAATACTACTGTTCTGGCATAGACACATCATTCACTTATCCGAGACGTTTTTGAATCTCACTTCCAATTTGCAATTTGGATTAACTTAGTATTGATACGGATGACAACACAAGACTAAAGTAAAGACCATAAATTTCCGTGGGAATTCTAAGTGGAAGCCCAGTGGTGTTAATAAAAACAGAAAACTTTTCGTTTGTTACAAAACAATCTTGATACATTGGTAAGATAATACTGATTGATTGATTGTTGGTGTTTAACGCTACTTTCAGCACTATTGTGCCATATCGTGACGGTCAAAAAAGGGAGTTCCCCCCTCCCCCCCTTTATTTGTAACCTTACCTATTTTTTTATCATTTGTTTTCGTCCAAAAATGTATGAAATATTTGCTACTGGACATTACGCAAACATCAATCATGAATCACCTAACACATATCTGAGGGAAGCCTTCTATGCATGCATTTACGTGTTGAAAGATTGAATAATCAATTAATTACAAAATATATTGTGTTGCCAAAAAAAAAAAATAATAACTTTATAACATTTATACATTTAAACCATTCGTTGATTTATCAAAATGTTTGGAAATATATATAAGTAGCAGTAAACATAAAAGAAGAACTTAGAAGAAAAGAAATATATATATATATAAGCGTGCATTGTGGATGCAACATTGCAGATAATACTTTTTAAAAATTCATATTATAAAACTTAGTGCTTTTTTTGTATTTTTATATAGAAAATACTAAAAGACAAAAGAAAACCCTCTTAGATAAACAAAACGTCTTAAATGGCCATTTCATTTTATATTATTTCAGAATTTGAACATCTGTGTCCCTGGATCTGAACAAGAATTTGTTCAATCTAAATTGTATCATGTCATGGCATTGTGAATTATTACTTATTAAATATGATACATGTATCATGCTACATAATGTCATTTCCGTACTTGATATAAAAAATCAAATAACTATTTAATTAGTTGGCACGCGCCGATGTTGTCGACACGGTAAGTATGTTTATCAACGAATACGCGTTATCTCTGTGGTCAAGCGTAACCGGGAGTTTAAAACATGCGTTTTTAATTGGAAAGATAAAACCCAACCCGACGGTCCCTAGATAATTGCATATAACTAGATTGGAACTATTTAAAACAATGACAAATTCAATATAAAAAAATCTCTTCGGACGAATTTTCGAGAATCGAAATTTAAAGTGTAAAATAATTAATCGTTTTATTTCTATTACATGGAGTCTTTTTTAAATAATAAACATTTAAGTGGTTGTCATTCTCTTTCGCTCTTTCTCTATGATGTTTTTGCAGACAAAAACAATTCGCTGAATTAATCTTAATAGTCAGACATTGAACTCTCTCTCAGAACTTTTTGCATTAAAATTTAATTGGATGAAATTCAATAAGTATGTTATTATTCTCATCACTTTTAAGGATAACCTTAATAATGTTTGATTTTTGACAGAATTTTATATATTGTATAATTCGTTCTTTTTGTAGACACTTATACTGTATGAAGATGATTCGTTCCAACTTTTATGAAGAAATCACCGACGTTTTTTTTATTTAAACTACATAAATATACATAAAAAAAATGCCGTTTTTTTTTTCTAAAATCAATTTCTTTTCATAAAAATGAATGATTAACAAAGAATTGTTACACAAATGTAGAGGCTTATTTTGTAACGAAGATATTTCAAATCTCTTTACCGAAATCTGCATATGTTTATCTTTTGAAACAAAAAAGTTAAGGATGTCTGTTCAAAGGACAGAAATGTCCAAGAAACCGAAATTTTAAGTAAATGTTGAAAATTTCGAACCCATTCATCTTTTAAATCTAGCACACGAAGATATGCTTTTATTTCATATTCAAATTGATTGGGTAAGAAATCGCTTGAATGCAAACTTTCCTAAAAAAAATCACCGTGGGATCCAAACTGTATCGTATGCCCATAATTGCCCTAAAGCTTAATGTCATCGGCAGATTATGAGGGTCTGGAGAGGGGTTCATTATTTCTGTATTCTATTATTTACATGATGATATACTTTTTATTTCATATTCAAATTGATTTGGTTAGAAATAGCTTGAATGCAAACTTTCGTAAAAAAAAATCATCGTGAGATCAAAACTGTATCGTATGCCCATAATTGCCCTAAAGCTTAATGTCAGACTATGAGGGTCTGGAGAGGGATTCATTATTTCTGTTTTTTATTATTTTTATGCCATTTTTCTCTATTCTGTATACTTTTGCCCATTATTCTTTATTTTCTATATTTTAGTACCTCTTCATTCTCCATTTTTTATTTGTTTGGTCATTTTATCTATTCTTTATATTTTTGTCAACTATTCTCTATTCTGTAAACCCCCATCCACACCCTCGTGTATAAGGGAAGACGATAAACATTTTAGTATACATACCACCCGTTGTCACTTCTCACCTGACACAGGATTTATATATTTATTACGTAATACTAACGAATGTTATATTATCGATATAGAAAATTCAGTAGAATATAATCTGTATCAATGCACTGGCATGTTAAAGGTATTTTGATCTGACAAGAATACATTTGTTTATTTTATTTTTAGTTTATTTAGTTATATTTGTTCATGTTTTAGGTTAGAACAATGCACAAAACCATCGTATTTTCAAAAAATTTCTAAAACGTGCTGATTTTGGAACCTATATCAAAAGATTGGTATTACCTAGCTTTTGGGGTTTTAAAAAATATCCATTTAGTAATCAATTTGTGGCTTTTTATATATTTATTTCAAAATTGAAATTCAAGGCCATATTTGCCAAAGAGTACAAGGTTAACAAATACCCAAAGTGCGACATGCGAAAAGATGTTTCGTTTTCCCTAAAAAAATTAAAATATTGAAGTAACGAATCTTTAAAGGTTACGTCACGTTAATATATTTTGAATGAAAAGGTGCAACTGGATGCACCCCTAAACAAAAAATGAAAAACTAAAATGGCGGGTATGCGTCAATCAGACAGCAATCCAACACAAACACAAGTAAGTTATCTGACATCTAGAATTAAGAGGTTTAAGCATAACCTGTGCTGGTATCAACTTTCAGAGTTCTGAGTAAAATTCTATATACGCATGTAGGACTTTGAACCGTGAAATAAATGCATTCCCTAAACACATACGGGTCCACAGACTCTTCTTATTATAATATAACGGTAAACGAGGATCTCAATGAGAGGAACAAGTTAAAGAAAAATGTTAACGCAGAATTATTTCCACATCCAGAAAATCAAAGAGGACGATCTCTCATTTAGTACGCAACTGTAACTAATAGATACATAGATAATAACACTAGTGAATGCAAATGTATGTTCTGAATTTGAAACAAATATACTGCACATCTGTAGATTTAAATCTAGCTTTCACGCGTCATATCTGAGACTGCTATATGTGTTATAGTAGTCTCAGGTCATACAGACCATCGCACACCATCGGACGGCCCACTGCACTTCGGCGCAGACCATCTAACTTCAGCGTGACAATCAGACTTCAGGGTCCCCATTGCACCTCCGACTGATACATATATATATACACTTCTTTTTACTTGATTTCAATAATTGCAAACACTTTTCATACCGATTTCCTGATAATGGTTTTTATTGTACTAATGTATTAATTGTTATTACCGCGGATATTGCCCGAGGAAAATATGAGTTTATTTAAGGGTATACAAATCTTCATAGCTGATATATTTTGATGCTTATGTTACAAACAAAAATATATAACAAACATTTCGTAAATTGTCAGTATATAAATTTAGAAAAAAAGATTAAGAAATGAAGGTTTCAGCTCCCTCAGACTAAGTTGGCCTTTGATGAATTTAGCTCTTATGTAAAAATAAGGAGATGTGGTATAATTGCCAATGAGACAACTATTCAAGTAAGTTCAATCAAGAGGATGTATAAGCAGTTACATGTATATAAAGGCAATCGTGCTTAAAGTGTTGTTTTGTGAGGGGATCAAGACGTAGGGATGTGAATGAGTGGTTTATGTGTGCAATAATTTCGGCCCCCTAATTATAGTGTAAATCTGCAGTTGTTTCATGTAGTTGATATACAAATTATCACAAACCTAAATGGATAAGATGAATGAATTAATAGTTGGTTGTTTAACGTCCATTGGCAACTGTTAGATGGATTATTAGGGGAGAACATTAATCATGATATAATTATGAACATTGGCAATCATACCACATCTTCTTTTTTATAAGAACATACATGCATGTGTAGATTTTCGTCTTAACTGTAAACGACAGTGTCCCCGGGCGTCAAAACCGAATTTAGACTTGTGTAAATTTCTGAAACATACATTTCATTATTTAACCAATGTAAAGTGTTCCGAATTCACTCCAGATTTCTGAATTTATTCTCATTATGAAATCAAGAAGAAAGAATCATCAAATGCTCAGGCAAAACAAATAATACCGTTTTGAGCTATAAAGCCACAGCGATCCTAAGGTTAGGATACACACAAGACCTTACGTACTACATTTTATTTTATATGCCACAAAACGTATCTAGCTTAGTTTAAATTAAAATAAAGAACAGAGAATAAAAAAGTTGCTAAAGAGAAAATACGTATCCGTGTTAATTTTGCCTCAGTTTGTTTATTCAAGTTTGACATCCAACTTCTTAATCCGCAATCCACATTCACCCGACAACCTTGTATATTGTATATTCTTGATGAAATACCCTCATGTACATGCATGTGACCACCAGGAACTGGGACAAATCTGATATCTTTCATGGTATTTATCAAAACCTAAATGATTGAAAATATCTAAGTAGAATATGAATTTGCCAAATAAGCGTTCAGAATTTTTTAATCTAGCATAGTTCAACATTGGAAAAATGACTCAAGTTGAACGTTATTAATAAGATGCCCAAAATATATATATACATGCATATTGCGATTGGTGCTGCAGTGTATCAAAGGTGTGAGTTCAAATCCCGTTGAGAGACAAACATTTGTCAGCTTAAAGATCTAATTCTTACACTAATGGGTTTAATTTTCAGACTCAATTATAGACGTAAGTAAAGTTTTAACCCAAAATCGAGAACAAGAGATTTGATATTTGCTGTTTCAAATATATTGCAATTGAATAAAGATAAAATTACATAATAGTAAACCCACTTCTACAACATCATGATACACATGTACAAGTAGATGAAAAAATGAGTATCTCGCAATTAAAAAAAAGTTTTCCAATCAGTTATGGTTATACAAGACTGTAAAGTCATCTTACAAAATGCACTAAAGACTGAATGAATATCATCCGATTTAGAATTAACACACGTTGAGTGCACATTACACGATTAGGAATGAATGAACGTTGAGCGCACTAAACACAATTGAGAATGAATGAACGTTGAACGCACTTAACACGATTAAGAATGAATGAACGTTGAGCGCACCTTGAATGGAAAACACACAGAATGATGAACGATGAGCGCACGCACGTTGAATGCACGATGAATGATCGATGCACGCACGCAGAACGGACGATGCACGATGAATGCACGGAAAATAGGTCAGTTTGAATTTTAGAAGGTCTGTATATATACATGTTTTATTCCACGAGTTTTCCGATGCAAGAATATTTTATTAAATTTCATATTGTTTTTTTTCCGTTTAGCCTGAATGGAGAATTTAGAAATAAAGTAGGAAAATAGATTATAGCCTAGCGTGCTGTCGAAATATACCCTGTGCGCTAAATTGTAGAAAAGGGAATTTGGTCCTATAAAAATTACAAATACGGAAATGAAGAATTTTTTATAGTGGCGGGAATTTGTGTTCGATCTCTGTAAAAATACAAGGCACTTATTTTTGCTAATATTTCTTTAGTTTACATGTAAAAATCATTTCAATTTATACTAGTAAAAGAATATATTGTTCATACAACCTTGATCATAACAGGTCTCATTAAATCATTTTCGTTGCTGCATAGTAGGCCGATAACACGTTTTTTGGGTGTTTTTTTTTTGTACTGATAAATGAAACAACTCGAAAATTGATAATTTCGTATCAAATAAAATGTTGTCCCGAATAAAAACTGAAACTCAATTTAATGAATAAAAAAAAAACCGAGTATTTGATTTATGTACATGTCGTACGAAATAAGTCCACCGGATTTAGCAGTAAAATAGCTGGAAAAATTAATTGAACAGTAAAAGCTACAATTTAATCCATCACTTGGTGTATGTCGTCTGCTTGTATTGTAAACATACTGAATTCGTTTTTTTCCAGAACTATATCTCTTAAATGAGTTCAAGTATATATATATATATAAATAAATCCATAGGGTATCTTGTGGTAGTTGAAATTATTCAGTGCAATCATTTAGAGTCCGTCGTCGACTGTCATACATTTCAAATTGTTTGCTGTTGGTCGTCTGTTGTTAATGGCAGTCGGCCCTCTGTCTCCAAATTTTAGCCCCCCACTTAGGTCAATGACCAATATTTTTTGGAAAGGGGGGGAGGGGGGGGGGGAGGGTATTTTTTTCGAGACAAACATTTTCTTTACTTAAAAAAAAACCTAAACAATTTTCTATGTTTTATCATTAAATTAGCAGATGTATACTCAAGTTAGATTGCAACTATAGATGTTGAATTAAAAAAATCATTTAATCTGTATGGTTCGGGTGACCCTACTTCTGTTTTAACACATGACGCCATCAATCTACACGACCGTTTGGAAAATATGCGGACGATATAATCCATGGCTAATTCTCTTGTGGGTCAAAGAAAAGGAAATTTATGCCTTGAAGTAGTAAAATATTGTTACCTTTCAAATTTTTTTTTTTTTTTTATATTCAGATCTTTAATTGTTTTGGTTTTATGTATTCACAATTTTATAGAAACTCGTGACAATTTAGAACTTGATATATTGTGTAAACACCTGTTTCTTGTTGAAGACTATACATGTATATGTTGCCCTCTTGATGTTCTTATGTTGTTTTTGTCGTTCGATTGCTGTCATATTGACGTGTAACCCACATCTCAAACAGTTTGAGTTCCGTTTGATTACCTTTTAACTCAACTTTTCAATCAGTTTATGACAAACTGAAAGGGTTATCGAGTTAATTTATTGCTTTCTTTCCCTCAAGCCACGAATATACTCAGTGGAAGATATATATATATATATAGGTATAAGCGTTGTCTATTTTTATATGACAAGACCACAGTGGCAACAATATCCTTTTTTTTTTAATCCTTTTAATGTAGAATTCTTTATAAAAAAACTATGCCGACAATGTTCAAGCATCATCGCATACAGGTTTGTTTTATAAGACAGCTGATTGGATAAAAGTGATACATTCCCACGCCTACATTAATCTGATGTCCAATCAAATGTCTCCAGAAACCTGTCAATAAAACAATTACTGCAAAAATTGATAAGTTAGAGATTTGATTGTGTATTCGATATTTGAAAAAAGTAAGAAAGCTTCTATTCGTTCAACATTAAATTGCGAAGAACGTGTCGTGTAACAACCCTCCCCCTTTCATGTTTACACCTTCTTATTTTAACACTTTCTTTTTCAACGGAGAAAATATAAAATATGACCGTACTGCAAGTTTCTGAATTTTGCAAGAATTCTATGTAGCAACGTGTGATTCACGGAATTGTCATATTTTCAAGGTTTAACAGACCTCTGAAAGAAGTTAGATCATACAATTTTCACCAACCATGTGCAAAAAAAAAAAAACCCACCGAATTATATTTGCAAATTGGAAAAGATTAAGAATTGTTTTATATCCGTACTAAAAATCTTCCGTAATTATTTGAAATAAAACAAAAAAAAATATGTTTATCTCTGCTTGAATGCAATCGAAAACAAATTTTCATTTTATTCTTTATCTATAATTTGCAAAAGAGGAAAAATTATCAAATTATTAAAAGAAAGACTAACGATAATATTACCATTCAGGTAAATGAGTTTTCCATAAAGTAACTAATCCTTAATTCACAACCGTCAATGTACTTGAAAAACTCTGGATTCATTTTTGATATTTACCTGATAGATAGATAAAAAAAAAACACATATCTATCAGGAAGTTCGATGGCAAAAATGAAATAATAAATGGTTTTTTTTTTGTAGACGAGTAGCAAATTGAAGTAGGAAATTTTGTTGAAAGAAAATTAAAATATATTCACATCTTTCTGAGTAAAGTGTCAAAAATGCAACAGTATAATTGTATTAATAGTAACTGATGACTATTTTATAGATTAAAGGATTACAAGTCAAACACGACACTCGCACAATGTACATAATTTAAAACTGGTTTATTTTTTTTTCTATAGATTGCATTACGAAGTGCACATGCTTGGCTAAGATAGTTGAATGTTCAGCGAACAATATTACATGATATGCAAATCATATCAATCGAAAGCAACAGAGAAAGATTTAAGTTTTGAAATCAGAGCATTCCTTTAATTCAACATTTGAAACAGATTTTTTTAAGCACCAGCATGCATATTTTGATTATATAAATATAAAATTGAGAATGACTGATGTCTTTATTATTCTATCTAACAATTAGCATTGGTAGTCTCGGCAGTTTTCCCTCCCTGAGTGCGGGAGGTCCTTTTTAACGGACAGCGGAAAGAAAGTCACAGGACAGAAAGTTACAAATTTGATAGGACAAAAAGTCACATATAATTTGTTGACAATTGATTGATTATATAAGAGACAAATCTTGAAATAATTACTTTTTATTACATATTTTCTTTTTACAGTTTGGGAAATTGTTCATTAGCCTTGATAAATGAAGATTTATTAAATGTTTATCATTAGAAGGACATGTTTTTTGAAGCACCATGAAGCCATTTAGGCACAAATCCACTTTGACATTTTGTTTTTGAAATGAGAAGTAACACGGGTGCTATATAAAACAAATCTGCTACGAAACAGAAATATAAACCGTAAACTAGATGTATAATTATGTACATTTTGTTTTTAATAATTGTTTCATAACTTATTCTATGTTATATTTTTCTATAATATAGTTTATTCTTTTTTTTAAGTTCTTGTTAAAAAAGACTTGATGCTTAAAAAGGTCAGAGAAGTATCAAAATCGGGTTTTATAGGTACCTATACTAAATATAAACTGTTACCTAGATTTTTGAAATATGCTTGCATTCTTGTTGCATTTATTTTGAAATAATGTTGTATAATTTGTAAATGTAATAATTTTATCCGGTGTATCCTTATATATGATAAAACATGGCAACATATTTCACATAACTTCCATGGATAAAACAGTCACAGCGTTGCACGGGTATTTATAATTATTAAGATAGTGTTTGACAGTCCGTTTCGGTTGAATACTCAGATAATCCGTATATTAAAATGTAAATAACTTTCACCAAACATCTGTCATCTGTCAAAAATTAGAAAAATATAAAGTAAATAAGATACTCAGAATATATTTTCCTTAACTAATTTTATATGGGTAAGAACAATTATTTTAAATCACAGACGAAAATGTGTTTAAGAACATTTTTGATATTTATTACTAATCATTATATCTTTACAGACGGAACGAATAAATACTAAATTACTTAATGCAAGAAAGCACGACTGCAAAGTTTTTATGACTTGCACACTTTTCCGGTTACACCAATTATTCTTTTCTTATATAACCAATTAAATGTTTACGTGAAATAACATCGGAAAAAAATGAATTGCAACTTTGCAAACGTTATTTAATTAATAGACATACAACATAACATTAAAAGACCACAAAAGAATACCCTCCATTCTTTTCCGATTTTATTCATGAAAGGGAAACAACCCCTAATAAACACAGAGAAAGTGTCGCCCGTTTTGCATCCGAATATTTAAAATCTTAACACGACTGAACACGATCTTACAAAGTCTAAACAGCATTTTTACCTTTAGTCTGATTTGATCTGAACATGGTCTGATCAAGTCTTAATCGGATGCAAGAACAATCTGTCTTGTTTATCTTGACATGACTGAACGGACTTAACACGGTATATCGTGACAGCGTCTGAAAGTCTGAAAAAGTCTTGACGTTTTTCTCTAGCAGTAAATCCAGTCGATTAAGACTTGATCAGACCAAAATGACCGTTTCAGACTCAAATATTGCTACTAGTGCAAGTCAGGAATATGACAGTTGTTATCCATTCGTTTGATGTGTTTGGGCTTTTGATTTTGCCATTTGATTACGGACTTACCGTTTTGGATATTCCTAGGAGTTCGGTATTTTTGTTATTTTACTTCTGCCTACTATTTTCAGTTATACTCTGAAATATTAGGCAACACAATCAAAGAAGAAATGTACGAAGTGCTTATAAATCTACTGTTCCGTCTATAAATTTAAATGAACTTGGGACCACTAATGTCTAAAAGCATAAAATTAATACTGGAAATACTCCGCTTGTTAAATCTCGTCCTTATAGGACATCACCACAGCTAAACTAGAAATTCAAAGGCAAATTAAAGAACTCCATAAATATGACAATAATAGAGCCAATAAGTAACCAATGGTTCTCGTTAGGAAAAAAGATAACACCTGGAGACTATGCACTGACCTTCGTTGATTAAACAATCAATCAAATCTTCAAAAGCATTCGCTGCCTCATTTAAATGATGTTTGTGATGCTGTAGGACAATCAACTATTAAAATGTATTCTCGACTTGACTGTGGCTTATTATCAAATGCCAATGGACGAAGAATCGAAGCATAAAACAGGCTTTATAAATCTTAAATCAATATAAAAGAATACCATATGGTTTTAATGATGCCTGCAAAAATTTTCCAGTCTTTGATAACAAAAGTTTTGAAAGGTTTAACATGAAAATACTGTTTAAATTGAGAATAGAAATGGGGAATGCGTCAAAGAGACAACAACACGACCAAAGAGCAGAAAACGGCCGAAGGCCACCAATGGGTCTTCAACACAGCGAGAAATCTCGCACCCAGAGGCGGGCTTCAGCTGGCCCAAAAACAAAAATATGTACTAGTTCAGTGAATTTGGGACGTCATACTAAACTCCAAAACATATAAATGAACTAAAATTAAAAAATAAAACATACAAGACTAACAAAGGCCAGAGGCTCCTGACTCGGGACAAGCGCAAAAATGCGGCGGGGTGTAACATATTTTGTGAGATCTCAACCCTATTCCTCTAGCCAATGTAGAATAAACTAACACAAAGCAATAAGCACAGTAAAACGATAGTATACGTTGATGACGTTATAATTTGTTCAGAAGATTTTGACATTGAAATTTCAAAAGGTTAAAAAAAAGCAAATAATAAAATAAGACCTTACAAATGTGATATTGCTAAATCAGAATTTTTGTTATTTAGGACACATTTCTAAAGAAGGTATTAAAGTTGACAACGCTAAAACAAAAGCTGTTGAAACGTTTCCTATTTCGAACAATCAACATGAAAAAGGGTACTTTACCAATTGATAAGAAAAGAGTACAGGCTATACTGTATGACACTAGTCAATATAAACGTCTATGTATCATTTCTTTAAACTCAGAACGAAAACTAGGACATTGAAACATCAAGAGACGAATCACGTAACGATTCCAGAACATTGCAAAATGATATTTTATTGTCATTCCACGATCAAAACGCCAGTGGTTTACATTTGGGTGTTCAAAGAACTTATGAAGCTGTTAAACAAAGATTTGTGTTGCCAAAAATGTATAAAAATGTTGATGATTATGTCACTGGTTTTTCCGAACTTTAAAAAGACAGTACTGCTAAGAAAGCACATTTAAAATTATTGCCAATTCTTCACATGGATGTGTTAAAGGGATTACCAACTTCAAAGGAAAAATAGAATATATCGTGTTAGTAACAGATTTCTTCTCGCACAAGTGCGAATATTTCCGAATGAAATTTTAACAAGCTGAAGAGATTGTAAATAGATATAAGAAGATGTGGTATGAGAGCCAATGATAAGCATATTATAGTCTGAAATTGTTTCTAAAATATGGATAAAAAAAAAGGATATGTGGTATGATTGCCAATGAGACAACTAGCAACCAAAGTTCAAATGAAGTGGATTTAAGCAATTAAACATGTTATAGGCAATCGTACAACTTCAACGATGAGACGAACGGCCTAATTTATGACAAAACAGTTTACGAAAAACAAATATGACAGACATGAACCAACGACAACCACTGAACTTCAGGCTCCTGACTTTGGACAATCCTAGTCAATTAAGATTGGAGTCGAACACACCTACCACATGCAGCCTTAGAACTCACAACCTCAGACATCATAATTAGGTTAAAAAGTTATAAAAAAGCCCTTAAACATGTTGCTAGGCCATGGTTAACATGGCAACCCAATAAATGTTTCCCCCCCGTACATGTCGGTGCGTTTATCATGGAAAAAAGCAAATACAATATCATACATTAAATGACCTACAATTTATACCTAACTCAAAAGTCATTGATGACCCTGAACATTGGCCTTTGGTATATAATTTAATTTGGAAGAACAGATAATAGACCTACTAATCATAATATACCGGTTTTGCTCTAACTTTTTTTTGTTTTTTTGTAAATCAAACCATGAACTATCGTTTCAATCCCTGTGTTCTATGTTTATTTGTTCCAGTCAAAATTGTCATCTTTCCACTTTTCCATGGAAAGACCAATTGATTTTGTCCTGATTATTATTATTATTATTTTTTTGTTCTTCTTCCCCAATTTTTTTCCTTGCGCTTTTTTGTGTTTTACAAGATTTCGCTTAATTATTTTGTTTATGATAAAGAAAAGATGAACTTAACTTTTAAGATTTTATGTGTGTACACATCGTCTGTTACAAAAAAGATTAGGAATAATTGCCATTGAATGTTTTAGTTTAAGGCTTATGACTCATTACTCATATTAGGTACATGATAAAGCCATAAGGCCAAAGGCAAAAAGCAAACTGTTAATTGGCATATGACCTTGACAAATGTTAATCGGAAGTCACCATGAGTGAACCGACAGTAGTCATTACTGCATTTGTTCATGGAAAAGTATCCAGAAATCACATATTTTAAACAATATATTATTCGAGACCAGCTCGACAGTATAAAAACCGGAAAAAAGCTTTAATCTCCCTTATAACAGGCAACAATATATAGAAAGCAAACATGTTTTTTTAAAGCACTGTAAATACATCTATCAAATGAGACCGGATGTAACATTTTCCCCATTTGAAGTTGGAACTTGTCTCTCATTGAGTATGCTTGAAGTAGCTTCTAGGCAATTATTTATAAACCTAATGTGGATAGGACCTTTAATTGTTTTTTTTTTCTTACGCCGATTTTTTTTTTTTTTTTGCACTGTATTGTGGTTTCTCAATATGTCGCTTTTATATTTTGCATATAATATGGAACATATATTGGGCTTTTGAAGCCCACCTTGTTCTTGCAACCACAATGCATTGTTAGAGTTTCACTGTTCCCACGTCTCCTGCAAAACCAAAAAAGATATTGACAAAATTCATTCTTAATTGTTCTTGACATCCTCAGAAACTGATTTCGACTGAAGTGATCTACTGACAACAATCTCATAGGAGTTATTTACCTCCACATTTAAATGTGTCGATATGTTTTTATTTTTCAATTACTGTGAGACGTATAGACTAATGGTCTTTATATTTGAAGTTCATGGGTCCTAGTTTACAAAATGAGGCAAAGGTAAAAGGTCAAAGCCATGTTCTCAAATTTGACTTTTGCTTGTTCCTGCATCTCCTCTGGAACTTTTTAAGATAAATATAAAAGAACTTGTGCAAAATGATTGTTTAACTGCATGTGATGAAAATATGATACACTTTGTCATATATACTTGTTTATTTCATGATTGAAAATGATATATTATGATTTAGTTTAGTTGTAATGTGATATAATAATGATAACCAGAGAGTAACCCTTGATTTCTGGTTAAAAAATAAAGGGACCTTTCATTAGAATGCTGGACTAGTGAAGTAAATTGTTAACAGCGTGCAATATATTGTTGATTAGAAAAAAACAAAAACATTTGGTCTGAAACAATCTACCGGTAATGACTAATTGAAGGAATTATTGCCATCGAAATGTTTTTATTTAAGGTTAATTGATTATGTCTTCACTATGACATATGATAAAGCCATAGGGGCTTTCTGCAAAGGTTGTTTTGCATAAGATCTTAAAGATTGTCAATTGGAAGTAACCCTGAGTAAACCGAAGGTATCCAACTTTGCACTTTTTCAAAGAAAATTACCCAGAAATCATTCGTCATCCACAAACCTATCATTCACGAAATTTAGGGGTTATTGACATTAACTTTCGGAAATAAATTGAACTTCCTTCAAAACGTCATTTCCGGGAGAAATGTTTTAACTCATAGTACATTGCCATTTAACCTGACTTTGATTGTGACATGTCTTTTTAGGGTGTTTGCTACTCTATTTCAAAACAACAAGCTTTTTTTTTTTGTTTGTTTTAAATAGATAGAATGAAAATAAAGGAACTAAATAAGCAAATAAAAAGGAAGGGTCCGTGTGCTTGTTTTCGAGATATAAGCCATTGAAAATTCGGCGTGAAATGAACTTCTCTAGATCGTTCATACATTTAGTATTAGCATCTTTTTTCTTTCAAAAACAATGAAAAAATAACAAGGATTTAATAAGATTTTCCAATATGGCTTTTTAAACTATATGTAAGTATAAAAGTAGTGGTTAGCGGGCATAATTTTTAATAGCACTGCATGGATAAAACCAGAGGATTCCGAATATCTAACAAAAAAATCAAAAACAAGAGGAGCGAACATCCTTAAGGCAAGCTTGTGTGCCACATAGCGAACTAATAGATCGCTTTAAATTAGAATATCAATACAAATAGACAGGTACGCACGTGCAATTGTATAATGACGAGCTGTATAGATCTGTTTGATTTCGCGTTATATATTGAATTCTTATATGACGTTATTCTTTTGTTTGGTAAACAACACCGTGATAAAATTTTCTGTATATCTAAACTTAGCGCAGATTCAGAGATTTATGTAATAATGGCTGTTACAATATTCTTCCTACAGGAATCCACATTTATTGAAACCTATGTGCAAACGATATGCCGATTTCATTGTGTTACAAGTTGCAATAAAAAAGCTATAGAACCTTTATTCTTATTATAATGCATAACAAGAAGAACTAATGCATTTGAGCTCGGTAAATAAACAAAATCCAAATTAATCGAAATTCCGCGAAATTCCATAAATGATTTTGGCGCATTAACGTCATTTTAAAACATGACGTTATACAAATGAAAACAAAATGGAGTTCTATTCTATTGCATTATTCGCCAGTTTACCGATTTCAGAATGTGAATATGGTGGCGCCTTAGTAACAAAATGTCTGTTAATTTGATGAAAGATTTGTAAATTATAAATGGCAAATGTTTGGGTTGAAAATAAAAATAATTAAACTACTTTTTTTCTAGCTGTTATTTATATATGTCCATGTTTTTATTTAGGCAAACGTCTCATCATTGCTGTATCTCTTTCAAATTAAAGACATAGATTAAACAGTGTATCATTTTTCTTTAATGGCTCCCAAATGAAACGGGCATTAGGGCGTGACGTCATTGTTGGACCAGTGACGTCACAGACGTCGAGCTGGAGCGTTCTGGCACACGAAATCAATATTAAAAACAACTGGCAGCAAGAGGGTGAAGTAATAAGTCATGCATGTTAACGATTTAATGGACACTTTAAGCGTTATCTAAGAGGGGAAAATAGAACAGCCATACATATGTCATTCTCTCACTTTCTTTAAATTCCATATATTTGTTATCATTTTCATATGACCTGGGCCGTTATATTTGTTAGCTCTATCCCGCGTTAATGCTTCTCAAAAAATTTGAATATAACGGCCAAGGCCATAAGAAAATTTCCAACAAATCTATGGCTTGCATGAAATATTTCTCAAATATATGTTTGTTATCGTTTAACCTGAATAACAATTATTGTTGAGCGTCGGATCAAAGAAAATGTTATTCCTGGTGTCTCTCTTGTTTCATTTTTCATTTTTCAATGTTGACATTCTATTCTATCTAAAGAATGAACCACATAATACACACATGCGCAGCCCATCTCCACCATAGTCAAATTAATGGCTAAATGAATATGGATTCAAATCAGGTTGAATTATTGACTTGAAAGTAAATAATACATCAGCGATGTTTTTATTGGCTTATTTGACAAAATTGAACCAAAAGTGACTGCTTATAGCGAGATATTTTTTTATTTCGCTTTTATGAATGTTTGAAACAAATATTGTTAAAAAAAGGAAAAAATCTTTTCCTCAAAAACACTAAACATGATTGTTGCTGGGCATTTTTGACGACATGAGAATTGCTACAAAAGATTTTTGTGACCTCCTTACTAAATTGTTGTAAACCTATATATATATAAATCATGTCAACCAATTTTCTCCATCAAAACCATTAATTTTGGTCTTGAAAGGAATACGAAATGATGGAAAAAAGAATAACATGACATTGTTTAAAATCAAAATTCTTAAACATTGTCACAAAGAACTAAATCATTGATAATTGGTAGGCATATTACAACTATATAAAAATGGCTGGTTATATTGACCCTTTAACTTTTAATAAGGATACATGTAATCATGTAAAAATATCACCAAATATGTATGCTTGCTACATGTATGTACTTGTATATCAAGTAGGGTTGGTACTCAGGATTTTGCACATAACCTTGATCCCTGACATTTGAACTTATGACAAATTAATTTCAGTGAATGTGCAACATATTTAACTTCTGAGTCATCTTCCTTATGTCACAGTTTAATATATATTATAATTAAAAGGTCAGAATTATTTTACAAAACTACAAAACAAATACACTTTCTGGTTCACATTGCAAACATCCTAGCAACCTGAATCCCAAATCTTTTGCTATAATTCATCACAGGCAACAGTGATATATATTTCAAAATTCTCAAAATAAATGGGCGTGGGTGGAAACGTTTGTAATACGTTCATGAAAAATGAATATAATTAGCCTTGTTTAAAACAACGAAAGCGAAAAAGAGGAAACAAATTTAAGGAACAGATCGACATGAAACACCGAAAAACAACTAATATAAAGATAAAAAATATTTAAACACAAATACATGTACGTAAAAATTACGGGGTTTTGTCTGACGAAGATTTGAAAGATGTTTTGATAGATTCATTATAACTTTTTATATTCCAATTCAAGGACTTAACAGTGCTCGTTTGGTTCCTATTCGTTTCAAGTCATAAATTACCAGCAGTTCACAGTCAACAACTTTTTATTAGCGGAAAAATAACGTTTTAAAATTTGCCATACAGTCAACAACTTTTTATTAGCGGAAAAATAACGTTTTAAAATTTGCCATGAGGTCTGCAATTATTTTAAGTTAAAAGTATTGATACAACTGAGCGTTCATCACTGATACAGAGAACCATTTTTTTTTAATGACTGTACTTGTGTTATGTTTTTGCAAATAATTAACAAGTCGTATTATTTGAGACTGAAAATTAAAAAAAATATGTAAAAAAAATATAGATTTCAGAATGGAAACTGGGACATTTATATGTTTTTTCATAACCAAAAACCCAACATGCCCAAGAATTATATAGTTAATTGCATATTTATTACTCCAAGTGTCCTTAATCAGTTAATAATCGATAACCAATTGAAAAAATGGGGAACCTTTAAACAAAATTTACCGGAAATCTAAAAGTTGTACTATTCAATGTATGTTTTCAAAAAAATCACCAAAAAATTTAAAACGTAGAGCATTATATTCTATGGGTTACTTCCTTTTATTACAATTATCAAATAAACGTTTCCCTTTACATTAGGCACTACAATTTTGCACAACGACATCGCGGAAATATTGTTTTGCCTAATTGTTTTAATTTCCTTGTAAATTTAACCTTGAAACATGTAAGTTCTATTTGTTTTAGTCTGCTAATGATATTCTATTTTGTTACCTTTTCAAAATATATGCAAGTGAACTATGGCATCAGGAATTGCGCAACATCTAGTACTTTTTACATTTACAGTAAGGAGTGCTGCATTCTCTTTAGCAGCATTTACATGAAAGAAACCCCTGACCACCAGTTTTTGAAAGCTTTTTAACTGTTTTACGTAGCAAAAGTTGAAGCTCCAAAACGTTGCTGCGCAAACAAATGTTTCTTTAACTGCTTCAATTTGATTTCTCGACAAATATCCTGTTAAAATTCCTATAGCTGTTTCAATGCGGTACCCAAGTTCTCCAGATTCAGTACTTACGCCTTATGTATTTTGAGGATCAGTTGGGGCACGATCATACTAAGGAATTGGTATAATGACATTATCCCTCACAGGATAAGTTTTCTGTCTATTTCTATTCCGTTTTCATCGTTAGATATTCGGGTTGGTTCTGTTGGCCAGACAGCGCATGCATCCTAGCACTTATGATTGGTATTTCACGTCAGCATCATCCTGATCGTCACTGGGGCCAATTCTATTACACTATCAGAATTGTCACTGGGGCCAATTTGTATTATACTATCAGATTTGTCACTTCGGCAATTTCTATTGTACTATCAGAATTAGCAGAATAAAAATTCTTAAGTGTGTATCAATGCTTTTTTATAACAAAATCCATACTAGTTTCTTGTGTATAATTTGGAGTTTAGTATGACGTCCATTATCACTGAACTAGTATGCATATTTGTTTAGGGGC
This sequence comes from Mytilus californianus, assembly GCF_021869535.1. NCBI lineage: Eukaryota > Metazoa > Mollusca > Bivalvia > Mytilida > Mytilidae > Mytilus > Mytilus californianus. The sequence goes on from NW_026262734.1 coordinate 56,392,955, forward strand.
CAGCTGAAGGACGCCTCCGGGTGCGGGAGTTTCTTGCTGCATTGAAGACCCATTGGTGGCCTTCGGCTGTTGTCTGCTCTATGGTCGGGTTGTTGTCTCTTTGACACATTCCCCATTTCCATTCGCAATTTTATTAATTATTGTACAAGTTATAATTGAATTTTAGTCAAATTCTGTACAAATTGTAATTTGTACAAGCACTTTTCGTTCAAATTACAATTTGTACAAAGTCAAAATACAAATTATGATTTGTACAACTTTTACACAACATACACATGTTTTCTTAATTTATTCGCATTTCATCCGTAAATTGATTTATTGAACAATATCGTACACAACACCAGCCTATAATCTCAACAACATACTACAACGTTCTTCTATAAAATGAATTCGGTATAAGATTAATTTCCTTATTAGAGTGGAGAATTATGGTTTTGTACTTCATTACAATATAATCCAATTTACTTGTCTGTGATTTCTCAGGCGTCTTCTAGATTGTCAAAATTAGGAAATGTCGAGAATGACAAAAGAACTTGAAAAACTCTTGAAAATATTTGTCCGGTGTCTTAAAATAAAATAAGGAGATATGGTATGATTGCAATGAGACAACCATCCACCAAAGTTTAAATGAAGTGAATGTCACATGTAGCAATTATAGGCAACCGTACAGCCTTCAACAATGACCAAAAAAATACCGTATAGTCGGCTAAGAAAGGCCCCGACATAAAAAAATATGAACTAATCCAATTGAGAAAACCAATGGTATAATTCATAATAATACAATTTACGAAAAACAAATATGACAGACATTACCCAACGACAACCACTGAACTATTCAAAGTTGGTGAAGTTGAAATTATCCCTTCGTAAATTATAAGGACGACATCACGAGTTAGTTGACCGTCATGAAATATCTGTGTCACAGATGACGACGTATATGTTCCTATTGTCTTACCTAACATCCCGAATTATACTTATCATCAGGTTTGTACTTACATAAGCAAGACGACGGGTGTCACATGTGCAGCCGGATCTGCTTCCTCTTTCGGAGCACCTGATATCACCCCCAGTTTTTGGTGGGGTTTCTGTTGCTCAGTGTTAAGTTTTTTGTGTTGTGTTTTGTGTACTGTTCTTTGTATGTTTGTCTTTTTCATTTTTGGCCTTGGCGTTGTCAGTCTATTTTCGACTTATGAGTTTGAAAGTCTCTTTTGTATCTTTCGCATATATATTGTACATATATTTTACTGAATAATCTGCATTTTTATTCACACTGATGTCTGATTTTTATAAACATAGAAGACTTTTTGAAAAGTGATATCATGAAACTAGAACATTTTAATAGCAATCCAAAATTACTGCCTCTAACCTTTCAAATCATTTATAACAATGACAGTACGTATATGAATTTTAGGCAATATTTTGATACTAGCCATCAGGTTAAATTCAGATACGTGTATCAACATTTTTAATAGATTATAAGTATGCTTTATTTGATCACTGTTCACTTGCGAATTAATAGGAATTTTTTAATCAACTAAATCTTTTGTTTTCAATTTGGTGCCTTCGAAGCGTTTCTTTTTTATATACCTTCATCGGGAACGCTAAAACAAAAATAATAACATTATAACTTTTTATATTCCAATTCAAGGACTAAACAGTGCTCGTTTGATTCCTATTCGTTTCAAGTCATACATTATCAGCAGTTCACAGTCAACAACTTTTTATTAGCGGAAAAATAACGTTTTAAAATTTGCCATGAGGTCTGCAATTATTTTAAGTTAAAAGTATTGATACAACTGAGCGTTCATCACGGATACAGAGAACCCATTTTTTTTTAATGACTGTACTTGTGTTATGTTTTTGCAAATAATTAACAAGTCGTATTATTTGAGACTGAAAATAAAAAAAAAATATGTAAAAAAAATATAGATTTCAGAATGGAAACTGGGACATTTATATGTTTTTTCATAACCAAAAACCCAACATGCCCAAGAATTATATAGTTAATTGCATATTTACTACTCCAAGTGTCCTTAATCAGTTAATAATCGATAACCAATTGAAAAAATGGGGAACCTTTAAACAAAATTTACCGGAAATCTAAAAGTTGTACTATTCAATGTATGTTTTCAAAAAATCACAAAAAAATTTAAAACATAGCATCATATTCTATGGGTTACTTCCTTTTATTACAATTATCAAATAAACGTTTCCCTTTACATCAGCCACTTCAATTTTGCACAACGACATCGCGGAAAAATTGTTTTGCCTTATTGTTTTAATTTCCTTGTAAATTTAACCTTGAAACATGTAAGTTCTATTTGTTTTAGTCTGCTAATGATATTCTATTTTGTTACCTTTTCAAAATACACATTTATACATATATATGTTGTGTAAAAGTTATCATTTTGTACAACAAAAATTGTACAAAATATAATTTGTATTTTGACTTAGTACAAAAAAGTACTTGTACAAATTACAATTTGTACACAATTTGACTAAAATGCACTTATAATAAAATGTATAATTTGTACAATAATTTATAATATGGATTATGTTATAAAAAAGAATTGATACACACTATAGAATTTTTATTAAATGACCACACACTAAACCTTATTTACAAAATACAAAAAAGTTCTGTATCTTTTGTGAGAGCATGCAAGTGAATTATGGCATCAGGAATTGCGCAACATGTAGTACTTTTTACATTTACAGTAAGGAGTGCTGCATTCTCTTTAGCAGCATTTACATGAAAAAAAACCCTGACCACCAGTTTTGAAAGTTTTTTAACTGTTTTACGTAGCAAAAGTTGAAGCTCCGAAACCGTTGCTGCGCAAAAAAAATGTTTCTTTAACTGCTTCAATTTGATTTCTCGACAAATATCCTGTTAAAATTCCTATAGCTGTTTCAATGCGGTACCCAAGTTCTCCAGATTCAGTACTTACGCCTTATGTATTTTGAGGATCAGTTGGGGCACGATCATACTAAGGAATTGGTATAATGACATTATCCCTCACAGGATAAGTGTTCTGTCTATTTCTATTCCGTTTTCATGGTTAGATATTCGGGTTTGTTCTGTTGGCGAGACAGCGCATGCATCCTAGCACTTATGATTGGTATTTCACGTCAGCATCATCCTGATTGTCACTGGGGCCAATTTCTATTACACTATCAGAATTGTCACTGGGGCCAATTTCTATTACACATTCAGAATTATCACTGGGGCCAATTTGTGTTATACTATCAGATTTGTCACTTCGGCAATTTCTATTGTACTATCAGAATTAACTGAATATAAAAATTCTTAAGTGTGTATCAATGCTTTTTTATAACAAAATCCATACTAGTTTCTTGTGTATAATTTGGAGTTTAGTATGACGTCCATTATCACTGAACTAGTATACATATTTGTTTAGGGGCCAGCTGAAGGACGCCTCCGGGTGCGGGAGTTTCTCGCTGCATTGAAGACCCATTGGTGGCCTTTGGCTGTTGTCTGCTCTATGGTCAGGTTTTTGTCTCTTTGACACATTCCCCATTTCAATTCTCAATTTTATTAATTATTGTACAAGTTATAATTGAATTTTAGTCAAATTTTGTACAAATTGTAATTTGTACAAGCACTTTTTGTTCAAATTACAATTTGTACAAAGTCAAAATACAAATTATGATTTTTTGAACTTGAAAAACTCTTGAAAATATTTTTCCGGTGTCTTAAAATAAAATAAGGAGATGTGGTATAATTGCCAATGAGAGAACCATCCACCAAAGTTCAAATGAAATGAATGTTACATGTAGCAATTATAGGCAACCGTACAGCCTTCAACAACGACAAAAAAAAATACCGTATAGTCGGCTAAGAAAGGCCCCGACATGAAAAAATATGAACTAATCCAATTGAGAAAACTAATGGTATAATTCATAATAATACAATTTACGAAAAACAAATATGACAGACATGAACCAACGACAACCACTGAACTATTCAAAGTTGGTGAAGTTGAAATTATCCCTTCGTAAATTATACGGACGACATCACGAGTTAGTTGACCGTCATGAAATATCTGTGTCACAGATGACGACGGATATGTTCCTATTGTATAACCTAACATCCCGAATTATACTTATCATCGGGTTTGTACTTACATAAACAAGACGACGGGTGTCACATGTGCAGTCGGATCTGCTTCCCCTTCCGGAGCACCTGATATCACCCCCAGTTTTTGGTGGGGTTTCTGTTGCTCAGTGTTAAGTTTTTTGTGTTGTGTTTTGTGTACTGTTGTTTGTATGTTTGTCTTTTTCATTTTTGGCCTTGGCGTTGTCAGTCTATTTTCGACTTATGAGTTTGAAAGTCCCTTTTGTATCTTTCGCATATATATTGTACATATATTTTACTGAATAATCTGCATTTTTATTCACACTGATGTCTGATTTTTATATACATAGAAGACTTTTGGAAAAGTGATATCATGAAACTAGAACATTTTAATAGCAATCCAAAAATTACTGCCTCTCACCTTTCAAATCATTTATAACAATAACAGTACGTATATGAATTTTAGGCAATATTTTGATACTAGCCATCAGGTTAAATTCAGATATCAACATGTTTAATAGATTATAAGTATGCTTTATTTGATCACTGTACACTTTGATGACTTGATCATGTTGACTGCATTCAGATTATTCCCTGTTTTAGATACATGTAGTGTTTTTACATTTTGGTGTTGTCTTCAGTGGACTGTTTTTTTGTGTTTGACATTTTTTTCTGGTAATGGTATTATCTTAATTCATTTGAATCATGGTTTGGGATTGTCCCCTAGGTATCATTTGACTTTAAAAACAGTTATTGCAGTAATGGGATCTTGTAAACAAATTATAGCACATAAAACATTTTAATGTGAAAAAAGCGATTTTACTCTTTGGATAAAGTTTACCGGGCCTTCTTAACAAAATGTTTTTGATTTGAATTTTCGTCCTCATATATACTACTTATATTTTTTAAGTTATTTATGGAGTCTAGTTAAAATTATTGCGAATTAATAGGAATTTTTTAATCAACTAAATCTTTTGTTTTCAATTTGGTGCGTTTCTTTTTTATATACCTTCATCGGGAACGCTAAAACAAAAATAATAACAGCAAATGATGTATAACTACCTTTTAATGTGCGGGGCTTTATAACCAATATTATAAACATCTCATTGGAGGTAAACTTTTTTGTCAAGATAGTTGGGACCTTATTCTCTTTATAATTTATAAATGCATCAACAGAGAATTAAAGAAAGGTAAGATACAGAATGAAAACCAATGTAACTGATCATTAATTGATTTTGTTATTCATTTGTGCATTTCTTTCCTGGTTGGCATCACATAAATAAGACTTACGTATATAAATGTTTATTATGAAATTTCATTTCAAACAATAAGAAAAGTCAAAAGATTTTTAAAAACAGTCTGACAGTTACAATGCATATTGAAATATCACAGTTTCATCCCCTTAATTACCACCAAAAACACTTGGCCGCATATAGTTTTTTCTTTAATGTTTTCACATTCTTAACAATTGTCTTTTAATCTTATATTAACTTCATATAATGTTTTAACGGAAGAAATGCTAAAAGATGTGTTTGCGCAGATGGCTGTATTCTAGGCAACTGTATGAGTTGTTATGATTGATATTTGGTTAAAAGTAAGCATAATTATGGGAAATTACTGATGTCAAAAACTGCTTAATTATTTATTAAAGTTTTTTTTTGTTTTGGGTGTAAGCAGCTGAATCACGAACACATATTTTCGTTTTCACTAAGTTTTATCGCTTTTATTAGACGTTTAGGTAAACGGAGCTGTCTAATATATTAAAACAATGCTTTAATTATTTAAAAGTACGTTTGATACATGTAAGTTACTGTTAATCTCTCTTGTTTCCTGGTTTACATACATGATTCTTTTAGGTTTTATAGAGAAGAAAGAATATGCAATCATGCAGATGCCATGGAAAATATGAACTTGGCCGTCTTTGATCTTATATCTTGATTTGACGGAACCGTGCAAATGTTTTACGATCGGGCAAAATAGAAAGTCCAGATGGTGAGCTTTTGAATTCTATATAATTTAGCCGTGTAATAAGTGGCTTCATTTAAAATTGAATTTTATGATTCAAGTCACTCCACTATTTTTTTCATGCCTTTGTACTTATGGATTTGCTAGTAACAACCAGTGGTCAACCAAATGTACAAATATTTTACCTGATGTATATATAAGATATCGGAACATATTTACTTTTATTTCCTATTTGTTTCTATATATGGCACGGTCAAAAGGCAATTTATTTTAGCTGCAATTTCCTTATGCCATTAAATTTAAATGTAGATTTTGTTTTGAAGGACGTTCATGTTTATAAATATTAAAAAACAAGAATGTGTCCATAGTACACGGATGCCCTACTCGCACTATCATTTTCTATGTTCAGTGGACCGTGAGATTGGGGTCAAAACTCTAATTTAGCATTAAAATTAGAAAGATCATATCATAGGGAACATGTGTACTAAGTTTCAAGTTGATTGGACTTTAACGTCATCAAAAACTACCTTGACCAAAAACCTTTAAACAAAAACTTTAACCTGAAGTGGGACAGACGGACGAACGGACGAACGGACGCACAGACCGAAAAACACAATGCCCCTCTTCTATCGTAGGTGGGGCATAAAAATGATGGTAAATTTGGCGTCCTCCTGGCTAAAACTATAATTAGCAGTTTGTTTGTAATGGAGATTTTCTGTCTAGCAAAACTACTCTGGGTTTTCTCTTCTTTTTTTTCATTTAAGTCTTCACCGGCTGTAACTGCTCCGTTTTGCCCCAATTATTTCTTAAATATGTGTAAGTTATATCTGGAATAGTTTATTTTATTATTTAATTTTTTTTTTACCGTTGTTTTTTGGGGTATTTTGTGAGTGTTTTTACTGAAAATAGCTGTTTTCGTGAGATTATTTCAATTTTTTCGCACGTTGAACTATTTGAACTACTAATTCAGTTCAGTTTCTACTAAGAGACTCGATAATGCGAACAGTATTACAACGGATATGTTCAAATTGTTGTAAACAAACACCGCCATCTTTTCTCAATTTTGACATCGTAAAACGAGACTCATTACCGAATTGGTTCTTACCATGAGTTATACGATAAGTATTACTAGTGGAGCATGATATGCTGACCCTTCCGGGCACCTGTTATCACCCCTATTGTAATGGGGTTCGTGTAACTCAGTCTTTAGTTTTCTATGCACAGATTGTGAACTTGTTTGTCTTTTTTGGCAAATACTTTGTAAGTTTCATCCGACTCCTGAATTCGGAATGTCCCTTTGGTATCTTACGCTTATTATTCCACCAGAACTCAAGATGATTTGTCCGTCCAATACTACTACTACTTATCCTTATCACAAATTTAACAATTAATCTTACGTAACGTATAAAAGGCTTATTTAAGCAATCACCTTTAACAAAGTATATGTATTAGTAAATTATGTTTGTAAAAGACAAAGCATAGTGTACAATGTATAGACATATGTCTCCTGTTGTAGAGGGTTTGTCGCCCGCTAGAGGCCCTTTAGTATACTGATCGTTTGCTTTTGAAGCTTTATCATGGACTTGTACCCAACGAACTCTTTTAGCTATAGAATTGATGAAAAAAAATGTTATATTTACCTTAAACGTATGATCATGCTGAACAATTATGTACAATTCAAAGTCTTATAAGACCCATTGGTGGCTTTGGTCTGTATTCCGCTCTTTAGTCGGGTTGTTGTCTCTTTGTCACATTTCCCGTTTCCATTCTCAATTTTATCAATAGTTATTGAAGGTAAATCTTAATTTCGTTCAAACAAATCCAGTTGTTGGATTTTCTTTGTAATCACTTAAAAAAAAATTCCATTTCCCAATTTTAAATTTTCTTCATGAATTTCGGAAATCTACACAAACAACTAACGCTTTAAAAAAAATTATCATTTCTTTCAATTATAAGTTTACTTAAAAGTCTCATGTTATCGACTGCCTTGACAATCATTTAACAACTTTAGTTAACTCTCAATAATGGCCCCATATTATATCTTATAAAGAGAGGAGAAAGACACCAAATGGACATTTAAATTCATAAATCAAAAATAAACAACACCATGTCAACGCCATGGCATAACAAAAATAAATAAAGATGAATAAGAGACCATACGACAAACGACAACATACAAACATGTATACTATACTAACAACTTTCTAGAATCTAGAAGACGCTACATCCGAGTATCTACTTTTATATCTAGAAATTTCAGTGCACAGACAGTTTGTACATTTTGCACAAACAATAAACAAAACAACTGTTACAATGTAACTAAATAATTTAATAACAAATTTGACCCGAAAAGCACTAACACGTTACAATCAAATATTCCAAGCGGCAGAACAAACATAAAGTAATTCTGTCCAATAGTTCTTTAATCAAATGTGACGAACATACTTGTTGAACATACAAACAGACAAAATGATTGCACTATAGCACGTTCTAATAGAGTGAATATGTTTAAAAGTAGTCAGTATTAAATTTACAATATGCATATATATCCTGACATATACGTCTTCATTTCAGTTATTCAAAACGTCCAAAAATATATGATCACCTATTTCAGATTGGTTCATGTAAGAAAATGATGTAAGGAAGTAATATATTTTATGTTCAACTGCGTTCGTTAGAGTTACATCTTCCCGAGATTTATAGTGAAAAAAGTATATCTGGTCGATAAGGAAAACTGTTAATTTGACATTAATTCAAAAACAATACGGTAAGTAAAGTATTGCAAATATTTAATGTTTATGTTATTTTTGTTTACGTATGATTCCCATGAAATAATATATAGATATATGTGTAAATGCACAATGAAACTTGGTAATACAAACAGCACTTTATAAGTTTATTGTATCCGCAGCGTATTTCTGGATGTACCATCATCATAGGTCGTACAAATTCATCCTTGAAATTTAGAAAATGCATTGTAAAAACATAACGGGAAATGTTTGAGAAGTTGAAAAATTCAAAATTAATATGGAAATAATGCAAGTACATGTTTAACATGGGTTGTCACTCTAATTATAGCGGTCAACGAAAATAACATCTAATAACTGTTGTTGGTCCAGTCCAATGTGCTTTTATGCATTACTTTCATCAGGTAAGCTTTAAAATATGAAAATCTTTTAAACGTCAGATCATATGATCGAAATGGGGGCGAAAATAATAGCCAAAACCATCAACGGTCAACTTTCCCTAAGGGAGTTTAAAGCCTAGTTTCTAAATAATTTATAAATTCGTCGACGTTTAATTACAAAAACGTATGTTCTAAATCAAATATATTAGTAATGCAATAAGAAGCAGGAAATACAAATATACAAATACTACAACCCCCGCCCCAACTTGACAAAAATCCAGATGATTTTGTCCGTTTAGTGAATAGATTTGGTTTATCTTTCTATCTATCTTTTTCGTTCTTATTTTCTTTCTTTTTTCTTTATTCCTGTACTGGCTGTATCAAAGGAGAAAACTACGTTATAACTCATTAAAATTGACGTCTGCATATTAGGTTTTACGAAGTTTTACGTATAAAAGCAGGGATAAAATAATTTGACTTCAGTTTTAATTTTGATGTTAACATGTATTTAGACATAGATAAGATCTTGATCTTAAACTTACACAACTGAGCAATTGCATATTATTGAAGAAAAAAAAAGAACTTTTTAGTAAATATTGCAGGTATGAATGCGGCTTTTTTGTCTATTTTCCAGTGGTGCTTGGTGTTTGGGACACTCCCAGGTAGTAAGGATTATTTTTGCAATAGTTTTTCTTATAGTAATATGTATGAATTGAAAAATGATGTCTGAAATTAAATGCAAGATAGTTAATGGAAAATCTACTTGAAGATATAGGCATGATTGTCATTAATACAAAAAAACATTGCTTGACTAAAAAGAAATGACCATGCCAAAAGGATATTCAAAAATTAACGCAGAAATGAACAGAATACACCAGGGCTTGAAAAAGAACAGGATTTTATTCGACAATTAAAAATAGAGCGGTCATCTAGGAATTAAGGTAAAAGTACTTTACCCAAAATAAAATCTCGTAAGTCGATAAAGAAAAGAAAAAGACAAATCAACGGAAAACAATAAGACTACAGAAATTACATGAACCTCAAAAGAGAAATAACCTATGTTCTATAACGATCAAACAAATCATGATTACATCCGTTTAACCTTAAAAAGGATGTCTTCAACGCTACCAATAGAAACCATTGGTTTAGCATATTACTTGGAAGCAGGAACTAATTAAATGTAACCACAACTTTCAACAGTTTATGATAAGAAAAGAAATTTACAGGAGTCTCCACAAGATGACACACTGTAAATCGTACAAGGTCTATCAATGTTTTAATATCATTTTTGATTTGAATGATTAATGGTCGGATTATTTAATCATAATACTCTAGTGCAGACAAGTTACTTTTTTAAAAAGTAAAATATTGTTTTAACGGAGAATCATATTGCTTAAATCATAAACCACCTTTCACACAGCAACTGTAATCTCATTTCTGGAACTCTTACACAAAATTTAAATATAGGTCAAAGTTCGATATCGACTGTTGTATGTATCTTGATTTAAGAGTAAACTGCTGTTCAAAATTATAAACATCTTTATATACATTTGAGGCATCTTAAAACATACATAATTTTGAAAAATATTTTGAAACGTACAATATGAAAGTGTATCTTTATTTTGTTCTTATAAATGGTTACCTTTTTTCCTAGGATTTCAAATGAATGAGATAGAGACCATTTATGCTAGCACTGGGTCAGATGTGAAAATAAAATGTCCAAACGAAAAAGTTACTATATGGCAATATTCCGATTCTAAAGATGTTCTTGCTGAGTGCAGAAATGGACAAAACAGTGTTAATCTAAATCTAAATGTATCTGACAGATTAAATGTTACTTCTGATTGTAAACTACTAATACATAATCTTACAATAGACGATCTCGGTACATATTTATGCGTGGCGATTAATGACGTCTCCTATGCAATACACGTTAATCTTCGTAGTAAGTAATTTTCCTTATCAAATATTTTTAAATGAGGTTATTTCATTCTTTCAATATAAATCACATGCTATTCAGATTTGTTAAGAAAGTAAATATAGTGCTAATATTATATAGATTTTACCAATAATGGTAGCAAGTAGTTTTTATAAGAATCGTTTCAAATTTGCATACGAAGTTACCTTATGTCGTCTGCATTTTCATAGCAAAATGCATTTAAAGTGGCGATTGTATATAGATACATTATATACAATTAAATCATTTTCAACCCCCTCCATTTTTCTCGCTGTGTTGAGGAGCCATTGGTGACCTTGGGCTGTTTTCTGCTATTTGCTCGGGTTGTTGTCTCTTTGATACATTGCCCGTTTTCATTCTCACTTTTAATAAAAAAAGGAATTTTCTTAACTAATCAAAATTGCAAAACACGTATCGTTTAATAAAAAACACAAAACAAGGAAGACAACTCAGGAACATTGCAATGTAGACACATTAAACGCTGTTCTTATGAATTGATCTATACTCGAACAGTATATTATCTTTTTTACAAACTTACGATGATCGATGTGTATGGTATAATTTCATGTTGATAATATCCCTTTTAACTCAGAACTTAAGGTAGATGGCGCAAACAACTTAGGCGTTTTACACGGAACTGAAGGAGAAAATATAACCTTGGCCTGCACTGTTATAGGGTTTCTACCAGGTGATACATTACATTGGATAACAGAAAAAAAATTACTGGCCTCAGGAAACACTCAATCATTGGAATATGTGCTCCAGGCCCATCGATCTTACAATTTGAAAGAGTTTACATGTATAACGGAAAACAGCAAAGAAACTTATCCACTTGAAGCCGGTGTACAGTTAAATCTTTTTTGTGAGTATCTGACTTATAATATTACTTTTAAAGAACAGTTATTTACGTGTACCGCCATTATCAATGTAATTATTTTTTCGTCAATTTCAATATCATGATTTTCTAATTAAATACTGTTAATTTTGAAATAAAACAAGTATCTTATAAGTTGTAAATCCCCAGTTTTTGGTGGGGTTCGTGTTGCTCAGTCTTTAGTTTTTCTATGTTATGTTTTGTGTACTATTTTTTGTCTGTTTGTCTTTTTCTTTTTAGCCATGGCGTTGTCAGTTTATTTTCGGCTTGTGAGTTTGAATGTCCCTTTGGTATCTTTCGCCCCTCTTCTACAGTTTTATGAAAAACACATATCAAGGGTAAGCCTAATATATTGTGAAATCCGAAGTCGTGCTGTAAAATTGTTCAAACGCATATTTTTACAGGGATCTCATGGTGATTTATGGAACTGATGTTATTTTAATCTAGCGTCACTGATGAGTGTTTTATAAAAAAACGCGCATTTGGCGTATAAAATAGTAATCGTGGTATCTATGAGTTTATTTACAGCCACTGGGTCATTGACACTGTTGTTGGAGGTTTCTTCCCTGAGGGTATCACCATCCAAGTAGTCAAAACTTCTTCGTCGACATGAAATATCAATGACATGGTCATAATTATAAAAAAATTGTTAACAAATCTTAAACATTTTTGAAAAACTAAGGATTTTTCATCGATGAATAGATGACCTAAGCCGTATTTTGCAAAACCTATTGGAATTTCAGGTCCTCAATGGTCTTCAACTTTGTACTTTATTTGTCCTTTTAACTTGATTGATTCGTAAGTCATAGACGAATCTTTTGGAGACAAAACGCGCGTCTAGCGTACAGAAATCCCGGTATCTACAATGAGTTTATTTGTAGGAAATATTCAGAGAGAGTATTTATCACTTTGATATGCACTTTCAAATACATTTAGTTTTAATTCGTCTCAATATGAGTCGCCTGTCATTTTTTTTTCTTAGTGAAGCCTGCAGTGTCGATAACCATTTCTATAAACTATAGTGTACGAAAAAAGGAAAGGATTGTTAATGTAAAACAGGGTCAACACATGGAATTACAATGTCGAGAAAAAGACAATGCAACCGTAAATGTGGATATATTTTCATGGTTATTTAATGGAAATGCTTTTCAAAATGCAACAAAGAGTGTTCTGTACAACAAAATCAAACCTGAAAGATCTGGACAGTACACCTGCATGGCAAGCAATAAAGCTGGGGAAGATTCTGATACTGTTAATATTACTGTGACCTGTAAGTACGAACTATAATAATTTGTTGATATATATATATTCTTACATTGGTAACAGTTGATTATCGGATTTATCAAATCGAGATACACATGTGGAGCAGGATCTGCTTATCCTTCCAGAGCACCTGAGATCACCCCTAGTTTTTGGTGGGGTTCGTGTTGCTCAGTCTTAGTTTTCTATGTTGTGTTTTGTGTACTATTGTTTGTCTGTTTGTCCTTTTCTTTTTTAGCCATGGCGTTGTCAGTTATGTCCTTATGAGTTTGAATGTCCCTTTGGTATCTTTCGCCTCTCTTAGTAAGTAAATATCGAATTTAAAGTACGAGCCTAGGCAAATACTTTAAAATTCGATAATTAAACAATCGAGTTGCATAAATACAATAATTAACGAGTAATGCTTTGGACCTTGATGACAGTCAACATTTTAACGAAATGTTTTGTATTTACTCTACCAAAAACAATTTATGATAAGGTACTTGGATTCATTTGCGTTTACAAAAATAGATTCGATACTTAAACGCATACGATTGTTAGTTCAATACGATAACATCTGACTCATAAGGATTAACTTCAAATGAAATTAAATATGAGGTATATGTCAATGTTACAGTTACCCGACGAAATCTACATCTCGAAGGCAAAATTTTAAAAAAAATGCTTCACAAAGTATCAAGTTCTTAATCGCCCGCAGTGTACACAAAATTTGGAAATAAATTTAAAAAAAAAATGAAGATCTGTCGTAAGAATTTGGTTAGTACCAAATATTGAAAAGTATTAGCAATATGACATACGATCTCGATTGAATACTGAGAGTTTCAAGAACGTTTGATAGCTTACCTATGTGCACAAAACGTTTTATTAGAATCAATCTTAAAGTACAATTGCATATTCCTTAAGCTGGAAATCTACAATATCCATTAAGCATATATCAATCTAATATTTAAATCACTCCAGTATAAACAAAAGTAATTTGGTCGATTGAATCCTGAGAGTTTCAAGAACGTATGATATCTATCCTATGTTCACAACACGTTTTATTAGAATCAATCTTAAAGTACAATTGCATATTCCTTAAGCTGGAAATCTACAATATCCATTAAGGATATATCAATCTAGTATATAAATCACTCCAGTATCAAGACAAAAGTAATTTGGTCGATTGAATCCTGATGATTCAATAAATTGGCGGGTTGCAGAAGACGTGCTGTGTTATTAAGTTAAACATATTTAAGCTTTCAACACCTTTTTTGAAGTGCTTAGATGTTCAGTTTATTTGTCCCTAAATATGTCAATTTAGACATGCTTATGACATCATAAAGCTATATAAACCTGTTAATTTTAATAACATTTTAATTATACGAATTAATTTAAAATAATTTTCTAATTTTGGCAATTTTACGGGACATAAAATGACTCTGATAATACCTCTTCATTCCGGTCATTTAGATCTTAACAACATCTGAAAAGTCTAAACAATTAATTATAAAGCTATTTTCAGTCTTTTAGTCAATTTGCAGACTTTTCGACTGCGATTAATGCAGTACTGTTCAGAAGCTTTTCAGACAATTCAGTATGTTTTTAATGTGTACAGGTAAATTACAACTACTAAAGAGTCTGAACATAGACTGAACAGATCTTAATTGACTGCAGGCGAATTACTTATTAACGTATTGCTCAGTCTTTCAAGAACTGTTAAGACCAAAATTACCGTTTCAGATCAAAATTGGTGTATTACTGTATGACTCGATCATGTCTGTTATAGCAACCAAAATTAATTATTTGAACGTGACAAAATCAATTGTGCTGAAGTTTTGGATGTAACTATTATGCCCATATGCGTGATCGTATTGTTATGGGTTATGAAAGTCATTTGGGTAATAATTGATATTTCGAATTTTGAATCTTGTACCCGGAATCAACTTTTTTTATTGTAATTGTTTTCTCGAGCAAACAAAATATTGTTTTAATCACAGATGGTATTATCAGAAAAAAGTTAAATCACAAAAATACTGAACTCCGAGGAAAATTCAAAACGGAAAGTCCCTAATCAAATGGCAAAATCAAAAGCACAAACACATCAAACGAATGGACAACAGCTGTCATATTCCTGACTTGGTACAGTCATTTCAGATTATATACTTTATTCTCATATAATTGTGGTATTTTTTTTATTGTCAAAAGGCCTCTCTGAAAATTAAATAGTAATCACGGATTAATCTTAACTAAAATCGTTGAGTATGTCCTTGCTATATTGAGGTGTAAAATGCCCCCGATATTTACCGTTTGGAAATACTTCATTCGAAACTTGACCTGTAAAATTGAAAAGAAAAACTGTAAAGTTGAACGCACGTACTGTTAGGGTAATTACAAACATGTTGCACCATATAAGAGCATAATATCCTTCAGAAAATGGCGAGACCGACTCTCCAAAATTAGACACACAAGTGACTTCAAACATGTCTACTCTTGGTAAATTTGTTGTCTTTACAATTACAAAATATAACTGTTGTTTGGTCGGGTTTGACTTTGTTATCATTTATTTCAACCAGAACCTGTATTAGATTCATTGCGTTTAACTGTGGTTCCTTTTGTAACAACCTTGGTTCAATGCAAATGTTCAGTGTTTACTGTTTTACATTTCATTAAGTAAAGTTTGAAGCTCAAACACAAATATTTGAGATCAAAATAAAAAATACTAATACAAGTATAACCATCTGATGTCATATAATATATTTATTATACTTTTTTCCAAAATTCAAGTTTCAAAACAAGTTCAGATGTCACACGCTCTACATACATATGATGAATGCAGCAATTATCTTTAGTTAGTGAATTCAAAAAGGAATTGTCCTTTAGTTTTGGAGGTCTCTCTCTTGTTTTAATGTACTGTCCGCTGAGTGCAATAAGATGAGATAAAAAGATTAATTGCCATGGTATGAAGAATGAGAAAACCATTTATCTATGCAGGTAGTCCACCTTCGGTGATTTACATTTACTCATGGAAAACCGGGGTCATCAGTAGTGCCGCAGTTGTTGGGTGTCTGCTTTTCTTGTACGGATTGAAAGGTAATACATATAAACTCATCATAGATACCAGGACATTCTCATTAAAAATTGTACTGAATACTGAATTATATAGCAATTTGTTTTAAGCTTGTAATTTTTTTACACGTTACACACTAATACTAAACATCAGAGTAAACTGCAATTTAAGGCAAAAATGCATGATTAATGTCTCTCTGTCTCAGTAATAAATAATATGTGGGAAGTAAACAATGTGAAACCAATTGAGGCAAATTCTTAAATAACTTAAAAACGATATATATGATTATATCTAAATATACATAGAAGTCATCGATTGTCCTTTAAGCTTACAATTTTTTGGAACATTATTAATACGATTCGGAAGTAATAACATTATTTTGATAGATAAATGTATACGTTCTTATATATATAACAAATAAGAATTAAATCTATATAATTGTATGTGCAAAACACAAAACATGACGTTACCAATCTGTAAAAATAAACATGATTGTCATTTCAATATTTATTTTCCAGCTCTGGCAAAAAGGTTGTGCTTGAACATTGCTAACAATAGGTATACTTCTGTAAAACTCACGAGCATGTCATAACAGTCTTTTGGACATCTAATTTTATTAACCTTTCTTACATTAAATATCCTAGTTTTCTTACTAAGTATCGAAGTTCATAATTTCAATGTTACATAAAAGAGACAAAATGACAATAATTATTCCAATATATACCTTGTACATTTGTGAAGATCTTACATATTCAGAAAATTTTGAGAGAAAAATAAGTTTATGCGACGTGTTATTACAAAAGGATGCAGTCCTGGACTGTACAGCAAAGTAATTTGATAAACACTTATTTTGACAGGTTAAAGTTAAACTTTGAGAGGTTAAACTAAAACTGTGACAGATTATTAAAGGTAAAACCGAGACAGGTTTGAGGACTTTAAAAAATGCTTCCACAGCTAGGACCAAAATCAATTTAACTTAAAGACCAGACTTAGTCATAGGAACGTTTTATTGGCCGAAAAAGTTAACTTTAGACAGGTCAGCTCTTGAAATTAAGTTTGAAACCTGTCCTGCTCAAAGTTAACTTCAACCGGGACAACTCCAATTGAACCAATCTTATAAAAAAAGTAAACTTTTAGATGGTCTGCTCAACAGTGAGATTACTTGCGACCAGGACAGCTTTAGGTTGATTGATAAAATATTTTAAGATGTCTTTGTATCTCGATACAAACAATGCAAATAGAATGAATGATAATACATAAGTGATAAATAATTGGAGAGTAAGTATACTTGAGTTTACCTATAGACAAGTATTCCGATGTAACTCATTTTTACTTGTTATGCTTCAAGTTTTTGTCAATGCCGTCCCTCTTAAAGACTCACTTTGGTTGGATTCAAATCATTTGAGATTACATTCTATACTCTTCGAGATATGTTTCTGTTTCATGCATACTTAAATGACTCGTAGCTTTCTGCTGAAATTGGTATTCGAAAAACAGTTTCTTTTAGCCAAAATACTACATCTACATTCTGTCGTCTAGTGCAGATGCCGCAATAGATGTTTAAATTATGTGAATTTATTGTCTTGTTTACTATATGTATTTTATCAACTATTTATTCAAACCCTTATCAAATATACCATGTTGCCGTAAGGCCAATTTTCATTTTTTTTGTTTCATGTGTGAGGATTACTTGTTACACTACAAGTACATACTAAATATTTGGTTATACAATTTATATGTTTTTATACCTTTTAAATGATTAGCTTGTTTTGATTATAATATCTTCATCAGTCGTTCTGAATGTACTAGGAATGTTTGATTTTAACATTTATATCACGTAATACCAGATTAAAAGTAGTCACTACTCATTATGTTCTGTGCTGAAATACACATGGCACATAAACCATCACTAAAAATCATTAAACACAATGTATTTCTCGTCAAACAATTTAGTTTGTAAAAGTCTTGATTGTTGGAGACAAGCCAACAAACAAACTTGTTGTTGTTTATTTGGTCGCTGAAGGACAGTTGTTTTATTGGCAATCAAACCACACCTCCTTATTCTATATTTGTAAAAAAAAAATACCACAAAAGGCTGCATATTTGATATTTAAGGATTGAAATAGTGAAATGACAAACGGTTAACTGTTATAAAAGTAATTATATGCATATTAGAATATATCTAAATACAAACATTGAACATCGTTAAATTCACAAGTTTTCAATTTGATTGTAGAATCAATGGAACACAAGGCAATATAACAATACCGGAAACAAGTGAAACTCAGTACGATGAAATAGATGGTGCGTATTACAATTCATCGAATATCAATGGTAGACCTGAGCTTACATTACACAATGCAAATATCGAGACACTCCTGTCTTCAAGCAATGGTAGAATCGTAGAGAATATAACTGCTAACAATGCTGGTACAGGGTATTACCATCACGAAATAATTCCGCCTAGCAACGATTTAAACATACATAGATCCAACAACGCTTCCTCGAGGTCGTCATATGATGATTCGTATCTTGTTCCTTGTCGAAAATACATTAACCTGAAAATTGACTTCAATGATGAAGACAGTCATCGAATAAGAGAACCAGACAATCTTGATGACGGTTTATCTGCTTCAAACAGCGAAAGTAGTGAAACATATATTAAAAGTGATCAACAATACGAAACACTGGCTGCAACAGATACTGTTGAACATTCTTATGAGAGTCCAATTGCAACATATTGACTATATGTTAAGTTTATACATTCCATAGTATTAAGAATCCTTGTAGTGCAAATTGGAATTCCAATACCGACATTTAGAAATTTCGCTTTATTTTTTATTAAAATTCAGAACAAATCAAAAGAAATTGAGATATCCATATTATTTCTAGAACGATCCTGGATTGTACTTAATAATCACTTAAAAAGACATCATTATACCAATATTTATATTTTCTTCCTAATAAAATAAACTTACAATAAAAATTGTCTGCATTCAAATGAAAAGATATAGG
Organism: Mytilus californianus; assembly: GCF_021869535.1. Classification (NCBI taxonomy): domain Eukaryota; kingdom Metazoa; phylum Mollusca; class Bivalvia; order Mytilida; family Mytilidae; genus Mytilus; species Mytilus californianus. The sequence goes on from NW_026262734.1 coordinate 56,412,298, forward strand.
GCCAGTTGCCGTTGTATTTATATCACAACTGAACCTTTTCTTAAAGTCTTTCAAATTTTACTATAATTCATAGTACTATAGGTTCATATTTGCACTTAAAGATCAAACTATAGATACCTAAAGATAGTTCAAATATTCAATTTTGACAGATTTGGACAAAATAATTATCTATCGGACACCCTTAACCAAAACAAAAGTTTTATTGGAAGTTTTGCTAAACACTTTTTTGTCTTAAGAATAATAATGTCCTTCTATGCAAAGTTGACAAAAATAGGCAAGAATTAGTAACTTTTTGATTCTGAGGAAACAAATTATTGATCAATTTTGGAGCATATTAGATAAGACTCTTTATTATAGAATTTCATCAGAATTTTAAAAAGTTATGATTTGACTTTTTGAGTAAGACAAATATATGGGAAAATTGCCCTGCATCTTGCTCGTAAACAACTTTTTTTAGTACCCGTTTAAAAAAAATGTTTTGGTGAGTAAATGTGGTAAATCAGAACAAACTCAAACATATTTGATACAAAATTGTCAGTTGCAAACAAGTTACAAAGGAGGGAAACAATTGTGACCGTTAAGAAAGAAACACTCTGTAATGTTCAAATGTGTTCATGCAAAAGCAATCAATGTACTAAAACCTAACTTCAGAAAGTATATACTATTTTAGTGAAAAACGGCATTTCAGTTTAATTATTTCAAGACATTCCTTTCGAAGAAAATTGTAAATTATCTGCAACCATGTGAATTCATGAAAATCAGATTCTAGAACGATTAATAACGTTAAATAATTGTTATTCAGAAAACGATCATTTAACTTACGTACAATTGGTTTCCGAGTTATTCATTGAATATGTGTTGGTCTGGAAAAGTTGATATATTCAAGCATTTGTTGTTCATAGTGTAAATCCAAAATTGTTTGTTTCTCAGAATGCCATAAACAACATATTAGCGAATTCTATAATAAATAAACCATTTTATTAAGATTATTAAAGTTTCTGTACGTTATCAGATTTGTTTTTGTAATAAAAGAATTGATAAATTTTAAGGTTTGTAAAACAAAATGCTTATTTATTTACTTATTAGAAAAACATTCTCCTATGTTCGGTATCAATGGATTATTTGAAATTTTAAATAACAACCAAATAATATTCATATTGTGGAAACACACGAAACTGAGGTTGCTATAGTGACGAAACGAAGTCGGTGACCCCCAATTTTTTTCATCATATTTTATTCCTAAAATCATGAAATACCTTCACTCAAAATTGTAATACAAAATCACTGGTAAAAATAAGTAGGCAGTTTGGTCTTTAAGTACGGATTTTTAAACACACTTACCAATTGCATTAAAATTTTCTTCCTGACATAGTCTAGAATACTGCTTAACAATGGTTGCTGGGGCTAAGCATCTTATAACATATGGGGTTTGAATAAGTTCTCCAGATGATAAAGTCAGTTTTTCTTTCCCAGTGGCAAGTCCTTTATGGCATGGCTTGATGTGATGAAGTCTAAAAAGTGTTACAGTTTGGCATCATCCACTCTCCTTCCTGTCTGTTTTTTTTATAACAGGTGCCCCCACTCCAAACTCTTTAGCATGTTTCTTTGCTGAATAAAATTTGTGGCTCGTCACACAGATAGAATTTTTTAATTAATGTCCTCAAGTCTAGAGCTGCTTGCTAAGATAGAGAGTATCTGACATCTCACTGTTGAAGTCTCTGCCCTCATGTAGCTTTCTACAAGAGCATCAATAAATTGTGGAGAATCAATCCTTGTCATATTGTTTTCCAGTTTTGAAAACATATTCTCTTTTAATTGTTCACTTTCTCCTGGGCACATTGTCTCTAAAAGAAGAGAAAGGCATTCATTTGCTTTTTCTTCTTTGTGTCCTCTCACTTGAAGCATCTAATGGCTCTCTAATTGTTTTTACTGGGCTTGTGTTACACGCTAGACAAAAATTCATTAAGCTTTCCAAGACGATCAATGTTAGCCACTGAAGCCTCCGATGCTTAGCTGTTTTGACCCTGCTGTGTTTCCTGACTGGATAAATTGCTGTCCTGAAATTATAAGGCACATTATAAATGAAAATCCATAGTTGATTTACTGTGAAATCTCACAAAACACTAACAATAATGAACAGTTCCAAAACATTTTCCTAAAAAATTGATATTATTTTTTAGTGTCTGTTTTGTTTATTAGTAATCGCACTATGGATCTGTTCCTGTATTACACGACCAAAAAAACTACATATCATTACATATCAATCTTGAATTGCAAACTGCACATATGATTTTCATATGTAGGGTTACATATGATATATGATTATTATATGACAATAAACTAAATATGATTATCATATGTAAATCATATGACCGTATAAGCACATATGAAAATCATATGTTGCAATTTACATATGATTCTTGAATTCTATGAATCGAGCCACATACATTGTTTGATAATTATATGTAGCAATTTTAATAGTGTGCATGTTTTTGGATTAATCCCTTTCATACGGTTGTTTCGGCATTCTACTTTCAATTTTGTAGGTCGATCTAGAGACACATCTGTTATCTATGTCTGAATCAGTGTTCATTTGAATTGTACTTTCACCTGAGCCTACACAAAAGTGTTTTAGGTCAGTACAATCCAAATGTTGACAATATATAAATAACAAAGTACAATACTAATAGTTGAGGATTGTTTTCAATATTAGTTTAGTTTTTACAAATTATAACATGGTCTGATGCAGTTTACAAGTCATTAACCGGATGATGGTTTTATGAAATTATGCAAATTGTCCCAAACCAGGCTATACATATAGAATATGAATTAAATTAAAAATTGTAAAAAATGCTAGTAGGGCTAAACAAAATAAATAGTATGTTTATCGAGCACCTCCCGCATAACTGAATACAAAAGTTTTCACAATGGTTTTGTATCTCCATATTTCATTGTAAAATTTCAAAATTGAATATATGTTGTACTAAATTTGAATAATATCAATAATCAACCAATACTAGTAATCATGGTGGAATCTATTTATGTGGTCACTTTAAAAAGCATTTTTTTAATTTGACTATACAATGTAACATCCATGGTAACTAATAAATGCTTTGTACATACATGTACATGTTTATAATATTCATAGCTGTGATCAGGTCTTGGTCTCAAAAGAATCCGTCAGATGATTCTGTTTGTTGTTGCAGTGGCTCCTCAGTTTGACTGTTTGAAAAAAATGTACTTCGTTTGAACAAGTTATAAACATTTAAAGTCGTATTACAGGTTTTCTGCTTTAACTAGACCATTCAAGTTACTTAGTTATGCATATGAACAGCTTTGTGTCTTTCATAAAACCTTGGTGGATTTCTGTTGTCTTTAAATGGAAAAAAAATCCTTAAATACATGAACATTTGTTCACAATCCTCCATCCGTTGATTTAAGATCTCATCATAGTTTGAACGGTACTGAAGTGTCATTCAGTCACTTTTGCCAGAATTCTTCTCAAACCAGTGCAACGTGCACGTTTGATTTTCCTGTTGGGTATGAGTAAATTTTTCGCTGTAGGTCTCGCACCAGAGGCAGATGAACAATAAAAGTGTTCCTCTTTTGTAATGTTTTTTTTTCTGTATAGCATACATTTGTACTGTTTGATGTACATTTACTCAATATCTTTGCATTCCACACATATATACTAATACCATACAAATTTATGTTGTAATTTTATACAATAATACTTACTTCTTCAACCGATTGATTAATATCCGTTACTATAGCCATCTCTGAAGATTTTTCATCTGCATGATGTACAGATAGCTATAATATAAAAAGAACTACGATACAAGATTGAAATTTACTATTTACATTTGAACTGAGATCGTTATATCATAGTTGTAACAACAAAAACTAGAGTCACCCAGGAGCCTGTAACGCACACCTGGGTACATTTTGCATAAGGTAAATAAGAATGCTAATAATTGCCAAACTAAATTTATAGTGATAGCAGCACAGGGACAAATTCGCCCCATCAAAATCTGAAAAAAGTTATTTAAAATGTTCTACATCAAAATGAACGAAAACACCCAATTTGGCCCTTTTTTATAATCGGCGGAGCCAAAATACCCAAAACCTATACCAGCCTTCCTATTGTGCCAAGGAACAATTTTTATAATTTCATAAGGATTGGTCTTTTGGAACTAAAGTTATTGACTGGAAACGAAGTGACCACAGACGCCAAAGACAACAACTGTGCCATACCATAATACGACCTAAAAAAATTTTTGCCGTCGTATAACAACTGCATCAAAATTGGACTCCCAGGGAATATTTTTTATATGGAGGTACCATCCTTTGAAATTTGATTACAGTAAATTAACAAGTAATAAGGATATCAGTGATTTCAATTCCAAAGTGAAAAAAAAATATATATTATTTTTGACGTTCAAAGTTCTGTAACTCTGGAAAAGAAAAATTGTTGACAAAAAAAAAAAAACGAAAGGAAAGTGTTTTCCATCATACCCAAAAATTCTTCAAAGTTTCAAGAAAAAATATCAATATGACGTGTGGAGGAACGGAGGGACAGCAGACATGTGTATACCATAAACATCTGATTGATAAGATTTATTAATAGATTCAAGTACTTCAATGTGTCACTTTTTACCAAAATCAAATTCATTTATTTACCAGGATCTTTTTATTTATTTTTGGATGTTTAATCAAGAGACACAACTATGCAATTTTAATGCAACTAAGTGTACAAGCATTTGAATACACTAAACCAGTACATATTTTTTATTCATAATAATTACCTGAAATGTCTAATTAAAACCTCATTTTATTAATTTTCTAATTTGGCAATTAACAAGGCAACAAGTCATTAACTTAAGGTCATGCAACTGGTGTCACTGTTAAAAACTAATAGATTATTAAATAGAATTTTTCATATCACATCCAATATCATCCCGAGACATCCCTGTTACATGTAACCAGGAGGGCCGAAGGCCAGAGTGCTAATATTGGTAGAGGGATGATATGGGATATGATATGCAAAATGCCATATATGTCATAACCTACAGTATTTATCATATTCTTCAATAACAGATGTTTCAGTATTCATCTCATACGATTCTTTACTGTATAACAAAAAATGTATTTATAAATCTGTGCATTTCTTGTCGATTTCAATGAATTTTGTTTCAACAGACGCATATATTTCTTTTCTTTTATTTGGTCATGATTTTTATTCAGAGCGTCATTATTGTTTTGTGCTTGAAATACCAAGTTACTGTTTTTCAACTAAAATGAAAACCCCCTTTTTGAAAACATTTCCCTTGTATTGTTTTTTCACATTTCGACAGGAAAGTAACCAAAAACAATTAAACATCTCCATTATATAGAACACATTTCAAAATTGGCAAAAAGGGGGTAGGGCTTTGCAGCCACAACATGCCCCCTGGCCTTAGGATAAATCATGACAAAAAATGATGGCGATATAATTGTAAACAAATTGATGCAATTCTACATGTATTTTCACTAATTCTTTAATACCTGACAAGCAATGGCCTTAATTTTTTTTTTGGAAAAAATGTGATGAAATGAACATTGAAAAATCACATGAGACAAATACTTTTGTCTCCCCAATCTGACTCACTGTATGTTGTCAAAGCTATCTGATCAAAAGGTACCTTGTACACTAGAAATTGATTATCTCTTGCTTAAACTTTGTTTACATTCAGCTATTTTCACAAAACCACAATAGAAATCTATCCTAAGCATATATCCGATTTTTTTTCCAAAACAACACGGGTCAGAAACTGGTACACAAATAATAGTAAACGATAACGGAATTACACTAAATTTTCCGCAAAATTGTGAAACTGTGTACATTCGACATATCGGGGAAAACACCGGTCCCCAATTTGAAAAATTGAATTACACCTCATGTAATAATGGTCAGGTTATTACACTCCACATGTAATACAAAACAGGTTATTAATTACACCCGTGGGGATACAATGAGATATCCCTGGTTGCATTCTCCTTTCAATTTCATGATATATGTATACACAAAATGACATATCTTGAGCAAGTATATAATAAAACAGATTAAGTTCTTGATTGTTGTTGGCCATTTACTGGAAATGAAAGATTGTGGAATATCCTTGTATTTTATTTAATAAGAACTTTGCACACAAGGTTACACGAAAGAAGGGTACTTATCACATTTGTACTTACGTGTACCAACTGTCAAGACTAAACCGTATCTCTTGCTTATCTCTTCCACTTGTTGTCTGGTCAAATATCTGTCAGCTTTCAATTTTACCGATCTTTTTTAATTTTTTAAATGATGTGATGAAAGGTGTAAAGGAATGCCACAACATTTAGATTTTTGCCGCAGACGATTCTGTTCCTGCAGTTCATTGAGATGACTTTGACAAATTATAGAAGATTCCGTAAATTTTGTAGAAAGTAAACCAGACTCTGTCAACAGAATTGTAGATAAAGAAGTAGAAAATGAATTAACCGGATAAAAAGTATCAAAATTGGAGCAATTAACTGAGGAATGGAAAGACTGAAAACTACACTGTGTTTCTGCTGCCATTTGTATCATAAATATCATACAATCCAACCTCAAATTATAAAGAGGAAATTCAAGAACCGTAACTCTCTGTAATTCACCTGAAGTGTGCAAGATTGCTTCATTTATTCTAGGTCATTAATTTTGGTTTCTCCATTGATTTTACTTTTTCATTGTCATACAATATGTTGATAGAAATTTACCAACTACTTGATTTATATCAAAACACTGGACAAATAACTTTGTATTGTCTCTCACGACCCAAAATAAGAATAATAGCATTGAAAGTGAAATGGACCTAGCAATTGCATGTTATTCTTTACAAAACATACGGATGGAGTTTTGAGAAATCATTATCTAACGTGCAAAACTGACTTTTCATACCACTCTATACATTTTGTACCATTAGCTTTATTTCGTCCATTCCATAATTGATTTTATCTCTGGGACTATAAATGATACCTATATTGTTTAGGTCGATATTCAGATGCAGTTCAACGAAGTTTGGATGCACAAAAATGTTTATAGAAATGACAATATGTCAAATTAATGCACATTTTGTAATGTATCGTGAGTTTGTTGCTACTCTGCAAAGCATGCGACCATTAGCAGTAAGAGAAGTCTGATCGCGCTTGAGTACAATTCATGTAATGTTTTTAGATCAGGTGGCTTGCTACTAATAGGACTATTATATCCCTTTCCGCTGCCAAATCAATCATTCGTGTCGGAGAAATATCAAACGGGAACTTTTATTTGAAGCTTGCTTAATGTCGTCTTATATCTGCCGCTTATCATTTTGATAATGCACGATTGAAACAATTATATTTATAATCAAAGCTGACGGGTTGCAAAAACAAAATATTAGTTAGTGCAGAATTTGATTACTAGTTTGATGTAAATACAAAATTTCCTTATAGAAAAAAAGTATACGATATTGTCTGAAAAATAATTATTATTTCTAGTTTTTTCGTTTTGCTTTTTTCAAGATGAGGAAAACTGGTTGCTAAGCATTTTAGAATTTGAAAGATTTCAAACACTTACTGAAAGTCAATTTAAATTTTTCAGGTTTATCTTTATTTTAAAAAACGGTAAACAAATTCAAATTTATTATTGTCGACATTTTAATTTTGGAGTCTGAATGAAACGCGTTTCAATATTTTCAAGATATTGAACATTTGGAAAAGAAGCCGGCTGCAAAAGTGTACGTTGTGTTGCTTTTTCTATTTCGTTCAAGTATTTGGGACAACAAATTATGTTACTTGACATTGTTCAAATTCCTATAATAGAAGGAGATGGTATTTCCATCATTCATACTTCGGTGTGAGCCAAGGCTCCGTGTTGAAGGCTGTACTTTGACCTATAATGGTTTACTTTTACAAATTGTGACTTGGATGGAGAGTTGTCTCATTGGCACTCATACCACATCTTCTCATATCTATTGAACTGAAAGGAAATATAAATAATCCGGCAAATATCTCTTTTTTAGTTGTCATTTTGGTACTGAGTTACAGTTGTTTTATTTCTAATTCGTTTTTTTTTATCTCAAACAATTTTAAGAAAAAAGTAACCGTTAATTGAAAACGGAAATAAAAATTGACAATCATTTAAATTTTGATGCTTTTTTTTAAATTTTAGCAATAATAATTGACATTCATGATTGTCAATATTCTTTATATAGGATGGTTCCTAATTGATATTTCATTCTGGGAAACCTGATTTATTTTTAAATTTTGTCATGGCCTTGAACTTCCTTTAATCACTGCGAGTACTCTTATGGTTTCTTTGTGTCTTTTGTTGTTGTTTTTTTTTTTTCCTTCTTGTTACTTGACTTGTGTGATTCTTGCCAATCCCTTTCCAGCTAATTTTTACAATTTGTTTTTTAACTTTGTGCTGTTGTCCCATTTAAGGGGGTGGGCGCTCGTGAAGTCCGCTACATTCTTATGGATCCGTCCGAAGTCAGGATACTGTAATTTAGTTATTTTCGTTCATTGCTGTTGGTCATATTTGTTTTGATTTAATTATTGTTTTGTAAATAATCACACCGTTGGTTTTTCCTTTGAGTTTTGTTACATTTTGTCAAGTCACTGTATGATAATCAAAATGCATATGTACTTATTAACTTGATACTACACAAAACATAAATGTAATGCAACATGAATAAATTACGTTACCACAACAGAATAAATTCATTATCAATATATAAGCTATATGTGTAGATACTAATGGCTACTTGCGTTTATCGGAATTGTTAAAAAAAATCATTTGGCCAGGCGTCCGACAAGTTCAATTGATTTTGTTGTTGATTGTCATACATAAATTGTTTTCCAGCACACCCCATTTCAGGCTTTCGAGTTTATTTTACAATGCCATTTCACGAATCTTAATGTGTGTTTATCACCTCTTTGTTTTAGTGATTTTGTAAACTTTCTGAAACTTCAGGAGTTTTTAAAAGTCCCTGAACTGATTATTGGTTTTATAAAATCCATGTTTTTTACAAGGGATTTTATCAAATTCCTGAAATTATGAAGATTTGTTTACAGATTATCTTATTTATTTCAGGATATTTGTGAAATAATCAATGTATCTTGGTTTAAAAAAAAACATTAAAATGTAATCATTGGTAATATGATATGGAAAAGGGGAAGAAAAGAGGAAATTGTGGAATTTATTGCATAAGACCCATACAAACAAGATAACTTATGAGGACATTTTGGAATTTATTGCATTAGACTCACACAAAAAAACTATTTCATGTTACTACCTTGTGCATGTATGAAAGTTATTTTATGTGTAGTGTTTAAGTCAGTAATTGCTTAAAAGTAAACATATTTTTTAAAATCAAATATCAAGTCAAAACATGAAATAAACGATTACCTTCGTAACAGGAGAAAACATGCAAGTAGTTAGAGATTGATTGGTTTATGCCATGTAATTATAGTAATATAAGGACGAAAATATATTAAAGCGATTTGCTATGAAACATCTAGTGCCAGATCACATGGTTAAAGTCGAAAGGAAGATATGTCACCCTAGCCGGGCACATAACTCTGACTCAAACTCTTAGAACTAGTCAAATATAATCATTGTAGACTTTAAAGTAAAAAAAATGATTTCTAAAAATCCAATAAGTGTTGTCTTATATAAATATTAATAAGCTAAGTATAAAAAGAGATTTTATCTACAACAAGACATTTTATCCACAATAAATGTTAAATACAGATATATGTATTGGACCTGTATATAAATTGATAGGTTACCAAACTGGCAAAAGAAGAGCAATTATGTAAAAGCAAATATACATAAACTTATCACGCAAATATAAATAAATTGTAGTCTTCATATCTGTTTATATGTCTTTTAGTACATGTAGTAGTGGTCACTTAAAATAGTGTAAAAATAAACTCAGCAGGCTTATAATTTTGTACGCCAGACTCGCGTTTCGTCCACAAAAGATTTACCAGTCAAATCATTAAAACTGTTAGGGATTTTACAAAATCACTAATTATTTCAAGGAATTTCCAAAATTCCTAATTTTACAAATTCACGGTAGTATGTACACATACTTATTGTAATGGGATGCAATTTTTTGCTTCTTATTTTGTTTGCTCATGACATATTAGAACCTTAGAATATGTTTCGTTTGTGAATATGTAAGTTCATGTGGAGTATGTTTCAAAGAGACAGAAGCATAACTTTATAAACACCTCTGTTAAACGCTTAAACACCTAAGTTCGGCACAACGGGAGTCATGTCACAATTACAAAAATATACACCTCTGCAATTCATACCGTAGCTATGGATGGTTTGTTATGTTATCCTCTGTTATTAAACTTTTGACAATTCTCTATATTCGAACTAAACTCTTTTCAATGCAATTATTAAAGTCAATTCACTAGTTCAAGAATCCCAAAACACTTCCATTATTGATTTAAATTATGTGCAGTATTGATTGGTTACTATAATTATGAAAATACCTAACCCTAGGCTAATGAAACACATGACAACTACTTCCAAAGATGACAAAAAATATTAGTAGATCAGGCTACATTTTTTTTTAATTTTCTAATATGGGTGTGGATGCCATCAATATTACGTATATTTTCCATTGACATCTGCACAGAAAACAATACCTGATTACATAAAAAATCAAACAACACCTGTTCTTTCATATACCTTCAACAAACATCGAAGATTTTCAATAACAACAAGGTATTACACTTTTGCAGTAAAGTAACAAACATAAATCTTTTTTTCAAGTCCTTACTTTATGAAGAACCACACTGATTCCCACTACAAATATATCGAAGATGATGTCATCAAAAAGTAAATTTACAAACCCACCGGACTCAAAGGGAAACTCGAAACAGAAAGTTCCCTAAAAAATAGCAATATCAGAAGCTCAAAAAGTTACACAACAAACGAATGGAAAACAACTGTCATATACCTGACTTGGTACAGACATTTCCTTATGTAGAAAATGGTAGATTAAAACTGGTTGTATAGCTAGCTAAACCTCTCATTTGTATGACAGTCGTATACAATTCCAATATATCGACAACAATGTGTGAGCAAAACAAACAGACATAATATGTAAAAAAATGTCAAAAATAGGGTACAGCAGTCAACATTGTGTTATAATCTTAATCACTATAAAAACAAACAACTCTGTCAACTAAGAAAAATAAAATTGGCATATATACACGCTATACACATGCTAGACAAAGCACATTAGCAAAAATGAAAGACAAGAATACAAAAAAAAATGACCATAGCACAATAACACACTATGGGATGTATACATACCGAGCCACGTCAAAAAGTTATTACCAAACATGGACTAAACAATAAAGGTTCTAAGTACAAAGACGAATAAAAGATGCTATAAAAAGTAATTAAGATGAAAAACAACGTCAGTACCTAAAATATATACTTCAAGACCATCATGTATCATTTGTGAATTTGATATGGAATATTTATCAATAAGGTCTTGGTATCTTCCGATGGAATTTCTTTTTAAAAAGGTCGAGACGTTTTTTGTCATAACCCTGGCTCATCAACTTTCTGCTCAGACACTGGTGACGTTCTATCAAGCCTGAGTAGCAGCTGCAAGTTCTTCAATACCGAATGAGTTGGAAAATGCATATTCTATATGCCCGTGAAGTTGGTATATTGCACTAAGCATGCTAAGGTGAGGGGAATTTATAATCAAAATCGTCTCGTGTGTCATAGATTCTGGTACTGAGATGACCGCTTATGTCAAATTCGAGGTATAAGTCTATACATGAGGCGGATGAAGTCGTGTCTGTTGTTTCGTTGATTTCTAGTTCTGAAGGATATATCAATTTAACCCAATCAGAAAATTTGGACTGTTAATAGGAAGATCAATATATCCGAATTTAAAATTTAGTGATCTGGCTACCATTTTATATCGAAACGCATTAAAATGAATTACAATTAATCTGTTCTGATGATTTGGCAAACACAAATGTTATTATGTTTGCGCCATTCCAATAATTTGACTTCAGATACAGTCATAATCATGTGTAATACATTTACTTTGTCGTGGAATACAATGAAATAAAATAACAATAGGAAACAATATATACAAGTGCATGAGCAGAGTCTTGTTAGTTTTATCTAGATATTACCTACAAACAATATCTTGAAATGAACACAAATGATCTTTATTGAACAGTAGGACAACACATATTTCGTTTTCAAGTTTTATAGTGTGAACCCTTCTATTACCATGTAGCATAATTCAAGCAGCACCTTCAAATGAAGTGTATCTCCTGTTGAATACAATATACCAGTCTCTGCGTTTATATCATGATTTCTTTGAAAGATGATTTGTGTTTATCTGATGTAAAGATATGGTCATGTTTCAAACATTTCATCGACGGAATCATGATTTTATTCAACTGTAAGGAGTATGTGTGTCACATCTGTCATATACATATTTTTCTTGCATTTGCCACAAACCAATTCTCTTTTCCTCGCCTTTTAAATCACAGAATGCGTTCAATTATTGCAAATTAAATTGACACGAGCAAAAAAAAAAGATTGATACTAGCAGAACAAGACAAGATTTCACTTCTTGTTCACCTTAGTTCGACCAATTTTTGCTGTGGTTCTTATTAATTTATCTTGGATTTTAGGGGAATTGATTTGTTGAATGCTATTTTGTCCAACAATTGACGTATAAAGTCAATATAATTTAAACAACCGTACTGTCTCTTAAAAGAATTTATAATCTGGTACATGCTATGATATAGGTGTAACGTTGTCTTTTGTTTTATCAAATGCTCAAAAGCTGTTGCTGATAATATTCTAAATGCAGAAAGATAAGATTTGTGGGACAATGGAAACAGAATTTTCTGAAATCTTAAACCACCATTAAAACAGAATTATTAAAAACATGTGTTTTCCTTTGATTGGAAAAATCACTACAAATATAATAAAATGCTAATCATTTTTATATTGATGTGAATTTTTAAACATTTCACTGATAAAAAGATACAAGAAATTGTTCACATTCAATTATCCAATGACACAGAATTACGTCATATAACGGGACAATTACCAGCTATAAACATGATAAAGGTAAATTTGTTATTTCGATTGTTTAATCGCATTAACTGATAAGATCCAATTGATTTGATATTGATTCTTGTAATACCGTTTTTTTTAAAACTTCAATACACAATTTAAGTTAACTTTTGGTTTTCAATGACATGTTCAAATCATATAGCTTTATCGACATTTGAGAGATTATAGCTATCTCATAAGGTCAAGGTATATTGATATTGTATAACTTTTGTTTTAAATGTCATGAAAGTGGACCAACGGACTATGATTAAGAGAAAAGCTTACCAAATTAGTAGTTTATGCAAATAGAAATTGCAATGCAAATTATATCGTATTACATTCATAACAGAATGAATCATGCAAGTACAAACCTGCTCAATTGGTGAACTTTAATGAATATGATAGCAGGTATTGCCATAATCATTTATAGATATTACCTTCTGAACTTAATATGCATCGAATATTATTTAAACATGTTTTGAGCTATTTTTGTTATCAATCATTCTCGAAAAGATACTAAGATAAGTTTTCCTTTCGTCTACATATCTTATTACGAACACATTTAATCTAATTTAGCTAGAAAGGCCTCTTTGGTTACATGGTTAGTAAATATTATTGCATACTATCTGCTGAAATGTTGCGTTCTCCCTAAACTTATATATTGACCCCTAGATCGCTTGTGGGGGATTTATGTCATTAAGTTGATTGCTCATTGACGTTGACTACATGTCCATTTTACTCTTGTTCAAGTTTTCAGGTATGCTTAATGTTGACGTTTGAAAATACAACTTCATTGAAATGTGAAATCCCTTCAATCTTTAACAAATAAACAATTAGATTACATACAAGCCTGAAGTTCTGTTTTAACAGTGTCTTTGTAAAAGCGTTATATTTTGTTTCCTTTGTAGAACTTGTCAAATTTATGCAATTTCAATCATTTTACGAAATTAAATTCAAATCATTTGCAAGTATTAGTAATGAGTGTTCCGAAAGAAAATGAAAGTAACGATACAATCGTTACTAATTTCAATTATTTCATTTGGTGTTAAGGTCATAATGCATATATTAGATTTCGGAAAACCAAATGACGTATTTCACTTTTATCAATAAGTATATAACCCGGTTAATAGGTTTTGTGATTAAATAACTATGAGGTAAACGATTTGCACTTAACATTTTTCCATCCGTTTTCTCAAATTTGCCACGTCTATAAGTCCAAAGTTTCTACTATCAACGGTAATATGATGATTTAGAGTTTATTACATTCGAAGTATGACATAAAGATAAAAATCTAAAGTCTGTTACTTCATTAGAGGAATTATTATTCCGAATATAATTTTGTTATATATTCTATGACGTATATGAGAAAGCTTAAAGATGTATCCACTTAGTTAAGTTAACCCAATTTCGAGTTTTACTTTGAATGATATATACTGGTTGGCATGTTAAGGTTACTAGCTTATATATGGTTTGAGTTTTATAAATTTCTCAACATGTTAGAATACAATTGGTTGTATAACTTTTCCTGAAAGATGAATGTCAATATATATTCTAAGTAATTATTCAAACAATGCTAACAAAATTGTTCAAAATAATAAAACAAACAAATTTCAAGGCACATAAATGCTAATAACTTAATCAAAACTGGAAATTAAGAACATATCAACTATGAATGTCTTTATGCTTGCAACAATAGCTAACCACATAATCCCATGTTCGTTAAGCAAATTGTAAGACTTAGTTCAAATGTATCAGAAGCCACAAGTCCACGACAAAGTAACGAGAAGGGATGAACAAATTCAAAATTCTTCATTCCAACTTAACATTTAGTAACACCAACCTCACCGTAAACCTTGATCATTTATAGTGTTAGGAATGGTAAGGAACGTTGCCTAAATAGAGATGTATCAACCATTCTCATACTAAAATAAAGTATTGTAAGATCTATTATAGCTCAAAGGTCATACAGCCATTAAGTATGAAATACAAACCTGCTATCTTTAATTTCACTTTACACCTAGATATCAACGTTGATACCGTCTTTAAATTTTCAAAAAATGTTTGCATGAAAATATATACCAATGTATACAGCAAAGTATTGAAGTGTGTTTTATTTCGACTATCGTTTATCCTGCAAATCGATTAACAAGATTTGAACATCTTTGACTACTGTCGTCTTATCTGAACATTATGGAATTGTCTTACTTTCATCGTTAAATGTTATTGATTTGTAATTTTGTATTTCAAGGGCACTTTGGATATGCACTTTAACATGAAAGCATGGCTAATATCTGTATTATGAGTTGTCAAGGTTTTCTATTTATTTCAGTTTAAAGATAAATTTTTGATATGTGTAGATTAGCCGACCCATATCTTTGTTCTAAAAATAAAAAAATCTACCTCACCAGAATATTTACCTAAATAGGTGCATGAATTTGATAAACCGTTTACTTGAACATACGTTGATGTACATGATACAACTTCACTTTAAATGTATACATATATATACAGGTTCGTACAAATGCTACGTGAAAATTTTGATAACACAGGATTTCTTTGTAGGATAAAAGATTGTAGACTAAAATAGGAGTCATGCATTTTATCGAGGTTGAATGGTGACATGAGAGAGAGAGAGAGAGAGAGAGAGAGAGAGAGAGAGAGAGAGAGAGAGAGCAGATCAAACACACTTTGAGCAAATGACTAAATGGACTAAATATGTGCGACAACGCGCCTATATATAATCAATATCAAATCAATTAAATCCTAAATAAACTCTATAGTGTTCAACTCGCACACGGTACTCCTTCAGTTTATCGATACCAACTAGTATTGTAATTAGATCATGCAGGAAATGTCATAGAGAAGTACATGCAAGGTCAGTAGTTATAGTTTTATAAGAAATAGATATTGGAAAAGGTAAAATTGTCTTTTAAAATAGATTAATATTATAACCAGTTGACTGAGAGGAATCACTGTACAACGGTTTTTTTGTTCGTCTCAATCTCAAAGCAGACTGCCTATTAACATTTCAATACATACACAAAACAAACAATACTGTGAACCAACTAATTTTTTGCGAGCGTTTTATTTTCGCGCCTTTTGCGAGTAGAAAAATAACGCAAATATAAATCGTCGCGAATATCTAAACTTTGATTATTCCTTATTTAACTACATCAAAATAAATTTAAAATTGCGAAATTTAATCGCCACGTAGTGAGCTCGAAAGGGTGAAACGCGAAATAAAGTATCCGCGAAAATAAGTTGGTTTACAGTACATAAAAAGAATAACTGATATCACCATAGTCTATAGTGGACAGTAGACCGCCAAAAACACCAGCGACTGTCTCCGACGCCAAAATTACTGGTGTTACAACAATGACGGACAACAAAAAATAACACACATTCAGAGAGTCTGATGTGGTACAGGGGTCATTTATCGGGGATATACAAATAGAACATGCACACAAAAAATCCTTTATCTAAGTTGACCATTCGTCTCACGTGCGTAAAACTAAAACACAATAAAACACCTGGACAGTGATAATATCACATTTTCTTTTAATGCTACATATTGATACTTCCGAACTTATTTTGCAGTAGTGTATTCAAGGGCTACGAAAGGCGCAATATACTTAAATTTTAGTTTGACATTTCTGACCGTGAAAACACAGAACGTTCCATTCTTCATGATCGTGAAAGATTAAAAACCGCCGACTTGTTTTTGGTAAACATTCATCTTTGTGTTGAAAACTTTGTGATTATATGGAAATCTACCATTGCAATTGGTGTACTGGAATTCTGAAATTAAATGATATATTTTTCATCATGTTTGTTGATAAATATAGTTACGTGGGTTGAATAACGTTGGATCTTGTTCTTTATTCATTCGCAAAATCTCTGAATAAAGGACAAAATCCAACGACAGTAAGCCATTCAAGCTTTATTCCACAACACACGTGATAAAGAATATGTAATATTACCATACAGAATTCGGAGACCGCTTTAAAAATCCGACACACGATATTTCACGATCTAATCACAATACTTGACCGTCGTTAACAATAATTTATCGATAATTGGTCTTGATATGTCCGTTGAAGGTCGTGTATATATATAAAAAAATCATTTAGTTTTCAATTACCCTTATTATTACTTAGAATTCTGAGACATTCGAACCTCAGGTTTGCTAAACTCGACCTACATATATTGACGTCGAACAGCAATCCGTTTCGTTTTCAATTGTCATGTCAGACATTTTTCCCTCGGACGACAAATAATTACATCTGTGATATCCTGCAAGTGCGGATTAGTAGTGATGAGGTGTTTATTATAAACGTTAGCACATGTATGATTCATTTGTATACATATTTGTCATAACTTTGCCTGTTAAAAATTTAAAGTCATAAATGACATATCACATTTCGACACAGTGAGTAAAGATGTATGACGGCTTTAGGTTGAATCTGTCGAATGTGGACTAATAAATATGTTCGTCTGTGGTGTTAGTTGTAATTGACTTAGATTAAGCTTCAACTCACTGTGAGTACTTTAAGATGATAATTTGGTGTATTTTGTCTTTTTATACGGCCGAAACATTTTTGCGTTCGTATTATGTTATGGCGATGTCTGCGTCGTCGTCCTAAGACATTTAGTTTCGCAGACAATAACTTGAGTATAAGTGTATGGATCTCCTTAAAATTTTAGCACAAGGTTCTATACCACGATAGAAGGGTTCGGATTGATTTTTTGGATTATTGTCGTAGTTTTTTTTGTAATTAGGGCATAAAAAGGCCAAAACAAGCATGTTTTTCTGGTTAGCAGACAATAAATTGAGCATAAGTGTATGGATCTCTATGAAATTTAAGTACAAGGTTCCATACCATAATAGAAAGGTTGGGATTATCTTGGGGATTATTATTCTCGCTAATAAGAAATTAGTGGCCAAAAGGGGGCAATAAAACAAGCAATTGAATAGTTTTACACTAGTAATTTATGGGGCTCTTTATAGCTTGCTGTTCGGTGTGAGCCAAGGCTCCGTGTTGAAGACCGTACTTTGACCTATAATGGTTTACTTTTATAAATTTTAACTTGGATGGATAGTTGTCTCATTGGCACTCATACCACATCTTCTTATATCTATTTGTCTTGTTTCAGGACAATAACTTGTGAATGAGAGTATGCATCTCTCCGAAATTTTACTACAAGGTTTAATACCTCAAAAGGAAGGTTCGGATTGATTTTGTGATTATTGTCCAAACCGTTTAGGAATTAGGGACCATAAGGGGGCCAAAAACTAGGATTTTCTGGTAACTTTAGTATAAGTCTATGGGTTGCTATTTAATTGAACCACAAGGTGTTATACCATAAAATTAAGGTTCGGATTGATTTTAGTGGCTATGACCCCACGGTTAAGGCAAACGGGACCAAAAACAATACATCTGTTATACTTTTTAGATATTTCTTGATCAATTCCAATGAGGTTTAATTCAAAACCTCGAATTATTGGTGTTCTATGATATGCTGAATCTAACCGTGTATTTATGTTTTTAATTTTGGGGCCTGGTTTCGAACTGTTCCCTATTAAGGTCAAAAGGGTCCAAAATTAAACTTTTTTTGATTTAAAAAAAAGATTTCTCGAGGTTCTTTGATATGCTGAATCTCAGCATGTATTTAGATTTGAAATTTTGGGACCTTCTTTTAAATTGGTCCACATTAAGCCCAAAATTGTCCAAAATTATACTTTTTTTTATTTAAAAAAAAAATTAATTATTGGGGTTCCTTGATCTGTTGAATCTAACCGTGTATTTATATTTTGAATTTGGGACCTATTTTCAAATTGGTCTACATAGTCTTATTTTGATTTCATCAAAAAAAGAATTCAGGGGGTTCATTTGTATACTGAATCTAAACATGAATTAAGATTTTTTATTTTGATCCAATTTTTCAAGTTAGTCTGAATCATGGTCCAAAATTAAACTTTGTTTGATTTCAACAAAAATGAAAATATGGGTTTTTTTTATATGCTGGATCAAAGCGTGTGTTTAGATTTTGGATATTGGATCATAATAGTATAAAGTTCAATTTTAAAATTTTCAGCTCTTTCACCACATTTGTTCTTTATCAGAAACCTATGCGTTGTCAAATATTTAATCACAATCCAAATCCAGAGCTGTATAAAGCTTGAATGTAGTGTCTATACTTGCCATAACAGTTCTGGGTTCGACCTCTGCGGTCGTTTTGAGATGCGCCTATCGGAAATTTTATTGCCTTTGTGTTAATTGTTTCTACTGCTTCATAATGATTTGATGAGTGAATCACTTTCCAACTGATTATGTTAGGAGATAGTGAACTGATCGCTCGCAAACGTATCTAACATTTATATGTGTCTGTCCTTAGTCAGGTTTTTGAAATTTAGTGATTTTCGTTGACTAGTCTCCGGAATATTATGTTTCTTGTATTACTATATCTTAATTAGGTCGTGGATTTTCTTGTTTGTATTTTTTGATATTACACCTAAACAGGGCTTTGTAAAGCCTACTCTCGAGTATTGGTCTCTGATGGATACGTCTCTCTTTGTCAATCATAACACATCTTCTTGTGTTCATAATACATTTTTATATCTATTTCAATATATGTCTGTTTATCTAGATTGTTCGAAATTTACAATATATGATTGATCGTTTAAGACAGATATTTTTTGTTTGCATTGTTCTATCATTAGTTTGATTAATGTGCAACTTAACAATACTTTGAGTAACTTACTGATTCATACGTTCATTTGAACAACACAAAAAGCATTATAATTGATGAACATTCAATTAGATATATTATATATAAGACAATTAATTAAAGATGAAACCGGTTTCAATTCATCACATTTACGAGCTATTTCACTGCTTTCACAAATCTTCAGGTAATGTGACTTGTATACATAAGTGTTATAAAACAATTGATTGACGTTAACAATAGTATGACGTTTACAAAAACAAGGGAGACTACTAAATGTGAATGTAATTTTAAAATTTGAGTAAAGTCTTTAAAATAATATTTAAGTAAAAATTAAAATATTATTTATCACCCGGGTTAAGTAAAATTAGAATATCATTTATCGTTTAATCTTTGGTTAATACATTTATCACGACTAAATATGTATGAATATGTTCCTGATTGATTAAGTACATGTATTGTAGGATGTTTTGTAAAGCTTCCAATTTATTTCTCATGCTTGCCATCAGTGAGGCATCAGGAAGTAAGTAGTACTTATTATTAAACCCCATAATAACACGACAACTCCGATAGTCAGTCGAATAAGGAATTTAATAACAGCACAGACATCGAATCATTCATTATTTTATCCTTCTCTTTAACTTCTAACCACCTCATCACAAACTGAAAATAATGAAAATGTAAAACAATTTTAATTAAAAGCGATCATTAATTGCAATATTACTTTGTGATATATAAGTAACTCTCTCTCTCTAGCGTGTGTGAACGTGCATTCATGTGTGTATAATACTTACCATAATTTTACATGCGACCTAACTATATATTTGTTCGAATTCTATATGAATAGTAACTTAGCTTTTTGCCATGTATTCTTACATTTTATAGATAATAAATAATATGTCACACGTTTCGTCTGGTACATCAAGCTTTTCTCTTTTTTTCTTGCAGTTGAGAATCATTTGTATTAACATGATTAAGACTAAAAACATCCAAAATTATAATGAATCCGCGTTATTGAATTATAAATAACAACATGAGACGTTATATTCTGATATTTAGACCACAAGTTACCACAATTTTTAGAAATTTCATGTACAAGGTTAGCAGTATATTTTCTAAATCTCATATTGAAATAACAAATTAACACGTGTGTATTCATGTCTGTATTTAAAAATTAAAAGACTTATTAGGAGAACGCTTGCCTGCGTGATTTACAATAGTTGTTTTAGCATGAGTGCATAATTCGTATCAAATTAAATATCATGATTTGCATTGGAGAACATCTTTAGGTTTAGCTAGCTATAAAACCAGGTTCAATCCACCATTTTCTACATAAGAAAATGCTTGTACCAAGTCAGGAATATGACAGTTGTTATCCATTCGTTTGATGTGTTTGAGCTTTTGATTTTGCCATTTGATTATGGACTTTCCTTTTTGAATTTTCCTCGGAGTTCAGTATTTTTGTGATTTTACTTTAAATGAAAATGCTGTATTATGTTGACACAATACAACTATATTCCATTGCAAAAATGATAACATTATTAGGATATGTCTAAGAAACTCTTGAAAAACAGGAATAGAGCTTTTTAATTTTCAACATAAATAAATAAATTGTCTATACTTTTTTCTTATTTATTATCTTTGAATAGTTCTGAAATTCTTAATAAACACCTTAGCATCTTTGTAAAGATGATGTTAATAAAGAAACACTAATACGTAAGTCGAGAAGGATCATTCATATTACAAAATTCAAAATACAGAACTCAAAATGCATTCAAAATTCAGAAATCCTACATTTAGACATTTATTTAGGTTTCTCCGCGCTAACGCAAGACATGCAACGAAGACATTTTTTTTTAAATTACAATAAAGTCTTTGGGTCGCCCTAAATCGACGAAAATTAAAGAAAAATATAAAAAAGCATACAATGCATATACAAAATTTCACAATACTATCATTTATAAAAGAGTCGCATGTACAAACTGTGCTGAACTACATGCCGGGCCCTCCGTCCAACCCCAACCCCTCACATCAATTTTGGCTGACCTACTGTTTCATTGATTTTTGCACCTAACTATGTAATGTTTGTCATTGCTAACAATATACATTGTAAACGAACTCGGCAACCTAAGGCAATCGGTACCTCAATTTATTTGAGAATGCAGATTAGTCACCAATAAGATGGCTAGTGAGGTACAACGATATGATATATTAGGAATACAATCATAAGTACACAACAGACGTACCATTCTACCAATTTTAGCAATTGGGTGTAAAGTGTCACAGATCGATAATAAAGATAAAGAAAACTGTCTATACCGAAGGACCGCTTCACCCAAATATTGCCTTAACTTTCAAAATTATCATTAATTCTTAACAAAAAAAAACCTTAACGAAAATCTTGACCACAGCCTACGATCCAAAATGCTATGTAACCAAAAGGTGCCAATGTTTATTTTAAATCCCTAGTTACAACCCTTTCCTGGATCGGGGGTTGCAGCCAATATTAACTTTTGAAAAATTGATACAAAACACAAATAATGCATAATTCAGGGGTTATTACTTCGTAATTTATATTGTGATGTACAAAAAAGACGTTCGTTTGTGTAAGTAGTTATATCACAACTTTCTTTTTTGAAAATGTGCAATTCTCTGAAACAAAATTAAAATCTAAGGACCAATGTTAACCCCTCGTGAACCTTCCCCTTTATCCAAAGTGTTCAACGTCGATAGCGATTTCCACTAGCGTAAAGAAAATAGATGTTGGCCAAAATATAAAGCATAATACTGAAACTAATATTACATCGCCGCTTGCCTACATAATATCGTCCACTGAAAAACACACACTGATAAGCTAAATTATACAATCGACCAAAGTTGGATAGAAATTGTACAATAAATAAACCCTACGTCCCCTACTTCTTGAGGATGTACTTTAATCTACAAAATAAATGCTCATAAGCGAAAATATTGTGTAATTGCATAATTTTAATATGAAACATTCTACTGCATAAACATGTCATTAGCGTACAGTTCTCCTTATAAATTGAAGAAAAAAATTGTTATACATATATTGTGAAGTGTGCCTTGCAAGTTAGTATTTGTAGTATTTTAGTATTTTATCGCTCCATAATAGTCCATGTTTTTCACTAAACGACTCACTCAGTGATTTAAGGGGGCTGGGGAGGGGGGAGGGTTGGGACTTGGTGGTGGCTTGGAGTATTGCTCTTTCCTTTAAAGAATTGTTCTAATCACAAATTTGAAAAAAAAAACACAAAAACTATTCTAATTAGAAACAAGGGAAAACAAAGTTTCTAATTGAGATCTACAGTATTTGCAATTAAATCTAATATGTTAACTTCTAAAAGAAAAAAACCCAATTCGTGCTTTGCTAAGGATAGTATGGCACAATTAGCGTTAAAACTGTCCTCTAGTAGCGGTACCGGGCAAGAATTTTAAAAGAAAATATGTTGATATCAAAGAATTTCGCAGAATATTATCAGCCTTCATGGCATTATGATTTCTTACACATTTATATTTAAAGTTGATATGCCACACATTAAAAGACTAAAAAAAAAACTCCAAAAAATGAAACGCCAATGATCCATATGTCTCAATGACACTGGAAAATAAGACAAACATATGAAAATGTTCAATGTTTTCTTCCATTTCTTCTGGCGGTTTATTTTGCCAACGAATTAAATGAAATGAAACGAGATATAAAATAACGTTTTTTTATGAAATAAAGATGAAGGTTCGCCTGTGCAATGTCGATTGTATGTTTGGTTTCAAAATGTGGGTACAATAGAATTCTTATACTGAAATCGAAAATCTGAGTTTCATGAAATGGAGATAAAATTGCACAAGTTTTTATTTAATTAATAAAAAAGATAATACAATTTCCGACCGACTCTGCAAAAGACAACACTAAACAAACAAAAAAAAACAACATCCTCCAAAGAAATAGAAAACAAAAAATAAAACTCATCAATGACAGCAGGCGTATGAACTATTATACTAGACATATGTTACCTCTGCAGCAGAAACGAATACATGTAGTTTGACATGGTACAGACACATATCTTTATAGTGTACATTATTTTTATAATCTATTTTTTAGTAAAATGGGAAGTAAAGACAAAACCATTAATAATAGGTAAGGAAGCAAGACTGTCTTGTTATGCCAATACTTGTTCATCTGAAAACACCAGAAAATGGCTTGGCGGAAACAACTACGATCTTCTCTGTCTAGAAAATGAGTCAAAGGATCCACTGAAATATGAAATGACGTCAAATGGAACACATTTTGATCTAAGGATCAAATATCTCAACTTTTCCGATATGAACTGTGAATATACTTGCGCCTGTGGATTCGAACAATATACAAGTATGTTAAAGGTGAATGCTCAAGAACTAGTATGTAAGTAAACTTAATGTTATTATCAAATAGGTTGTTTTCGTAAAATTAAAGATTGAAAACCGTGGCGGTATTTGTGTCTCATGCCTTAATGGTAAGGACAAATTATATTGTTGAGTGGGTTTTACTACACGATCTGTATACATGTGTTTTTTCTATATAAAACCGTTAGCTATCGTTCAGACAAATTAACACTGTAAACTGAACCCTATAGTGAATGCATTGAAAAGGAAAACTATGTTATAGATAAACAGAATGTTTTTTTTTTGTTATCTATTCTAACGTCCTCATTTTCACGGTCTAATTATTTTAGTTATTTTACCTATCCATCGAGCACAAACTTCATAAATCTATCAATTAAGTCTGATAAACTAATACCCCTTTATAATTCATGTTTTGAATGATATTCAAATTACTACTTTCAGATCCACCTAGATTACATGAATATTCTTTAAAACAGAATGGCGATAAATTCCATATAGAATTATTGATGAAAGTGTATCCCGCTCCAAATTGCATACTCTTGTTTCAGGTACGTTAAACATTATTACAAATAAAGGCCACAGTAGTATACCGCTGTATGAAATTCATTAATCGATTGAGAAAAAAACAAATCCGGGTTACAAACTAAAACTGAGAGAAACACATCAAATATAAGAGGAGAACTAAAACGTGAATGCCTCAAAAAATAATATTTATTTATGAATTGAACATGTTGAATGCGAAAATGATAAAGCCCAGCACATTATGTAAAACAATCATAATCTGTTAAAAAGGTTTGATTTTTACTGTATTGTGTTTAATTTACTAGTACTTGGTACTATAGGTTAAAACTATAGGTCGCATCGCTAAAACCGGATTCAATATCTTCAACGATTAGTCTAGTTCGTTCAATATTGAAGCCACATTTTTATACAAAATAGTACTAATATCAATATAATGACATTGTATACTTTTAATGACAGAAATACTTGCAAATAAACTCATCATAGATACAAGGATTAACAATGTGTACACAAAACGCGCGTTTCGTCTACAAAAGACTCATCAGTGACGATCGAATTAAAAATTAATTAAAAAGGCCAAATGAAGATAGAAGTTGAAGAGCAGTGGGGACCCGTAATTCTGAATGGTATTAGCAAAACATCTACCAATATATATTCCTGGTGTATAAGTCTTTAGTATTTCGAAAAAAATCAAAGTAATATAATATATAAACAGTTTATTATAATGACTATACAAATGATAATTGAAATGCAAGCAACACACTAAAACTGAGCGGTCAATTCACACTATCTATCAATCTGACTTCATTATAGTAAGCCAACACGATAGCAAAATTTCACTTTGATCATCACAATGAAAATCAAGTCAGCAATATAAACTTTCTAATAATGAGATAATGTTTACTAAAATGAAAGTACAAACTATCACTCTAACATCATACTAAACCGAAAAAGCACTCAAACTTCAGTAAAATGAACTATTTGCACAATGTACTACTCAACCTCACTATGCACACTTGCACAATTAAATCTAAACACTACATATTTACACTTTCAAATACTTATCAAATATGTTATCCTTTATTCCGAATTATAGAAATATTTTGTTAAGATCCATACTCACTTATATATCAATATATTAATTGAGTTATCTTCTCTGTATGGTTAACAAGTTGTTGTATATTTTAGAAAAAACTGTTGTCAGTAAATATCTCAGTTCGGTCAATACCTAATGAAGGTTATTTTGATATGTTTGAAGTTGCCATACAACAAACCGTTGAACCACAAGGGAATATTTGTAAAGGAAATATAACTCTGCGTTGCGAAGTTGGAACTAATGAATACTCACTTCATCTCCATAGACTTGACTTATGTAAAGGTATGCATATTAAAACATGCATCGTTGTCAGGTTATGACTGAAACATCCCAGACAATTTATTTGCATATGTATTGATATTTTGTATATCATAAAGCGTAAAAGGAGTTCTAGATCGAAATATAAGCGAAATTAAATGAATATGACAAATATAATGAAACAAAAAAAATTTAAGGAAGAACATAGAACACTATGGAAATTTAAACAATCAATAGTTTTTTTTTTTCTGTTTTAATGTAAAACACATTGTTGGCATGTTATCATTTGCATGATAGCTTTAAATCTCAACATATTAAAATTCACTTTGAAACAGATTTCAATAGATCCCTAATCTGCTAAATCAAACTTGATGCAAATAAATATAGTGTTGTCGTAGAGACAAATCAAATACTACAGTTTGGTTTCCTTACAAGTATTTTACAAAAGATGCTGTTTTTTTTAGAGGAAGAAAAACTTAAAGGTGTGCTGTATCTTATTATCGGTGTAGTTATTGGAATATTTTCTTCTGTCTCCTTTCTGTTTTGCATAAACGTCATAAATGGTTAGTTATATGGGACTGAAGCCGAAGACATTTAAGATAATTATTATTAGTATTTTTCTATATATCAAATATCGAAAATATCGCGGTATATTTTCTCACAGATGCATTCTATGCCATATGACATCAATAATAACAGTTTCAGCATTAGCTGGTGTCTGTTTACGATTAACAATACACTTTCAAGTCGAAATAAGCCAACTTGATGTTTTCTATAACTTTTAAAAAATAGTTACAAATGTATACCCATATACCATGTATACAGGGTCAGGAATCTTTCTGACATTTTCAGTGATAACAGTGATAACTTGTCATCGACGTTTGTATTAGGTAATAATCTTATAAATATTTCGACATTGAGAATCGCTCATGATACACGGGTTGTCAAAATGCAGATATGTTTCTGCAGTATAAAAATGTATGTTAATAGAAAGAAATATTCATAGACTGCATGTTCTACATTTCTAGCAATAAAAACGTTGGATATAACTAATAAAAATATGTTTACGATTCTTAGTGATATATGTATAGCCCAGTTATTGTGGTAACCTTAATAATGTTGTTATGAAAACCATATAAACTTGATATAACCCTTTGAAATTTTTGTGATGATTATTCTGTTTTCGGAAGGAAACCATTCTATGTGACAGAAAATCTTGCGAAACATCTTTTTTATACGGTATACCGTTGTCCGTCCGTCCTTCCGTCCCCTCCATCGTCAACATGTCGGATAATAACTCAAAAACGCTTTAACCAATTTGAATGAAACTTTGGTGAAATGAATATATCTATGACGAAAGTTCCCTTTCGATTTTTATATAATTAAGGTTTTACGTATCCGAGTTATAGGGTTTTATTTATTAAAATAAGGGATTTTCTTGTTTTCGGACAATAATAAAAAATGCTTCGAGCAGTTACGTTTGGAGTACGTGTTTTTCAACAAACAATCGGCATTCAAATGGGAACATACAGTGCTTCTCTTCTTGCCGACTTGTTCCTTTATTCATATGGGGCTGACTTCATACAGGAACTTCTTAGAAAGAAAGAAAATAAGTTATCAGTATCCTTTAACTCTACTTTCCGCTAGAAACATGATGTTTTCTCACTTAATAATTCAAAATTTGGTGACTATGTTGACCTCATCTATCCCATCGAACTTGAGATAAAGGATACAACAGATACAGTAAAGCTACAATGAAGCTATTAAATCAAGAGTTCCAAGTGGTGAAGTTGAATGATGATAACGGATATGTTCTTATGTTGTAACTACAATCCCGGCTCCTTTTCCCGTATGTGACCTATCGAATTAGACTTATGACCGGGTTTGTACTAACATGAGCAACACGACGGGTGTCACATGTTTATTTTCGACTTATGAGTTTGAATGCCCGTTTGGTATCTTTCGCCTCTATATTTCACGAAACTTTGGTGAATTTGTTTATATCTATTGACTGAAGCTCCCTTTTATATTTTTATAAATTTTAGATTTTAAGTTCCCGAGTTACGGGATTTAATTCATAAAAAGGGTGGATTTTCCAGTTTTCTGACAAAAACTCAAAAATGCTTTGAGCAGTTTTCATGAAACTTTGGTGACTTGTGAATATCTATTAAAATAATCTCCCTTTAGCTTTATATCAATTTCTGATATGACATTGAGGAGTTGTGGAACTTTGTTCGTTGAAAAAGCGACGGGCGTATCATGCGCTCATGGCGCAGCTCTTTATTGTATCTTCCGATTAGTATAATTTCAGATATAAAGTATATATGCTGATATAATTGATTTGCTAGATATCTTCTAAATATTTGGGATTTTGATAGTGTTTTAACCAACATCAGAAGCTAAAATAAAAAATACTCTCTTAATATTTTTAAGTAATTTGACACTTCAACCGAAAATATCTTTGTTTGACCAAATATTGAGCGAAAATGTAGCTACATTTATTTTCGTACAATGTAAACTATGTATTCAAAATTAAAAAAATGTCGTGAATATTTAAAGCGGCATGGTTCGTGTAGACATATAATTGAAACATACATATGACAATAAAAAATTATCCGTTCGGTTCAAAGGAATGTGTTTTAAACATCTGTACTTGCATGGGAATTGTTGATTTTATCATACCAATTACTCTAAATGTTCTTACCTTGGTTTTTTTCAGTGAAACAAATGAAACATAGCATTGAATGCGGAAAAAGAAAATAATCCTGATCTGACGTATCCCTTTATTGTCCAGCTGATGAATGCACAACATAACACGGAGGCTACAGATGGGGGAACACCGTGAACTAAATAGGTCCCGAAACAGGGTTTTGAAACATGCCATTTTTAAATGATTTCAATCACAACATTCCTCTTTTTCGCTCTAAGTATTTAACAAAATATTAAAGTACATCAGATAATATGACAATATGGACAATTGGAATTCACTGGAATAAAATCAAATACACACCATGCACAAGACACTAGTTGGTCGATATACTTAAAAGAACTGGTGCATACACTAATTTGTGATAATAAAACAATGTTTTTTGGTATGACAAAGACCTATGAAATATGTATATAACTTGAAAAGACATCACACATAAGTTGACTATGTTGTTGAAATGTTTTTTTGATTATATTATTTACGTATGTATTTCTCTGTCCTGAGTGTCCTTGCGTTGATTGGTACTGTTAAATCGTCAGCTTAGCTGTATTTATAACATTGCCATATCAGCGGAGGTTTGGCTAGTAATAAGACCAGGTTCAACCCTACATGTGTTTCTTAAAATGTCCCTACCAAGTCAGGATTACGACAGTTGTTACCAAATAGTCCGTGTCTATGTATGTTGGCGTTTGTTTTTGTTGCAGTTCAGTGTTTCTGTTGTTCTGATGTTTTCCTCTTATAGTTGATGTGTTTCCCACGGTTTTAGTTTGTAACCCGGATTTGTTTTCGTCTAATCGATTTATGACTATTGAAAAGGGTATACTACTGCTGCCTTTATTTACATGATATTAAAAAGAAATATGAATCAGTTTCAAAACACCCTAAATTACTTATACTAGCGTAACCGAATAGGTGTTTTACATAATAAGTTGAAAAAAATTAAGAAATTTGTTTCATAATTGCAGTTGAAAAAAAAACTGTTCATTATCTTAATAGTATAGTTGAAGAGATAATATATTTGAACAGATTCAGATAAGCTATTTCCGACGTTGTTGTCTGTTACCTATAACCTCAAGACTAAATTGCAGCATGATACAATATACAGGCGGTTCTCCTTTGGTATAGATATATTAAGGATTAATTGTCATACAACTCTCGAAAGAAACAATGAGAGTTTGCTACTTCTGTCAAAAGCTGCAATCACAACAAACGGTTTATTAAAGTTTTACTAAGATGAAAAATGTATCAGATAAGATCAATTTGTTTGTTTCTTAGGATAAATTTGTGCAAAGTTAACGAGTCTTTAACAAAGCTGTTATTCGGTATATCGAGAAAAAAGGATAATGAAAGAATAAGTAACGGTGTTCAGGGATCTGGTATCAGATCGTGACTGCAATTAAATGTAATTCTACTGCAGAATCTGTGAAAAAAAATCCGCTGCATTTTCAAAATGCGAACAAATCAGAAAAATAAAATATGTCTGTCAAAATGATTGAAATTCCTCAATGATACTGTGCACTTAGGTAAGAATAAAATGCAGTACTTTTTGAAGAAAACGCAAAAGGTGACACACAATCCTATGCGAATCAATAAAGAAAACACACGTTTGGCATCTATAATGGTCACATTCCAAATTATCATGATAACTGTAAAACGTAATCTTGACCAGATTAATTGATCTCTGTTATCGATGTATATACTTGCAAATAGTGGAAGCTTGTTATTACTGATATATCAAGAACTAAATTAATGCGTTCATTGTTTGTGTGTAATTGACCACCACATCATTTTCTACAAAAGCTATCGAAATAACATAATATGTGTATAAATATATATAGAGACCAATATTTATACCTGTTTGCACTTAAGATGCAATGTAAACTAGACATCTCAGTTAATAAAACCTCCAGGAGCGTAAGTTGTCGAAAGGTATCTTTGTATCTATACAGCAGAATGCCTTCCTAAGGGTTGTTATGATGCTCAGCTTGAGTATGTGCTATTCTCAATTTGGACTGAGTGTAGATTCGCATGACCGGTGATGCATTCATAGCAGAAGAGCCTACCTTGCCGAAACATTTGACCTAGCACCGTTTGGAGATATTAAGTTTCTAATGGATTTATTTTTTCTCCTACTTTGGATTTTCAACTTGTTTTTTTTTTTTAATCTAACGGATAGTCAATTTGTTTAGTCAAATCATTAAATATTAATGCAAACACTGTCTTAATCTTGAGTCAAAATCATACGGATATAGCTATATGTCTCCCGATAACTGTTGATACCTATCTCCGATCGAATGTTTCAATTTCAGCTCGGCGTATCTATTTTGTAGACATAAGACAGGCCTCTCCTCTTATGGTATCGTTCAATGATTTTCACCGTCGCTTTTCAGTCAATACATGTATGTGACACTGCAACGTTTAAACACAACTATGTACATTATCTGATATCGGAAGCATCATCTGTCATATCCGTCTCATTACTTCTCCAGGAGAGGGTATAAAGAGTTGAGCGATACACTGTTTTCGGGTAAATGCTGTCTGTTTACTGATTGGAAAATATTACTAACTCAAGTACTTTGAATTGTTGAGACAAATTGAAACCTAGTTAATGTCTTCACATTATGCAAAGTATCGGGTTTAAACACTTTATTCTAGTACATTGTATATTTCAACAATTATATCATATTTGTTTTACGTTCATTATTTTGTACATAATTCAGGCAATTAGTTTTCTCGTTTGAATAGTTCACGGGGCCTTTTATAGCAGACTATGCAGTATGGGTTTTACGCATTATTGAAGGCCGTACGGTAACCTATAGGTGTTAATTTCTGTGTCGTTTTGGCCTCTTGAAGTGAGTTGTCTCATTGGCATTCATACCACATTTTAATTTTTATAAACCTGCTCAATTAACGCGATTTCATTAATAAAATATTTTTTAATATAGAAAAATGTATATCGGTCGGCGAAATGCTTTACAATTAACAACATTCTAGTACAATATATCAAATCTTCATGTTAACCCTCAGGATCTCAAGATTTTTTCAGTTAATTGTTAAATCATTGATTCAATACTGTCTCGCATTACAATATAAAAATAAGGAGATGTAGTATAATTGTCAATAAGACAACTAAGCGTAAAAATTAGGCTGTGCTATCAAGTTTGAAATAAGTTTTCTACCGGTATAGAAAAACGTCTTTGTATCTTCGGAAGAATTAAGTAAAGGTTTTAAGTAATCTGTGATAACGAAATCCTCGACTTTTAACCAGTAAAACAATAGATAACGCTCACTACAGACATTGACATAGATTGTTTTGAATCATGTTGTTTGAGTGTCAAATGTGATAACATTATGTATTAATTGAAAAATTGTTACAGTAACAATAAAAACAAAATTGTTGGAAAAGATAAACATTTCAAAACAAATCAATGACTTGCTCTATTTTTTAATTTTTTTATAAATTAAATTTTAATATAATCATTATAGCACAAAGCAAAAGGTTTGTTTTGTCATCATATCAACATATATTATCACCTGGTATATATATATCTATTATTCGACAGACAGTTAACACCACCAACCCTTGATCTTTTTTAAATCGCATAGACTGATTGCAAAAAAGATATATGGGATATTATGCGCACGTAACTTCAGAACATTCTTCACATACTTCACCATGTTCACATTACACATCTTCTTTTTCAATATAACTCATTAAATTTAGATTTTGATTGACCTTGCATGTGTCCTATTGATAAGATTTCTTTCACGATTTTATACCAGATCTTTCACTATCCTATCTCATAACTTGACCACCGTTACTTATTCTTTCACTATCATCTCGATATACCGAAGGACAGTTGTATTTAAGGGATCTTTAGGCCGTGTTCACATTGAGTTCAACTCTGTGTGGTGTAAGTGTACTTAAATTTAAGCTAGGTTCACACTGCCGATCATATCAACTCGATGATCACGATTGCCTAAATTTCCACAACCAAGCCCAACCAAATTCTTGATTGGGCCTGTTTACGACTTCTACCCGACAGCTATCCGACCTTACACGACTCCAACTCGACCATTCACGACTAGCAAGACTAAATCAACTATACTCGATCTCAACCAGATCTCTACCAGACCAGATTGACCTGATTATATAGGGATTGCAGGGATAGTCGGGAATTGGTCGGGTAAGTACAATTTCAGTAAAAAAACGACGTTCATTCAGTAGATCACACAAGATCTGAGTAAAATCATACATTTAAAATATCTACATGGAGATAGATCAGTTGCATTTGTTTGCAAAGTGGTTAGAGCTCCAGAGACAGGTTCATAGCTGTGACGTAGCTTCGTGGAAGACGAACAAGAAGGTGTAGACAGCAACGAGAAATCTGGGCGAGGCAGTGGCTGACACGGCGACCACTGTACGGGCAGTATGAGAGACTGTCGCAAAAGCTCAACCGAGGGGACACCAATGGTTATAAAAACTTCCTCAGAGGAGACGCTGATATGGTTTGGGAGTTTGTAAACCGTATCTCCAACAGAATTGAAAGAACAGAACAACAAATGGGTCAGTGTTAGTGTTAATGAAAGTGCGTCCGACGCCCAACTTTTCAACCATTCTGAACTAAAGACTTTAACTGAGGTAAACAGCCTCGGTATGCCGTCACCTGACCCCCTGCCTGGCGATGACAAGAACACTCAATACTTCATGATTTGAGATGATGCATTTTCCCCTGAAAACTAGATGATGAAGCAATACTCCAGACGTAACCTAACCGACGAAGAGCGCATCTTTAATTACAAGTTAGTCTTTAATAACAAAGTTATTTATACATCCCGCCATTGTGTTATTGTGCTATGGTAATTTTTTGTATTCTTGTCTATCATTTTTGCTGATGTGCTTGGTCTATATGCCATTTTTTTTTCTTTGTTTACCTATTATGTCTGTTTTATTTTGTTCACACGTTGTTGTCAATAATGGAATTTTATGCGACTGTCATAAAAGTGAGAGGTTTGGCATGTTTAGCTAGCTATGAAACCAGGTTTAATCAACCATTTTCTTCATTAGGAAATGCCTGTACCAAGTCAGGAATATGACAGTTGTTTTCCATTCGTTTGATGTGTTTGAGCTTTTGATTTTGCCGTTTGATAAGGGACTTTTCGTTTTGAATTTTCCTTGGAGTTCGGTTACTCGAGATGACCGAGTACTGATCGGTAACATTTTTGTATTCCGACCAAACTCGATCTTTACACGATCCCTTCCCGATCAATTCGACCGCTTTTCGAGGAATTCCTGATCTCTTTTCCAGTGATTGGCTTCTCGATCCTTCTCGAATTGTTTTGACATGTCAACAATTTGTCGGGTAGAAAATCAGAGCAATGACGAGTAAGGTAGACCACCCAAAACGTTCTTGTCGAACGAGTCAGACTGGTCTCCCGATCACTTAATCTGTCTTGATCGGGCTTGATAGAGTTGATCTGATCGGGAGTGTGAACCTAGCTTAACACTTAAACTAAGCTCTATTACGTTCCCATTGAATCAAAATCAATGTCTGCATATTGTTGGAATCAGGTTTTGACCAAATGCAGTATATACTTAATGCATACGGAGTATATATCTCCCAATTGATACGATATTCCCGGGCTTGTATTTCCTATCATGAATTCCTTGATAGAGGATTGCTGCTCACAAGGAAGCTATTAAACCAAGAGTTCCAAATGGTGAAGTTGAAATCATCCCTTCGTAAATTTTACGGACGCCATCACGAGTTGGTTGACAATTATGAAATAATCGTTTCACAGATGATATCGGATATGTTCCTTATGTCGTTACTACAATACCCTTCCCTTTTCACGAATGTGACCTACCGAATAAGACTATTTACCGGATTTGTAATAACATAAGCAACACGACGGGTGCCACATGTGGAGCAGGATCTGCTTACCCTTCCGGAGCACCTGAGATCACCCCCAGTTTTTGGTGGGGTTCGTGTTGCTTAGTCTTTAGTTTTCTATGTTGTGTCATCTGTACTATTATTTGTCTGTTTGTCTTTTTATTTTTGGCCATGGCGTTGTCAGTTTGTTTTCGATCTATGAGTTTGACTGTCCCTCTGGTATCTTTCGTCCCTCTTTTAATGTAGGCTTGTTTGGGTTAAGTGTACATAAAACTAGATATAATATTATTATAAATATTTGAGGAAGTTACATATATTGAATAAAAATCATTATTATAATAATATCATAAATTAAGTTATTTACCTATATATATATGACATAAACTAAAAAAAATGCTCAGTTAAACATGATTAAATTCAATTGAATTTACATTTAACTTCAATTTTCATCGTGTCTTGGACAAGGTTATTTACATTTAACACCAGTCCAGATTAGTCATTTCTAAAATCACACCATTGGTGACTGGGATATAGAAATAAGTTTCAGTGATCGGGAAGGACGTGCGCCATGCGCCAATTGCGCTTATCGACCAGAAATGGCGCATACAGTGACAAATGTAAGCGCCCACGTGGCGCACGATATATTTCACTTCGTTTTGAAACGTTTAGATATCGTCAAATGGATATCAGATCGTGTTTCGTGTTGCCATGTGTGTGTACACAACTGTGTAGTGTTCCCTCCAATGATAGGAGCACCTATATATTTTCGGGAAGTCTCGGGTGTTTTACTATGGTAATGATAGCAACATGCGGTATAACTGATTACCCCAAAAACGTAATTAACCATCATTCATGATATAAATTTTTATAAACAACTTTAAATTGTGAAATTTTGCTAGTACAGAGGAGAATTTTTCTCTGATTATAATCTTTTAAGTAAGCTTGCTATTATTATGATTGAAAAACCCAAAAGCTTTTTTATGAATATAGTATTTGTCTCCATAAAAGGCGCTTAACTGTCCTTGTCAATTATTTTTGGTCTATGGCTCGTTTGAACATTTTGTAAACATGCCTTCAGCGAATTGTTGTTGTGTCTTATCAATTAACATTACTCTCTACTGTTATTCTTGTCATCGTGATGAAGTACAAGAAGTGCAGAGGAAATGCCAGAAACGTCCTCTAATACGGAACGTCTGGAATAAGTATGGTATCGACGAAGACCCAAATTTAATGTAAAAAAAACATGAACATGAACAAGGCAACAGTACCAGTTTTAACATTGTAAATAAAGGTTATCGTAAATATTGCCCGGTTTGGAAGAAGTTAATGTATATTCATTGAAATTGAAATTATACAAAATCACAGGAACAATATCCATGATATCAATTAGAATCATACAGGTAAGTACCACTACCTCTTTGCTGAAATATACACTTTTTTATTTTTTTTATTGTAAACGAATGGCCCACTCATTTGACATGGCCCATTAATTCT
Organism: Mytilus californianus; assembly: GCF_021869535.1. Taxonomy (NCBI): domain Eukaryota; kingdom Metazoa; phylum Mollusca; class Bivalvia; order Mytilida; family Mytilidae; genus Mytilus; species Mytilus californianus. Next base: position 56,448,558 of record NW_026262734.1, read on the forward strand.
AAAAATGGCCCATTGAATTTATTTTTGGGGGGCCCTGGACCCATAGAGAAAAAATCCTTCCAGATCACTGAAGTTTACTAACGTCTTCTTCCGGTCGGCAGTAAAACCCTTGCAAAAGTGGAGTCTCCCGTTTGGCTGGATGCACAAATACGCGGTCACGTATGGTCAGAATGGGACGGTAAATCCAATCACTCGTGAATAGAGTGTGTCGCGCTCTCAGCCCGTGAAAAAACCCTTGCTACAACTCTTTGAGAGGCTAAAATATTGTCCCTATCCAATATACTCTCGTTTTCCAATGGCTGTCCAAATTTCTCAGTTCTTAATTCCGGACAGCCTCTATTAAGGGCTTACCTTTTTATTCATTGTAAATTTGTGCTCGTCTTAATCATGTATGAAATATTTGCCACTGGACATTAAGAAACCATCAATCAATCAATCAATTGTTTCCAAAATCTTTTTTTTTTACTTATGGTTACACTGCTTTAGCCTGCATAATCATAACATCTTTAGAACTCTCAAAGTTGTCCAAATCAACAGAACGGTTTTCTCAAGGAATCGATCATTTATCTTCGTGAGACAAACCATCTTTTTAATAACATATAGGAACATTTAAACTTATTGTTGAATCCCTTGCGCTTAACTTTCATTTAAAATCAAACGATTTTTCTCATTTTCCTCCTGAAACAAATATATGTTTTGATTAAAAAAATTGAAATCTTAACAATTTATCGAAACCCCACCCTCCTTTTATCCCTCTAACTGATAAACAATTGTAAGGAGAAATTTTCAATTCAATTCTATGTAATGTACATATAAATTACGTGTACATGTAGTTTACTGGTGCGAACAATTATCATGTACAGGTAATCAAAACTGATGTACAGATAAGAAAAAAATGTTTATTACATTAAAAAAAGTAAAATCACAAAATTACTGTACTCCAAGAAAAATTCAAAACAGAAAGTCCCTTATCAAATGGCAGGCAACATCAAAGGCTCAAACACACCAAACGAATGGAAAACAACTGTCATATTCCTGGTTTGGTACAGGCATTTCCTTATGTGGAAATTGGTGGATGAAACCTGGTTTAATATCGCTACACCTCTCACTTATATGACCAGTCGCATAAAATTCAATTATATTTCACATTTCAACCTCTTTTTTTGGCAAAAAAAGTCACATTTTGGAAAGTTAGAGTCTTAAACCTGAATTTGTGCTATTTTTAGCTTTTTCCACCCTTACAATATGTATTCATATAAACAAATGTCCTAAATTGTTATGAATGCACAGTAAGTTGTTTCTGTGGTATTAAACATTCAAACATAGGTTGTTTACTACCCAAAAAAAATTGTCGTCATGAAGATTTTATGAAATTATTTGATTTTTACTCGTTATATCATTGCGTCATCCATGTATTTGGCAGATAGCATAGCCTAATGTAAACACTGCATAAACTCACCACAATTCCATTAATTGTCTCAAATGAAAGTTTTCTACCTTAAATGTTATTGACTGATAGTGAATTAAAATAGTTTCATGGCCATAAATGCACTATTGATCAATTAATGGACCATTACTGACACCTGGTGAAAAAAGGGGGGTCAATATTCCTTGACACTTCAATACCTTTGATTGTTTACTAAACCCATTGTAAAAATTGTGGAAAGTCTTTAAAGCAGAAGGATAGACAAGGAAAAATATATCAAAAATGATCTTGATATTGATATAAATTGACCAAGGATTAAGAATAATGCAAAACAAAAGACTTCTGATAAACTTTTTTGTCTCTTTAGGTGACAGACCACCAATTCACTCCCTCCAATTTAGAACGTATGTAAAAGAAGCCCTACTCTAACACAAATTAGTGCTTTTGATGTAATTGTTTACTTAAACTAACCAACAAATTTGAAAATTTTTTACTTTTGGTGAAAGAGAAATATATTTAGACCATTTTGAGCCAATCTTTACTTGTCTATGAGTTTGCATTAAACATTGATGATCAATGCGCTCCATAGTATACTAATTTAAGATTTCCAGAAAACCAGGGGTTATTTTAGTAGTACTTATTTTGTGATGGGCATTTTTTTCTTAGAAGACATGGGTTGAAAATTAGCATGTATAAAGGTGATACATGTACAATTCAGGATATACCTGGTTTCTATGAAGTTAAACCTAAGGTAAAATATTTAAAAAGCTGTGAAAATTGCAAAATTTGGTTGAATAGATAGGGATTTTGAATTGGTGGTCTTACACCTACAGGCACATGGTTTCTTGTCCGGGTTTGGCCCTACTGTATGTCATTTTTGTCCAATCAGCTCTTCAATGTGTCTTTTTGGATTTTCAAGCTTGTCTGAAACAAGCATAACTGACGAGACATTATTTGTCGCAATGCGCATCTGCTGCAGCAAAATAGGTAATTTCTATGTTATTAAGTACTATGTTTTATCCGCATTCAATACGAAATCAGATGCAAGAAATATCAAATCGACGTAAAATCAAAATACAATGTCCACACGAAATACTGAATTATGTGTTCGACATACTATGTTCATGATGTTATGCCCACGCTTTTTTTAAGAAATTGGCTTGAATTACATGCAGTACTTATTGCAAACAATGCGCGAAATATTTCACCGTGAACAAATAATGTTAAAGGCTAGATTAAGGCAACAGTAGTATACCGCTGTTCAATAGTCATAAATCGATTAAGCGAAAACAAATCCGGGTTACAAACTAAAATCGAGGGAAACACATCAGCTATAAGAGGAAAACAACGGAACAACAGAAAAACTGAACTGTAACAAAAACAAACGCCAAATACATAGTAACTGAATATTTGATAACAACTGCAATACTCCTGAGTTGGTACAGGACATTTCAGGAAAAATGGTAAGTCGTTCATGTAGCAATATACATGAAATGGTGTCTTTAACCAAATTAGTGTTAACCTTTTCTAGAAACTGTAGTAAACTTCGACGATGAGACTAATCAAAGAAAAATATTCAGTGTGCGTGATTTGGCATCATAATCGTATGATTCAAAGTTCACGTATTTATTTAACTTATTTCTTTTAACGGTACATTTGTTTTAATCTTGATTTGAAAAGTTCAACATCACTATTTATTTGTGATTTTCATTTGGTCTCAGGTAGTTTCGAAACCGGAAACTCTATCATGTCTATCTATACATACAAATGGACAGCGATATTATATGGATCCTGTCAGTAACTGTTGTTATCACACATTATTTACATTTTAATATCATCATTTTTACTACAATTAACAAGTAACTGCGTTCAATTTGATTATTTTTTCAGCCATCAGAGTATACTAAGTTAACATATTATTACCATGGTGTGTACAAGTTTCGGTTCTATTATTACAAATTGTTGTGAAATTAAATGCATTTGATTTCAACGATATATATTGCACATCGATCGTATGTTAACTTCAAAAGTATAGAGAGAATAAAATTATTGCAGTGGACGAATTTCTATCGACAAGAACTGCAGTTCATAATCTTTACGTAAAGAATAGACGATACTGCGCAGATAAGGAAAAAAATATAAAAGTCTAAAGATTTGCGCAACGGTACTTATATAAGGTGGTAATATACGAAGATGATGTTATAAAATCCTGTTGACAAATATTTTGGCTGAACAAATACCCTTCGTCAGTGTCAATAATTTTAACAATACTAGTTGTTTGTGTAAAATAGCTCAGTAATACTTACCTGGGATCAAAACTGTATCGTATGCCCTTAAGCCCATACCAAAATTACCCAAATATTTTACTTACTGACAAAGCTATGAGTGGGAACAATTTTATCTTAAATATTTACTACTTGCTTGTATGTTCTCCCACAACGGACCTGAATTATAGGTTCTATAACTATAACAGAACCACACTTGGTATATTGACTTCTGCTTTACCTTATTTCATGCTACGACATAGTTAGAGCATATAAAAACACATCAAGCTTTTGTACAAACACTATTTAACTGAATTCATTCTAACATTGGACTGGTAGTAACATTTGCGCTATACAATGAAAACTGCATACGGATGATAATAGTGACCAATATGAGACTCTTTCCATTATTATCAGTTCTAATTTATTAATATCTACTCAAATACAAATTTTCTTACCTATATGTCTTACTTTTATTGATAATTGAATATGAAAATAGTAGGCCAAACATAAAATATGATTCAGAATTTTGTCCACCCTTTTTTATGTATGTTGGAAAATTCGTGATTTTTCATTTAAAACAATACTTATACATGTATGCAATAACACGAATCAACAAGAGCAATTTATGTATCTTCCAAGATTTTGGGATTCTTATATAAGTACAAATGTATATACCAATTTCCTAAACAATAGAATTGCACATTAAGATACCCAATATAACATAAAAACTCACAAGACTATTTGACCAAAAGCAGTTTTGTACTATAAACAAGTCATGTTGTATATGTTTCATTGATTTCTATCTAGAATAAATGCAAAAATTTAACCTTCAGGTTAATCCTTAACTGTATGCATGCTAAATAACCAGAAAAGGATAAATATCCTATGTTTGCAATTTGAGGACTGTAATCTGAGACCAACATAATTTTTCATAAAAAAAAATAAAACTAATGCAGCATGATAACTAACAACAAATGTGACGAATTGTCAGTGTAACAACAAATGTGACGAATTGTCAGTGTAATCGGTATAATTTCAAAAATTTGAATTTCACATGCCTTTCAGTAATAGGAATAAAACCTATAACCAATAACCCCTTTGCTTTATTTGCTAAATTCTACAATCTAAAGCATTCGTAGATATTTTGTCAAAAGTTCAAATGAAGTGACAGTCATTTTTCTTTTAACTATACCTTATCTTGACTTGTGCTGAATAAATCAACAAACCTTTAATTGCATATTAAAGCGCACTGTATCCTTGAAGTTTGGTAGTACAAAACAAGGGTTCTACGGTGATTAAAAGTCGCAGCTTAAGGTTTTATTTCATAACAAATATGCTGTAACTTTGTCAATAAGTAACCGAAAAATTTACTTATTGACAAATTAAATGTACAACTATGGGTAGGACGTAATTTGTTTAAAATATGTACTACTTTCTTGTAGCTTTTCCAGACCGGGCACTACATCTCAGAAACGGGACAGAAATATAAAATGTGTTGACAAACAGACGCAAATTGACCAGAAAGACACTTAGAAATGCAATCCTGTTTAATATTATTGACAACAGACATTTCTAGGTACCATAGAGTGGGTGGCGCATATTCGCCGTGGACACATTTTCGCCGTTTTTGCAATTTTTTCTGTAAATTTCGTGTGCCTTTACCCAATACTTGCCTAAATAGATGCTAAACGCTGTTTATAATGTTCGAACTGTTGATATTCCTCTTTATCCCATTTCCAATATTATTCGTACATATAATCATATAAAGAAATACGCAGGTGTTTTTGAACGATTTTAGCAATTATGTAAGATTTATATGGCACGCATGCGCAGTCATAAAGTAAATATTTGTTAGGAAAATCGTATAGGAATGATCTCTCAAGCTAATTCATGTAATTGCAAACAATTGTTTTTATAATATACAAGGATAATGAGAATGGTCATATCATACATTGCGGCGAAAATGTGTCCCCCGTGGTACAAGAAAAACTTGATTTCCTCTTGAGTTTGCGTTCATTTTTAAAACATTTAAACAATGTTTTGAAGAGAATTCCTTTGTCAAACATTTTTTTCATATAGTAAACTTTCTGAAACCTACATAAAAAGTTTAAAATATTCAAATATAGGTCGGATGTAGGTGGAAATGAATGAATTTTGCGGCGAATATGCGTCACCCACTCTATACATATATATATATCCATGTAAAAGTACAATTCGCTGTCCTCGGGTCCCCTGTAATCGAGAAATAGTAAGAAATGCCACAAGTTTAATTTAAAGAAAACGGTAACTTTGATAAGGAATTAGAAGAATGAAAAATAAAGCATAAAAATCGGATATTAAATTATAAAATGTATTTAATATCATACAGATTCATGAAACGTAGAAATCGTTAAAACGATATGCGAAACCACCAAACACTATAATCATAGAATTGTGATATATCCAGAAAATAATATTTATCTGATAAGATGCATTTTCATGAAAAAGGTGTTTCAAATAAACTTGCCAAAAGTAGGAGGTTTTAAATACAGAAGGATATTAAGTATGCATTAGCACATAGCTTAAGCAGTACACTACAACTAAAGCTTATATACTAGTAGTACACAGAACGACAAACTAAAATAGAATTTATTAGTCATACAAGGTCTTCGGTTGATGATTTATAGTAAAGTCCAAAAGTTTTTATTGGCCATTAATTTAGTATCTCTTTCATGTTATGAAATTGTGTTAGTCTTATTTCCGTCGATGATCACAAGTGCGAAGACTGATTTTCGCTACGTGTTGGAGGCCTCACTGTGACTTTGAGATAAAGAACAGCAATGCAAGTGCTGTTCCTTTGCTTTTTGTGTGTTTTTTTTTTTTTGCTGTGCATGTACTAAATTTGTGTCATGGATGGATACACCTTATCCGTTTTTTTTTATTATAAAAACGGAGTTTTTCTCTCGTGCAGTGTGGATGCCGTAGAAAGTTTCTTCGTGCTAGAGGTATATATATGCTCTTCCGTATTTCTAAAGTTATGGGGTATTTATTCTTGAGACAGCTTCATTTATGTGTGCCACATCATTCTCTTAATTTTAGGCCAGTCTGCGTACTAAATTTTAATAAGACACACACCACTTATTCTAGGCCTCCATTCCTATCCACGTTAAAATTTTCACTTTCAAACACTTATGTGGGGAGAGGGGGGAGGGGGGTTGCGGGATCAATATACCGGTATTTACAAATTAGACCGTACTGGTTACCGGAACTTTTCATACACCAAAGCAGGTACTTCATATATGAGATACAGACAATATATGCCCTCAATTTTAGAATTCATTCATACATTTTTGTATTATTCAAAATAATCAGTCAACTGCGTTCTACAAGGATCACCAGTCCTTCACCTTTAATTTGATACCTACATTACCAAAATATGTTCTACATAGTTTGATATCATCCGCTTACACATATGCGTAGGAACTATTTTGTTTTAAATATGTACTACTTTCTAATTTTTCGAATGTGTCCCAATGCCTGTTGTTTATGCCCTTATATTTTACAGTTAGCCAAGGGTGTTTTGCTTAATTCAATACTACATTAATTGTCATTTGGTCTCTTGTAGAGAGTTGTCTCATTGGCAATCATACCACATCTTCTTATTTTTATATTTACTGCAGGGTTTGTTACTCGTGCTGTGTGCCTGTAGTGTAGGCACTTTTATCTTACCTCCTGTAATAATCCTGTGTGGGGATACGAGAGGCAAAATATTAGGAGCTCATAAAATAACATCCTTTAATGGCGCTTGCAAAACGAAAAAGAGACAGTACCTGTGATTACGATTACATACATGTATATAACAAAATCGTATACGGACTGAACAGTATTTCCGGAAACGCGGATTCAACCCCCTATATATATATTACATCCCCCCCCGACAAAAGAAAAATGTAAATTTTTCTCAGGGTTGAATTCGCTTTACAATATATATGCACCAACTCATATACCATCTCAAAACACAGCATGAAAAATGACAATTATCTGACGTTGCGAAATCTCAACTTTTGAAAGTTAGTAGTTAAATATATTTTTACAGATCCGAAATTGTTTCGTGATACATGTATCATTGAGTAATAAATTCAACAGAGCCCCTAACTCTTACAATATTGTGAAAATGTCCTATAATGATCACATTTCATAAGTTGCAAGTTTCAATAAAAATATATCAACTATCTCTCACAGAATCATGGTGCACCAAACCCATTTACGCACACACACTCTCATAAAAAATATAAAATTGCTAACAGATAAAACATATCAGAAAGATACAATTCACGGGGTTTATTTTTGAAATTATCTCGATATCACTAACATAGATCCCAGATAATACACTCCTCATAAAAGTTCCAAAAGGACGTTAACTACAGATTTCCGTCTTTATACCATGCATAAAAAACCAAAAAAAAAACCAAAAAAAAAAACATTCTCTCTACATTTTCCTTAATTTGCTCGCTAATGAAACTGTATATCACTATCATGTTTCCTTAAAAATCCACTAAATACAAAATGAACCATATTCATACGATCTCATCAACATATTTCAAAAATAGTAAAGATCGATGTTCAATATAAACATACAAAATTCGGCATTCTTCATAGAAAATAATTATTGAATTACAAATCTGAAAACGCAGTACCAACTTTCTGCTATTATGTTACAAAATTAAATAAATCAAATATTAATGACTAGATAATTCAAACTTGATACTTATGTAAATGAAATTGAAATAAAAAATCTACATGTATAAAAATGCACAAGTGTTTAGCATAATGTCATGTATACGCAATATCAACAATCGTTCATTATTTTCATCAGAATAATAGAAAAAATCAAGCAAACATACCTAATACGAATTGTTCAAGTATTTTAAAAAGATAAGTAATATCAAGATATGCAAAAAATTAAAAAAAATCTTAAGCAGTTAATAAGCAGTTTCCATGTACATGTATATTATATATGCAAACAAACTAATGTCCGTATATTTAAAAAAAAAAAAATTCTTATTGAATAACATTGAAATTGGTCTCCGCTCTGTACTGAATTTCATCTGACATCATAGTAACGGATTGTCATGAGATAAATCTCACGGACAAAAACATGAAAAGTTCGCCAGAAAAAGTCGTTGTACCATCATCATAGGGCATTGTCATGAGATAAATCTCACGGACAATAAGTTCAAGAAAAGCATCGCTGTACACAGATTAATAAATTGTCATGAGATAAATCTCACGGACAAAAAGTTCCAGTAAAGCATCACTGTAAACATCCGGGTAACTTGTCATGAGATAAAACTCAAGGACAAAAAGGTTCGAAATAAACATCCTCGTCAAGCATTAAAGTATAAATTGTTCAAATTGGCAATTGTCTGGAATTTTACAACAAAATTCGTTTAATATGTACAATATGAGCATTCCATAAAATTAAACACTGAATAAAACATTAAAAAAACGGTGTATCATGAGGTAAACCTCACGGACACAAAACGACTCATAGAATTTGTGGAGGTAGTCGGTGGTTTATCAAATCACGGGTTTTTCTTGTCAAAATCGGACTCCTTTAGCCAACGGGCATTTTGAGCCGGTTCTCCAATAAAATGAACTAAATAACTCATTGTTCCGTCCATAATTTTCCTAGCAAGTATTCGTTTAACTTTGTAAAAACGATTTTCATCACTCGAAACAGTTTTGTCTCCTGGATCGGTGAAACTTTCATCTTCAAAACGAGATGGTTTCTTTTTAAATCGGGTTGATTTCCGGATTGGGGACTGAATACTTTTCCCTTTGCACTTTTTTGTTTGTTCGTCTGTCGCATTGTTTGAATTGTTATTCATCAAAATTTTTCCTGTGTCGTTCTCTGTATCATTTGAATCATTGTCATTTATTTCAGAATGTGACACTGTCGTATTCGATAATTCACTTGTTGCAGAGAAGTCCGATGCAGTATTTTGGTCCGTGGTTGTATTTACATGTATTTTTGTTTCAACTTGATCCATGAAGTATTGTGCAGGATTTGGTTGACGCACGTACGCCGGTTTTATCCGATTAATGTGAATAGGATTCGGAAGGCATTTTTGTGAATCTGGGTCCTTTAAAACTACCATATGAGGACTGTGAATTTTATGAATGATATATGGCCCAGCATAACGGTATTTCAGTTTTTGTCCCTGTCCTGTAGGATTTTTGCTGAGATAAACATAATCATGTTCTGCGTACTGTAGAGGGTTCAAACTGTCATTTACACGTTCCACCATTTTTATTTGAGAAGTTAATGCATGTTCTTTCACTTCTGATCGAATTATTTCTAATCTTGCGCACAAATTTTGAACATATTCATGACAATCATGTAATAATCCTGTGTTCGAAATTTTTCTGGAGAAGCGTGGTCGTGGCGCTCGTTCCACAAGTAGATGGACTAATATGGGATTTCGAGAAATACCAGTGAAATTGTAGGATAATCTTTCAAATATTCATATATCTGTTTATATGTTTGACACACGTGTCGTACGGTCGTGAAATCCTCCGATCTTAAATCAATAAATTTTCCCTTTTTCTCTGTGAGATCACAGGTCCCGAGCCAAATGTAGAGTGTAATGTGGTTAGAGTCAAGTTCTTGAATTTTGGTTGCTAGATTGCCTTTAAGCCACTTATATTGTTCTTCAACACCCACACCACGCCTACACCAAAAATAAAGTTTATTCTCGGGGTGTCTTTGTGAATGAACGACCTCCTGTAGATATATCCCCTTGCTGTCAGAGAGTATAACAGGAATTTTCCCTAAATTTCCCAAGGAATTCAACCTTGGTTCGAGGTTCTGAATTTGCTTGTTCACCTTCGATAAACTCATAGGGAAATTGTAAAGTACATTTAATATATTGTCAATAAATGAAAATGTTATTTCTAATAATTCGGACACACATACAAAAATATTGTCAATGAAAAACTGTCTATTTTCAGTATATCGGGCACAGAAAAAAAATTTGACCACCCACGTGGTTTTCTCACTTCAGTGAAAATTATGGAAAAAAAAAATGTCAGTTCACATGGTTTCAGTTCAGTTTTACACAAATAAAGTCCTTTGAAATTATATTTAGGGTCCTCCGCCATGTAATAATCCTGTGTGGGGATACGAGAGGCAAAATATTAGGAGCTCATAAAATTACATCCTTTAATGGCGCTTGCAAAACGAAAAAGAGACAGTACCTGTGATTACGATTACATACATGTATATAACAAAGTCGTATACGGACTGAACAGTATTTCCGGAAACGCGGATTCAACCCCCTATATATATATTACACTCCTATACATTTCTAGGAATATCATTGGTTAAAAGCTACCGCGTGGAGACCGTGTATATTTCATATGGGGTTAGTAGGCGGGGCTCATTCTATTACAAGGTTAGTAGTGGTGTTATGTCCTTTTATAAAAAATAAAGAAGGTATTGAGAATAAATCTGAAACGTTTCAACAAACAAAGAAATTGATGATGAACGATTAAAATAAATGCAGAAAACACATCAGAAGCTAATAAGTTGTTATTGTTGGCATTTGTTTTCCTCAACACTGTGTTGTTTTATAAAGGGACGTAACACTACTACTAACCGTTTATTGGAATAAGCCCTGCCTACTAACCCCATATGAAATATACACGGTCTCCACGCGGTTGCTTTTAGCCAATCATATTCCAGAAATGTATAGGAGGTAAGATAAGTAATAATATTTTACAGTTAGGGGTTTTTGCTTGTGAGAGAGCTGTCTACATATTCCATTAAATTAATTGTCATTTGGTCTCTTCTGGAGAGTTTTCCCATAAGCAATAATACCAGATCTTCTTATTTTCATATTTACTGCAGGGTTTGTTATTCGTTCTGTGTGGATGCAGTAGAATGTGTCCCCGTGCTTGTAGTGTATGCCCTTATATTTTACAGTTAGGATTTTTTGCTTGTGAGAGAGCTGTCTACATATTCCATTAAAAATCAATTGTCATTTTGTCTCTTGTGGAGAGTTGTCTCATTGTCATATTTTGATTTGAGACAGCAACACAACGACACACAATCAACAGAAATGCAGTCTTCATCTAATACATATAGACAAGTGTTTACATGTCATGTTAAGCTCTACGTCACCCAAAGCCTAAATATGTGAATTGATTTCACAGAAACTCTACAAAAAATGTCATCAAGACCAGTTTCAACTAATGACAAACAAACCAATTTTAAAATGACTAAAGACAAAAGACAACAAATGACCAGGTCCTCGTTTTGGACAGGCACATGCATATGGGGCGGTTTAAACTAGTTTCATATATCAACCCTGTCTATTTGAAAGCTGGATCACTGGAGTAAATCGATGAATAAAATGTACATATGGTCATGTCCTGACAGGAGACCTCAACATCGTCGAAGACCGTGAGGTCATAACTTTTCTTAAGAAAGGACAGAAATATCGTCCTCCATCTAAAATAGATTAGAAACAGTGTAGTCAGGTCATTAAAGACGCTCTGTCTGTCTACTGTAAAAATTGGTGTAAACGTGAAAAATCTGATAAAAAATCTATAGACAGTTATTTGAATAAAATTATGAATACTGTTAATATTCGTATATCTCATTTTGAAAACAATTCTGAAATTACATGTAGTAATAGGGTCCATGATATTCCCATTTCTAGAATAAAAAATAAACTCCAAGTACTCGCAAAGCGGTTTGTGTTCGTACCGACAGACAAAGCAGCAAATAATGTAGTTGTGGTGTGACGCATATACTACACGGAAGTTCTCCAAAACGAAATTACAAATTGTTCTACATTCAGGTCCGTACGCTCCACAGAGAGTCAAATTGTAAACAAGCATATCACTGCCACTACCCAGCTTAAAGCCTCTTCCGAACATTTGAAAGTCCCTACTATGTACTGATTACCTAAATTGCACAAAAAACCATTTAAATTCCGTTTAATCTCCGCATCTAGTAAGTGTTCTACTACAAATCTATCAGTGCGTCTAACTACCTCCCTTACTACTATCAAAGAACTTGTTATTAACTATTGTAATAAAGCTTATGCAAATAATGGTATTAATTATTTTTGGAGTGTTAAAAAATCTTTAGAGGTTTTAGATAAAATACATGCTTTTGATTGTCCTTTTAATTCTGTTGACAGTTATGATTTTTCTACTCTCTATACTACACTTCCACACAATCTTATCAAGAAAAAGTTTTCATATTTAATTAAATGGTCTTTTGAAAAATCTCATTACAAATTTATTTGTTGAACTCGTTTAAAGCCTTTTTCTGTAACGAAAAAGGAAAGTATGCTAGATACACTTTCTGGAAATGTGAAGATATGATTGAAGCTTTAAATTTTCTCCTGGACAACATATACGTACGTTTCGGCAATAAAGTGTATCGACAAGTAGTAGGTATTCCTATGGGCACTAACTGCGCCCCTTTAATAGCAGATTTATTCCTGTATTGCTATGATTCTCAGTTTATGACCAAACTCAGTAAAGACACGTCATTGTTACATTTGGTTGATACATTCAACAATACCTTTCGTTATCTGGATGATATTTTTTCGTTAAATAATCCAGAGTTCTCTAAATATACTACCGAAATTTACCCAAAAAGAACTTACTTTAACTAAATCTAACATAAACAGCAGTAGTTGTCCTTTTTTAGATTTGGACATTTCAATCTCTTAAGGAAAACTCCATACTAAAATTTACGACAGAAGAGACGACTTTTCATTCCCTATTGTTAATTTTCCTTTTTTAGACGGCGATGTTCCTTTGGCTCCATCATACGGTGTTTATATATCCCAACTATTTCGTTATGCCCGTGTGTGTAGTGATGTCATAGATTTTATCGAACATAATCAACGCATCACTGGTAAATTATTAAGTCAGGGATTTCGTTACCATAAATTACGTAAAACGTTTACTAAATTCTATCATAGATACAAAGATTTGATTAGTAAATTTGGCTGTACTACTGATAAAAAACGGTATTTCACATCCTAAATTTTACGGTAATATTGTACTTAAAGCGCGGAAATTACTATGTGATCCGTGTAAACTCATCGAACCTTTAAACAAACTTATTAGTAAAGGTTATCTTACCAATGTTGTAATAAGATCTTTGAATATAGTTAACATTGGCACTAATATCGAATTTGTCATCAGCAAATTAAAACATAACTAAATTTGTATTCTTTTCAAACGGGATGTATAAAGACACCCACGTTCATTTTGATCCTTAAAGAGGTTAACTCCTAACTATCCTACTGGCTGTCGATACATTTATTTTTGGCATTGCACAAGTCATGTCTTCTTTGACTGTCCATGACGTTAAAATACTAAATCCCGGGGATGTGTATTAGTCGATTTTAGTTTCTGATGGATGATTTATTATTATTAATTGTTTTTGGCTTTTAACTAACTGTCAGTAACTGCGAGTACTCTCAAATCGTACTTTCTTGTATATTTGACCTGTTATACTAATTGTAATGCTTTTTTTTTTTATTTAAAGTTTACTTATTCAGGGTTATATCTGGTCAATATACCAGCTTTGATAAGTGTTTGGTATTACTATAAATTTTCACTTCCTCGTACTATGAACATCAAAATTATTTATTTTGTAAAAATATTTCCTTTCTCCATTTGAACTGTACACGTATACCTACAACAAAATTATTTTCATTTACCTGTGTTTAAAGTAATTGCAAATGACTGATATTTTTGTTCAAGCTTGTTGTTTTTCTTAAATTGTTTAACATTTCACAGCAGTATAGCATGTTACTTTAATTATTCTTCCCTTAGTTTATTTATTTTGTATCAGTGTATGTTCACTGGTGTTAATATGTCTTTTGATTGAGTTAAGCCATTTCAATTGATATTTTATAGTGTGTCTTTCTCTGTTTTGATGTTACACTATTGTTTCAGATAAGGGTGAAGGTTTGGTACCATTAAAACGTTTAAACCCGCTGCAATTGTTTGCACCTGTCCTAAGTCAGGAATCTGATGTTCAGTAGTTGTCGTTTGTTGATGTGGTTCATAAGTGTTTCTCGTTTCTCGTTTTTTATATAGATTAGACCGTTGGTTTTCCCGTTTGAATGGTTTTACACTAGTAATTTTTGGGGCCCTTTATAGCTTGCTGTTCGGTGTGAGCCAAGGCTCCGTGTTGAAGACCCTACTTTGACCTATAATGGTTTACTTTTATAAATTTTGACTTGGATGGAGAGTTGTCTCATTGGCACTCATACCACATCTTCTTATATCTATAGATAAATGCATACAATCATTACTGGAAAAACTTATTGAATACTACTAGTATTATGTTCTTTTAAATCCTTAAATTATTCTACATAATATAATAGAAGAAAAACAAAGGATATGGGGTATCCATCCATTACACAAAATCAATACATGCACAGCAAAAAAAAAAACAAACAAAAAGCAAAGGAACAGCGCCTGTATTGCTGTTCTTCATCTTCATCTCAAGACATGTACATTTTTGTACTCCAACGATTATCGTTATTTAAAGCAGACAATTATAAAGAATCACAGATTTACCAAGAACAGTGCTTTCCTTAAAAAGCACCTTCGTGGTTTGCAAAATGAAAAAAAAAAAACACAGTTATTACAATATATTTTGTACGTTTATGTATGCTTGTCCGTAGAGAGCTGCTTGAATTCCGAAACATACAAAATTGAATTGAAGTTTTATAAGGTAATTTGTTTTTATCTTTTTTTTTTTTTAATTTGAAGTATGTTAAAATCTGTTCTCATTAACCAATTTATTAATAACCCATATTTTTTTTTATATTTTCGCACGACATCATTATCTCTTCATTAACATGATTTAATGCATTCAAGTTTTACTCAAATGTTTTGTGTTGTTTGCTGATGTCAATGGAGCTTCGGTATTTGTTTTATGACAACATGCATAAGAACGAACAGTTATATCAGTTTGCTGTGTCCAGTAGTGCACAAGACATGACATGCCAACAGTGTGATTATGTTGTTGTTCGATGCATTGTCCTAGTCGCAGAACACACTTATTAGTATTTACATTTATTAATTGAAAAACAATGATTTATTTACAAACATGAAAATAAAAATTCAATAAAACAAATTTTTAATGAATACGATTAAATGATGAATAAAGTTATATACAAACTTCGTCTTATGTTCAATAAGCAGTAATAGCATGACAAAATTACCAAAATACCTCTCGATGCACAGGCGTTCGTACGTTGGTAAGTAAAAAGCGACCTTTTTGGTCAGCGTGTTTTTTTTTTTTGTGGTTTATTACTGTTTTATTTTTTACTCTTTCTAATTTCTGATATGCCTAAACATGCACGCTTTGAAGAAAGCTTGTATACAAACTGAAAAACTAGTTCTTTTGATTACATAAGACAAACTAAAACATTGGTTTACTAAATATAAATATGACTGGTCTTGCAAAATCATTTATACATGCAGTAGACTTAAGAATAAGATGCTATACAAAGAGTGATTGATTGGTTGTTGCTTGTTTCATGTCCATTTGCAATTATTTCATTATATTCTTGACGAGAACACATTAATATGTCATACAACAGGTAAGTTCTGTAAGGTGTGTCAATTGCGATGAGGGCGGGATTTTTAGACGACTGTCACTGTACTGTAAAATAAGGGTATGTTTGATAGGGCAGACATTTTCCTAGCAACATGCACCTACCGATCCATCAGAGAGTACATGTAGTTGTAGTGAGTCTTCAAAGTACAGAGAGCATGGCAGTCGTCATATACGAGGCATTGGATTATACGTCCCTATTCCGACCGGACGTTGCTGCGTATTAATACATCTCAAACAGCCAAACGGACTTTAACCAGCTGTTTTACTGTCGGAACGTAAGGAATCGGGGAATTACCATATTTCTATTTCTTCTGGTAACAGTATAAAAACTATAGGAAAATTGGAAGGCAAAATGTTATTTTGAATTTAATCCCTATTAGTAACGTCATATCGTGATTATTAGATACATATGTTTTGTTTAAAGATAATACATACTAGTATTGTATAAAGTAAAATTAGCAGTCAGTTTTTGTTCAACTAATTCGCAGATTGTTTGAATGTTTTGGTAAAATGTGCTATTCTTTAAATAGTTTGTCAGTCTTCCTTAGAATATATAGTATCATTGACTATGATTTTAATGGTATGACACATTTACATAATGGTTGAGAATGACTCTTGTTGTTCATGGCTTCATGTATTAAAATGCCCAATCATCCATAATAATTACAGCTGCTCATGTTTTTGTCAATTGTAACTAATGTTTTCTACAATTATTTTTCTACTTTTCTGTTTCAATATCAAAAGACGTGGATGTAAGGAACCATAAGTCACCGTATGGCATTTAACACTAATACCAAAAGAGTAAAGTAACCTATCAAAGGCTCCGACATCACAACATGTAAACCAACTCAAAATCTCACGACAACTACTAAGTTACATGTTCATGATTTTGGCAGGCACATACAGAATGTGGCGGGTGAATATAAAAAAAAGATGTGGTATGATTGTCAATGAGTCAACTTTCCACCAGAGACCAAATGGCGTAGATGTTAGACATGTTTGCTAGTCCTTATGCTCCCCATTACATGGAACAGAACAATGCTGCCGACTCTTCTCCTGAAACCATTCATATCATCTACCAAAAATCACAAAAAGAGATCATAGAACAGATTAAAATTGGGTTTTCAAAGGAAAACTTTTCTGTTACGATGTACGATTTTGTAAATACTATTTTCCTGATCCGGGAGAGACAACATGACAATTTGTGATTTTTAATTAATTGCTACTTTTCTTTTGAAAAGCTGATCGCTTCGCTCAGATTTATAGAACATGTAAAAATACACACTAGTCTTCTGAATAGCAAATGTGGACAAGTTCATTTATATACAAATTATCTATTTGATATTATTCCCAACTTTGTACTTCGTTTATATCTATTTACTCTATATTATAATGATCTTACTATATTGAACATATATTTGTATTATATGGTTCAATGAATCCAAATACTCTATCTAGGCTCTTTGATTTTTACTCACCACTGGCTATTGGACAAATTACTTTTCTTAATAGTTGTTTTATCTGGTTCTGGCCAGTTTGACAGTTCACCTTTTGACTATATATACTGTAATTTTTAACTATATTGTCAATGCAGAATTAGAATATAGCAAAGTACTCTCGACCAATGAAATTGTAGAATTGGATGCCTCTTAATTGTGAAGAATGAATGTAAATCATGTTCTTAGTAAGGGATTATCCTATTATGTTGGTCTATTTACAGTTCAAAACAAGGAGTTTCTATAAATGAGTTACAACTGCCCCGAAGCACATTTATCAGATTGAAAGGATTTATCACACAGTGATTGAAACTGACTAAAAGTTGAATTGTGAAACAAACAAAAATCTCAAAATAAGTCGTAGTTTACTGGTGCAGTAAAATTGGTACCGTGAATTTTATTATGAAAATATTAATAACTTCAAATTACTATAAAATTAAACAATACCAAAGCAATGCAAAAAAAAAAGGAATAAAATCTTTCAGATAAAAAATAACCTAAATCTTTAGCTTTCCAAAACTTTGATTACTTGATCAGCGGTTGGGGAGAATAGTTATTTCCAATACAATTATTCCGATAAAAAAACAGGAATTAAATTTTAAACATATTAAAAACTTTTAAGGGTATTATTTTTGAGCATTTCCCTGACATAATGAAACAGTATTTGATGTAAAAAGCCGGACCAAATTATTGGCTTTGAAATAAAATTTAGTTGTAACTCTAATGTATTAATTGATTTAAACTGTAAATAAAACAGAATAATTCCTCACTAAAATATTACATAATTTACATTCATACTCACAATCAGGAAACATACAATCCCTACCTTTTCTTTCTACTGTTGTGTCACCTAATATCTATAACGCATTTTATTTAAAAATATTTCCCAAATGATAAGAAAGTCCTCACATCACTAAAACTTATCCATAAATGACATGCCGAAAAAGGAAGTCATGCATCAATTATAAACATTGCACTGACAATGAAACTAATTCTTGAATAGATCATTTGAGCCTTGAGCACTTTACAATATTCTAAGTTTATAAGAGAATGATAATCCCTTACTTCATGATAAGTACTCGCTAACGCTCGTACTTATTCATGAAGAAAGGGATTATCATTCTCTTACATATACTAAGTAACACCAGAAACAACACTATGAGCCGTAGCCAGCATTATAAGATCTGTCGTTGCCTTCTTTATAGTATATAATAAAGTATTTGAACGTTCTGCATTCAATTCATCTATGCCTTATACCACCTGGTCACACAAAGATTAAACCAGGAAAAAAAAATCAGCCTTCAGTAATGTTCCACTGCTGAACGTCTTCTTAGAACACAAAATCATCGCCGTTGTCCGGAACTTTCGACATCAGAACTAATGAGCGGTTCTGTCTTCTGTTTTTGCTGAAAAGTCTACGTCTACATATGGTGTTCTATCTGTTATCAGCTCTATAAATGAAAAATTTTCCGATACATGGTTTGGGTTCAAAGGTAGCATCTATGTAATTGAATTTTGATGAACCTCTTTCCTAAAATTGAAAAAAAACGCAAGTTTTATTCTATGAATAAATGAAAATACCACTTTATACATTTGTTGTGTTCGATAAATTAATCCATATTGGAAATGTGTACATAATTCTACGCAATAAAAATACATGGTTTACAATGTTATCCTACAAATTATAAGAATCGTTTATATATCGACATTAACTATAAACATGCATGTATCATACAAATGAGATTCGAAATTAAGAAATCGATTTTTTCTGTAATTATTACAAATAATGACCAAGTCATCATAATTGTATTTGCGAAAGGGAGAACAATAAAATTACAGTAATGTATTTAATTGTTTGATATATACGAAACAACGATTGGTTTTAAATTTGCTCTTAAGGTTTATGACCCCTTCTGTAGCCATGTAAATTGCGAAATTTTCAAACTGCAATAGTATCAAAACAGCAAATATAATGAATAATAGAGATGGGCCAGTTTGTACATATACCAAGGGGAAACTTCGTGCAAAGCATTATTATTGATTGTTTCATTGCATTTAATAGAAAAAGGGAATTTTGTGGCAAATAAAACCAAGATTTTTGTAGAAAATCCACACACTTTAAAACAGAGATTTTTGTTATAAAATTTCAATTATAGATTACTCACTTGTTTTTCTATGATGTGCTAGCGTTTATTGTTTACAAAAAGTCCTAAACAACCTTTAAATTCCAAAAAACCTCATGCTGAGTCACTCAAGTCGAGCGCACCCTAGAAGGTGTACTTGAATTGGTACATATTTATATTTGTTTTAACCTATATCTAAATTTATAAACTTGTTTTTAAGAAATCATTGCTAGCACTGCATGCAATAATCCTAAATCTATCAGGCACCGAAATGCCAAATATGAGAGTACAATGGGAAAAGCTGTGGATTTTTTTTATAAAATTTCAATATGTTTAGCATTGAATTAACACAAGGGTACATAATCCTTAACGCATGCATGTAGGGGCGACAAGCTTTCTAAATGTGACTGCGTTTTCCCGAAAGTTTAGCTTTGACCTTTGACCCAAATTAAAAGAAAACATGACCATTATAGACGACGACATCGATAATTCGACGAGGCTTGTTCACCTCTTTCCAAAGGGTAAGCGGAAGAAGGGATCCCGTAGACCGCCCTACGTCACGATTCATGAATTATGCATATTCTATTTATAGGCTATTTATAAACGATTCTAAAAATACTAATGCTAAAAATAGAATATTCTCAACATGTAAAACTATCTAAGAAAACGATGCAAAATCATAAACTTTCATGTAACACTCAGGTGAATTTGCTTTATTTATTTTTTTATCACATGAAAAATAGGAAAATGTACCGCATTACAGTAGCATATATATCATTGTGCCCTCTTTAAGCAAATACATATTCCTTTTTAAAATACATGATATTTCATATATATATGACAAACAGTAGTGGTGCCTTAATTGTGTTGTAAAGACCTGCAAATGTCCCATGCACGTGGTCCCATGGCTTTGAATATACTATGGAGTTAATAATGTTTTTATTATCCGCTTAAAAGAGTACTTTGATGTAGGCAAATTGAAAAAAAATGTAGCTTACATGCACGTACTTAGGCACGAGAAATTTTCTTTACGGGAGTGTGAGGGGGTGGTGGGGGGCTGGTCTGCGTTTAAAGAAACGAATTAATCTGGCCTTCATTTTGATAATTAAAAAAATCGGGCCTAGTATACAGTTGCTCAAAGACAATTCTGAATTCATCTTCAATAAGCATGTATGATGTTGAATAATAAATTCTGGCTTTGGATTGATTGATAAACAAATTGCTAGGTTTGCATTTGAATAAAAAATAAATCTGTCTCGATATAAAACATCTATTAAAGGACGTTCAAAGGATCCCCTGGGCTGTCTACAGGACCCCCTGTTGTCTGAACATTCTACTATAGGGCGTTCTATAGGAACCCTTGTTAATTGTTTATAATGAAGCTACTATTATGGCGTTTTACAGGATCCCCTGGGCGGTCTACATGATCCCCTGTTGTCTGAACATTATATATCTACTATAGAACGTTCTATAGGATCCCTTGTTGTTTGTTTTTCATGTATATACTATAGGGCGTACTAAAGGATCCCCTGGGCGGTCTACAGGATCCCCTGTTGTCTGAACATGATATATCTACTATAGGACGTTCTATAAGATTCCCTGTTGATTGTTTTTCATTTTTATACTATAAGGCGTTCTACATGATCCCCTGTTGTTTGAAAATTATGCATCTAAGATAGGACCTTCTATAGGTTCCCCTGTTGTTTGTTTATCATGTATATAAGGCGTTCTATAGGATCCCTTGGGCGGTCTGCAAGATCCCCTGTTTTTTCAACATTATATATCTACTATAGGACGTTCTATAGTGTCCCCTGTTGTTTGTTTATCATGTATATACAATAGGACTTTCTATTAGATCCCCTGGGCGGTCTGCAGGATCCCCGTTTGTTTAAAAATTATGCGTCTGAGATAGGAACTTCTATAGGTTCCCCTGTTGTTTGTTTATCATGTATATACTATAGGGCTTTCTACGAGATCCCCAGGGCAGTCTATAGGATCCCCTGTTGTCTGAACATTATATATCTACTATAGGACGTTTTATAGGATCGACTGTTGTTTGTTTTTCATGTATATACTATAGGGCTTTTAGGATCCCTTGGGCGGTCGGCAGGATCCCCTTTTTTCTCAACATTATATATATGCTATAAGGCGTTCTATAGGACCCCCTGTTGTTTGTTTTTCATGTATATACTAAAGGGCATTCTACAGGATCCCCTGGGCGGTCTACAGGATCCCCTGTTGTCTGAACATAATATATCTACTATAGGACGTTTTATAGGATCGACTGTTGTTTGTTTTTCATGTATATACTACAGGGCGTTCTACAGGATCCCCTGGACGGTCTACAGGATCCCCTGTTGTTTAAAAAGTATGCATCTGAGATAGGACCTTCTATAGGTTCCCCTGTTGTTTGTTCATCCTGTATATACTATAGGGCTTTTAGGATCCCTTGGGCGGTCTGCAAGATCCCCTGTTTTTTCAACATTATATATCTACTATAGGACGTTCTATAGGATCCCCTGTTGTTTGTTTATCATGTATATACTATAGGGCTTTCTATAGGATCCCCTGGGCGGTCTGCAGGATCCCCGTTTGTTTAAAAATTATGCGTCTGAGATAGGAACTTCTATAGGTTCCCCTGTTGCTTGTTTATGATGTATATACTATAGGGCTTTCTACAGGATCCCCAGGGCAGTCTATAGGATCCCCTGTTGTTTGTTTATCATGTATATACAATAGGACTTTCTATTAGATCCCCTGGGCGGTCTGCAGGATCCCCGTTTGTTTAAAAATTATGCATCTGAGATAGGAACTTCTATAGGTTCCCCTGTTGTTTGTTTATCATGTATATACTATAGGGCTTTCTACGAGATCCACAGGGCAGTCTATAGGATCCCCTGTTGTCTGAACATTATATATCTACTATAGGACGTTTTATAGGATCGACTGTCGTTTGTTTTTCATGTATATACTATAGGGCTTTTAGGATCCCTTGGGCGGTCGGCAGGATCCCCTGTTTTCTCAACATTATATATATACTATAAGACGTTCTATAGGACCCCCTGTTGTTTGTTTTTCATGTATATACTAAAGGGCATTCTACAGGATCCCCTGGGCGGTCTACAGGATCCCCTGTTGTCTGAACATAATATATCTACTATAGGACGTTTTATAGGATCGACTGTTGTTTGTTTTTCATGTATATACTACAGGGCGTTCTACAGGATCCCCTGGACGGTCTACAGGATCCCCTGTTGTTTAAAATGTATGCATCTGAGATAGGACCTTCTATAGGTTCCCCTGTTGTTTGTTCATCCTGTATATACTATAGGGCTTTTAGGATCCCTTGGGCGGTCTGCAAGATCCCCTGTTTTTTCAACATTATATATCTACTATATGACGTTCAATAGGATCCCCTGTTGTTTGTTTTTCATGTATATACTATAGGGCGTTAAGGATCCTATGGGCGGTCGGCAGGATCCCCTGTTTTCTCAACATTATGTATCTACTATAAGACGTTCTATAGGACCCCCTGTTGTTTGTTTTTCATGTATATACTAAAGGGCGTTCTACATGATCCCCTGGGCGGTCTTCAGGATCCCCTGTTGTCTGAACATTATATATCTACTATATGACGTTCTATAGGATCCCCTGTTGTTTGTTTTTCATGTATATACTATAGGGCGTTAAGGATCCTATGGGCGGTCGGCAGGATCCCCTGTTTTCTCAACATTATGTATCTACTATAAGACGTTCTATAGGACCCCCTGTTGTTTGTTTTTCATGTATATACTAAAGGGCGTTCTACATGATCCCCTGGGCGGTCTACAGGATCCCCTGTTGTCTGAACATAATATATCTACTATAGGACCTTTTATAGGATCGACTGCTGTTTGTTTTTTCTGTACATGTATATACTACAGGGCGTTCTACAGGATCCCCTGGACGGTCTACAGGATCCCCTGTTGTTTAAAATGTATGCATCTGAGATAGGACATTCTATAGGTTCCCCTGTTGTTTGTTCTTCATGTATATACTATAGGGCTTTTAGGATCCCTTAGGCGGTCTACAGGATTCCCTGTTTTCTCAACATTATATAAATACTATAAAACGATCTATAGGATCCCCTGTTGTTTGTTTTTCATGTATATACTATAAGGCTTTCTATAGGATCCCTTGGTCGGTCTGCAGGATCCCCTGTTTTCTCAACATTATATATCTACTATAGGACGTTCTATAGGATCCCCCGTTGTTTGTTTTTCATGTATATACTATAGGGCGTTATACAGGATCCCCTGGGCGGTCTACAGGATCCCCTTTTGTTAAAAAATTATGCATCAGAGATAGGACCTTCTATAGGTTCCCCTGTTGTTTGTTTATCATGTATATAAGGCGTTCTATAGGATCCCTTAAGCGGTCTGCAGGATTCCCTGTTTTCTCAACATTATATATCTACTATAAGACGTTCTATAGGATCCCCTGTTGTTTGTTTTTCATGTATATACTATAGGGCTTTCTATAGGATCCCTTGGGTGATCTGCAGGATCCCTTGGGCGGTCTGCAGGATCCCCTGTTTCTCAAGATTAAATATCTACTATAGGACGTTGTATAGGATCCGCTGTTATTTGGTTTTCATATATATACTGCACGGCGTTCTACAGGATCTCCTGGACGGTCTACAGCATCCCCTGTTGTTTAAAAATTATGCATCTCAAATAGGACCTTCATTAGGATCCCCTGTTGTCTGTTGTTCATGTATATACTATAGGGCGTTCTACAGGATCCCCTTTTGTTAAAAAATTATGCATCTAAGATAGGGCCTTCTATAGGATCCCCTGTTGTTTGTTTATGTTGTACAATTAACGGGTTTTCTACAGGACCGCCTTGTCGGTCTACAGGATCCCCAGTAGTTTTAACATTATATATCTAGTCGTTCGATAGGATCCCCTGTTGTTTGGTTTTTCATGTATATACTATAGGGCGTTCTACAGGATCCCCTGTGTGGTCTACATGATCCCCTTTTTCCTCTATTTCCTCTACATTATATATCTAGTCGTTCTATAGGATCCACTGTTGTTTGGTTTTTCATGTATATACTATAGGGCGTTCTACAAGATCCCTTGGGAGCTCTACATGATCCCCTGTTGTCTGAACATTATATATCTACTATAGTCCGTTCTATAGGATCCCCTGTTGCTTGTTTATAATGTATCCACTATAGGACGCTCTACAGGATCCCCTGTTGTTTGCAAATTGTGCATCTAATATAGGGCTTTCTATAGGATCCCCTATTGTTTGTTTATAATGTATCTACTACAGGGCGTTCTGTAGGATCCCCGGGGCGGTCTACAGGGTCCCCATTTATCTTTACATTATGAATTTGTTAAAGGGCGTTCTACAGGATATCTTGCTGTTGGTATATGATATAGCTATTACAGGACGTTCTATAGGATCCGATAGGACAATCTGCCGAGAAATTGAGTAAAATCATCTGGAATTGCAATTTTAACTCACTTTGCTTTCTGGTTTCACATGAGCATCGGTAATTGTATTCTTAGAAGGACATGTTTAAGCATGTACTTTTTCAGGAATCCCTGGTGCTTTTGTCTGAAGAATCTTTGTACACGAGCATCGCACAAGTTGGCACTACGAGGCGGGAGGGAAGCAAGAAGGTGAACTGTGTTTTTTTATCAAAAGTACTGCTTAAGTGGACGCTGGGGGCCGTCTTGACCTCATTGTAGGGTATGAATGATTCGTTCATTGTTGAAGACCATAAATCGACTGTCAAGATGAAGAACAGGAATAAAAAATCAAAGCACTGTAAGCGCTGTAGGCAGTTAACCAAAAACCAAAGGAAACGTAATTATGAAAACTGTGGCAGTGTTGCTTCAATTTTTTGAAAAGATTTGAAAGAACAAACATTAAACATTCGTATATTGTACATTTATGTTCATTAAATGAATTGATTATTAAGGCAAATTGATTAATATTTCATCAAGGTTTTAAAAAGCAACTCATATATCAATGTAAATGACCCCCATCTTCACCCCCAAGTGCATGATGTTACTCCATATCAAGTTTGGAATAAAATGACACGTGATATTAAAACAGTTGGTCAAACATTCTCGGGCTTTACACTGCTTGAAAGATTTATATGTTTCCTTTAAAATGAGCCACTAATGAAAAATATTATAGGCCCAGAAATAAATTAATAAATAATTAAAGTAAATTCAATTAACCTAGACTCATTTTTTGCATCAATAAAATTTTATAATATATAACAAGAAATAATTGTAACAGGATGCCGTTACAAAGTCTCCCAAACAAAGCCCCCATAATTCGTCATTCCCATGGTCTCTTGACATTAGGCAAAGTCCAGTTCATATTGGTTTGGTCTAGTAAAGTGATATGCATATGTGACACCTAGGAGATTGACCCTGTATGTCATTCAAATCTTTTTGAAATGATGAACAGGAATAAATATGGTTTAGGTGTGGGTATCTCAACCATTTCCAAGTTCTCAGACAGGAGGGGTTGGGGTGACCCCAGGGACTCACCATATATTTCATTTGATTTGTTATATTGTCCCATACATGAATACATATGGTTTAGGGTTGGGGATCTCGACCATTTCCAAGTTCTCAAACAGGAGGGGGTGGGGTGACCCCAGGGACTCCCCAAATATTTCATTTGATTTGTTATATTGTCCCATACATTCAAGCCATTGTTCCACTACTAAATTGTCTATTCTTCTTACCAGTACACTTGGTTCAATCAAAAACTTGATAATAAATTGTTCAAATAAGGCCTTCGAAAATAGTGGAATTAATTACTTTTGGAGTGTCAAGAACTCGTTGGAAGTACTTGATAAATTACATGCATATATTGGTGATTTTGAATCTGTTCAAAGTTTTGATTTTTCTACCCTATATACCACATTGCCTCACATTCTCATTAAGAAAAAATTCACACACCTAATTAAATGGGCATTTAAAAAGTCAGAATGTGAATATATATGTTCAAACTCTTTTAGGTCATTTTTTAGTAGCAATAAACAAAAAAAACTATGTCAATTGGACATGCTTTGATACTATATATGCCCTTGAATTTTTACTAGATAACATTTTTGTTCGCTTTGGAGATTCCGTATATCGTCAGGTTATCGGAATTCCAATGGGGACTAACTGTGCACCACTTATTGCGGACCTTTTTTTGTATTGCTATGAGTTACAATTTATGACAAAAATCATAAAGACTCATCGAAACAACATCTGATACACAAATTTAATAATACTTTTAGATATTTGGATGATATTTTGGCTCTCAATAATGACGACTTCAGTGTGTATACTAAAGAAATTTATCCTGTTGAACTTACTTCAAATAAAGCTAATACTAACAATGACCACTGCCCTTTCCTCGATCTTGATATCTATATCATTAACGGAAAGCTTAATACTAAAATATATGATAAAAGAGATGATTTTTCATTTCCTATCGTTAATTATCCATTTTTAGATGGTGACGTTCCCTTGTCACCATCTTACTGTGTTTATATATCTCAACTTGTACGATTCGCTCGTGTATGTAACAATGTTTTAGATTTTAACGAGAGAAATTTATGTATTACTGAAAAATTATTACACCAGGGTTTTCGATATCACAAACTAGTCAAAACATTTACTAAATTTTTTTATCATCGGTATAAGGACATCATTCGTAAATATAGCTCAACGTGCAGACTTCTTATACGTTCAGGTATTTCACATCCAATTTTTTATGGAAATATTCTTTATAAAGCACAAAAATGTCAGTATTCACCTCTGAAGCTAACAAAACCTTTAAATAGACTTATTAAGAAGGGATATAGTTACGATACTGTTGTCAGGTCATTAAAGATTGCATATTTTGGCGTTAATATTGATTCACTTATAGGGTCTTTGCATCGGCACTAAACACATTTATTTAAAAACCAGTTGTTGGCATGACACGGGTTATGTTCTTCTCATATATGTTATGATGGTATGATACTAAACCCCTAACGGGAAGGATTGTGCCTGATATTCATATGATGAAGACATAATCTTTCAATCAGTTTAATTGAAGTCTGGAGCTGGCATGTCAGTTAACTGCTAGTAGTTTGTTGTTAATTATGTATTATTGTCATTTTGTTTATTTTCTTTGGTTACATCTTCTGACATCAGACTCGGACTTCTCTTGAACTGAATTTCAATGTGCGTATTGTTATGCGTTTACTTTTCTACATTGGCTAGAGGTATAGGGGGAGGGTTGAGATCTCATAAACATGTTTAACCCCGCCGCATTTTTGCGCCTGTCCCAAGTCAGGAGCCTCTAGCCTTTGTTAGTCTTGTATTATTTTTAATTTTAGTTTCTTGTGTACAATTTGGAGTTTAGTATGGCGTTCATTATCACTGAACTAGTATATATATTTGTTTAGGGGCCAGCTGAAGGACGCCTCCGGGTGCGGGAATTTCTCGCTGCATTGAAGACCTGTTGGTGACATTCTGCTGTTGTCTGTTCTATGGTCGGGTTGTTGTCTCTTTGACACATTCCCCATTTCCATTCTCAATTTTATGAATATATATGGTTTAGGATTGGGGATCTTGACTGTTTACAAGTTCTCAAACAAGAAGGGGTGGGGTGTCCCCATGGACTCCCCCTATATTTCATTTGATTTGTTTTATTGTCCCATACATGAATATATATGGTTTAGGGGTGGGGATCTCGACCATTTCCAAGTTCTCAAACAGGAGGGGGTGGGGTGACCTGAGGAACTCCCCATCTATTTCATTTGATTTGTTATATTGTCCCATATATGAATATATATGGTTTAGGGGTAGGGATCTTGACTGTTTACAAGTTCTCAAACAGGAGGGTGTTGGTTGTCCCAAGGGACTCCCATATATTTCATTTGATTTGTTTTATTGTCCCATACATGAATGTATATGGTTTAGGGTGGGGATCTCAACCATTTCCAAGTTCTCAAACAGGAGGGGTTGAGGTGACCCCAGGGACTCCCCATATATTTCATTTGATTTGTTATGTTGTCCCATACATGAATATATATGGTTTAGGGGTGGGGATCTCGACCGTTTCAAGTTCTCAAACAGGAGGGGGTGGGGTGACCCCAGGGACTCCCCCTTTATTTCATTTGATTTGTTTTATTGTCCCATACATGAATATATATGGTTTAGGGGTGGGGATCTCGACCATTTCCAAGTTCTTAAACAGGAGGGGGTGGGACAACACCGGGGACTCCCCCAAATTATTTTCATTTGATTTCTTCTATCGTCCCGTAAAAGTATATATATTGTTTAGGGGTGGGGATCTCGACAGTTTACAAGATAAAAATACATTTTCAAATTGAATGGGGATAGGATGACCCCCAGGGACTCACCCTATATTTTGGTTGATTTTTATTATTGTCCTGTTCTCATTACTAAAGACTGCATGTGTCTATCACATACTGTTTTCGAGAAATAGTCATTTGAAAATTTAAAAAAAATAAAATCCCATAGGGTTCTATAGTAAACCCTCCCTTCTTCAGGCCCCTCCAAATACCCCTAAATAAACCCCAATGCACAAACAAAAGATTAATGGCTCCACAAGACATGTTAGTCTTATATTTTATGAAACCCTAAGTAAATCTGACAAACGGTCAAAGTTGTCTTCTTAGACGGTTTGAGTGGATTAGTCTTATATTATATGAAACCCTAGGTAAATCTGACAAACGGTCAAAGTTGTCTTCTTAGACGGTTTGAGTGGATTCGGTCCGACTTGTCTCGGGGACGAGTTGTCCACATTACTTAAAACATCCCATCAACGTCGATTTCCGCACCTGTTTCATGACCTCGTTTCATTCATAAAATAACAACCACCTTATTTGGCAAGATGAGTTAAAAATTACCGCCCACTTATATAACTTTATTTCCTCTATCATAGAGATTTGTTGTACATGAACAATATTCCTGCGCATTTTGCCATTTGGGAAATATAAACGACTTGTAATTACCGATTTTCGGCGATGAAATATTTCATACAATTGTTCTTTGACATCGTAGCCAAAAGCACAGGGGATAATAAACTACGTACGGATTTCTATTGAGCACTACTTCCTATGTGCAACTTCAACAGTTTTGGGTAGTTCGACGATCATTTAAGGTTTTTCTGGTCATATTTTTTGTATTCCAGAAATAAAAGTATTAAAAAAAATGTCCAATTAGTTATAAATAACATAATAGCCAGCTAGATAATAACACGTATTTCAGCATTTATTGGGTAGAACACAAATCTAGGGTGCTCGCATAAGGCAGCTTAAATGCCTAAAAACCGGATTATTGATAATTTGTATCCTTTCTATGTATTTTGTGAGATTTTGTCCCATGTACATTTACTCCACATCCTTTTGTTTTACTATGAAAAGTTGTCCCTTTGTGAAACTAATCAACTACAATATGTATCAATTCTTTATTAAAGTAAAATAAAGAAAGCACCTTCGTTTGAATAGATTACTCATTTGTAACAGAATTGCAAAATACATGACATAATTCTACTATTTATTGAAAAAAATACTGCAACCACAACCTATTTGGATATAAAGCTTTGATCCAATATTCATGTATTTATTCTATTTCTAAAACACTGCACGATACACGACAAAAACAAAAGGTTTTAATTTGAAAAAAAAACAAACAATCTGATTAAATTATTTTTAATTATAAAGTGAGTCACTGAAATTGATACAGCTTATATCTACTAATATGATTCGTACTTTTATTACATGTTTCATAATATTTTATCATACAAACTCGGCCGGTTGACAGAAATCATTGACAAAGGTTACATGTTTTCCTTCATACACCTTATTTTGTATTTGTGTATCAGAGTATTTTCGTGGAAATCCTAAAAATTACAATATGGTTGAAATTTGAATCAGTAGTTCTATTTAACGAATATTCTAAAAACAAATAAACCACATAAAAAACCATCACATGTTTCATTGTGTTCATCATTAAGTATCCATCAGTTAATTATCAGTTATATGAATTAGCGTTTCAAACTCGGCAAAGGATGAAGTAACCTGTCAGCTTCAGGTACAGTTATCTTCTTGATGTGAGAAACAACTAAGATTTCAGCTTCCACAAACAAAACATCTTTGAAATATCTTGTACCACTGTTCATATTCTGAGACATCCTATAAAAATGTGAAAATGATAATTCGTATTTCGCAAAACTTCAAATCTTCAAGTTTGCTATATAATATATATATATATATATATAACCAGTCTAAAAGGGTACAACATCACCAACAAATGACAATAAACGAACAAATGTAACTATAAATATTTCGGATAACAGATATCCTTCATCAATATGAGCACGATGTAAAATGAATCAGATAAATCTATTCTGATTATTAAACTATAGCAATCTTGAATTCTATACAATAAAAAAAGTGAATCAGTTTCACCCGAACATCATATGTAGAGACGCTAATAAATTTTTAAAATTTCCAAAAAACGACCCAAAGACATGCCTGAAATGAAAATAGTAATTATAGATATGAACTGGCACAACTTTAAAATTCCAAAATGACGTCAGTTAAGATGTTATAACAACTGCGTGTAAATACATTCCCAAAAGAACAGCACTGATCGATATAAGCTGGTGAAATACGACAAACAGAGGCTGCGTTTTTATCATTCCAAATAAATAGCAGTTTTATAATGAAAAGAAAAAATAATAGTAAATTTGGGCTAAGGTTAAAAGTTGGACGTGGATGCGTACTTGTATATCCCTACCAAATGAAAAGAACCCTGGTATTTAAACTAGTAAAATTCCAAAAATTCCAAAAGAATCCTTAAAACTGTAAGAGTCAAGTAAGGAAGCCGGAGTAACTGGAAACAAATGATGTCAGGAAAATGAGCGATGGTAGGGAAAATGAGTGACTCATTCTATGTTTTAAATTCTTTTGGGAATGTATTTACACGCAGTTGTTACAACATCTTAACTGACGTCATTTTGGAATTTTAAAGTTGTGCCAGTTCATATCTATAATTACTATTTTCATTTCAGGCATGTCTTTGAGTCGTTTTTTGGAAATTTAAAAAAATCATTAGCGTCTCTACATATGATGTTCGGGTGAAACTGTTTCACTTTTTTTATTGTATAGAATTCAAGATTGCTATAGTTTAATAATCAGAATAGATTTATCTGATTCATTTTACATCGTGCTCATATTGATGAAGGATATCTGTTATCCGAAATATTTATAGTTACATTTGTTCGTTTATTGTCATTTTTTGGTGATGTTGTACCCTGTTAGACTGGTTATATATTATATTTTGTAGTGTACTGTATCATATTTATATGATCCATCGCCCCGTAAGATTTATCGTTGGCTATTATTCAGTCATTTTATATATATATATATATATATATATACTCTCAATAGGCACATTGGCTGTACGGTGGTACAAACGTAGATAAAGTGGACTTTTAAAAATCTCAATTTTTTTATTGTGTAGACTAGATAGGCAATCCATATTAAGTATTTTTCAGTATATTTATTCTAAGAATTGAATAGAAGATTTTATTTTTTAATAATTCCAATACGTCACAAAGCAATATGGCGATTGTTTACATCAATGAGATGACATGTTAAAACATGAAAAGGAAAATTTTTAATAACATTCTTATGTGAATAAACTGCATGTAAACGTAAGTGAAACTATATATCAAATATGTTACTTACATATGTAGCATAGAATGATAAGTATTCTAAGAGGCTTACCTATCCTTTACAAAAAAGTCTTTGAAATTGAAATGGAATAAACTTAAATTCGGCAATTTATCAAATAGTTTGAGGGACAGTATATCAAAGCTAATGTATTTTAACTTACAATGAAAAAGAAAATTGATTGTGGTAAATGTAACTAATATGTGTTGCATGAATATAAATATTTGAAACTTTAATATTTTCACAACCGTAAAAAATGTTGTGATTTTTCTTTTAAATATTTGAAATTGTATTTTAGAACCAGAATTTGCGTAATAATATTCGTATTCTTGAACAGGTAAAAGAAATCACAAAAAAAATCGTACAGTACAAAGGACAAAAAAATCCAACATCAACACCCAACTCCTCGAAATTTTTCAGGACAATTTTAACTTCATTAAGTATCACAATAAGCAGGTTTGCCACTGGTGTATTTGGTTATAATACTATAATATATATACCGACAAAAGATATAGTTCTGATTCCTGCCTTCGCTACCTTCTCAATATTGTGATGCCTACCCTAACAAATGTTATAAGCCTTTTTAGTCAAATACTGTTTAAGTCCATATATTTTTGGTGAAGCAGTGTAAAACTCAAAACTTGTTACTTCATAAATAAAAATTTAAATAATAAAGTAGTATAATGTATTTGTGCTGTATTAATTAAATACTCTTCAATTTGTTAAACGATT
This sequence comes from Mytilus californianus, assembly GCF_021869535.1. Lineage (NCBI taxonomy): Eukaryota > Metazoa > Mollusca > Bivalvia > Mytilida > Mytilidae > Mytilus > Mytilus californianus. Next base: position 56,482,011 of record NW_026262734.1, read on the forward strand.
TTTTACTAGATAGAATTGTGTATTAGCATTGAAAATGGTGCATTAATATTTCCCTTTCAAAAAAATGTAAAGGTCACAACAAAAAGACTTAAGGGTGTTCAGATTGAACCGTAGGAACTACAGAAAGTTCCTGGGGAATTGCACACCTCAATGTTTGGATTGTTATAAGGTTAGGACAACTTGCAAAACAATGGGTGCTTTTTAGCTGGAATCATTATTTTATATGATTACAATGTGTGTACTCAGTGTAAATAAAAGAAAACAAAACAAGTCTTAGAAATAAAAATTATAACAAAATGAACACATCTTCCTATACCTATAGGAACTTTACATAATTCTGCATTTTCAACCCTTTTTTTAATTCTCCCAATAAAGCCTTATATTATGGTGGTATAATATCTGTACATTTGTATCGACATAGAAATTCAAAGTATCGGGTCCATTCACACTCATAACACGTTCGAACGCTACACATTTGCAATCCACACAATCGCGCCCTATTTTTGCAAATATAGGTTACATTGTTAGATGCTTTTAAGATGTATTTATCAAAATATTTCTATTATCATAAAAAAAATGTTTAAATGATTTTTTTTTTTATAATTAGATAATTAATAATTAAATGTTTATTATTTTAGATAATTAATAATTATATGTTTATTATTTATGATCACTGTTAATTGGTCATGTTGGTATTTGCAAAACTAATTTTGTATCTGTGTTATGTGTTTGAAAAACATGATTCAAGTTATAACTAACTTTGGTTTACATATCTTAAAAATTCTAGAGATCTTTTTGATTTGGAAAGGACCGTGCATGATTTTAATGATTATGACAATTTGTATCATCATGACACTATGAGTGCCAATGAGACAACGCTCCATCCAAGTCACAATGTATTTAAAGTTAACAAGTATAGGTCGAAGTACGGCATTTCTTTGGATATTTGTGCTAGCTGTTATTCATTCTATTTATGGTTGAAAAGTATATGATACATAACGATAATATAAAGTTTTTATTTGAAAAGCTATTAAACCTTTTTTCATTCATATATGATCTACCAATATTGTGTAAAGTGGTATAATGTCGCATCATTTTTTAAACAAAGCAAGCACTCAATAGTGTGAAACGTTTGAAAATTTAAATTATGAAAAGCTCACCTAGCACTTCTATGACCTCTTTCAGTTTGTGTTTGACGTGGACATCAAACTGTATAAGAAAAAATACATAAGTAAAACAAATGATCTTTCATTATAAAATCACAAACAATGTCTCAATTATCTTAAAATCTTATCAATGTCCCTACCTCAGACAATCTTTTCCAGTACTAATGCCCTTAAAGGAAGAATATAACTATCAAAACAAAGAAGTTAACAAAGACTCATAAAACCAAAAGACATTCACAACAACTATAAATAAATAGGAGCCAACACGAACTCAACTAAAACCGGGAGTGTTATAAGGTGCTCGGGGAGGGTAAATATTCCCTGCACTGTATACGACACCCTGTTCAGTCCGGTAATAATGAAAGGTTGTTATGACTGCGGAAGAATATCAAATATGAATTCCGACACACTTTTGGTATTTAACCTATCATCAGTAGTCATTTCAAGAAAAAGGTGTAAATATGAAACAGATTTATCTGTGTCGGAAGTATCTTTATTTTCAATAATTTAACTATATATTAAATGTAAGTGATCACTATGGCAAGCCATTTTACTGTTTATTCTAACTTCAAGATCTCTAATTAACTTTATAAGATATCTCATATAGTTTATGAGATATCTTATATAGTTTATAAGATATCTCATATAATCTATAAGATATCTTATATATTTTTCTAATAAGATATCTTATAAACTATATAAGATATCTTATCTATATTTTTTTATAAGATATCTTATTTATATGTTTTAAATCAGATATCTTATAAACTATACGAGATATCTTATAAACTATATGAGATATCTTATAAACTGTTTGAGATATCTTATCAAGTATATAAGATATCTTATCAAGTATATAATATATCTTATTTAAAAATTGTTTATAAGATATCTTATAAACTTTATCAAATATCTTATATATACTTTATAAGATATCTTATATATACTTTATAAGATATCTTATATATACTTTATAAGATATCTTATATATACTTTATAAGATATCTTCTTCAGTTTATAAGATATCTACTATAATTTTCTTTATAAGATATCTTATAAACTCTATAATATATCTTATATACTTTATAAGATATCTTCCAAAGATTATAAGATAATTTATATACTTCATAAGATATCTTCTAAAGTTTATAAGATACCTTCTAAATTATATAATATATCTTATAAAATTAATAAGATATCTTATAAAGTATATAGGCTATCTTTTTAAGTTTATAAGATATCTTATAAAAACTAGATTATATAAGATATTTTATATATTATATGAGATATCTTGTATATTATATTAGATATCTCATATATTATATGAGACAGATATCTAATATATCATATGAAATATCTTTTATATTATATGAGATATCTTGAAGTTAGAATAAATAGTATAACGGCTTGCCATAGATCACAGAATCTATTATCATTAAGAGACATTACATCATCAATATATCGGAATGTGATATTAAAAGACGGGGTCAATTTCTTTTCTCTTTTCTGTACAAATCCAAAAGAATACGAAAACAACTATAATTGCCATTGCGAGCAATGGCGGATGTCATACTGTTGTCAAGTTGCCAGACGACCTTGCCATTGCTAGGTTTACGTCAGCAATATGGAAAAAAAATCCATACTAAAATAACACAACTCCCTACTGCTATGTAGTTCTGAGGACCATACAAATTGTTGACACCTACTTTGTATATTGAATATCATGGTTCTATGCTCAGGCATACTAGAATTATATACAAAAAACATAAAAAATACTGTTGACCAGAGTTTATAGTAATCGCGACCATCTTGGACCATCCCCTTATTAAAAAGCACAACTTTATATGGTGGTTTACATTATGCCATAATTCCATAAAGATGAATGTGTCTATCCTTTTCCGAGAACTTGCCGGGACAATAAAGTTATGGGGAAAAAGAAGATGATGAAAAAAAAAAGAAACGAACAATAACAATATGCCCCCCCCCCCCCTTTGAAAGGGATAACATAATTAAACTTACTGAATTTAGAATCATTTGGTTTCTTTAATGTCACTTTAGCTACTAATAGTGAAATTTTCATTTAAACCCATGAAGAAAAATTGTCTTAATTTTGTAAACTATTAGATTATGATTATGAAATGAGTTAAAGGAAATAATGAATTAACAGGACATAAATATATCGTATCCTAGGTATATATGTTGCTCTCCAAGTATGCCACATTTGTAGCACAAATTGTATAGCAAAAACATAAGGCTTACCAATGTTGCTAAGTTCTGTCCTTTCGCAGATGAGAATCCTCTGGTGATAGTCATTGGCATTGTATCAAAATCATCACACATGGCACTTGTCAGACTTTGACACTGTAAGCATGTCTGTAATAAGTAAAATAACAAATATACCGAACACCAAGGAAAATTTAAAATGGAAAATCCTTACTCAAATGGCAAAACAAAAAGCTCAAACTTATCAAACGAATGGAAACAACTGTCATAGTCCTGACTTAGTACAGGCATTCCATTGCAGAAAATGATGGGTTAAACCTGGTTGTAAAGCTAGCTTAACCTCTAACTTGTATTACAGCCGCTTATAAAATCAGTTATATTTTAAACAAATTATATACATATGCATAAAACAGAAATATAGGTCTTCCAAATTAAAATCTGTCAAGATTCTGAAAGCCACAAGGTAAACTCGATATGGTCTAAATAATAAATAACGGGAATCCTTAAAAAGCAATGTTTGATAGGTAAACATAAAATATGTTTCCAATTACTATCATAAACCATATAAAAAAATGTATCCCTGAAGAACTGAATACAGTTACATATATAATCATGAGATAAACTCACCTTTGCTGACACCGATATAAATAGCCAATGGATGTCCTGTGTGCATGATGATGAAGCTGTTTCAATGCCCTTTTCCTTAATTTAAATGTGTAAGGAATACATGAAAAATCTAATTGAAAATCTATTCATAAGGTTTAAAGGTACAAAGACACAGAAATACAGTATAACAGGTGTAATTGAGAAGCATTTACTGTAAATAATCTGGATCAACCCCAGTGAATTTCATGCTGTTTGTTGCCATGTGTACATTTATGTTTATTTGTATTTTGTGTACCTTGTTTATTGTCAATTGTCATGATATTTCCACAAAATAACCAATGTTATTTTATCACAAGACCACCTTCTATCGTTCTTCAATGTAAATGTTATTCAACTTAAATTTATACTTTATTTGGACTTAGAATTATTTTGATTTGAGTGTCTCTGATGAGTCTTGTAAACATGGCGTAGATTTTTTTAATTTTTAATTCAGATACTCTATGATAAATAATATCAGCATTAATTAGGCAATATCCCACTGAAAGTCAATAACCATTACATTTATCTGTACATTTTTATTGTATTATGAATCCTTTTACCTTTAATTTCGGTTTCCTGGGTTAAGGTCTTGGGGGCATAGCCTTGGGTTGCTGTTGTTGTGATAATCATTTAACTAGAATAAGAACGTTTCATTTATTACGACAATTTAATAAATCTCATGATAATTAACATCAAGTAAAGGAACCTCTTAGATGTTCAACTTTAACTTTAAATTGCTATATCGATATTTTTACATTAGTTGTGGACATATGAATACAATAATTCATGACCGTAGACGAACATTTGAAATTAATGACATATAAATGAATTATTTCATATGGTATGGAAGTCTTTTTCTTATCATGAATTAAAAATGAAACTTTTTTCTAATTGGGTTTTATAAAGTAAAATAACCATACTGAACTTAAAGGAAAAAATCTAAATGAAAATGTAATAAAATGGCAAAACAAAAAGTTGAAACATATCAAACGAATGGAAAGCAGTTGTCACATTCCTGACTTTATAATGCATTTTAATATAATTATGTCGAGAAAATACAACACTTACCACTGTTATCAACAAGAACTTGTCCAATGATGTGTCTTGATACTCTTATAGCCCTTTTTGAAGAGTCAAACATAAAGTCATTGTCTGTAAGAACATGTTCTGCAAACTGGAAAATGTATAAATCGAGAATATTTAATTCAAAGAGGATGATGTTGACACCAAAACTTGTAAGCAGAGCTATAAAGCATGTTCCTCAGACGAGATTTATAAAGGTGTACATATTTTACGGGTTAAATCAACCAAACATTTTTTTGAAATAAATTTCTGAAGAAATTGCAATACATGTATTAATGTTTAAATATTTGGTCGATACCAAAATAGGAATAATTGGTCTTAGTACACCGTGAATAAAAGTAACAGAGTCTGACTTTCAAACGAATGTAAGGATTGTTTTTTCTTCTTCTAATATTCGTGATATTTTTGTATTTTTACATTTTCCGACCGGTGTGAGAAAAATATTTCTAGTCTCTACAGAGAGAAATTTGTTCTCGGCAAATGATTGGTCGAATTTCTATGGCATCAAAATCTTGCTTTCTTCCAAATTTTCTATTACTGTGGATTCATTTATTTTCGTGGGTACCAATTTTCGTGGATTAAGAAAAACTTACATGTTCGTGGATATTTAATTTCGTGGTTTAGCCATAATGTGTATACAAGTCTATAGGAAATTTGTAATTCGTTGAATAATTAATTTCGTGGTTCATCTGTACCCACGAAATACACGAAAATTGGTATCCAACGAATAATAATGAATCCACAGAATGACGTTATGAAAACAGACACATATAAAGAACATTTCTTTTTGCTGATCTTTATAAAGAAAGGTCAAACTTTGTTTAAATTTCTTATAAAAATCCTTCGAGAAACAGATTCTGCCACTGTATATCGTATATGAAAATTTAACTGTTTCGAGTAGAGAAATATCGTAATACACTTGATGCAGTGTTGGAATCATCTATATTTCTATATCCCTTTAATGTAGACAACAGTAGTGAATACCACTGTTCTATATCCATAATTCGATTAAGAGAAAAACTAGTCCAGGCGATAAACTTAAACCAAAGTAAACACAAAAACTACAAGAGGAAAACAACGGGGCAACAGAAACACAGAACTACAAGTCAAGCAGACGCCAACCAACATAGGTCTGATTCCTGACTTTAAAACTGAAATAGATGTAGTATATTACCTTCAACGTAAAAACTCCGCATGATGAGGAATCTAATTGTTTTCTGTGTTTCCTGGTAACAATACTCCATTTCAGACTGAAAGATGGATTGCGTCTGATTCCCCTGTTGTGTCTTTCAGATATGAATAACCTAAGATTTGGAAAAATGAAAATGTTATCATCGCTCGTATTTCACTGTAAATTGTTTTAAAATTGATAAATACCCCTAAACTTAACATCAACATTACAACTTTGGAGAAATAATTGTTTTGGTTTAAAAACAACATTGCCACTGTCAGACGTTTTTCGTATAAATTGTATCCGTTGCTTTAAAGTAAATATCTGGTTGTAAAACCTCTTTTTTTTCGTCGAAATGCACAAAATGATCTACACTACATACAACCAGTTCTGTAAATATTGGTCCTGATGTGTCTTTTGCTCGCCTAAAGGATTCAAATACAGAAGCTCTCTAGATTGTGGATAAATGACCTACAATGTAAACATCAACGTAAGTTTAATATAGAACGTCCTATAGCAGATACACAATTATTAAACAATACGGGATCCTATAGACCGTCCAGGGGATCCTGTAGAACGCCCTATAGTATATACATGAAAAACAAACAATAGGGGAACCTATAGAACGTCTTATAGTAGATATATAATGTTCAGAAAACAGGGGATCCTGCAGACCGCCCAAGGAATCCTGTAAAACGCCCTATAGTATATACATGAAAAACAAACAACAGGGGATCCTATAGAACGTCTTATAGTAGATATATAATGTTGAGAAAACAGGGTATCCTGCAGACCGCCCAAGGGATCCTGTAGAACGCCCTATAGTTTATACATGAAAAACAAACAACAGGGGATTCTATAGAACGTCTAATAGAAGATATATAATGTTGAGAAAACAGGGGATCCTGCCGACCGCCAAAGGGATCCTATAGGCCATATAGTATGTACATGAAAAACAAACAACAGTCGATCCTATAAAACGTCCTATAGTAGATATATAATGTTCAGACAACAGGGGATCCTGTAGAACGCCCTATAGTATATACATGAAAAACAAACAACAGGGGGTCCCATAGAAGGTTTTATAGTAGATATATAATGTTGAGAAAACAGGGGATCCTGCCGACCGCCAAAGGGATCCTATAGGCCATATAGTATGTACATGAAAAACAAACAACAGTCGATCCTATAAAACGTCCTATAGTAGATATATAATGTTCAGACAACAGGGGATCCTGTAGAACGCCCTATAGTATATACATGAAAAACAAACAACAGGGATCCTATAGAACGGACTATAGTAGATATATAATGTTCCGACAACAGGGGATCATGTAGACTGCCCAGGGGATCATGTAGAACGCCCTATAGTGTATACTAGTACATGAAAACCAAACATTAGGGGGTCCTATACAATGTTCCATAGTAGATAAATAATGTTCAGAAAACATGGGGTCCTGTAGACTGGCCAGGGGATCCCGTAGAAAGCCCTATAGTATTTACATAATAAACACACAACAGGGGATCATACAGAACGTTCTATAGTAGATACATCAAAAACAAACAACAGGGCATCCTATAAAACGTTAAATAGTAGATACATCATAAACAAAGAACAGGGGATCCTATAGAAGGTCCTATCTTAGATGCATAATTTTCCAACAACAGGGGATCCTGTTGACCGCCCAGGGGATCCTGTAGAACGCACTGTAGTATATACATGAAAAACAAACAACAGAAGATCCTAAAGAACGTCCTATAGTAGATATATAATGTTCAGACAACAGGGTATCCTGTAGGCCGCTCAGGGGATCCTGTAGAAAACCCTATAGTATATACATGATAAACAAACAACAGGGGAACCTATAGAATTTCCTATCTCTGATGCATAATTTTTCAACAAAAGGGGATCCTGTAGACCGCCCACGGGATCCTGTAGAACGCCCTATAGTATATACATGAAAAACAAACAACAGGGGATCCTATAAAACGTCCTTTAGTAGATATATAATGTTCAGACAACAGGGGATCCTGCAGACCGACCAAGGGATCCTATAGAAAGCCTTATAGTATATACATGATAAACAAACAACAGGGGAACCTATAGAAGGTCCTTTCTTAGATGCATAATTTTCAAACAACAGGGGATCCTGTAGACCGTCCAGGGGATCCTATAAAAAGCCCTATAGTATATATATGATAAACAAACAACAGGGGATCCTATAGAACCTCCTATAATAGATATATAATGTTGAAAAAACAGGGGATCCTGCAGAACGCCCAAGGGATCCTATAGAACGCCTTATATACATGATAAACAAACAACAGGGGAACCTATAAAAGGTCCTATCTTAGATGTATAATTTTCAAACAACAGGGGATCCTGTAGAACGCCCTATAGTATAAAAATGAAAAACAATCAACAGAGGATCTTATAGAACGTCCTATAGTAGATATATAATGTTCAGACAATGTGAACAGGGGATCCTGTAGACCGCCCAGGGGATCCTGTAGTACGCCCTATAGTATATACATGAAAAACAAACAACAAGGGATCCTATAGAACGTTCTATAGTAGATATATAATGTTCAGACAACAGGGGATCATGTAGACTGCCCAGGGGATCCTGTAGAACGCCATAATAGTAGCTTCATTATAAACAATTAACAAGGGTTCCTATAGAACGCCCTATAGTAGAATGTTCAGACAACAGGGGGTCCTGTAGACGGCCCAGGGGATCCTTTGAACGTCCTTTAGTAGATGTTTTATATCGAGACAGATTTATTTTTTATTCAAATGCAAACCTAGCAATTTTTTTTCAATCAATCCAAAGCCAGAATTTATTATTCAACATCATACATGCTGATTGAAGATGAATTCAGAATTGTCTTTGAGCAGCTGTTTACTAGGCCCGATTTTTTTAATTATCAAAATGAAGGCCAGTCTGAGATTAATTCGTTTCTTTAAACGCAGACCAGCCCCCCACCACCCCCTCACACTCCCGTAAAGAAAATGTCTCGTGCCTAAGTACGTGTAAGCTACATTTTTTTCAATTTGCCTACATCAAAGTACTCTTTTAAGCGGATAATAAAAATATTATTAACTCCATAGTATATTCAAAGCCATGGGACCACGTGCATGGGACATTTGCAGGTCTTTACAACATAATTAAGGCACCACTACTGTTTGTCATATATATATATGAAATATCATGTATTTTAAAAAGGAATCTGTATTTGCTTAAAGAGGGCACAATGATATCTGCTACTGTAATGCGGTACATTTTCCTATTTTTCATGTGATAAAAAAATAAATAAAGCAAATTCACCTGAGTGTTACATGAAAGTTTATGATTTTGCATCGTTTTCTTAGTCAGTTTTACATGTTGAGAATATTCTATTTTTAGCATTAGTATTTTCAGAATCGTTTATAAATAGCCTATAAATAGAATATGCATAATTCATTAATCGTGACGTAGGGCGGTCTCCGGGATCCCTTCTTTCCAAAGATATCGATAAAATACAGCTCTGTGTGTTATTCCGTTAACCAAAAGCAATTGTTGACTGGGCTTCCTAGAAGGATGTGCTCGATTACTTGGGATATTGGAAACAACATGTTATTCTATATTTCAAACTATTTTATCAGATGAAATAAGATTAAAAAAGAGACACACTATTTTATACATACCCCCCCCCCCCCCCACACACACACACACACACACACACATGTATTCTTTCCATCTGTTGATTACAACGATCCAAAATTTTAAATTATATCATTTACTACGAATCAATAAAGATAATGATTAAAATAATATTTTAAATCAATAAAATAAAACAGGTAACAAAACAAAATCATATACTACGTTAGAATATAATGATTAATGAAATTCTAACCATGTGTTAAACTATAAAGAACAAATGTCCTTTTTGGAATACTAGTGTTTAGCAATAATGCCAATTGATTTTAAGATTAATGAAATATGAGCATGAGCAGGCATTCTTAATTAGTTGGTATGTTAAGAAAATGTCTTTTCCGCTGATGTTTTGTGGTTGGTTTGCACCGCCCTATATAGGATGTTATGACTAAGTCTTGAAAAAAGTAAAATAATAAAAATACCGAACTCCAAGGAAAATACAGATGTAAGTTTAATTCATGTCTCTACACTGTAAAAATTGTGTTTAGATTCAAAACACAATTTTAAGCACTTTTTTACACGCTTTGGTCTAAAGGGTCTCAGTTTTAAACATGTTTAGGTTGACAATGTGTTTAGGGTTGTGTTTAGGATCGAGCTTTGCTTAGAAATTAGTGTTTTATTCCTAAACACGTTAATTCTAAAACACATTTAAAAGTTTTTAAATTCAAGACATGTTTACATTTAATGTGCTTACTGGGAAATGTGTTTCGATATTAAACACAATTCTAAACACGATTAGATCTAAACATGTAATACAAGTCTTTATCATATACATTTTTACTTGTATAAAATATTACTAAAATTTGACAGTTCAATAACATTTAAAAATATTAAAAGGCTGTGAAAGGATTACTAGGTTTATTGATCCGATTCCTAAGAATTTCCTCAGCGGGCTGATAAAGGAACCTTTATTGACTGCTTCCGGAATGTTATCACATGCCTTTCTGTTAATTTCCGTGACGTTTATCACATGCCTGCGGCTCTTGGGCTGATATCATGACCTAGGGCCGATAAAGGGTCTGATATGAAAAATGCCATGTAATAATCTATACTTATTTTCTAAGCACGATTTTTACAGTGTAGTTATTAACGTTAATTTGTGCGCTGTGTGTCATTGTTCCTTTTTATTGGCCCCTGGTTTGTCTCTGCATTTTTGTTCTTCTGGACTGACGCTTTTGTTATGATCTTTTTCTTTATTTAATATATATGTAGGACTCTGAACCGCAATGGTACTCCGAACCGCGATGGCCACGCTGAAGTGCGATGGTCCACTCTGAAGTGCGTTGGTTAACACGCTGAAGTGCGATGGTGACATTGTGACGCTAACTTGTTGTTAGATACGCTGAAGTGCGTTGGTGGGTACGCTGAAGTGCGATGGTCTAACTCTGACGTTATGTATATTAGCTAAATGCGATGGTATGAAGTTAAAATCCCATTTAATGTGGCAGTGTAGTGGTTAGTGTGCTAGCCTCGCATTTGGGAGATAGGGTTTTATTTCTGGTCAGGTCAAATCAAAGACTTTAACTTTTAATTCGCTAACTATTCGCTTAGCACACAACAGTATGGAGTCAGAAAATAGACTGGATTGCTCAGATTAAGTATAATGGATTCGAGTTGGAGGACATGTTTTTATATTGAGTGTTCAAGTGCGATACAAAAAACGGTTCAGTGCGGTGGTCTATAGTTCTAATTAAGCAGGGTAATTTAATTTCATCAAATATACTAGTAACTTGTTCTTGTCATGTCATAGCTAAGAAATAGCCCACAACTCTCATTCATCTATTTATCTGATATCATAACAGTTTTTAAGAAATAAAAATCACCAAATACATTTATGCTTGACTCATAGTGAGACGTGACGCTTGTTCTGTCAAGACCTTGAGAATTAGCTGCTTCTCCGCTGAGCAGCAGATATTGAGAAGTACACCAAGTTGGGACCATTCGGGTTTATTCTGGCATAACCCATTGCAGAAGATTAATACTGTAAACACAATAAAATTACTAAGATTGCGTGTTTTCTTACAAAGCAGTATTCATCTCAAAAATAAATCTAAATTATCGCTACTTGATATAACGAAAACATTGCTAATAATTAATTTTATTTTATTATTAAGTTGTCCACACAAAATCATGTGATTTATACTTGAAGAGAAGTCAAAATTAATATTAAGATTAAGACATTTTATTTGTCGTACAAAACGTTTGCGGCATACATTATATATGCTTCCAAAAACTGGTTAGCCCATCTGCAGACCAAGATCATTTTTTAGCCGCCTTGTTCGTTATGGTTTGCTGTCTGACTTACTAGTAGTTTTGCATATTTTTGTAACCTCCACCTCTAATGCTCAAAACTGTTCGGGACTTGAATCATTCGTTTCATTTTGTTTCCTTTCCTTTGTACGCATGAAACCTTCATCTACAAATCTTATTCTCCTGCCTGTGAATCCATTTAGTTTAATAACGTTGTATTTGAAAACGTCACAATATCCAAGCGTCGTGCAAAACCATCGCACTTCAGCAAAAGGACCATCGCACTTCGGCGTAGACCATCGCACTTCAGCGTGATCATCGCACCTCCGAGTCCTACATATATAACTGCAATTGCTTCTGACTGACTCTTGTACACTTTTCACTACCAATGAATGTTAAATATATTTTAATCTTCTCCAAAATAATTCATTTTTAGACAATTTTGGATAATTTTTGGACAGTTAAGCTATCAATGATAAAATCAAGTTCAGGCGATTTTTATTTTCAGATCAAATTTTCATATTGCCACCGCATACTTGTCAGTGTGGTTATCGATCTTTATTCAGTGATGTAAATTGATAAAATGTAGCTTTTTTATTTTGTGAACCCATTATTGTCAGTTTCAAGATTTCTCTAATGTCGGTTAACTACTGTCTCTGTTATAAAACTGACCTAGGTATGATTCGCAACACTTGTACCTCATATCACAAACCAAATATGATCAAACATACATAATGTAATTTTATCTACTACTTATTGTCCCAGATATCCAAATTATGACAAAGAAATTAAAATAATTTTATTTTTTTCTGTGTTTGGTTTTAATCAGATATTAATCAAAATAGATAAATGGTTTCCTTTGTGTTGTGCACTGACGGATTCACGGGGATGGGATAGGGTTGCCATATCCCAACTTTGAACATCATTAGCGTACGCCCTCGTCCCTCCTTTTGATTGGAAAATATAATATTTTTAGCATAAAATCGTCCAAAAAAATGTTCGCCTTGCCCCGCTCGACAGTGTCTATACTGTTTCCGGGAATTACGTCCCCCTTTATAACATTATCAGTGTCCCACGGTCGTCAAGTTGAAGTTTAACTCTAAAGATACAATTCGCGGAGTACAGAAGTAACCATATCATCATTCGTCAATAATACCAATCTACGGGAGGTTGTAACAGACAAGCCTGAAGAAGAACTATCATGTAAAAATTATGATATAACATGAAATTTACATATTTTAGACCCGAACACAAGAATGTTACAGATTTAGCATATTTTTACTGAATAGAGAAAAATGGCCTAAAAAATTACAGAATACAGAAATGAAGACCTCCTCTTCCGATACAGACCCTCAGACCTGTATGCGTTTAAACTGAAAGTGTAGGAAAAAGTTTGAAGACCCTCCCATCGCCCCGAATTTATGTTTTGATAATCTAATGTTGTTATGTACGTATGCATTTTATTCAAAGTTGTAAGGAAATTTTATGCGGGTCATTGATATTACATTTTGTTTTATTTTCTCATTATTTACTAGTCAAAGGAGGCGGAGTAGGACATGTAGGACAGCGACTTGTTAACAAATCAGTTCGGATATGAAAGTAAATGCACTAGCTGGTCTAAGCTCCTCTCATTCTTTAAATTGCTTTTCCTATGACAAGCAGTCAACGGCGGGATGGGAGACTAAAAAACTATTCAGTGTATGAAATCCTCTAAAAATAACGGATTTAACTCACTCGAAGATCAAAGGAACAACTACCATTCATGTTACAAGTGAAAATAAGTTAAAAGTTAATAAAGAATTATATACATCTTCTAAAAATTTTAAATCGAACACCTATGACAGATGATATATATACCTTACATTTACCAAAAGATTAAAATGAACGATTCGGTAATTCAAATATTACCAATGTTTTTGTCATGATAAGACACATTTCATTATAACTCACGGTAATACATCAATTACAGCATTAACAGTTTATATTATATAAATATGCAACTTTATATGGATTTGTCTACGTGTCAGAAACCTAATTTACAAATATGTCTTTTATAATATCTGTCACATCATATGCTGCATATACAATATATGTACATTGTCGGAAAATATAAAATTTATTTGTATGATCTTTAGAAACAGGACGAAAAGCGAGGCTCGCCGAGCTTTTCTCCTGTTTCGCAGCGAGTACAAATAAATTTTATATTTTCCGACAATGTACATATATTGTTTTTATCCTGAAATTTACACCCAACACTTGAATCTTTACAGTTGTTAAAATCTATATCATTGTCTCTAATTTTTCAAAGAAATCGTCATAGTTTAAACGCGGACCGCGAAGAGGACCTCAAAATGAACTGGTACGCAAAAAGAAATATCCACATTACCATATGCTCAACATGGAAGAGGGGTAACAGGAGACTTTATTTGTACCAATCGGAACTACTCGGCCTTTCTGTACTGCATAGCGAGAATGGCCGAGTAGTTACGATTGTATTTGTACAAGTACAAATAGCAAAAAAATATGTGTACCTGTTATTTGTACAATAGTTGGCTGATTGCAGGATAAACAAAGTCAATAGTCCATGTTTGTTGCTTATATTGTCATATCTAATTAATATGAGGCAGGTATTACCTGTGAAAGGGGACGAAGTCTATATAAACTATTTTTTTTTAATTCAAACATATTTTAAGTTCTAAATCTGTTAAAAAAGAAACGGAAATACCGTTACGTTTCCGATTTTGGTTCTGTTGTTAGGGATTTTAGTTGTGACGTTATTTTAGTTATGACGTCATATTCAATGTAAACAAAGAAACGCTGTCTTCAGGTAACGTTTTTTCATATCAAAGAATAATTAGAAATGAAATTGTTATTTTGTTCCTTCCTATATTTTACTTGACTGATAAATATATATTTCACTCAAAATCTCATGACAAGCGAGACCGGAAGAAAGAAGTAGATTTCTGCGCAAATGCGGGAATTAAAAAAAGTTACAACACGACGGGTGCCACATGTGGAGCAGGATCTGCTTACCCTTCCGGAGCACCTGAGATCACCCCCAGTTTTTTGTGGGGTTCGTGTTGCTTAGTCTTTAGTTTTCTATGTTGTGCCATCTGTACTAATATGAGGAAGGCGCTACCTTGAATGCCAGCTTACCAAGACTATGTCCTACATATTGATTGATTGTTGGTTTGCTTAACGTCCAGTGGCAAATATTTCATGCCTGTTCAGGACGAATGTCCTACATATAGTTTTTGTCTAAAATAAAATAATAAGTTCAGATGGAAAATGTTAAGGGAACGATCATTGAACTTCAAACTCACGGTAATACATCAATTACAGCATTAACAATTTATTTTATATAAATATGCAACTTTATATGGATTTGTCTACGTGTCAGAAACCTAATTTACAAATATGTCTTTTTATAATATCTGTCACATCATATGCTGCATATACAATATATGTACATTGTCGGAAATATAAAATTTATTTGTATGAGCTTTAGAAACAGGACGAAAAGCGAGGCTCGCCGAGCTTTTCTCCTGTTTCGCAGCGAGTACAAATAAATTTTATATTTTCCGACAATGTACATATATTGTTTTTATCCTGAAATTTACACCCAACACTTGAATCTTTACAGTTGTTAAAATCTATATCATTGTCTCTAATTTTTCAAAGAAATCGACATAGTTTAAACGCGGACCGCGAAGAGGACCTCAAAATGAACTGGTACGCAAAAAGAAATATCCACATTACCATATGCTCAACATGGAAGAGGGGTAACAGGAGACTTTATTTGTACCAATCGGAACTACTCGGCCTTTCTGTACTGCATAGCGAGAATGGCCGAGTAGTTACGATTGTATTTGTACAAGTACAAATAGCAAAAAAATATGTGTACCTGTTATTTGTACAATAGTTGGCTGATTGCAGGATAAACAAAGTCAATAGTTCATGTTTGTTGCTTATATTGTCATATCTAATTAATATGAGGCAGGTATTACCTGTGAAAGGGGACGAAGTCTATATAAACTATTTTTTTTTAATTCAAACATATTTTAAGTTCTAAATCTGTTAAAAAAGAAACGGAAATACCGTTACGTTTCCGATTTTGGTTCTGTTGTTAGGGATTTTAGTTGTGACGTTATTTTAGTTATGACGTCATATTCAATGTAAACAAAGAAACGCTATCTTCAGGTAACGTTTTTTCATATCAAAGAATAATTAGAAATGAAATTGTTATTGTGTTCCTTCCTATATTTTACTTGACTGATAAATATATATTTCACTCAAAATCTCATGACAAGCGAGACCGGAAGAAAGAAGTAGATTTCTGCGCAAATGCGGGAATTAAAAAAAGTTACAACAGGACGGGTGCCACATGTGGAGCAGGATCTGCTTACCCTTCCGGAGCACCTGAGATCACCCCCAGTTTTTTGTGGGGTTCGTGTTGCTTAGTCTTTAGTTTTCTATGTTGTGCCATCTGTACTAATATGAGGAAGGCGCTACCTTGAATGCCAGCTTACCAAGACTATGTCCTACATATTGATTGATTGTTGGTTTGCTTAACGTCCAGTGGCAAATATTTCATGCCTGTTCAGGACGAATGTCCTACATATAGTTTTTGTCTAAAATAAAATAATAAGTTCAGATGGAAAATGTTAAGGGAACGATCATTGAACTTCAAAAGGCAGGATGGAGTATGTTTTTTTTCTTCAAAAATATTCTGATTCCCAAATTGATGAAAACAAAATATTCTAATCAAGCAGAGGACAAAAAAATATTCTGAATCCAGATTATCCCCATACCTTCTAGCGTTAATTTTTGACCAAATAATTTTGATTGATAGCGTTGAAGCCCTTTGCATGAAAAAAAATCTAACTCAAACAAAAAACCATACCCCCTACCCTTTTGAAGCTAAATGGTGGCACCCTTATTGTCCATATTGTTTTCTGCTGAAAATAAATGTATTCATGATTTATCTAAATGACAATGCTTAAATTCATTATCTTGTGCCATTTTCAAATCCATTTTTCTTTCTTTGCAAATTTTACAAAATTTAAAACAATAAGACATTTGTTTAATTTCAAAACTATGAATACTGTTATACAATCCATAACTTTATTAAATTAATTTTTTGTTGATTTCATGAAAAGGTGGAGGATTTGGAATATCTTTTTCATCAATATCTAAAAGTTGTTAAGTAGCTGTTTTTTTTTATTTAGTATTGCAAACAATGCTTTCTGTTTGTTGAATTATTTTTACTTTCTAAATTAGCTGGATGTTCATATTGTATTCCCAGTTTCCTGCATCTCATATATTATATATGTGATCAGCAAGAGGATCATTCTGATTGTTAAAAGAAGAGTTTGAATTTACAGTGAGCCTGTTTAGAATAATGTTTTGATCAGGTTTTTCATTTTGATCTAAGCATAAGGAACCATAAATAGGATTGTTAAGTTGATAATCTAAAGATTTTGCTATTTTCTAGGATGCTATTTAAAATTTGAGGGGAGAACACTGCTCAGCAGTATAAATGTATCCCTGATCATCTTCTGTTTGTGGCTTTCTACATCAATTTCATATACTAATTCAGAGTCAGTTTTATGTCATTTTTGCATTTTGTTTTATAAGCTTACTTTTCAATTTTTTATATGAAGGCAAAATAAAATTCAGAATGGAAATGGGGAATATGTCAAAAATTTGCTTTCGAGTAATGCAATCATGTCGCTGTTGTTGTTTGAATTAAGACACATTTGGTTTCCGGACAATAACTTTAGTTTAATAAGTAAATGAATCTCTATGACAATATATGAAATAGTACCAGAAGGTTCAACTTCAATACACAAAAGGAAGGTTAGAATTGATTTTTGGGGTTATCATACGGTACCAACAGTTTAGGAGTCAGTGGTCAAAAACAACATTTTTGGGTTGTTTTTTCCATAATTTTTGGTTTTTTTCTCCAAAAATTTACCATGTTTCCATTGATTATTTCTCATTTATATATAAATGCAACAAATACTGATATGGCAGGAGATACACACGAAACAGGGTGTGTTAATTATTTTATCAGTAATTTGTGCATTTTTCCTTTGATGTGTACTTCTTGATAATGTCGACGTCAGTATCAGTGAACTGGTCATGATAAAGAAAATATATTGGGTCAGTTCACAATTGACATGCGCGAGTGCACTGCAAAAGGATCTTCTTTCCCTTTTTAAAATTCACAAAATTGCACATGATTTTTTTCGCAGAAAGGCACGAGTTATTTCATGAATGAAACACTTGTCATTGTTTGAAACTTTCAGTAATAAAAAGTTAGTTTAGCCTTTTTGAACGATTCACTGATTGCGTGAAAATTTGAACAGAAAATGTACGATAACCCTGATAAAATTGCGTTATCTGCAGAATTATTGATAGCTTTCCTTACTATTCACAAGGACATATAACTAACATATCGTCCATGCTATTCCGATCTGAGTTTTTATTCATACATAGTCTGGCATGGCTGGTGCTGTTCCAAGTTGTCTTCTTTCTCTGCATGCTTCTTGAGAAGAATTTGTTTGATCTGGTCAGTCACTATAAAGTGTTACAATTCATATTTAGATGCAACACATAAATAGTGACCAAAAAGGTACCGCTTTCACATGTATGACATGAGAGAACCTAGAAAAAAAATTAAATGTACACATAATTTTTCAACATTGTTGTGGGACTATCATATAAAATTAAGGAGGTTTGTAGTTAGAGACTGCTGCTGAATAGAAATGTTTGGGCTCACCTTAAACCTGTTTTCAAATTAGTCCATATTAAAGTTTGAAGGGTCCAAAATTAAAATATGTTTGATTTCAACTGACATAAATTTTTTGTTTTTTTATATGCTAAATGTACATCTGCGGTTGTATTAGGCTGTGCTTTGCGAATCATTTTATTGCTTTTTTGTTTGTACTTTATTTTATTTTGGTCATGAAAATTAACTTGTAGTTGTGAAGTTGCTTACATTTTTAAAAGATGATATAATTAGATAACTTCGCATGGTGACAACACTGACGTTTTCGTAGATTTACTTTTTCCCGGGAATGCTTCATCTGTTGATATATTGAACGATTTGTGTATATTTAAATATATTAACCGATGTTGAAAGACATGTATAATGTCAAATCATAACAATATAAATTGGTTAGTCTCAAAGAAAACTTAAGATTTCCGCAGTTATTTTTGTTGAATAGGTGCAAATTGGGTACTCGGTGCAATTTTGGAACTGTGACATTATAGCCATAAGTGTTTATTGCTTTAATAGGTTGAAATGTGCACCTGAAAAAAGTATTCAGTAGAGGGAAAATGTTTTGATCAGGTTTAAACTGATGCATAAAATATACAGGCGACTGCGGGAGGCAATTATTTATATTGCATCCGAATAATGTGTCAGCAGCTTGAATTTCAAAGGATGTAGCCCACATACTTCCAAGTAACATGCTCTATACGAATTATAGTTATCTCGTACCATTGTAAACTCGTACCAATGTCAACTCGTACCACTAAAAAAAATTCGTACCAATGCAAACTCGTACCACGGTAAATTCATACCATTGTAAACTCGTACCAACTTATTTAAATGCATTCAAATGGTGTTTAATGATGAATATATACTTTAATTTCACTCAATACCTCTTAAGTCTGTAAAATGTATATAATTTGAAATTACAATGACCAATTTGTAGCTAATTTTTCTTGTCTAATTGGATAGAGAAAACCGTGGCAGATTGGCTTTGTTGTAACATTGAATAGATTTGGGTATTTTTCTTTTGTTTCTAAAAGGAATTTTATTTAATGAAAGAATTTATTTATTGTGTTTTAAAGGTTTAAAATTGTTTATGACCAACAGTTAGAAAGTATGAAATTTATGCAACTCGCCCCACACCAAATCGCCCCACTTTTTCACCAACTCGCCCCACTTTTAAAAAAATCGCCCCACTTTTTAAAAAACCGCCCCACTTTTTAAAAAATCGCCCCACTTGTGAAAAGGGTTAAATCCCTTTAATTTTTCTCCTGCCAACTCGCCCCACTTAATGAAAAAAGGTAAAATCTAGATGAATATATAATTTTCAGGTCTGCCAACTCGCCCCACTTAAATGAAAACTAATCTTCACAGAATACATAAAAACGAAAATTTATTAGATTATTATTATTATTGAAATTAAATGATGATTCACTTTCTTAAAATATAATTGTAAATACATTATTCATTATTATGGAACGCCGACACTGTCTTATTATGACATTTCTCATTATATGATGTTCATTTGCCATTATATGATGTCATTTTACCCTTATATGATGTGCAAATGACATTATATGATGTGCACTTGTCCTTATATGATGTACACTTATCATTATGTGATGTGAACTTGTCCGTATATGATGTACACTTGTCATTATATGATGTGAAGTTGTGCTTATATGCTGTCCAAACACATTTATATGAGGTGCAAACATCATTATATCATGTCCGCTATTCATTATATGATGTGCTTTCTCCATTATGTTATGTGATTGAGTCCTTATATTATGTGATGATTTCCTTATACGATGTAGAAACGGCATTATGTGATGTGCAATCACCTTTATACGATATGCAATCACCTTTATATGATGACAATTTGACATTATCTGATGTGCAAATTATATCATATGATGTGCAAATTATCTTATATGATGTGCAAATGGTCTTATATGGTGTGCAAATTATCTTATATCATGTACAGATGTCTTTATATTATGTGCAAACTTCTTTATATGATGTGAACTTATCCTTGTTATGTGCTAACATCGTTATATGATGTGGTAAGGTCATTATATTATGACAATGTAACATCATATGGTGTGGTTTGGTTTACATCTTTATATGATGTCAGAACATCATTATGATGATGTCGAAACATCATTATGATGATGTGCATTCATCGTCCTGATGGTCAATGAACATGATTACGATTAAAGCGATTACTCACTACGTCAGAACTGATTCCGATCTGCTTCTACGAAAACCTATCATTTTAAAATGGCGTCGACGTCAGCAGACGCTGTTAGACGGGTTTTGACTCAGATTAATTTGGAAGAATTGATAGATACGTTTATGGAAGGCAAAGTTGATAGTATATCAACGTGTCGTATGTTATCAGATGCAGATCTTTGACGACATGTATGTTGAATAAATCATGTTACATGAATGTAGAAAGAATACAATTGTTAGGATAAATTTGAATGTTTTGATTTGATAAATGAAAGCCTAGAATTGGACTAATGACCTATTTTTAATAGTTGATCAAATTTTAGCTGGGCTGACCAAAGGCCTATTGAGGTTTTGTTTTCACTTGGTGGCTGTCATCCACGCGTCCGTCTGACAAGAAGCCTTTATAAAGTTTCCTCATTTCGTCATTATTGAGCAACAACAATGGCAATCATGAGTAATTCGTGTTTCTTAGTGCCTTAGCAAAACTTATTTCCTCTAAAGTGATGGCGAAAATGTAATAAATTAAAGGACTTTTAAGCAGTTTGAACTTTTTGATATATTTATTTCTACTTGTGTGGACAAAGAATTTGATTTTAAGAATATGTGTATATTTCTACGAAGCCTAAAAGGGGTAATATATACCCAAAACTGACTTCAACGGCGTAAGTAGAATGTCAATGACATTTTTTATTTTATTTTTTGTATCGACTGTACCAGCCAGTAAGACTAGTTTAAAAAAGTGTCCGGTGACCCGGCCAACCAACCAAGATGGTCGCCATGGCTAAAAATAGAACATAGGGGTAAAATGTAGATTTTGACTTATATCTCTGAAACCAAAGCATTGAGAGCAAATCTGGGGTAAAATGTTTATCAGGTCAAGATCTATCTGCCCTGAAATTTTCAGATGAATCGGACAACCCGTTGTTAAGTTGCTGCCCCTGAATTAGTAATTTTAAGGAAATTTTGCCGTATTTGGTTATTATCTTGAATATTATTATAGATAGAGATAAACTGTAAACAACAAAAATGTACAGCAAAGTAAGACCTACAAATAAGTCAACATGACCAAAATGGTCAGTTGACCCCTTAAGGAGTTATTGCCCTTTTAAAGTCAATTTTTAACATTTTTTCGTAAATTTTTGTTATCTTTTACAAAAATCTTCTCCTCTGAAACTACTAAGATGAATTTAACCAAAGTTGTAAACAATCATCATAAGGGTAGTTTAAAATTTGTGTCTGATGACCCCGCCTGCGAACCAAGATGGCCGACATGGCTAATAATAGTACATAGGGTAAAATGCAGTTTTTGGCTCATATATCTAAACCCAAAGCATTTCGAGCAAATCTTTCCGAAACAAAATTGTTCATTAGGTCAAGATCTATCTGCCTTTAAATTTTCAGACCATTCAGGCAACCCGTTGTTGGGTTGCTGCCCCTGAATTGGTAATTTTTTGAAATTTTTTCAGCTTTTGGTTATTATCTTGAAAATTATTATAGATAGAGATAAACTGTTAACAGCAATAATGTACAGCAAAGTAAGACCTACAAATAAGTCAACATGACCAAAATGGTCAATTGACCCCTTAAGGAGTTATTGCCCTTTATAATCAATTTTTAACAATTTTCATAAACTTTGTAAATTTTTACAAAATAATTTCCACTGAAACTACTGGGCCAAGTTCATTATAGACAGAGATAATTGTAAGCATCAAGAATGTTCAGTAAAGTAAGATCTACAAACACATCACTATCACCGAAATACAATTTTGTCATGAATCCATCTGTGTCCTTTGTTTAATATGCACATAGATCAAGGTGAGTGACACAGGCTCTTTAGAGCCTCTAGTTGGAGTATATACTTGCAAGAGGTGCATATCGTTTCCGGATAACTCCTACAGTTTCAATGCTAAGAAGTTTTCACTTTGCTGGCTGTTTGTACATATATGAGGGAGTGGACAGGGTGTATGTATCCTTCTCCCACCTCCCGCTCCCTATCTCTCACCTCCCACTTTTTTTTTTAGTAATTTCTCTCCCACTTTTTTTTTTGTCTCCCAACTCCCGCCCCTTTCTCCCACCTCCTCCTCCCCCACCTCCCGCCCCTCCTTCTCCCACCTCCCGTCCCCTTCTCCCACCTCCCTCAATAGCTGTCCACCCCCTCATATATTGAAGGTGTGCATGTGGTCAGGGTTTTGATTTTTATCAATATTTGCTCTTTTGGGAGATCGTTGAACTTTGTCATATTTGGAGTATATACATGCATAACATTTCCGAAATAACACTTTGCATCTCTGGGGGCATCATCTGTGTCTCCCAGACACAATAATATCTCAAAGAAAGTCCTACATTGACTTTGTTATAATACAGTTACTTCAGAGTGGAGTGTGGAGGGGGGGCATCATTTTGTCTAGTTTAAGTACTACATTCGTGGGTACTTGACTGGTTACCTTAACTGGGATCTTATTCCAACTTTTCAACGCAATTTTACGAAAAAAATTAGGCGAAAGACATATGATTTTTCTTTCATATTTTGATATATGTATGTAAATAGATTCAGAAAAGGTATCACTCAAGGCCATTGAAATTCAAGTTTGCCGGGACAAAATTTTTGGGAAACGACACCTTCACCCCCATTTTAGCACTATTTTATAGCAAATACATGCAGATTATTGCCATGGATACACCAAAAATAAATAAAATTTCACCCTTTTTAGCATTGGAAATAGAATCTTTCGAAGATTCTGATTATAGACATATGCACATATATTATATGTTTCTCGTTTTGTAAATAGATACTTAGTAAGACCGTTGGTTTTCCTGTTTGAATTGTGTTACACTGGATATGTAGGGCCCTTTATAGCTTACTGGTCGGTGTGAGCTAATGCTCCGTGTTGAAGGCCGTACATTGACCTATAATTGTTAACTTTGTATACATTGTGACTTGGATGGAGAGTTGTCTCATTGGCACTCATACCACATCTTCTTATTTATACAAACATTAAGCTTTTACTATTTAAAAGCAAGGAAAAGAGGATGGCTAATATTTATGAGGGTAAATTATCACTTTGTTTGATAACTGTGTATTGTTACCTTAAAGACTGGCATGTATACCAAAAATCGCCTGAATATCGGAAGTCCTGAAAGTCGTTCGTTGTGAAATGACTAAATGACAGAAAAACGGACAAGAGTTAAACTACATACCACAACTATATACTTGATTCAATCAAAGTGTTCGATAAACATTTGTATTTAAAGCATAAAATGACATGTACAAATTACATAAAAGGAATAAAACAATCTCGGAAGTCATCATCTTTAAAATAGTTAACAGTAACAGCATTTTTTTTATATTCTTATTTCTCAACAACATAATGCTTAACCAGTTTGGTTTTATCTAACTCTTTCAATTTCACAATCTGTCTGAAAGTTTATTGCCAAACACTTAAGAAAAATGAGAAGATGATATACATATGTCCTACACTGAAAAAGGTTAACTCGTTTATATTCACTCAATAATTCCGGAATTCCTCTCGATAATATGTAATGCTTGTAGATATACGTCGATTCCATGATATACAGAGCTCCAATTTTTTGGACAATACAAGTTTAGTTGTTCTTGGCATGTTTCATTTACAACAAACGCCTGTGAATCAAGTATAGGCCTGGGATCATCTATGCCAGTATAGTCATTTAAAGTATCTTCATAATTTCCCTCTGTACCGTAATTTTCGATGTCAAAAATTTCAAAATCGGGTGGATTATTAATCATACCTGCAGTAAATAATCGAAGAGGAGACGATTTTGCAGTACGAAGGCGGTGTTTTCCCCACGCCCGTGCCCATATGTTCAATTTTTCATCGCGTGATTTTTTGCATATATATACATGATGTAGAGCGAACATGTGGTCGCTAAGTGATTTGTCAAGAAAGCCTTCTTCCTCCATGAAATGAAAAAGATCATAATAAAAGCACAATACACCTTCAAAAACATCCCTCCACAACCTTTCTATCCTCTGATTGTGACAGCTTTTCCCTGTTATCATGCTACCACGGTTAGGACCTCGATCTTTGATCATGTAATCAGCAACTAGGAAGTTTTCAAGGCCCTTATCGGATCGAACACGTAAAGGCATTCCGTAATTTTGCTACACCATTTTTGAAGGAATCCAGTAATGTAACAGCTTTATTGTTGTCCCTGCAATTGAGAAAGGTTATAAATCTACTAAAGCCATCAATTCCCCCTAACACAATAAATTTCCATCGGATAAGCTTGTGGTTTGTGTCAATATGCCACATATGATTTACACCATCAACGTTGTATATACTTCTATGCAACCTTCTCTTCTTTCTATCTTGTATTCCAATGTCATCCAGCCGATGTAAGCTCTCTCTTAAACGCATTCTATAGTCACCTGTTAAAGAATGAAGTGGTTAGATCTATATATATATATTTATATATATATATGTATATATTTCATGTATATGAATACAAAAACAAATGAAATTTTGTAAGCATATTTATTTTAGCATGTCTTGGGCAAGGATGTTTTGTAGAAGACACAATATGCATTACTCCTTTTGAACTAATATTACGGATTACTTGAGTATTAAAACATCGGTTAAAAGGAACAGCATACTTGACGGTGCTCTAACTTAAGTGACATGTACATATCAATGTTTCGTTTTCCGGAGATTTAAACTGGAGTAAAAGAGGGGCGAAATGTACCGACGGGACATTCAAACTCATAAGTAAAAAATAAACTGACAAAGCCATGGCTAAAAAAGAAACATACAAACAACAGAACACGAAACACAACATAGAAAACTAAGGATTGAGAAACACGAACCCCACCAAAAACTGGGGGTGATCTCAGGTGCTCCGGAAGGGTAAGCAGATCCTGCTCCACATGTGGCAGCCGTAGTGTAGCTCATGTTAGTACAAACCCTGTAATAAGTCTAATTCGGTAGGTCACATTCGGGAAAAATCTGTTCCGCAACATATTTTGAGAAAGTTTATTAAGTCTACTTGTCAGATAATAAAATGACACTATTTTGTATAGAAAATAAAAACATCTTTAGGTGTTTTTGCCCATTTCATGACATGTAAAAATAGACTTATATATCTGACAAGTGAACTGAACTAAGTGACAAGTAGATCTAATTAAGTGACAAGTAGACTTATTTAGCTAATTATGACGACTTAACTAAGTGACAAGTAGGGGCAGATATATGCCACCATAGATTCATGTTTTAACAAAATAAAACCTTCGACTGAAAAGTTTGATTACGTTCAATATCTAAAGTATGACTTAAACAGCTGTGACGGACTTTTCGAATTAATGGAACATATAAAATTGTGAAAATGCTAAATTTTTTAGGGATCCCAAAATTTATTCTTTGGCATTGACACTCAAAATTGTAGACGTTGAAGTTAAATATGTGTACATTGGCTCAAGGTGAGCGGGTAGATTGAGCGCTCACTAAACATGTTTAACTTCGCCTTACTAGTATTTTGCGACCGTCCTAAGTCCAGAACCTTAAGCATTTGTTATTCTTGTATGTTTTATACTTTTGGTTCATCTCTGTGTTTCGAAGTGTAGAGTGGCGTCTATTTTCCTGATTTAGTATAGAGGAGGGTTGTGATCTCGCTAACATGTTTAACCCCGCCACATTATGTATGTATGTGCCTGTCCCAAGTCAGGAGCCTGTAATTCAGTGGTTGTCGTTTGTTGCTATGTTACATATTTGTTTTTCGTTCATTTTTTGGTACATTAATTAGGCCGTTAGTTTTCTCGTTTGAATTGTTTTACAATTGTCATTTCGGGGCCTTATTTAGCTGACTATGCGGTATGGGCTTTGCTCATTGTTGAAGGCCGTACGGTGACCTATAAAGATGTTAATTTTTGTGTCATTTGGTCTCTTGTGAAGAGTTGTGTCATACCAATCACACCACATCTCTTTTTTATATAAGTGTTTCAGGGCCTTCTCAAGCCAGCATCTGGGTGCGGGATTTCTCGCTTTATTGAAGACCCACTGGTGGCCTTAGGTTGTTTTGTAAATTTTTGTCGGGTTGTAATCTTTTTGACGATTTCATCGTTTCCACTTTTTATTCTTTTTGCCATCATCTTTTATATCTTTGCTCTATAAGTGAAACAATATTCATGGGAAATTACACTTTTATCCATTCCCGAAAACTGGATGCTCGTTTGGTGACAATTTTATGTTTAGTTTACTGTCCCGCTACATTTTCACTCATATTTAATAGATAATACTTGTAAATGTATGGCATGACCATTCGGTATGGAGGCGGGCTAGTGGCTAAAGGATTTCGGGAGAAAAAAAATTAAGTTGACTTGCAAAAGACAAATTGAAAATAAAAATTCTTCTGCTTTTCAAAATGCAAAACAGTTCTAAAAGTAGTTGTGTACAAGAAAGAACTTTAATGTCCATGCTACAAAAAATAAAAGTTTTAGCAAAAAGGTTCAAATCGAAAATTCCAACCGCAATACCACCAAACCCCATCCCCTTTTTTACAACGACTAGATCCCATGTTCACCACCTGGTAACAATTAATTTTATGAAACACATGACTGTGTGATTTATTTGGTATTAGAAAGGAAATCAAATATAAAAATAAAAAAGAGAGTATTCAACATACCTGTATAGCTGTTTTTTGCATTAACAATTCTTTTATCATGTTTTCGCCGCAGCGGGGAAATTCCTGAACTATCTCCTGTATTAAGGAATCTAAATCTTCATCCGAAATGTTTGAGACGTTCTTTTTAGTTAAATAACATTGCCGCATTCTCCTATAAACTGTACTTTCAGAAGCTGATAGGAGCTTTGCTATATCAGTAACAGTAAATTGGCATTCAAGAAAAAAGTGTAGAATATCCTCTGGTATCTGAAATATTGGACTTCCAGGTGCTCGGCACAAAGTAGAAGATCCATAATTTAAACACTTTAACCGTAAATTCATTATTTTAGAGCTATCGATTAAGCCTAAACTTTGCAATTCAAATTTGGACAATTTTCCGACAATATCTGGTGTTATTTTTTCATCTTTAAAACGCGATACCAACGTGCCTAGGTTTAACTCTTTCAAAATCTCATCCATTTTTCATACGACATAGATACAGAACTGCTTTTTTCGTAGAAGCAGATCGGAATCAGTTCTGACGTAGTGAGTAATCGCTTTAATCGTAATCATGTTCATTGACCATCAGGACGATGAATGCACATCATCATAATGATGTTTCGACATCATCATAATGATGTTCTGACATCATATAAAGATGTAAACCGAACCACACCATATGATGTTACATTGTCATAATATAATGACCTTACCACATCATATAACGATGTTAGCACATAACATAAGGATAAGTTCACATCATATAAAGAAGTTTGCACATAATATAAAGACATCTGTACATGATATAAGATAATTTGCACATCATATAATATAATTTGCACATCAGATAAGGTCAAATTGTCATCATATAAAGGTGATTGCATATCGTATAAAGGTGATTGCATATCGTATAAAGGTGATTGCATATCGTATAAAGGTGATTGCACATCACATAATGCCGTTTCTACATCGTATAAGGAAAGCATCACATAATATAAGGACTCAATCACATAACATAATGGAGAAAGCACATCATATAATGAATTGTGGACATGATATAAAGATGTTTGCACCTCATATAAACGTGTTTGAACAGCATATAAGGACAACTTCACATCATATAATGACAAGTGTACATCATATAAGGACAAGTTCACATCACATAATGATAAGTGTACATTATATAAGGACAAGTGCACATCATATAATGTCATTTGCACATCATATAAGGGTAAAATGACATCAAATAATGGCAAATGAACATCATATAATGAGAAATGTCATAATAAGACAGTGTCGGCGTTCCATACATTATCATGTAATTTTCGTATTATTGGAGAATAACTTTATTCTTTTAAGCTTAGTTATTTGCATAACAATTGAAAAGAAACCTGTTAATTGTATCATAATCCGATATTTTATCATAACAATTGAAGGATTTCAATTTGTTTTTATAGCACTAAACGAATTGGTTACTTTTGTCTTTACTTCCTTAGTGGAGCGAGTTGGCAGACCTGAAAATTATATATTCATCTAGATTTTACCGTTTTTCATTAAGTGGGGCGAGTTGGCAGGAGAAAAATTCATCAGGATTTTTCTCTAATTTTCATAAGTGGGGCGAGTTGGCATGACTCAATTCATCAGGATTTTTCTATTTTTCATAAGTGGGCGAGTTGGCATGACTCAATTCATCAGGATTTTTCTATTTTTCACAAGTGGGGCTAGTTGGCATTCAAGTCGCAGAAATACTGATACTCACTTCTTTCTGCTTTATTTCAACAAAAAGAAAAGAACTACAAAAACATGTTTATCTAAGGTTTTTATAGGTATTGATTTTATTTATAAGTGGGGCAGGAACATAGATATACAACGGGGTTGCATCTTTTTTCATAAGTGGGGCGAGTTGGCATTACTGAATTCATCGTGTTTTATCTATTTGTCATGAGTGGAGCGTGTTGGCATACCTTATTTCAGCGGGATTTCAACCCTTTTCATAAGTGGGGCAAGTTATACAACCTATTTTCAATAGGATTTTACCCTTTTTCTTAAGTGGGGCGAGTTGGTAAACAAGAGTGGGGCGATTTTTTAGAAAGTGGGGCGAGTTGGTGAAAAAGTGGGGCGATTAGGTGTGGGGTGATTTGCCAGTGGGGCGATTTGTCATGGATTCATCACATTCAACAGTATAACCAACTTCATTATCACTGTAACTTGATATGGGAAATACTGTAGCAGATAAATAATAGTAGTCATAGTCAACCATCGCAAATGATCTAGATTGGGGAGAACATATAAACAACATCACAGGAAAAGCCAGCCGAAGCCTTGGTTTCCTACATCGAAACCTCCACATTAGCTCAAAATCCATCAAAGAGCATGCCTATAAAATATTAGTAAGACCGCAAATGGAATACGCCACGACAGTATGGGACCCGTACCAGCAAAACCACATAGATAAAATTGAAAAGGTACAAAGAAGAGCTGCATGATATGTAACCAGCAGACATAGAAATAGATCAAGTGTCAGCAACATGATAAATGAATTAGGATGGAAAAGCTTACAAACAAGACGAAAAGAAGCACGACTCATCATGTGTTACAAAATAACAAACGACCTTGTAGCCATAGACAAGAATAAATATCTACAAAAACCAACAAGAAGCTCAAACCGGACAGGACAACATACTTACCTATTACAGCCAGCCACCAAAGACTGTAGGAAATGGTCCTTCTTCATAAATACCGTCAAGGATTGGAACAAACTGCCACCAGATACCGCCACAGCAAAGTCTCTTGAGATATTCAAGTCCCAAGTCACCAAAAACCACAAACTAAATCAACAGAACAATTTGTTTTTATCCTGTTTTTAACCTGTTTTTAATCATGCGCAACTTGCCAGAATATTCATCATTTTGAATGTGGGCAGTATTTGGAAGAAGAAGAGGCAGAGCACCGGATTTTACTACCTCCGGCTACATTTCTCCCGAAATTTATTGCTTGCAGAGGGTTTTTCTGTGTTCCCATGGCTGGACGGAACTTTTACACTACAAATGTTATCATAAATTATGATATTGTAACTTTTAAATGAAGTACCTGTGGTTATTTAGGAAATTTGTCACTGATAATGGAAAGATGAAGCAGACGACGAAACATAGATGGTGTAAGATGTTGTTGTCCAAACTTCGGTTATTTCCGTGGTACAATAAAATTTAAATAAACTACACAAGTTACTAAAATTTCTAAATTCTTATTTTTTGTAAACAAATAAAAATTCATGTCGTATTTAACATCGAATTTATTCCGTTTTGCCCCGTTTTTCAAAGATCGCGATTAAACGAGAATCTGACAGCCATTAAAAATATAAGGGTTAAACTTGTCCTGACCATGTCCTGACGGATATTCCAATGCTAATTTCGTTTTCATTATTTGAAGAATTGACTTTATATTTGGAGCCAAGCAAGAATACAATATTTATTTAATAAATATAAGGGGAAAAAAAAAAGAAAAAAAATATGTTGAAGAGTTAGATAACTTGACTTGATCAACTTCGAAAAATTAAAAAAAAAATCGTACGAGATTTAACGAGAGTGACGAAACTTTTTAGATTGATCATGTAGAGAGAGTTATCGTTCTTTATTCCAATTCGATGCTTCTACCATAAGTGCCAGCTAAAGCTGGCATATTATTTGTCTGTTTGTCTTTTTATTTTTGGCCATGGCGTTGTCAGTTTTTTTTCGATCTATGAGTTTGACTGTCCCTCTGGTATCTTTCGTCCCTCTTTTACAAAAAAAAAGTTAAAGATTTTGAGTTTATTAGTAGAATG
Organism: Mytilus californianus; assembly: GCF_021869535.1. Taxonomy (NCBI): domain Eukaryota; kingdom Metazoa; phylum Mollusca; class Bivalvia; order Mytilida; family Mytilidae; genus Mytilus; species Mytilus californianus. Next base: position 56,513,716 of record NW_026262734.1, read on the forward strand.
AAAATTTTGATTTTTCTACTGTAATAGGGGACTTCGTCCTCTTATAATTGTTATAAATGCCCCCTGTGGGACCCTGATTGGAATGATAAAATATTTGATTTGAGTCGAAGTTCTGTTCTGTTCTGTTCTGTTCTGGTATATTCCTCCATTTTATCGGAGCACTCCACTTATCGAATGAGTATTAAAATTTTAAATACTTAACCGAAAAAGCGGATATTTTTATATTTACGATATGAAAAATATAATTTAAAAATAAAATTAGTTAGTTAAGGTGAATAAAATAAAAGTTTAAAATGTCTTTGATGATATCCTACCGTAGTCTATAAATGGTCATAATGTTGGTTCGTTCGGAATTTGTTATTGTACATATCACACGGGAAAACTGCGCATTGACGTCACTACGCTAATACCAGCGTACAAAATTAGTGCAGAATACATTTTTTCTACTCTTCTAAATAAACAAACATTTCTAAAGATATGTTTTCATTGTTATTCTAAAGTATTGTACAAAAATGCCAATTTTCTAATGGCCGTTTCAAACCTGAATTCCGAATGCCTAAAAACATTCCAGAACTTCAGAAATCCCCTCTTCCGGCCTCCATTGCTTTGTTAACATTCCATTTAGCGTCATCAATCTTAATGGCAGACCAAACAGGCCAAGCAAATTGTACTTTTAAGAATTTCAAAATGGCAAGCACCTTACGTCTTACGCGATTTTCCGGCGAAAAAAACCCATCCAAATTGAAAGAAAAACTTTGGGAAACAAACGATAATCATGCCATATTTTTGTTCAGGAGTATAGAGTAGGTTAATAAAAAACAATATACATATATTTTTCATAAAAAAAAAATTGGTTCAATATAAAGAGATCGATATTCTGACCATAAGTAAATAATCATATAAAATTCCATTGATATCAAATTTCATGGCTAATAATGAGGTTTCCTATTGAATAAACCCCCAATTTATTGCAAACTATTTCAAAGCAATATCATACAAACAAATAATATAATTGTCTTGTACTAAAAAATCACCTAATTGACAGTAGAGCAATTTGATTGGATATAACGATTCAATGTGTCTCGTGGTTTTGAAGCCATTAGAATTTGAATGTAAACCGTGAAACCGGGTCAGCTGCTGCAGTATGGAACAACATCGTACATTCAGTGACTGTCAGAAACAATTATGAGTAACCAAGCTTGACAATACACAGTAATAAAAAAACAGAGCTAAGTCTACAGAAAAATAAAATAAAAAATGGCCTTAAGTGCACGACTTACCACCATACACCTTATCGGTATTTGTCCGCCATTATACTGGACATCACAAAAGTTCCCGTAAAATTTTGACGTCATAATAGAAAATATCTGACGCCACAATGGAAAAGTGATTGTTGTATGACGTCAAAAGTTCAAGCGGGACAGATTCTCGGGTCTAGCGGGAATAGCGATAAGGTGTATTGCGGGATATATTAAAAGATATTAAAAAATATTATGCACACATCACAAATTACGGCACTTTGATTCACCAATATGAATAAAATAAAAAAAAAAAAAAAAATAAATTGTTGTTTTGAGTTGGTATCAGATTCCGGAAAATTATGTAGAGCTTTACTCGTTAGGTTTTGTATATTATAGCTTTTTCCTCGTGTTGTCTCCCTTCTTTGGTGGTAGATTTTCAAGTTTTTGAACACTGTAAATTATTAATTGATTATGTGAGATATATATAGTACACACAGTTTATATAAAAAAAAAACAGCAGTTGGATTGATCATCAACCTTGAAAACAAAATTTGCTAACAGATGAAACTCGCTCAATAGGAATCATTCACGACTTTTCACGCGTGGCGGCGCTGCGGTTCCATAAGTGGTTACTTGAACGCTTCAATCACGTAAAACGCTTGCATCTGTATTTACAACGTAAACAATGGCATCCGATGATTACAATACCTGGTCTGTTCCAGAACTAACGTTACGTGGAGCTGTCACAAGAGACAGAAATATAGATCTTATAGAAAGGTAAACGATGTATTTAAAAATATTGAGATTTCTTCTATTATAAGCGGAAACGCCGCTACAGTATATTGCCAAAAAGCTTTCGTCACCTACATTTTTGGGCTATATATTTCATATAAAAAGACGTTTATTGGAGGCATTTATGGTTGTATTTTTACAAATAATGTGTTGAAAAACGCTGAATTGTATATAAAGAGTATTTGTTTGTCATAGCTCTGTCATCTGTCAATGTCTGTTGTTTTTATTTTCTCCTGATGTGAACACATATACTATTTTTTACAATTTAATTTGGTTGAAATATAAATATATAGCAAGATTGTTTATAATAGACAATAATATTTATGTTTATCTCAGAAGAAAATGAAAATAAACAAATAATTATTCTGCTGTTGGTACCAAGTTGCATAAAATCAAATTAGAAATGTCCCCTAAATAATCTTTTGAAATGCAATTTTATATGAAATATTTAGTGTGAAATACCAAGTGACAAATACATGTACCCCAAGTTAGAAAAAAGCAAAATAAAAACCCCACTGAAAGTATAAATAGTCATGAATATATAATTAAACTTTCTAGGATACATTTAAATGATTTTGTATAATAATAATTAAAAATAGGGTTTCTATACGAATCCGGGTCCGTTCGCGCCCATTCACGTTCGCCCCCTTTCACGTTCGCACCCCGGGTCCGTTCGCACCCTACACGTTCGCACCCTTTTTATTGATTTTGTCTTAAATAATTTTTCAATCGTATTTTGGTTAGTTTATTGCTATAAATATTTTTTTTGTTCATTGTTTTAAAATGAAGTGACTTTCTAAAAACGATTTTTGTGTTGAATAATTTTTTAATCGTGTTTTGGTTATTGTATTGCTATAAATAAATTTTTTTTCATTAATTGTTTTAAAACATGCAAAATAAAGTGACGTTTTTTGTGTTGAATATCTTTTTAATCGTGTTTTGGTTAGTGTATTGCTATATTTTTTTTTTTTTTCATTTTTTCAAAATTAAGTGACTTTCTAAAAAGGTTTTTTGTGTTGAATATTATTTAAATGTTAAGATACCAAACCGCTTTAAACTCAACAACAATAACATTTTGAATCTTAATTGTTTTTACTCATACCAAGTTTAATACATGCTAATATAACTACATGCAGAATTTACATCAAGTTTAGCTGTGTAAACACCATATAATTAACAGTAATCATACATAATTAACATATAATAATTAATCATCAAATCAATTTAAAACAATATTTCATTTAAAAAATTAAAAAATTGCCGAATTTTTCTTTATTTTGAGATAAACATCTTAAAAAACATCTTATAATTCATCGGGTTTTTGAATTAAAAAAAGGGTGCGAACGGACCCAGGGGGCGAACGTGTAGGGTGCGAACGTGTATTGGGCGCGAACGGACCCGATACCGTTCTATACAGATATTATCTGTTGGCCATGAAATGTGATACAGACCATGCAGACTGGGCAAGGGAAAATTAAATTTAACTTGTTATATACTGGGACTATTATACTAATAGTCTATTAGTCCCAGTTATATATAAACAATTTATTACTTTTGAAAATGGGACAATTACACAAGGAAAGTATTAAATCCTCCCAATACCACTTTTAAACAAGACATGATTCTACATTTTTAAGCTTTAAATCTTTTGATATGTCTCAGCTTCATCAACTTAAAAAAATACACTGTAAAAAAATATAAAGGCCCTTCTCTGCAAACTTTTTATATATAACATGATGGGGCCATTTTTGGAAATTTTAAAAGATATGTACATCTATAATGAAGTTTTATTTGCAATTCAAGTTCAAACAAATGCAAGGAATTATTTAAATATGGAATAATTTCAAATTCTGCAAAATTGATTAGAACATAATTATGAAAACTAACCCAACTAAATATTTTTTAAACTTAGAAATGTGGTCCCTATACATGTAGTTCTACGTCCGTTTTGAATCCTATCTGTTCTTGGCAGATAATCTTATAAGATTCTAAATAGTTTTCTAAACTATTATACTTATTTTATTAATTTTTAAGAAAAAAGTAATGTTTTATAATTTTATATACATATCATGCCCAACATTCAGCATACACGAATTTTTCAAAATTTCATTAGTTATACCATTAATTCCACTTGATATCTTGTTTTTCAAATATTTCATGGCAAGCAGAATTTAATCTATGTAATAGTACTTTAAAAAATCTTTACCTACATGTTTAAAAAAAATTCAAACCATTCCTTAGCTTGTTTAATTAAACTTTGGCTGGAACATGCATTAAATATTTGTCACTGGACATTAAGATTCCAACAATCAATCAATATATTTGAACTTGAATCATTGATTTCTTTCCTTTTTGTCTTGCCTTGACAGAGTCCAAAAGCAAGACATAGCATATATTAGGTATGCTGTTTTCAGCGTCATCAACAATGTATTAGTTAGTAAAGTAATATAAAATAGTGAAATATTGCAGACATTTTCTACTGGTAGATATTTGTAACCATGAAAGACAATATATTCATTATACAGTTTTCATGATTAATCGCACAGGCACTTGTCTCAAAAAAAAATTTCCTATATACCTTAATATAACACGTGTTATAGGAAATTTTTTTCTGAGACAAGTGCCTGTGATTAATCGCTAGCCCTTCAAGGCCAGGCCAGATATATTTTTTGTAAGTATAGATAATTGTTAATGTGTCAATCCTAGTCAGGAGCCTTTAATTTAGTAGTTATAGTTGGTTAATTTCTGATATATATACATATATATTTGTTTTTTTATTGTCTTATTTAATAATTTAAAATCAAGCCATTAGTTTTCTTGTTTGAATTTTCTTTCATTTTTGAATGATGTGACCTTTGTAGCTGACTAGTACTATGTGATTTTTTCTTGACTGTATTTTATTCAATATTTTGACTTTTTTTTATCTTTTGTAGAATCAATTAGAAGAGCCAAAATTTATAAGCTTAGATTCAAAACATTCTGGAGGAGCAGATTGTGTGAAGGTATTTATCCTTTTATAGCCTCAATCTATATCACAAAAATGTATTTGTGTTAAAATATACAATTACCATTTAGAGAGTTGATTTTTTGTAAGACCAAGTAAAGGTTACAGGTCCTAATCTCAGTTGGGAAAATGGTTCTGTACAGTTTTAATTAGTACTGGTGAACTCTACCGTTACAGACTCGTATGATAATAATACACCTGAAACTCCACAGATGTACGTGTATATCTTCCGAATCCAGCCACACTGATTAGATGTCGCTTTTCAATATAAATTTTTATGAAACCAGACTGGATTAAAATAAAATTTTCTTGTGTAATTTGATGAAATTTAAATTATCTCCACTAGTTTACTCACTAAACAACAGGACTAATCTGTTAACATTTTCTTTACAGAAGCCAGCAGAAGTCAAGAGAAATAAAAAGAATGGAACAAAAGAAAAATTGAAAAAGAACAGTGAAATGACAAAATTAAATAAAAATTTTGCATTTCTTATTGTTGTTACATTGTATCTTGTGTATTGTTGACCAAGACAGCAAAGAAAACCATCGAAAAGCTGTTCAGACAGAAAATGACAGATGCTACACATGATCAAACAAAAGATAAAAAAACGCTTCTAAGAACAAATTTGTTCAATGCTGGACCAAATGAAATGCATGAGGATATTTATAATCTGAAATAAAATGCTTTGCTGAGCGCAGCCTGATACGACCGCAGAGGTCGAACCCTATACAGTTGGGGCAAATTTGGACTCAATATTCAAGCTTGATACTGAATTTGGATTGTAATCAAATTTTTGACATAATAAAGGTTTCTGACACAAAATAAATGTGGTCAAAGATCTTATAAATCCATTGCGCAATACTGTGCAATTGAAGATTTCTTCTTGAAACTTCAAAAATTCGAAATTTTAAAAATTTTGAAAAAAAATATGAATCCCTTAAAAAAAATTGTGAAACCCCCCCCCCCCCCCCCCCCCCCACCTTTTTGAACCCCCCCCCCTTGGAGCAATAACCCCAAAACTCAATCCCAGCCTTTCCTTTGTAGTATGGAACCTTGTAGTACAATTTCAGAGAGATCCATACACTTACACACAAGTTATTGTCTGGAAACTAGAAAAATGCTTGTTTTTGACCCCTAATTCCTACATGTTTGGGGCAATTAACCCCAAACTCAATCCCAGCCTTCCCTTTGTTATATGGAACCTTGTGGTACAATGTCAGAGAGATCCATACTTACACACAAGTTATTGTCCGGAAACTAGAAAAATGCTTGTTTTTGGACCCTTAATTCCTAAACTGTTGGCCCAATAACCCCTAAAATGAATCCCAACCTTCTACTTGTGGTATTAAACATTGAGGTACAATTTCAGAGCAGTCGATATACTTATACACAAGTTATTATCCTGAAACTAGAAAAATGCTTGTTTTGGGCCCCTTTTTGGGCCCCAAATTCCTAAACGGTTGGGACCATCATCCCCAAAATCATTCACAATCTTCCTTTTGTGGTATTAAACCTTCTTAAAAAATTTCATAAAGATCCATTCACTTAAACTAATGTTATTGTCCGGAAACCAATGTGACTTCGGACGACGACGCAGACGACGACGACATCATACCATTATACGATCCCAAAAAAATTTTTGCGGTCGTATAAAAATTAATACCTCTATGTAAGTGAAACAAATTATGCGGTATGGGCTTTGCTCATTGTTGAAGGCTGTACGGTGACCTATAGTTGTAATTATTTCTGTGTCATTTGGTCTCTTGTGGAGAGTTGTCTCATTGGCAATCATACCACATCTTCTTTTTCATATGTGTTCAGTGCAAAATACAAAAAAATGGACTATTCAATAAAATTTATATCTAAGACAGGAAATATTGGGGTTTGTCAATGAGACATTAACCCGACAAAAATAAACAAAATATATATAGATTAAGCAGGCATCAACAGCATGCAGACAAATGTAAAAGGAGATGTGGGGTAAAGATCAGTATAACGGCGGTTGTTTTCTCAAATGTGGATCCAGGATTTTGAATCTAGATAAAGTGACCCCCCCCCCCCCCACTCCACTCTGAAGTATCTGTATTAAAACAAAGTCAATGTAGGACTTTCTTTGAGATATTATTGTGTCTGTGAGACACAATTGATGCCCCCGTAGATGCAAAGTGTTATTTTAAAATAACTATAACATTTTACCGCTTATACCCCAAAAATGACAAAGTTCAACTATCTCCCAAAAGGGCAAATATCAATAAAAATGAAAACCATAACCACATGCACATCTTCAATATATGTACAAACAGACAGCAAAGTGAAAACTTCCTAGGATTCTAACTGTAGGAGGAGTTGTGCTGAATAACTATACACCCATAATGGGACGAACGGACAGACAGACAGAAGGACAGACAGGGGTAAAATAATATGCCCCCAACTTTCAGTTGCGGGGGCATTGAAAGGGGTCATCAGGCCCCAAACTAGACAAAGTTTTGAGAGTAATAAAAAAATCTGGATTTACCATAAATGTAGCTCCATAAGGGCCATAAAGGGGGGGACCCAGGCACCCCACTCCTAAATCTGTCTCTGATATTAAACATTGTTTATATGTTTCTGAATATTTTATTTATATGTTTCTGAATATTTTATAAAAAGCATTGAAAGATTATGTTAGAAAACATTTTTATAATGATATTTCGAATAACATTTAAATGATTTTTTAATGATTTTTTGAGAATATGAAGATTATTAAAACATTTTGTTAAAAAATATTTTTTGAACTTTTTCAAAACACTTTATCCTGCAGAAATGAATTTTTATATGTTTTAAAAATGTTTCAGGGATATTTGATTAACAAACACATTCAAATCATTTATAAGACATTTTACAAACATTGTCGTCAAAATTCAGTAACATTTTAATGATGTTTTAAAAGTATCATGAAAATGTTTTGAAAATAATTTTAACGCCATACATTTGTGCATGATTTTGATATTTTTCTACAATATTTTTTCAACATTTTTCTATTTTTACTGGTGCTAACTGGGAAAGCAGTGGTGAAACAGCACCACATTAGAACAAATAATAAAATCAATTGCATGTAAATCCATTTCATCTTTTATGCATATTTATTTACAATGTATTTTTATGAAATTAGAAAGAACACAGCAAACACAGATAATTCTGGAACCAAGTTGAATTAGAAGTTTCCACGTGGAATTACATGTTTCAGATTGTTTATTCCCCTGCCACAGCGGAGGAGGGGCATTAAGTTTTACCCTTGTGTAACTTTTAGACAATACAAGGACTCTTTTAATGTGAATTCGGTTGGACGACACTTTTCTATCACAAACTACTTTCTTCTGATCTAGTTGGAATTTCCCTTTCAGAAAAGTTTGTGTGTTAATATAAGGAACTGTCTTGGCTAGTAAATAAATCCTGCTCCATAATTCCTCTATTTGCCATTTGTTGTCACCGTTAAATTTTTTTTTACATCTGGTTCTGACAGAAGTATTGATCCTCGCACTTGCAGCCACTTGGATTTTAACCATGAATTCATTTCAAACATAAAGATGTATCCCATTCATCACTTGGGTAAAAAGTCTGTTATCCATGATGGCTTCTGAAATATTAAAACAGGAAAACACAAAGCATCATGTTATTTAATAAACTGCAGGTTCAGAAATTGTTCTTATCATTCATAAAGGACAAGCGTTTAATGCGGGGATGTGTGTGATGTTTTTTTCTCACAAAAATACTCTTGATTTCCAACTTTGAAGAATTAAAAAAAATTGTTCTGACAGCTTTTGCCATAAGTTTAATGTAAAGTCATTAGAAAATTCAGACTTTATTGCGACAAACAAATAGAAAAATTATGCTCATTTGTACCATGGTTTTTTTTAGAATGCAATATAGGGATTGTCATATTTCCCAATACATGTAGTTCTTTTCCTTTCATGCATTGTTTTGTCAGGGAAATATATTTCACTTGCTATAATTAAGTGCACAACATAATTATTATTTCTTATTTACAATGCAAACAAAGGTAAAAGGGTGAAAAAATGTGAAGACTAGGAAAAAACTTACAAAGTGTGAGGGTATATTTGAAGAATAAAATACATCCCTGTGTCATCCCCCTATTTTAATAAATAATAACCTGTCAAATTATTCGGCTGTTTAATCGAGAAAAAATAAAACAAAGAGGTTAAATACTGTACTAAATATAAGAAAAATTTAAATGCATAATAACCTAATCCTGTTGTTATATAATCTCCTGGCATGACCTGGTTATGGCAAACTTGGTCGAATATTTTCCGCCGGGTTTCCCTAGATATTTTTGATGGGTGGATCAACTCTCTTGATGCCTTCTCTCCATTTTAAAAGAATTTCATGGTCTTTTGGGAATCTGTGGTCCCCCTTCAGAATAATTGCAGCCGGGGACACAACAATTTTGGAGCTTAGTTTGGTGAAATTAGCGAGTGTCGATTGTGGTTACTAATGTAAACATGTGCAACGTAATGCGATTCAAGCGTCAAATTGATTAAAACGTTTCCGACAACCACTTATGGAACACCAGCGACGTCTACAGGAAGAAATATTACGAATGATCCCTATTAATCTGCAAATTTAGCCGACTTTTGTGGAATATTTCATAGGTACATGTAGTGATGATGTACGTTGTACGATAAATCCATTGATATCGTACAAACTTTGGCGAGCATATGTCATACCCAGAATGCTACATAGTATATGGTATTGAAATTCTTAACTTCACCATGACGGACATCTTAAAACTAGAAAACTTTCAGAAAAAGACATTTATGTCTCCTCAGGGGCGCGTACCCGCCCCTGTGATAAATGTAGTGTTTTGTACTTCCTAAATTTGTCTTTGAAACAATCTTTTTTCCACAGTAAACATCAATTTTTGAGAAAATATCCAAATTCGGTGACTGTTATCGATCTGTGTCTTATACGCTTCCGCGCATGCTCAGTCGACTTACTGCCCGACAACTCTGCCCAAGGCCAACTTGCACCACTCAAACACTCTCAGTAATTATTACAATTTAATCGTTAGATTGTTTTCTTTTTCTCTTAGTAAATTCCTCCTTTCTCGGAGCACCTGTGTCACACAGAGACAGAACTCGCACCACTCGAAAAAAAAAAATACTACAAACTCGCACCACTGAAGAAATGTTTTAAATCATCAGAGAGTTCTAGATTCTTTGAGTTATTTCCTCCGTTCTTGGAGCACCCATATCACACAGAGGGTCTGAGACAGAACTTGACTCGCACCTTTTGAAATAAAAAGAAATACTACAAACTAGCACCACTCAGAAATGTTTTAATCATCAGTGTTCTAGGTTATCTTCTTCTTCTCTGAGTTATTTCCTCCATTCTAGGAGCACCTGTGTAACACGAGACAGAAGCTACTAATTGGACATTCAAACTCCTATGGAAGAAGAACTGACAAACTAATAAAAACTAACAACATAATGCATCAGTGCATAAAAACAGCTTGAGAAACACGAACCCAAGCTATGTATCACCATAAACATTTCAAGTAGTCTTCAAGCCACGCTCGCACAGGTTTTTTCTAGTAGCAATAAAATCTCATATCAAACTCAAATAACAGCTTCAATGTCACAGGTTAATTTGCAATGTTTCCAGAAGCATCTCAACTTTGATCTGTTTTAAAGTAATATTTACATGTACATAGTGATAGTAAATTTATAAAACATTTTCTTATTTTCAGGACAGTGAAGAAAGTGAAAGGAAAATTGGATTTGTATCCTTTATTTACTGTCGTGACTGTTATGTAAAAAAATGCTTGTCAGTACAAATCTTTAAATGCGAATTTATTGACTAATCATGCTAATACATGTAGTCATTTTATAAATTGACTATTGCTGAAGATGATATGGCATTTGTTAACATTGTGAGACAATTGTTTCCAGGTTAATATACCTACATAAGGTCAAGTCAGTTCAAGCTGTAAATGTCCTTTTTCATTTCACACAAAGTGGACATTAAAAATCACAATTGCTTGTGATTATGAGAAAATACTCTATGATAACTGTAAATTTAGAAATTATTGTGAGGTTTTTATTAATGCGAACAATTCCACAGTGTGAGTATCGCAATAATAAGCAGATAAGAACTCGCATTTTGATATCTGATACATACATGACATATATCTGTATGCAGATTTTTCTTGAAATCGCAATACTTAATCTCTCATTTTTGTCCATTCTTCAAAATTTGCAATGATAAATGTACAGCAATAATTTCTGAATTTACAGTAATAACCCTGTCACATTATGCACATATGATATCAAAGTGTTGTACAGCGAGATATTTCCCAATGAATCACTAATTTATGCAGTGAAAAATCGCCACCAACAGTTTTGTCTTTAACTGAAACTATTTGTGTTTGCACAGATGATAGCGAATTATTCAGAAATGGAAAAGATGGTGGTGAATTTACAAGTTACTCAGCTTAGTTTGGACACTACATAAATATGAAAAAAGGAAGATGTTGGGGAAACATCCATGAGACAACAACTAATAGAACAATAAAGCAAATTCAAAGAAATGTCAACAGTTAGTAGATGCCACGCACTATTCAAAAACATGAAAGTAAATAACCACATAATTAGGAATTACACTTTGTGTTCTTCTCTTAGATGGTTTCTAACCTCATATAAACTTGATTTAATTTTATGGAGGACTTCACAGTAACAATTTTTTCAATTGTAATGTAATAAGTGAGGGTCTTCATTTTGTAATTTATTCAAGAGCCTGTGAAAATTCTGCAAACAGTGAAAACAACCTCCTACTATCAGTACTACAAATGTATATACCAGTAATCATGGTAATCATGGTAATAGACAAGTCAAAATATAATTATATTCCTTAATTTTCCGAAGAAAACAACATGCAGACAAATTGTAAGTCATATTAAGTAAGATACAAAACTGGCGATAAATTAGATGAAGAAAAAGAGAACCTTCTGGAACATAATGTTGAAACAAGTAAACAAGAGAGATAACTTCATTGTTCACTGACATTAACCATCTGGAAAATGAAGTCAAAAGACTTGAACAGGAAGTGGTAGAGACAGGTAAGTGGACGACTCAAATATAAAGGAATTAAATTAGTTTATTAATGCTTATAAGAGAGAATGATAGACAGTAAAAATTACCCTTATTTTTGTTCATTTTAAAATAAGTGAAAGTTCTGTGCCTGTACATTCAATTTTTTTATTTTTAAACAATGATTTTTTGAAAATATAAGGAATAACATTCCATTCATTTATATTATATAGAGAATATGGTGTGTGGTATTGAAAAAGCCATATCATCATGATCATATACACTTTATTATATACATGTACCTCAAGTACATCTAATGTATTGTTCACGAGAAATGACGTAATACATATTAGGGGTGTGATAAAGTCTTTGTAACCGTGACTGATATCGATTATGTGACGTCATACAGATTAGGGGTGTGATAAAGCCTTTGCAACCGTGACTGATATTGATATCATCACGAATGGCTGATACAGCACAATTATATCATCAATTATATTACACATATAATTTACCTGTATTTACTACTAAGTATATAATATTATAAATATATATACAATATATTGTATTGGAAAAATCAGTTTTATGTAAAACATAGATTAATTTAATAGAAATGTCACCAAGGTCCCACAGAGCATTGTTAGAAAAGGGGGAGCTAACTCGTATGTGCTGGAACCAAGAGACAGGGGGTCAGTCTATTGCTAGACTTAATGTTCTGATAGGCATAGCTAAAACGCAAGGAAGGTTTTCATAATTTTAATACGATAACAATTTAGATGAATGATGATAACAATCAATTAGTAAACAATGCCAAATAATAATAATAATTAAAGTACAAAGTAAAAAATCTAAATATCAACTCCAAAGTAAAACTATTTCTCCTTACAATGTAAAATGTAAAATAAATGCCAAAACTACTAAATCATAAAATGAACTTAATCTCAAAATCAAAATGTAAAAGTCTCAAAAATAAGAGATTCTCAAAAGTATTTTCCAAAGTTAAATTATGAGTCAGAAATAAATTTTGTCTCAACACTAAACCGTCAACTGGTAGACTGGTAGACAGTCTTGTAGGTCCAGTATCATGACGTGAGTAGTGAGAGGTTACGGTTCCGAAACACTGACTATTTTCTAAAAAATTATCAAAAATAAAAGGTGAGTCAAAAATAACATTTTTGTCTAAACACTACAAAGTCAACTGGTAGACTGATCAACAGTCTTACAGATCCAGTATAGTAGACTTTAGCAGTGCAAGTTTAGGTTTCCGAAAGGTGACTGCTTTTCCTAAATTTCACAACGCTATTTATACTAAAACCAAAAACTAATCAACATGACACAATATGTAAATAGTACCTTCATTAGCAAAATAGAATATAATTAAACAAAGCATAATCCCTTCATGTTTTGATAAAAACTTCAAATATCCTAGTGACATGCTAATTACAATTAATATTTCAAACCAAATTACTTTGAGCAAACTGTGACATGTCGAGTACTTGCCACAACATAGGTAAAATTAATTAAACAAAAATTAATTCAAAATTTTTACAAAATACAAACATAAAATTTTCTTTCTTAAAAAAAAAACATATTTTTTATCCAAAATAACACTAACACAAATATAATCCAAATAACACACCATGACAGAAACAAAGAATATTTTTGAAAGAGATGAATATTTGAAAGTATATTTTAAATAAAATATACTGATTTTTTATTAGTAGTATTTGTTTATATGAGTGTCACATTGATTTTTGTTGGTGAGGTGATTGTCATTCAATTCAATTAGATAGAAACTGTAACTTTAATATTTATAGCATTTGGTCCTAAAGCAATATTGTTTGCTAAATTAGTTTCCTTTGCTTGGTTTGAATGAACCTTAATACAGATGGAAGATATAGATCTAGAGAAGGGAAGAAGCTTTTTTGATTTTGGGGTCAATAGGTTAAAGGTTACTGTTACTAAATAAGGAAATATTTTGCATTGTTAAAGCTCTAAATCACAATAAATATCTTTTCAGAGAACAGATACCAGACATGCCAGACATCTTGAAATGAAATCAACATCTTGAGACGTCAGAGAGCTTTAGTGCAGACTCACTCACTGCAAACAAATGAAGCAGCTAATTATTATGAAGAATATACCTAGAAAATAACAGCACAGGCTGATAAACTTGTAAATAAGGCAAAGTATGTATGGAACCCTGGTTTATACTATTTACAAACACACAGAAATTTACGTATACTGTACTTGTGGATTCATTGTTATTCGTTGGATAACAATTTTTTTGGATTTCCTGGGTGAAATTGGACCACAAACTTAAATGTTCAACATATTTCAAATTTTCCATAGGGCAAAACCACAAAATCAAATATCCACGAAAATACAGTATTTCTTCAATCCCCTGGAAAATAAATGAATCAGCAGTAGTGTGTCAGACAGCCTCTAAAAATAGCTGGTTCTAAAAACAATATGCCTGATTAAATTAATTACTTGTTGTTTCATGATCATAATTTCTATCAGACAATACACGATCTTTTAATTAATGCATTTTCCCTGAAAAATTTGACGTCACTAAGTAAATATCTTCATATCACAATGTTCTACGACATGTTTTTCCCATAATGACTCCAGGTCAACTGGGGCAGCTCATTCATACAAAAAGTGGTCTGTTGGTAAGACACCATTCTGGAATTTGCCTGACATGTCAAATGATGAGTCATAATTTGAAAACTCATTAATCACAAATATTTGCAAACGCTATTTACATTAATAGTGGCAGCTTGTTTATATCACAATTTTTTACATTACAGGAAAGGATCAGAATATTACAGTAGAAAGAGAAGTTCTACAGACGATGATCATTATAGTTCCTCTCTAGAGACCAGGCAGGTACTTCTGATCTAAACAACAGGGTAAATGTGCCCTTCTATTATAATTATATATATATATATTTTTATTATTCAAAAGAAACTTTCAACAAGAGTTCTACAGAGATCCCAAGTCCTTAAGATTTCATTTGTTAACAAAACTACCCAAGTCCCCAAGATTAATTAATCATTTCTATATAGTGATTTTAAGGGCACTGGATGCCATGAACGATTTCCTTTAAACTTTCTAAACAGAGGATATTTAGTGACTGATGTCATAGCTAGTATTTTCATATTGATTTAAGCACAATTAA
The DNA here is from genome assembly GCF_021869535.1 of Mytilus californianus. Lineage (NCBI taxonomy): Eukaryota > Metazoa > Mollusca > Bivalvia > Mytilida > Mytilidae > Mytilus > Mytilus californianus. The sequence goes on from NW_026262734.1 coordinate 56,529,023, forward strand.
GATATAAATGATCCTTTAGATTCTGAAGCAGGAAAGTTTTTCATTTTTCTTATTTTGTAGCAAGAGAAATTGAATATAGTTGAAATATCTAACATCACAATACACTATTATGTGTTTAAATGATACAGATGATAATAATTTACGATAAATCAAACTCACAAGCTTTAGTTTCAACTTTGCAAGTTGCAGCAGCATATTTTGTTTTACTTACGAAAAAATCAATGCAACATCCTAGATGTCAAAACTAAAATATATTTCTTAATTATTAATTTAAATCAGAAGTAACATTATTAAAGGTCTTTACCAAACTTAGTTCTTTGATCTCAATATGAATCCTTCTCGTTTTACAACATTGAAGTCATTATTTTTAGGAGTTGGAACTGTTTTTTCTGGAACTGTTCTATTTTGATGTCAAATTTTCATACTTTATTACAGAAACAAGTAAGAAAGACATGTGAAGCCATAGGATCTTTTTTTTACTCTATTACTCTTAGAGATATGACAAATTTTTTTTTTTAAATTTAAAAAAAAATATCTCTTGATTTAATAAAAAACAAAATCATTTACGAGTATTTGTGACCAATCAAGTCGACTAGTGAAGCAATGCATGAATTGTTATAAATTTTATTGTGTCTCATTTCAATTGCTAATTATTTTTTTGAATTTTAAATTAAAGTTATTTTACATAAAACTAATAAAATATGTCTGTAAATATGAATATTTTCTGATGAAAGCTGATTATATTATAATAATACAAGATTTAGTTTTCTAGCATTGTTCTTTTTTTCCCTTTTTTGTTGTTTAAAAATTGTCTTTGTAGCGATGTTGACAGCTGTACATTTGTTATTAGGAAAATAAAAGATAATAATTAAGTTCTATTGTGTAATATATTTATAGGTTTAAATATGAAAGAACAGGACAACTAAGAGATGAATCTAATCCCCCAAATATCTTGCAAAGTGTTCACCAACTGTTAGAGGTAAATGAAATGAGTGTTTCAGTGATCTTTTAACTATTTCTTATATGTAATTTTATGTTTTTTCATTCTTTTTATACGACCAAAAATTTTTGCGTCGTATAATGCTATGATGTCGATGTTGTCGTCGTCGTCGTCGTCGTCCGAAGACACATTTGGTTTTCGGACAATAACTCTAGTTTAAGTGAATGGATCTCTATGAAATTTTACCAGAAGGTTCAATACCACAAAAGAAAGATTGGGATTGATTTTGGGGGTTATGGTACCAATAGTTTAGGAATAAGGGCCAAAAACAAGCATTTTTGTAGTTTCCGGACAATAATTTGTGTGTAAGTGTATGGATCTCTCTGAAATTGTACCACAAAGTTCTATATCACAAATGGAAGGCTGAGATTGAGTTTGGGGGTAATTGCCCCAAACGTTCAGGAATAAGGGGCAAAAAAAGGGCCAAAAACAAGCATTTTTCTAGTTTCCAGACAATTACTTGTGTTTAAGTGTATGGATCTCTCTAAAATTGTACTACAAGGTTCCATACCACTAAGGGTAGGCCGGGATTGAGATTGGGGGTAATTACTCCAAAGGGGGGGGGGGGGGGGGGTTCAAAAAGTTGGGGGGATTTTTTTTTCCAATTTTTGGGGGTTCATTTTTTTCTTCAAAATTTTGAAATCTTCAATGCACAGTATTGCACAATAGCAAGAAATCTTCAATTGCACAGTATTGCGCAATAGCACAGTATTGTATAATAGCACAGTATTGGGCAAAAGCAAGAAATCTTGGATTGCACAGTATTGAGCAATAGCATAGTATTGCGCAATACCAAGATTTCTTCAATTGCACAGTATTGCGCAATAGCAAAAAATCTTCTATTTCACAGTATTGCGCAACAACACAGTATTGCGCAATAGCACAGTATTGCGCAACAACACATTATTGCACAATAGCACAGTATTGCACAATAGCAAGAAATCTTCAATTGCACGGTATTGCGCAATAGTACAGTATTGCACAATAGCAAGAAATCTTCAATTGCACAGTATTGCGCAAGACGTAGTATTGCGCAATAGCAATAAATCTTCAATTGAAAACAAATACAAATGTTGGTTAAGTCTTTAATTTTTTCTGGGTTCTAACCTTGTATAATTTTTTTGGATATTGGGCCCCATTTTTAAATTGGTCTACATTGAGGTCAAAAGGGTCCAAAATTAAAAAACTGAATTATTGCGGCTGTATGATTTGCTGAATCTTATTGTGCATTTAGATTTTTTACTTTGGGCCCTGTTTTCAAATTAGTCCATGTTAAGGTTTGAAGGGTCCAAAATTAAACTTTGTTTGATTTCAACTAAAATTAAAATTTTGGTGTTTTTTTATATGCTGAATCTAACCATGTTGTTAGATTTTTGATATCAGACCATTTCAAATTTTTAAGATCTTTGACCACATTTATTTTATGTCAGAAACCTATATTAAGTCAAAAATTTGATCACAATCCAAATTCAGACAGTATCAAGCTTGAATATTGTGTCCAAACTTGCCCCAACTGTTCAGGGTTCAACCTCTGCGGTCGTATCAGGCTGCGTTCAGCGAAGCATTTAATTATTAAGTTATAATCTCGTAAAAAGGGCTGTTTATATTTGCTTTGAAAGTAAGATGTTAAATAAATTAAGCAACAAATTTATGATTATATTCCTATCAGAGTTTTAAATTTGAAAAAAAATTAATGCAAGTCATATTTTAATAAATCTGAGATATCAGTTTTTAGTGAACAAAGTCCTCATTACAACGTAGAAAAATTATCAGATTCTAAAAGCTGTTTAATTTCATGTTTGTGTGTTTTGCACATGCATAGTAACAGGTTCCAATTTAATCCATGTTTATCTCTAACCTTTCAAAACCAACTTGTTCCTGAATTTTGCTAACTCGCAATTTAACCAATTTATTTAAAATTTTTTTGGTTTTAATTGAGCATGCAATGTCTTTTAAATTTGTATGATTGATTACCAAAATGTATCATGGCAATAATACAGATTCTGTCCTCTTTAACAAATACTTCTTACCTCATGTTATGCCAGACCGCATTTAAGTTGTCCGGCATGACTTATGACTAAATTCATTAAACATCATTTAAGTTGTCCGGTATGACTTATGACTAAATATATTAAACATCATTTAAGTTGTCTGGCATGACTTATGACTAAATTTATCAAACATCATTTATTTTGTCTGACCATGAGGCATAAATTATTTAAATGAATTGAATATCCCTAATTAGCAAGATAAGCCCAGGTAAAGGATTCTTACATTATATAAGAAGTTGTGTCTGCCTATGATTCATAGGGTTTCAGCTAGGATTTTGAGGGCTTTAGTCACTTTTGCACGAAATGAAAATCAACCTTATTTTGGGTAACAATAAGGGACCAAAGATATGCATTACTAGCTATACTTCTTTGAAGTACTTAGGCATGCTCAGGCAGTTATTGCATAATTTGATAGATGTGGTGCTTAAATATGAAGATTATAATAAGATCTAATAAGGATCCGGATTTATAGTTTACATTTTCACTTGTTATTTTCAGGGGACATTCCTGATCAACAAAAGATGGGTTTCTTTTTTTAAACCAGGAATCACAGCATAAATGAACGAACTGTAACGACTATTTCACTGCATAATCATTATCCTTGTAAAAACGGTTAAAACGATATTTGGCATTCCTTTCTATATATAAACTTGGAATCAAGGATTGGTACAAATCCTTGTTGGAACGAATCTAATGACTGCATATTGTAAATTAATCAAGAATAGATCACGTTTACTTTCAACTTTCAAACGTAACAAAAAAAGTGACAAGAGAATAATAAATTCAGAATGAATCCGGATTCATCTATGGATTGGTTCGTGTTTAACAAAAGGCAGGAAATTATCATATTTCTAAAGCAAGTTCCTTAGTAAGAAATATATTTGTGTCCTTCGTTTATTTTGATACTAAATGATTTGGTATTCTACGTTTTAATGTCTAACTTATAAGAAGACTTTCACGCATGCGCAGTACATAGTAAAGGAAGTACCTGTTTGACTCGTGGAAATATTTCTGATCGTTTTGAATAAAGTTCTTTCTCTTTCATCGAAATTGTTGAAAGTTTTTGATGAAAAGATATATAAAATATGACGAAAATTCAATCATATGACGAAACTACGACAAACGATCTGCAAATTGTGTTCGTTTGAGAAATATTGAAATTAAAATGCGAACTGTCCGCGGGGGAAAATATTTTGTTAAAATGACGAAACTATGATAAACGAACTGCGAATTGTGGTCTTTTGAGAAATATTGAAATTGAAATGCAGACTGGCCGATTTTACTTGGAAAAATAATTATGATGTTCACTAATTTATGAGGTTTATTAATTAACGGATTAGTGTCCAAACTTGCCCCAACTGTTCAGGGTTCAACCTCTGTGGTCGTATCAGCTGCATTCAGCGAAGCATTTAAGAGGGTCATAAACTTACGAAAAACATGAAGACAGGTAGATTTATAGTATTTTCATGTGAAAATATTTTTACACTGTTCAAATTTAAGTGACGAAATTGATTTGAAAAACTTTCGTCATTTGAAAACCTTTTCGTAAATGAGGAGCGCTAGCAAAATGACTGCCTATGAACATTCTGGCATCAGGATTACTAGGTGTTTCATGTACGAAAATTAGAATAATTCCTGTTTGGCCATTTATCATATCTAGTCTTTGTAAATTTATTATCCATTATTTTTATTTTGAAAGTTGCAAAAAAGAGGCAAAGACATAACCATGACAAATAGAACAACAGTCCATAAAAATCAAAGATTGAACAATATGAACCCCTTAAAAAACAGGGATTAACACTGGTCCATCAGTTATTGTTCAACAAGTGACAAATTTTTTATAAGACTTTGTGAAAATGATGGGGACTAATGGAGTTACCTCTGAGTTCTACTTCTCGAGTGTGTTCATGTGGATGTAGACACTTAGTTATCAGACACTAATTGAAATACAGACATGTGCATGTACTGATGTTATGTCATGGATGGATACCCCATATCCATTTTTTTTCTATTTTAACTGTTGTTTGGCTCATGTCCAACTTGATTGATTGATTGATTTATTGATGTTTGCTTAAAGCAAGTGGCAAATATTTCATGAGTATTCTGCACCTTAAAAAAGCTGACCATGTAATATATGACAAAGGTCACATGACCCATATGCATATATCATAGTTTACTGACTTCTAAGTTTCAAGTAAAAAAACACATAAGAAAAATCCTTAACTAGAAAATGACAAGTTTAATAAATTACAGATAAAAAAAACCATACAATTACATGCAAAATATTTGTTTTAACTAAAAACTAGCAGTCATAGTAATTAATGTTCTGAAAATGAAATCATATTTTCTCACACTGAGATGTAGCATCGTAATTCCATGTAGTCTTCATACTGAAACATCATATAACAGTGATGAGAAACATTTTCTTATGCAATGTCAAAAACAAATTTGTATACATCTACGTCATTCAGCTCTAACAAATAGGTGTCTCATTGGCAAACATACCAAATCTCCTTATTTTATGTACAGAATTTCAATACAGGGAGGAAAATACTGTAAATTCAGAAATTTTTATGAGGTTTTCATTATTGTGAAAATTGAGATGGAACTGGTTTTGCAAAAATAAAAACTCACATTTTATATAAATTTCAATAGCATCATTTGTATGCAATATTTTCTGAAATCATAATAATGGATCTAGCACTTTTGTTTTCTGAATTTACAGTAGATAAGATATATAGAATAACCATACATTGTCTCGAAATATAAATTTTATTTGTACAAGGCTTAGAAACAGGTAGAAAGCGAGGCTTTGCCGAGCATTTCTATCCTGTTTTGAGCCGAGTACAAATAAAATTTATATTTCGAGACAATGTATGGTTATTCTTTATATACTGCAACTCCTATAACTGTTCCAAATGAAATATTTAGGGTAAAAAAACATCAATTTTAAATTTGGAGCGGATGACATAAAATTTCGGCGAACCTGTATGTTTTATTGGCGTCATAAATAAAACTCTACGGAAACGCATTGTCAACGTCATAAACAAGGCGATATACAGTCAGTGACTATATCACAAATGAATATACGGTCAATGCAATTTGACTGCGCAAATAGCACAGCTGCAGTATATAACTTGTTTATATGTCACACTTTGTAAAAAGTCTTTTTTTCTTAATCCCCAAAAATCATTTTATAATTATAGTTTTAAAATTTATCAATAAGACTGTTCTGAAAATTGCTTGCTTTATGCATTTATTTCTAGAGGAAGGTGGATGTGAAATGCCCATTTTAATAAAGTCTTGTGAATGAAATCATATATTCCACAATACATATCTATATTTGATTTGAATGGAAAAAATGTAAAAAAAATTGAAAAGTAACTACTGTCCTTGTTAAAAAGCTCTTTTGTAATGGAAGTGTCACTTTCAAGGAAATCTGAGATTTTACCTCAGACATGTGCATATTGAACTAATGATATTCAATGATTTCTTACTTGTTTTGTTCATTGATTGAGTGTGATATAGATCTAGTGGGCAGAAAAGCCATTCTAGCTAGTTTGAATTGTGAAGCTAACAATTTAAGAGAACTTATTTCATAATCCTAAAAGGATAAAGACATTTTATGTGCCAAATTTCAAAGAATTCAAGATTTTAAACAAATAGTAGTAAGTAAAGTATAAAAGAGATGTATTATAATAAAAAGGGAAACATGTATGAGTTCCTAATGTGACTCTTTTAGAGGACACTTTATATGCAATAGCTGAGACATAATAACAAAAAAAGAAAGAATACTGGTTGGGGCTAAGGTTAGGGTTACACTAATGACTGGACCGAATGACAGGACCAAATGAAAAATGCTAATAACTTTTTCATTTCTCAAAGGATTTATCTCAAATTTGAAATATAATAAGATTTCATCATTTTATATATAGATTAAAGAAAAAAAATAGAATTTTTAGAAGCTTTTGAAAACGTGACCTGACCAACGCTGATAATGACAGGACCAACCTCGACAATGACAGGACCAAATAAAAATGCTAATAACTTTTTTGGTTTTCAAAGGAATTATCTCAGATTTGAAATATAAAATAAGATGTCATCCTATAATACATTTTTCAAAAACTTGCGAAAACGTGACATGACCATCGCTGATTGACAGGACCAACCTCGACAATGACAGGACCAAATGAAACTGCTAATTATTTTTTTGTTTCTCAGAGTATTGCTCTCAAATTTGAAACATGATACGATTAGACCATATCATACATGAATTTAAGAAAAATACAGAAAAAAGTAATTAAAAGCTTGCGGTAATGTGACCTGACCAACGCTGACAATGACAGGACCAAGTGAAAATGCTAATTACTTTTTTATTTCTCAGAGTATTGCTCTCAAATTTGGAACATGATACGATTAGACCATATCATACATGAATTTAAGAAAAATACAGAAAAAAGGTATTAAAAGCTTGCGGTAATGTGACCTGACCAACACCTGACAATGACAGGACCAACCTCGACAGTGACAGGACAGGACCAAATGAAAATGCTAATTATTTTTTTTATTTTTCAGAATATTCCTCTCAAATTTGAATTATTATAAGATTTGACCATTTCGTACATAAATATAAGAAAAATATAGAAAAAAAAGTATTAAAAGCTTGCGGTTATGTGACCTGACCAACATCGGCAATGACCTGGCCGATGAAAAGTTCTAATTTCTTTCTTATTTTACTTAAATTGTTAAATTTTGATCCATAAATAATAAGATATTACTAAAATAACTTAGGAAAAATATATTTTTGGTGGGTAAAAAACTTAACCTAGCTGACAAACGTACGTTTGCGGACAGAAAGTCACAGGCAAAAAGACACGAATGATCAGTATACAATTGTTTGAATATTTAAGAGAGAGACTCTTGAAATATTTACTTGATATTGCATATATTCAGTTTACAGTTTAGGAAATAGTTCACTAAACTAGATAAATTAAGATTTATTGAATTTAAATCATTATATTTCTTGACATTTGACACCATGAGGTCGTTAAAGTACCAAGCCACTTTGACATTTTGTTTTATTTTATCCTTATGTCTGTGACTTTCTGTCCTACATTGTCAGTGACCAAGGAAAATGAATATCATATACCTTTTTATATGTAATAGGATTTGCTTCAAATTTATAGAAACATAAGGATTGAATTATTCATTTTATCAAATAAAAAAACTATTAAACGTTTATCAAACATATTAGCCAACGATATATTTATTGACTTGAGGGAACATTTAAAACTAAGAAAGGTATCCTGCACAAGGCGCGGGCAAACCTCAAGTAGTCCATGAAAATGTTTGCTTATATTTTATGAAAATATTTAAAACTACAAAGATTGGATTTATCAACTTATTTATGGCTTATTTCACACCTTTTTTTTGTTACTTTATAATTGTGATAAAAACTTAACCATTCAATCTTAATGTTTTTTTATTAATTTTAAGCAAATCCTATAACATTTAAATAAATATACAGTAGTACGTACAACGATCCGGACACAGTCAACGCTGTTTAGGTCAAGTTTTTTACCTTAATAAGTATATTTTTCGTATTTTTTTTTATATTATCTAATTAATCAAAGATCAACTTTTGTAGGTAAAATAACAGAGAAATTAGGACTTATCATCGGTCAGTCATTGTGCCAACTTTGGTCAGGTCACGTTTATAGAATTTTCTGATATTTTATTTTAATATTTTCCTATATTTATGTACTAAATATTGAAATCTTATTATATTTCAAATTTGACATTAATCCTTAGAGAAGTAAAAAAGTTATTAGCATTTTCATTTGGTCCTGTCATTGTCGATGTTGGTCCTGTCATTGTCAGCGTTGGTCAGGTCACATTACCGCAAGCTTTTTATACCTTTTTCTATATTTTTCTTTAATTATGTATAAAATGGTGTAATCTTATTATATTTAAAATTTCAGAGAAGTATTTTGAGAAATAAAAAAATAATTAGCAGTTTCATTTGGTCCTGTCATTGTCGAGGTTGGTCCTGTCAGTCAGCGATGGTCATGTCACGTTTTCGCAATTTAAAAAAAAAAAATCTATATTTTAATCTATGTTTTAAAAGATGAGATCTTATTATATTTTAAATCTGAGATAATTCCATTGAAAAATAAAAAAGGTTAATAGCACTTTTATTTGGTCCTGTCATTGTCGAGGTTGGTCCTGTCATTGTCAGCGTTGGTCAGGTCAAATTACCGCAAGCTTTCAATATTTTTATACCACCTCATAAAAAATTTTGTGGTCGTATATTGGTATGACGTTGGCGTCGTCGTCGTCGTCGTCGTCGTCGTCGTCGTCGTCGTCCGAAGACACATTAGTTTTCGCACTCTAACTTTAGTTTAAGTGAATGGATCTCAATGAAATTTCACCATAAGGTTCAATACCACAAAAGGAAGGTGGGGATTGATTTTGGGGGTTATGGTACCAACAGTTAAGGAATTAGGGGCCAAAAAGGGGCCAAAAATAAACATTTTTGTAACTTCCAGACATAACTTGTGTGTAAGTGTATGGATCTCTCTGACATTGTTCCACAAGGTTCCATATCACAAAGGGAATGCTGGGATTGATTTTGGGGGTAATTGCCTCCAAATTGTAGGAATTAGGGGCCAAAAAGGGGAAAAAAACAGCATTTTTCTAGTTTCATGACAATAACTTGTATGTTAGTGTATGGATCTCTCTGACATTGTATCACAAGGTCCCATATCACAAAGGGAATGCTGGGATTGATTTTGGGGGTAATTGCCTCCAAATTTCAGGAATTAGGGGCCAAAAAACAAGCATTTTTCTAGTGTCATGACAATAACTTGTATATAAGAGTATGGATATTTATGAAATTTTACTACAAGGTTCCATATGACAAAGGGGAAAGCTGGAATTGAGTTTGGGGGTAATCGACCAAAAAGCTTAGGAAGAAGGGGCCAACAAGGGGCCAAAAATAAGCATTTTTCTAGTTTCCAGACAATAACTTGTGTTCAAGTGTATTGATCTCTCTGAAATTGTACTGCAAGGTACCATACCACAAAGGAAAGGCTGGGATTGATTTTGGGGGTAATTCCCTCAAAAATTTAGGAATTAGGGGCCATAAAAGGGCAAAAAAACAAGCATTTTTCTAGTTTCAGGACAATAACTTGTGTGTAAGTGTATGGATCTTTATGAAATTGTACTGCAAGGTTCCATATCACAAAGGGAAAGCTGGGTTTGAGATTGGGGGTAATTGCCCGAAATGTTTAGGAATTTGGGGCCAAAAAACAAGCATTTTTCTAGTTTCCAGACAATAACTTGTGTTCAAGTGTATGGATCTCTCTGAAATTGTACTGCAAGGTACCATACCACAAAGGGAAGGCTGGGATTGAGTTTGGGGGTGATGAATCATAAGGGGGTTCAAAAAATTTTGGGGGGGGGGTTTTTTTTTCCTTTTTTTTCTTTAGAATTTTCTATTTTAAATTGGTTATTTCTGATTTATATATAAAAGCAAATAATAATGATATGGTTTGAATAGGTAAATTAAAATTTTTTAAGTTCTTAGACCACTTCCATTCTGTGTCAGAAACCTATGCTGTGTCAAATATTTAATTACAATCAAAATTCAGTGCTGTATCAAGCTTGAATGTTGTGTCCATACTTGCCCCAACTGTTCAGGGTTCGACCTCTGCGGTCGTATCAAGCTGCGCCCCAGTGGAGCATTTTATTTTCTATATTATTCCTATATTTATGTATAAAATGATCTAATCTTATTATATTTCAAATTTCAGAGAAATGTTATGAGAAGTAAAAAAGTAATCAGCAATTTCATTTGGTCCTGTCATTGTCGAGGTTGGTCCTGTCAGTCAGCGATGGTCATGTCACATTTTGGCAAGTTTTTGAAAAAAATCTATAATTTAAAAAAAAATATGTATTATAGGATGACATCCTATCTTATATTTCTAATCTGAGATAATTCCTTTGAAAAACAAAAAAGTTATTAGCATTTTTATTTGGTCCTGTCATTGTCGATGGTGGTCCTGTCATTAGCAGCGTTGGTCAGGGCACGTTTTCAAAAGCTTCTAAAAAAATCTTTTTTTTTTTCTTTAATATATATATAAAATGATGAAATCTTATTATATTTCAAATTTGAGATAAATCCTTTGAGAAATGAAAAAGTTATTAGCATTTTTCATTTGGTCTTGTCATTCGGTCCTGTCATTCGGTCCAGTCATTAGTGTAACCCCTAAAGTTAGAAGTAAAAATCCTTTAAATCACTAAAAAAACGAAATAATGATAAAATAAATGGCATTACAGTTGCTCAAGTTGAGCACAAACTTTTACAATTTGCTGATGACACATCTCTTATTTTAGATGGTAAAGAAGAATCTTTGAATGAAGCATTTAAAATGAATTAGATTGGTTTGGAAATATATCTGGTTTAAATATTAATTTTTCTAAAACACAAGTTATTTGGATAGGAAATAAAAAGTATAGTAATGAGGTATTATGCCAAAATAGAAACCTTACATGGGGAGAAACATGTTTTAATTTATTAGGTATAAGCTTTGATGTTAATCTTGATAGAATTGTAAAAATTAATTATGATGAAAAAATTGTACAAATAAAATGTGTAATTAAACAATGGTCAAAACGAAATCTTACTGTTATTGGTAGAATTACTGTTGTAAAGACATTGATATTGCCTATTTTAAATCATTTGTTTATATCCTTACCAAATCCAAGTGATGATATTTTAAAAAATGTTATTGAACTTATGTACAATTTTATATGGAGTTCACCAATTGATAGAATAAAGAGAGATGTTTTACAAAATGATATTGAAGATGGTGGACTCAAAATGATAAATCTTAGTGCATTTATTTTAGCACTGAAGTGTACATGGATAAGGAGATTATTTAAAACAGACAACAAATGGCAGAATGTTTTTTTGTCAAATGATCATGTAGAACTTGAAAAATTTTATGGTTGTGGAAGTGTTTATATACAAAAATTACAACAAAATATAAAAAATAAATTTTGGCAAGATGTTCTGAAAGCATGGCAACTTCTCAGAGAAAAAGATGAATATGACAGTTGGGAATGCTTTCTTGCCAGTCCAATCTGGCTTAACAATAATATAAAGGTAGCAAATAAACCTATTTTTTATAAAGATTGGTTTGAAAATGGTATAAGATTTATAAATGATATTGTAAATGAAGATGGGACTTTTTTCTCTCATCAAGAATTAGAAGAAATGTATCAGATAAATGTGAATTTCATGAGATATAATAGTATTATATCTGCTATACATCAAGCATCAAAATCATTTGTGGGAAAAAATCACAAATTAGAACTACCTTTAATTCCATCTGCTATTAAAAGACTTGTTAAAAGTTCAAAAGGATCTAAAGATATGTATATTGTTTTAAATAAAAATAAAAGTGTTCCCACTAGTCAGTTAAGATGGACTGAAATTTTTGCTTTGATCAAAATCATTGGAAAAATTTTTATAAAATGCCATTTGTTGTCACAAATAATACTAAGTTACAGTGGCTGCAGTATAGATTCAATCATCGAATCTTAGCTACAAACAAATTTCTTCATAAAATTAAGATTTATGATAATCCAAATTGTACATTTTTTAATAGAGAAATTGAAACATTAGAACATTTATTTTGGGATTGTGAACATACACAGATATTATTAGAACAGATTGAAAATTGGTTTCTGACCAATGGAGTTAGTGTAATTTTTACAAAAGAAGTTTTTTTGTTTGGTAACATTGCAAAAATATCAAAAGGCAATGCAGAAAATACTCTTTTTCTTACCATAAAGCAATATGTTTATAATACCAGATGTTTTAAAAAAAAAACTGTCAATAAACTCAGTAAAAGAGAAGATGAAATATGTGTATGCAATTGACAAAAATATTGCTATGAAAAACAAATGTGAACATCAGTTTCACAGAGAATGGAACATTTTTGATAGATTACTTAGTTAAGTACAAAAATGTATACACTTTAAATTTAATATTATACATGTTATAAATGAAAATGCTGTATTTACTATACTAAAATAGAATTCAATGTCTAGATGAATTGTATTGAAAACTCACCACACTATTTTCTCTCACTCTCTTTCTCTCTCTCTCCGGTGTTCAGACTGCTTTACTCTTTATCTTATTTTGTATATTTAAAAAAAAAATTGCTTCCTAATAAAAAGATGTATTGTTAAGATAATATCAATAGATTTATATATTATATATTGTTATTATTTGTGTATACACTGTATTATGTTGTAAATTGGAAGTTATAAATAATAAAAATTAAAAAAAAAAAAAAAAAAAAAAAAAAAAAAATCCTTTTTGCATGAACCAGTACAGACCTGTTTACCACTCAATTTTAGCGTAGTTTCTACGATTTTTGGGACTCAAATTACGCTCTACACCCAAATAGGTTATTTCTATGCTTTCAAAGATGCTACAGTAAAGAGACCGGCAGTAAGTAAATTTGTGTCCAAAGAAAGTTATCTGAACGCAAAACGAAGTCTTTGTCTTTTATGCGCTTGTCAATGATTATAAAAGTATCTCTTACAAACGCTCTTGTGATCGTGACTCAAGTTTGACACATGGCGCGCTGAAACGAAAGTACAGTAAGGGGAAACAACTCCTTACTATAAAGCAAACGCCATGTTTATGCGGGGAAGATCAAGTTTTGTGTTTACAAAAAATTTGATTTAGCGGATCGTACATATCAGAATGACACGTAAGTCTGCCACATAATATTTCATAACATGATCTTGCGATCTATCTATATGACAATAATAATCGTACTGTAAAAACTCTTTAAACCAGACGGCCAAAAAGTTGTGCTATTGAAAACTATCGAAAGGAAATCGCAAGGTACTTGCGATTACAACTTTTTTCAAGAATATGACATAAAAAGATAAACTATTCGATTATTTGACATAATATCCATTACAAATGATTGATAAAGTTCTAATACTCGATATTGAATGACAAAAATAAAATCAATCAACAAAATAACGAGTTTGCAGTTGCATGTTGACATTGTTGTTGTTCTATTGATATGCTAATCAAACACCACCTCACAAATTGTTTACCACACAGTCACGAGAGTCCTAGAAATAGTTCCTACTTTAAGTGTTGGCAGAATGTAAGTGAATAACATCCTAGATTTTATTATATAATTTACGTTGCTTGATATACAATGATATAGTCATGTATATTTTTTACAAAAATGTACCATGTTGTGCTCTCAGTCATTGTTTAATTGTCACTGTCAGGTCAATATAAATCTTTGTATTGCACATGGTAAGCATTTTTGCTCCTTTCATAAAGGCAACCAAATTTAAAGTGATTAACTTTTAAGTATTTACTCAGATTTTTTTTAATCCATGATGATGACCATAAAAAACAAAAAGACCGGTTTGTTTGAAACAACATTTCTGATTATATGACAAGTTTGTCTCCAAGTATTGAAAGTAATTAAAGTATTGTAAAGTAATCTTTATTTAAAGTTGGGTTGCATATATAAATATTAATAGCAAGGAACATGAGCTCTTAATTAGAGTTCTTTAAGGTTCATGTGGACCCTTTGGCTAAAATGGCTGCATTTTCACCTCAAAATTTACTCTGAGTACAGACAAACCTGCGCATCTGGAAAAGTTTTAAGGCATAGCATGCCCTAGATAAATAAACTTCTAATGCATGGTATGTTTTAGAAAATTAAAAACTTAACTGGATTTAGCAGTACACTTTTTTTCGTCCCTGCAGAAGATGATAAAATTAACAAACAGTTGAGTTTCACTTGATATGGTCCACTCAGATACACAGTTTAAATCACCAATTATTGTCAGGTATCTATTGTCCATCTATTGTCCATGTCAATCAAAACAGTTCACTTCAATTATTACCTGTGGGGAAGTTCTCAAACCTCTTTCCCAACTTAGTTTATTTTGGCACCTTCTGGAGGAATGAAAAAAAGTGCACTGCAAAATCCGGTTAAGTTTTTAATTTTCTAAAACATAAAATATATTTGAATTTTATTTATCTAGAGCATGCTATGCCTTAAAACTTTTCCAGATGCACAGGTTTGTCTGTACTCAGAGTAAATTTTGAGGTGAAAATGCAGCCATTTTAGACGAAGGGTCCACATGAACCTTAAGAATTATGTATCCTTTTGTTGTTTCAATGCTAAACATGTAAATTTTAAATAAAATCTAGTCTTTCCCTTGTAATCTAATATTTGACCATTCTATGCTTGATAGATAGAGGAATATTGCATGCAGTGCTAGCAATGATTTCCTTAGGACAAGTTTATAAATCAAAATATTGGTTAGAACAAATATAAATATGGACCAATTCAAGTACACCTTCTAGGGTGCACTCGACTTTAGAGACTCAGCACAAGTTTTTTTGGAATTTAAAGGTTGTTTAGGACTTTTTGTATCAATAAATGCTAGCACATCATAGAAAAACAAGTGAGTAATCTATGTTTAAAATTTTATAACAAAAATCTCTTTTTTAAAGTCTGTGGATTTTCTACAAAAATCTTGGATTATTTGCCACAAAATCCCCTTTTTCTATTAAATGCAATGACACAATAAATAATAATGCTTTGCACGAAGTTTCCCCTTGGTATATGTACAAAACGGCCCATCCCTATTATTCATTATTTTTGCTGTTTTGATACTTTTGCAGTTTGAAAATTTCATAATTCACATGGCTACAGAAGGGGTCATAAACCTTAAATTTTGGTTGTTGCAGATGCTGTTCTGATTGTAGAGTTATGTGAAATGGAAAGAAAGAGATACATGTACATACAGAGACTGTTTTGATATTAAGGTGTAAGTACATATATGAAATAATTATTAGAAATGACGTATCAACTTATCAGTGAATGTACAAACATTTATTAGAGTTCTATATTTCAGTTAAAAAAAACATTTTTTTGTCATTTGTGTATATAAGCAAGGCAAATGGACATGTTGTGATGTTACACTATTGTTTCAGAAAAAGGGTGAAGGTTTGGTTCCATTAAAACGTTTAAACCCGCTGCATTTGTATGCACCTGTCCTAAGTCAGGAATCTGATGTTCAGTATTGCCGTTTGTTGTTTGAATGGTTTTACACTAGTAATTTTGGGGGCCCTTTATAGCTTACTGTTTTCGATGTGAGCCAAGGCTCCGTGTTGAAGACCGTACTGTGACCTATAATGGTTTACTTTTATAAATTTTGACTTGGATGGAGAGTTGTCTCATTGGCACTCATACCACATCTTCTTATATCTATTGTTTGTTAATAGTACATTACTCATCTTACATACTTTTAGAAAATACAATTTTATTGGACTGTTTTCCTCTGTTGTATACACTATTGATATTAAAATGAATCAGCAGTAACAATAAGACAATTTATTTTCAGAGGTGGATTTAGGGGGTGGCAGCGGGCCGTCCCCCCCCCTTTTGTGGGAAAAATTTGGTTGATTATATAGGGAATCACTGAAGCATGACTGGAGTAGGCCCCCTCTTATGAACATTCTGGATCCGCCACTGATCTTTATATACATGTGTAATTACATGCCAATTTTGTTAATTCTTGATTGATATTATATGACTTCTCTTTTTCAGGTAAAAATGAGCTACCAGAAAAGATGCTGAAAATTTTAAAACTGTTTTAACAAGAGCATAAAAAAATAGAGAAAAAAGAACAATACCAGGTCTGGACCTTTGTGGCTGCATGCAATTAATTCTAAAATACCAGGAAACAAGATGTAGCTGCACAGCAGACATGGCAGATCTTAAAATTGCTAATAGACATCAATTCAACATTTTCGAGCTGCATATCGAAAATGAAAGCATTCCTTTTCATAGAATCCAAGAAATCTTTTAACCAAGTCAAGTGGTTATTAGACCTGCTATCATGAAAATATTAACATAAATATTACAGTCACATGTAATATCCCAAACATAAGAACTATTTGGTACGTCTGACTATCTTTCTTCCCATGTCATGTTACATGTATGCTCAGAATATTTTAATGTCACAATGATATGAAATGGATAAATGATATATTGTCAACCATTTAAATAAAACAGACAGGCTCACATAAAAATTAACTGTCTATGTGAAAGTTCAAGTTGACTGAAATTGTCTATAATTAATACCATATATCCAAAAGTACAGAATTGTCTTTCTCAGAAATTTTGTATGTTTAATAGAATGATACTTGTAGCTTCTATTTTCTTGGCTCTGTATGATTATCAATATAAAATTGGGAGATGTAGTATGATAGCCAATGAGACGTCTTTCCACCATGCAGAGACCAAAGTAAATGCTAGAAAATACAGGTCACAGTTATGTATGGCCTTGTGTAGCAATCTATGGAAGACACAAAGATTACAAAGTGTAAAATAATTCCAACAAGATAACCAACTATCAAGGCTTCCTCTTAAACCAGACAACTCACTCATGTGAGTCTGAAAATGTTAATATGTCAGTGTCAAGATTTATAAGTACTTGTTTTGAAATAAGAGAAAATTTGCATTCCTATAACTAACTAAATATACATGTAGTATAGTGCTGTTACAGTAGTTTATTTATTTTTATGTATTAGAGAGGGTTAATATTCTATTTTATTTATTTTCAAACCCCATCTGGTATGGAGTATAGTTATTTAATCATTTATTTTTAATGTAATATATCTAAAAAATTACTATATAATTAATACTATATATATATATGTATATGCTCGGAAACGGGCCCTTTAATTGGATTCAATAAATATTCTTATTCTTATTCTTCTTATTCTTATTCACTGAAACTAAACATAATAGCAATATTCACAATAGGTATTAATATAGAATATTCCTTCATGGTTTGATTTGATTTCAGTTCATGTTTTCAGAGACATATATATTGTACCAATATGTCTATGAAGTCTTTTGGAAATTAGAACAAAAGAAACAGTTCTTGTTTGGTTTAAATATGAACGTTTGACCGCCTATGATGACATTTAGTCCATGGTGTGTCTCCAATTGGAACCAAAATAAAATACTTACGGGGAACTTCAAACGCAAACACTGATATGTGACAGGTTTGATTGTATTGGTTCACTGGCTCTTTGAAGCTAAGACCAATCTGATACCGTTTAGCTCTTGCAACCATATTGGGCTTTTTGTTAGGTAATACAGTGAAAACATATTGTTACGGTATTTTCTAAATTACATTCCAGGGTAATTATCCTTTATGTGTTGCACAATATAAAAAATATAAATCTGATTTTCATTATATGGTTTCATGAAATGTTTAAGAAAGAGGTGCATGCCAACAAACACCTGGTTGTTATGAACATTCTTGATGGTTTTTGTTTTGCCTCTAAGAATTCATTAATGTGAGACGTGTGTGTGCTTTGTAGCGTGGTGTCGCTGTTTGAACAAGTCTGTGTTTAGGTTACTTAAGAAAACCTTATTTCAACTCGATCATATTTGGCATGATGTTGTATAAGCATGCATATATTATTAGCAAATCTCATATCCATGGATTTTGCTTAGTTTAAAAATTGAAGTTTCTGATTAATTTAATTTCAGGGCAAACATATTAATGATTCCCCCCATAGAGATCATTTTCCATTTCCCCTCAGTCATTGTCTATTGAACTTGAAACTATTGCCTATTTTACATGTTAAAGTTAGATTGGTTCAGTTGAATTGAAATGAAGTTCATAACCACTATTAAACTGTAGCTAGGTCAATGACATGTGTAATGCAGCTGTATAAGCAGTAGCATATCATTCCCAGTGAGATTATATGCCCCCTTCATCTAAGTCATGCTTATGAGAATCTGGTGATAAAATCATTGATAGTTAATTGATATGCACGCTTGTATTGACTATTGGCATTTTCAGCATCAGCGATGGATTTAGAGGGTCAACGGACCCACACCCTTATGTATGGGTTTCATGTATGGTACAGCATAGACTTAAATTGGATCGAACCCCCTCAGGCCTCTTTTTTTAAAATTCGGTATCCGCACCTTAGTATATCTCATTTCCATGGAGATTAGTTAGCCTTGCGCCTCTGCTCATGGGCATTGAATGACTTGGAATATTTTTTCTTAGTTAAAACGTGTAAAAGTATTTGCAATTATTTTAACCTTTCCATTTTATCATTTTAATTGCTTACAACGAGACGTATATCCCTGTGTCAACAGTTAATTAAATAATAACCTGGGAATAGTTTATTAACTATTAACACACCCGTGACTGAACCAAATTACTTCAGCCTTATTGTTATCCTTGATTTTGAGTATTTGTATGGTCATCTGTTAAAGTCATGACGAACATAAGGTGCGCAGTTTTCTCTGCTTTCAAAAGTTTCTAGATGAATCCGTCCTGGTTTCTTACTATTGGAATTTTATCATGAGTATTTGGGCGGATGTCAGAGTGGACCGAGAAGACATCGCTTATTACCCCGGAGAACCTCATGTTTAGCCATAAAGGTATGCTTAACAACCTGGGTAGTGTACTTGCTCACAACATGTTATGCCCAGCAGAAACATATATTACATGAAAAAGTAGTTTGCGGGTTGTTTTGAAGGTTTGAATTCTGTTCTTGGAACACAAAAGTAAATAAGAAATGACAGGAAATAGTGGGGAATCCCGTTTTACAAACTATGTACATACATGCAGTCTGTGTTTGAGTTTCAGACTTAGTGTTTTAAGTGTTAATAGTGCTCCTTACATGCATTATCCTGATGAGATTTCAAAATTTAAATTCGCGCTAAGAAAACATACAAACAATTAGACTGTCCATTTCCCCAAATAAAAAAAACTGAACCCAATGAAACCCACCGTTTCAAAATGACTGGATCCGCGCCTGGAATATATCACAGGTTGTGGTCAAAGGATGGAGCTAGCTGGTTTATTAAATAAATGCAAGGAGTCTGTGTTTTTGTTATAGATGTATTTCTATTTGTATCCATCTGATGAGTTAAGCCTTTTTCAACTGATTTTTATGGTTTGTTCTTATGTAGTACTAATCCTCCATAGCACAGGTTAGGGGAGGGTTGGCACCTGCTAACATGTTTAACCCCTCCACATTCTATATGTGCCTGTCCCAAGTCAGGAGCCTGTAATTCAGTGGTTGTCGTTAGTTGCTGTGTTACATATTTGATTTTCGTTCATTATTTTGTACATAAATTAGACCGCTTGTTTTCTCGTTTTATTTGTTTTACATTTGTCATTTCCGGGCCCTTTATAAGGCTTTGTTCATTTTTAAAGGCCGTACTGTGACCTATAGTTGTTAATACTCATTCTCTGTAACCACTTAAACATTTTTTGGCACACATAGTCACCGATCTTTCTGAAAATTGGCTGATATGTATATCCTATTAGCCTAGTCAGAAAAATAATGCCAATCGATATATATATTGGTTGGTTACCATGGTAACAGCGGAGAAAGTTGGGAATTTTGAGAAAAATACAATATTTGGTGTAGTGTTGTGAAATTATGCAGCTACATCTATTAAAAAGAAACACAAAAACAATTAATTTCAGCCTTGTTTTTATCAAAAATCAAAAAAAGTTATGGGGAATCTACTTAGAAACATCTGAAATTAATTTCTAAAAAATGGTCATTGTGAATATTCCTCACAATACGAATTATCTCCCTTTGACGGGTTACACTAATGACTGGACCAAAACGAAAATGCTAATAACTTTTTTATTTCTTAAAAATTTTGTCAAATGTGAATTGCTATAAATTTAGTCCATTTAATACATAAATATAAGAAAAAATATAGAAAACTTTTAAATCTTCATAAAACGTGACCTGACCAACGCTGACAATGACAGGACCAAATGAAAATGCTCATTACTTTTTTATTTCTTAAAGGATTTATGTTAAATTTGAAATATAATAAAATTTGATCATTTAATATATAAGTATATGAAAAAATATAGAACAAAATATCAAAAAATTCCGAAAAATTCCGAAAACGTGACCCTTCTAACGTTGACAATGACCTGACCAACAACAGCAATGACTTAACCGATGAAAATTTCTGTGTTATTTTATATCAGTAAAAAAAAGGGGGAAAATATATGTTTTTGGGTAAAAAAAAACTTGACCTGACCAACGTTGACTGTGTCCTGATCGTTGTACTACCTAATACCTATTTATATCTTATAGGATTTGCTTAAAATTTATATAAAAAAACATTAAGATTGAATGGTAAAGTCTTTATCAAATAATAAAAAAAACTGGGGAAAACAGTTTATGGTACTGTGACGGGCACCAGGTTATTCAAACTTTTTATGGTATTGAGTAGTATATTGTATTGTACTGTGTTGTAAATTATGTTGCATATTACCGGTTATAATTTGACACATTTGATCACAAATATAAAGTAACACACAAAAGGTGTGAAGTAGGCCAAAAATACATGTAAGTTGATAAATCCAATATAATTGTTTTTTAATATTTTCATAACAGTAAATAATTATTTCCACGTACAACTTAAGGCATGCCCGAGCCTTGTGTAGGTTATCTAGGTAGTTTTAAATATTTTCATAAAAAAAAAATAAACATTTCGCGGACTACTTGAGGTATGCCCGAGCCCCTGCATGCACGATATCTTGGTAGTTTAAAATATTTTAATAAAATATAAGAAAACATATTCAACGACTTAACTTGAGGTATGCCAAATGTTCTCGAAAGTCAATACATTCATCGTTTGCTAATATGTTTGAAAAGCATTTTATATTTTCTTATTTGATAAAATTAATGGTTCAATCTAAGTGTTTCTATAAATTTGATGCAAAGCCTATTACATATAAATAGGTATAAAGTCATTTTCCCTGGTCATGATAATGGTCAGAATATAGGACAAAAAGTCACAGACAAAAAGTCACATGTATTATATGTTATAAACATTGAGTCCTGTTTCAAAGTAAAATCTATTTTTTTTTTTGTTAAAAGAAAGACAATATACTAATTTTGAGAAACATCTTTCTGTAATGGGCTTTCAGCAAGTTCAGTGAAAATCAAATTATATGTACATGTATATAATTCTTTTAAAGTTACCCTTTCACGGTAAAGAGTTAGCATAATTTATGGTCAATATTTTTTTAATTTGCTGCTAAAAATCCATAAACTTAAAATAATTGTTATTTTTTCAAATTTCAATAATCCAATGCCTAATACTAATGTTAAGATAGTGCTACCATAGGCGGATCCAGGGGCCATGATGGCCCGTCCCCTCCTTATTTATTGGAAATATTTGGTTGATTACATATGGAATCACTGAAGCATAAATGTAGCGGGCCATCACTTTAGGCAGTCAGTGGGACCCGTTATATGAAAATTGTCTATATGGTATATTTCCCCCCACTGCTCGTTTTAAGACCCGCAGCCACCATCTGATAGATTTTCCGCGGGTCCTCGTATCTTTTTGGAAAATCTCGAAAATTCCTCCCCGGCCAGAACGGCAAACAAGAAATGTGTCGGATGGATAGCAGGGATCATCGGGTCAACGGCAGACAGTACCCGCCCTTGTTGGTTACGCCCTTTGTTTGCTAAAGAACCCTTGTGTTAATTCTTTTAGGGGCACCCAAGTTGACCCATTGAAATTTCTGTCCTTGTCCAATTGATCCCGAATTCCAGTGATATTTCAAATTGTCCGCCTTCATCCCAGCCTACCCATATTGCCGGACTTTTTTGAAATTGTCTATTTTTTTCAACTTCACCTCAAAAATGATCTTCATGTAGATACTCATCATCCAATAATACAATAATATTCAAAACGTATAGCTATACATGCTTTGCCATTTCAACATTGAGTTTAATAATGAATACGAAAAATAAACAGCTCAGAATATAGGTATTTTTCCTTTATAGATAGTTAATTATCATTTACTTAGAGGACCAACGTTGGCAAATATTGTACAATTGAATACATATTTTTTACATGATTTTATTTGTTTTTTCTAGATTGAGTAATTGTTTTTCTTGTATATTTTTCATGATCATGAAAAAAGACTGAAATTTCTTTATAATCAGCACTTTTATCCAGAATAGAGAAATTGTGTTTGTTTCCTTCAAGTGGTAACACCATTATCGAAATACTATACTAGCAAAATCATTTATATATATACACATGTGTGTATACAGTGAAACTTAATAAGTGTTTTAGTTTTCCTACTTTTGTGCACATTTAAGAAACTAACTGAAACTTTTTTCAAAATTGTTTTAAACTTGTGTATCAAAATGAAATTGTTTCCATAGCAACACAGTTAAAACTGTAATACCGTTATATATGAATATGTTTAAAATTTTGATGATTACAATAATTTCTACATATTGTATATTTATTTATTTTTTTCTGACTGCAGAATTAGGTTTTAAAACATTTTTTTTTCAAAATTAAAAAACAAAAAAAATTCTGAAAAAATGAAAACTAAGCATTTTGTATCCATGGTAACAAAATATTGAGACATACTTCCCCATTACTTTTTCGTATCATTGATAAGATAAGACTATGATATTTATGAATTCGTGGTTGACTTTAACTCAGGTGTCCGCAAACAATTATGGTGAGCATTCAAATATGACCTCAAAAGGGTATTTTTTACCTAATGCAAACCACATAAAAAGGGGGGGTATATGTGATTATGATTGAAATGGAATATGAAAAAATCAGTTATTAAATTACATTAATAAAATGCATATATTTAATAAAATCATAAAACAATATTCATTCTCTTCATTATTTATTATGAAAAATTATGTTGAAAATAGCCTTTTTCAGCTTAAAATCGTAGATATTCAGAAGAGGTAAAACTGGTCATCGGTTGCTATGGCAACCGATATGCTTAGCAACCAAAATTTTGCCATTTTTTGTTTGTTTCATCAAGACTAGTAAGTGTGTGAAGTTTGAAGAAAATCCATGACCATGCGTGCCACACTCCCTATATAAGAGTTTAAATTGTTACAGAGAACCAGTATTAATTTCTGTGTCATTTGGTCTCTTATAGAGTTGTCTCATTGGCAATCATTCCACATATTTTTTTCTATAAACTCTCAAGTTAATAGATTTTATTGAGAAGATGAAAAGAAAAGAAAAAGACACAATAATGTTTTTTTTTTTTATATGCATATTATATGATTTCACATTGACAAATACAGTGGTCCTAAAAAATATAGAAAACTGGATTCAATTATTCTGTTTTCCATGCATACTAATTAACAAGCCGCTTTTGTTATAAGCTGGGACTATTATACTATGTTAGTCAGTATAATAGTCCCAGTTATAAGTAGCTAAATTATGCATCCATATATTAATAGAACAAATGTCTATAAAAAGATGAAGACGAAAAAAATGAAATAATCATCACTGACTCAGACATTTGTCAGAGTAACTGAACAATTAACGAACAGTTCGAATACAACGACCCGGTAAGGGAGCATTGCAGGCCGAATGCAAATTACCTGTCACCAATTCGTTAATAATTTACAAAAAATATGTGCACAACGGAAACAAATAAATTTAAGGTCTTCTTTTTTTTTTAAATGTTGCCACTTTATAATAGAATAGAATATTTTGATATATATAATCATATCCCAAGTTAAACATGTGCATGGCTGTGATTAATACGCGTTAGCTAGTAAACAAACCGGTGTATTGACCTTTTAATTTTAGAATAATAGAGTTCAAATATATCAATTTTCATGTTATAAATGATTGTCATATTGACGTAAAGTTTTTAAACCAATGGCAAGATACGATTTATTTTTCGATAATCTCTGATATTTAGACGTTTGAGATGGTAAAGTTCAAAAAGGTTCGAATAAGATTTTCCCAGCATATTATCATTGGTTTCCCTCCCTCTTACTTATATTCCCCTGGAAAGTATCATGGAGGTTACAATACACCATTAGATTTTATGGGCGCAGCCATTTTATGAGCATAACATGGTATTCAGAATTAAGAGTATAGCTAATCCTGATTGGTTGATATGTGCGCCCGTTATTTTTTGTTATTAGAGACTTCGTGCATTCTGCATTATACCAAAGGCCTAATAAATTATTTTCCTTAGCCCTAACGGAACTGAGATGTCTTTTAAACGCTAGGATGAGACACGTATTTTTAAGTGCAAAATTGATAGGCATGGGAGATAAGTACAAATTACGCTAAGAAAAGCAACGCGAACCTATATTTTTTGGACCAAAAAATACTGTCCTAATAACTTTTCTTTAATTCTAGCAAGGATTCGTTAAAAAAATCAACTTTCTAAAGTCTGTATCTCGAAAAAGGCTATCATTGTCGCCTATGGGGAAATTAATTGTTTATTTTAATCTATACAATGTCGACATTTCTTTATCATAGTGCTCAAAAAGTGTCAAAAACAGTAATTTTACTTGATATTTGATGTGAAACCGTATTTTTTGGTGACAAATGAATTATTGATTAACTAGTTTTTAAGCTATAGTCTGTTTCATATTTGTATTGCGTTTTACCTTAGAAACAAGGGTGGGTTCGACTTTTGACTTACTGTGGAGAGAATATGTCATTTTCTGAACTTCTGCTGATTTGTTTGAAAAAAGCACGTACACGTCTAGAGTTTCAATATACAAATCGATTTTTAAACATGACAATCTCGATCCAAGTGCTGTTATCGAAATTACCAAATTCAGTGAAAATGTACAGAAATGATCCCCTTCGAACATTGAAATGTTCACTCGAATGGCAGACTATAAAAATTAGAATAGGCATGAAATTTTGTAGTTAACGAATAGTTTTCGATGTTTAAACACAAATATTTACACATTTTTCATATTTTGAAATGCTATAGTCTGTTTCAAAAATGTACTTTTATACGAAAATGGTTTCATTTAAAACTGTTGTTCAAAATTCACCGTAGTAGTTACATATTGGATCGGTTTTGGTATCAATATAATCAGTACTTGATGACATATAAATAATCATTGGAGAAAGTGGACATTATCTTCAGGCCCTTTTTAGCAGTACCGCATTTACTCAAAAAATCAGAAATTTTTTTTTCACATTTTTTGACTGGGGTCACCTCTGATAAAAAATTGTAAAAATTCAGAGAGTAATGCCAAAACGTTTTGAAGATGATTTTTGTGTGGCATATATATTAGTTCATCTAACGAACTATGAATTGCATGATTCTAGAAAGTATTAAATACCGTATAGGTTACAATACACCATTAGATTTTATGGGCGCAGCCATTTTATGAG
The DNA here is from genome assembly GCF_021869535.1 of Mytilus californianus. Taxonomy (NCBI): domain Eukaryota; kingdom Metazoa; phylum Mollusca; class Bivalvia; order Mytilida; family Mytilidae; genus Mytilus; species Mytilus californianus. Next base: position 56,555,380 of record NW_026262734.1, read on the forward strand.
CATAACATGGTATTCAGAATTAAGAGTATAGCTAATCCTGATTGGTTGATATGTGCGCCCGTTATTTTTTGTTATTAGAGACTTCGTGCATTCTGCATTATACCAAAGGCCTAATAAATTATTTTCCTTAGCCCTAACGGAACTGAGATGTCTTTTAAACGCTAGGATGAGACACGTATTTTTAAGTGCAAAATTGATAGGCATGGGAGATAAGTACAAATTACGCTAAGAAAAGCAACGCGAACCTATATTTTTTGGACCAAAAAATACTGTCCTAATAACTTTTCTTTAATTCTAGCAAGGATTCGTTAAAAAAATCAACTTTCTAAAGTCTGTATCTCGAAAAAGGCTATCATTGTCGCCTATGGGGAAATTAATTGTTTATTTTAATCTGGAGGAAACGTTGAAGGGGGAAATGAAAAAGACAAGCAGTCTTCTGCAGAAGAAGCTTTTTCAGCGTTTCAGGCAGGAATATGCTGAAATTTGGAAGTGTCTCGATTTATCCAAGAAGGGAGACCAATACGTACACTGTGGGTTATGCCAAACTGACTTTTCATGTGCGCAAAATCTAGTCATTGTTGTTTTACTGAATTATTATTTAAAGTCTGAACAAATCATTTGAACTGTTCAAAGTTTTCAATTAGTTACATATATTGTGATGCCAGACAATATTCGTGATGCTTTAGCAATTTTACATAAACTCAAAACAAGCTGCTGTATCATAAGTTCATATGACAAGACAACACAACATTGAACAAAAATCAGAAGATAATTTTTTGTCTTATGAAAGAAAGTTCAGTTAAAGAATGCTTGATGTCTTAGCATTTACCCCAAAGTACTATCAAATTGCAGGAATGAATAACTTCTATTCAAAATTCTTGGGGTGGAAGGGGTTGGGCAATACAAGCCTTCGATAAAACTGCACTTTAATATTAAAAACTACACTTTCTAAATGTATAAACTACACTACTAGCTTAAATGGGGTAAACAGGTCTGACCAGTAGCATATTCATATAGCTATTTTATCCTTTAAAAACTGGTATATAAAGTTCACTCCCAAACAAACAAAAAACAGGTGGTAAAAAAAATTGATATGATATATTTTTGTTATTTTTACACTTTATTAATATAGTTGACAAGAAAATGTGATTCAAAGTTTTCTTTATCATGTTTTTAAAATTTTATGTGAAGGGATATAATTTAACCATATATCAGTTTCTAACTTGACATGCCTCACTCAACCCAGTTTGAATCCCGCATGTGGCAGGTGTGTTCGACTCGATTCTTAATTGACTAGGATTGCCAGTTTTCTTATCAAAGGTTTGTAGTTTCCTCAGGGGACTCTGGCTTCCTCAACCAATAAAAACTGATAGCCAGGAAATAGCCAATAGTGTTGAAAGTGGCATTAAACACTAAAAATGTATTTCATGCGATATTATAAGTTGTATGGTTTGCTACTGACCCACTACAAATCCTTAGAGTGTTAGTAAAATTCATAGGGGGTGAGATTGAAGGCCAAATCCCCTATGGATTTCACTTACTCTCAATGGATCCAAAGGGGTCAGTAGTGAACTGTATAACAAATTTATCGCACACAGGACTTTTCCTGCCAAGTTTTATATAGAAATAAGCAATGAAATACAATGATATTAATGGATGACGTCACCATTAATAGTAGACATGATGTCATGAACCCCATATGAAATCTACTGACCCATACGGATCCATAGGGGTTCACCACGTGGCGGGATTAGACCAATCATAACGTCACTAATTTACCTGTGGTGCGATAATGAATATTAAATGTAATTTTCCTAATTTTATATATTTTAGGAAAGGAAACAGAATTTGATACAGGTTCTTGCCAGACAAAATTACAATGCTAAATCTAGGCTAGAAGATCAAAGGAAAGAGGTAAACATATAAAAATTTGATAGTATTCTTAATTCAGTATATAACTGTCTCTGATAAATGATCCTAGATCACTCCTCAAGCATTAAAATAAACCAAAATCACAAAAAAAGGAAATAGGAATAGAACATGTAAAAAACAGTGACAGATTGCGGAAAATCAATATTAAATAGATATCACTAAAGAATACGACTTTGAAAGTAAAACAGTTCCGTCCTTTAGTAAAATACTGTTAAATATATTCATCATGTTGATAATTGAAGGAACTATATATCTACAACAAAACACATGCAGCAGTATAAAACATCAAAACTGAACAAATAACAGATTAAATTTTGTAGTTTATAAATTGTTATGCATAAGTTTGTTCCAGAATGACTTCTTCACTTTTTTCGTAGCGTTAAATACAAGCGGATTCCAGTTATTCAATGCTATGAAAAAAATGAGAAATTTGACTGGAGAATCCACATGATATGCTAGATTTTGTTCTTAACAATGCATTCTAGCTTTGTCTTTTGTAACTTGTTGTTATTTGTCGATAACTTCCACTCACAAGTCATTACATGATATGTTAATAATTTATGTTGGTGTATATTTTTTTCAGATTGATCAATACATAAGTCCTTGTCAACACATTTCACAGAAACACAGACATTGACCAGTGGATTGCATGGATCTGTTGTAGATGAGATAGATATTTTTACAGCCCTGGCCTTACCTAATTTATTGTTTACTATTGTCAATGAAAGATAAAATATTGGACATACATGTACAAACTTTGTTTTGTTAATTTCTAGAGGCTTTGATCTTTAAGGATAGCAATCACTCACACTGTTACATATTTTCAGGTTGAAATACATATAAAAAAAAGCTGAGAAATAGCGAAAAATATTGGACAGTCCAACAGCGAAAAAACATTGGACAGTACAACAGCGAAAAAATATTGGACAGTACAACAGCGAAAAAATATTGGACAGTACAAAACGAAAAAAAATATTGGACAGTACAACACGAAAACAAATATTGGACAGTACAATAGAGAAAAAATATTGGACAGTACAACAGAGAAAAAATATTGGACAGTACAACAGATAAAAAATATTGGACAGTACAACACGAAAAAAAATATTGGACAGTACAACAGAGAAAAAACATTGGACAGTACAATAGACCACACCAATGACATACTCCCAATATAAAAATAAGGTGATGTGGTATGATTGGTAATGCGACAACTACCCACCAGTGAAAATCCAAGTTCTCTGAAAAAAATGACTGGCAAACAAAAGCAACATCAATGAACAACACATGGTGCAAATAGCTGGGCTTGGTACAGGCACAAAATGTTTTTATGTGCAGACATACCTCCTCCTTTGCCTGGGTAGACTATTCAGTGTAAAAGAAAAGGCGTTTTCATAATGGTTACATTTTATTATTACTTTGATCAAAAGATTGTTTCAGTGAATGTAAAACACTGTTGATTCATTATTATTAGTGGGGGATTCCAAATTTCGTGAGTTTAAATAAACCATGAATTTAAAATGTTGAGGAAAAAACAAATTTGCTATGGACTTTTATGCATACTTTGGCAAGACAACGAAATCAAGTATCAACAAAAGTTGAATTTTTTTTTTCAATAAAAGTGGTACCCACAAAAAATAAATAAATTCACAGTTGTTGCTCTGTGGTGTAACAAAAAATATTGCTGATTGAAATGTTGCTTTAATTATATAAATGACATGGAAGAATGTTATGATAAGAATGCACAATACCTGTTAACCACATAATCTATAAATTTTTTTCCAATTTTGTTAAAGATTTGGTGTTCCTGGAATGACAACATACGTGTCATACTCAACTTGTCTTAAAAAAACTATGGTTAAGTTTATGAATTTTTAAAAGTAAAGTTTGTCACTTATTTACTTTTCAGTGCTTTGAAGATCCCAATATCAGACATCTCTATAAACCAGACAACAAATCCATCCTACCAACAGTTACAACAATTATAAGATACAGTACAATTCCCACCATATAAGGTAAAGTTTTGTAGATTGGTCTGTCAATCATTGTATTAGAAATCATGCTTGCAGTAGAGGGCCAATGTATCTAAGTGGTGAACCATACAGATCAGTTCAGAGATGTTACTATAATAGATGTCAAAGAGTGATGGCGACCTTTTTGAATATTTCTCTAAAATTTACACAAAAATATTTCTTCAATTATTTGATTCTAAGAAACAACCAGTCACTATACAATTTGGTTGAAATGTCTTCCTGTCATTTAGGCAATTTTTTCTGAAAAGTCTTCATCCAATCATCAATTTGGTATGGTTTCAAGGCAGGCCCTGAGGGCTTCCAAAAAACATTTGAGCCAGCCGGACATTTTTTTTGTCTCATTCCGATTTTAATCCCTTCAGACTTAGTAACAAAAGGAACCCATAGTAATCAGTTGGACATCATATAAATTATGATTGACACAAAAACGGTATTTGACTTGATTCTTTTATATAAACTCTATGTTATTTTGTTAACTGTTAAATTGACAGTGCACCATTCGAAGTGTGCAACATCAGCGTACTAATATCTGCTTAAGACAATTTATTTGTGCAAAAGTACGCTGTCAATTACTACACTTTCATTTTTGACAAGTACATTTTCCTCATACCGGATGTTGACTTGACAATGGTAAAATACGGACCAGAGACGGATATGTAAAATCTGTGTACGTTTACAAAGCACAATTGAGTTATTAAAGTAGATCAAAGTAGCTCTTTCTGCTTTATTTCTACAGGAAAATACTCGAAATGAACGTTATCAGGCACTGTTGCCTTTTTTGTGACATCAATATCACAATAGCAAAATCAGAGGACAATATGAACTTTATGACATGATTGAATTTTGACCAATGGAGAGCCAAGAGTAACAACTGGTTCATTATATAAAAATAATCAAAACTTGTGGAAGAAAAGTTCAAGTTAGCTAAGAATTAAAGAATAGAGTTTCTTAAAGAAGTATTTAAGTTTCCTGCCCTGATGAAACTGATAGCTATGGAAATGTTTTAAAGTGTAGAAATGGGTATTTCACCCTAAAATTCAGACAAACAGTGAAACAGGTACATTGAAGAATTTTTTACACATTTGAAAAAATGCAGAAAAAGTGATAGAATTACAGTAAAAACTGGTGAATTTATTTGTAAATTAGAATTTTTATCCACACATTTCTCCAGTACTATTGAACAGAATGACTTCATTTTGATCAGCAGCTTGGCAACAATGATTTGTAATGTAATTAGCAGCTTTAAATTGTTGAATGGACTTTTTTGGTTTGTCACACTTTAGCAGTACTACGATTCTTTTTTCTGTTGAAATGAAGATTATGGGTCTTAACTTGAAAATTAAATCAAAAACAACATTCCTTAATAAGAAAAGCAACCTAAGTATATGTTCTATTTTTTATTTTTAGGCACCAGAATGTATATTACTACACTGTTTGAAGATGAAGTATGAAGACACATTAAAGAAAATAAATTGGTCTGACGAGGACATTTCTTCATCAGAAATTGAAGGTTTTTACATAGATTTATTCTCTTAGTGAAATAAGGCACTAAACTTTATTAAGAGTGTTTTGAGACTTTTAAAAATTGTCAAACAAAATATAACTGGCCTGGGGTATAAAATTAGGAGATGTGGTATGACTGTCAATGAGACAACTATCCACTAGAGACCAAATGGCATAGATGTAAGAAACTATAGGTCACTGTAAAGCCTTTAACAATGAGCAAAACCCATACAGCATAACAAGCTATAAAAGGCCCCAACATGACAAAATATAAAATTCAAACGAGAAAACTGACAGCCTGTTTTTTGTACAAAACAACAAATGAAAAGAAAATATGACATACAGCAACATAAGACAACCACTGAATCACAATCTACTGGCTTAGGACAGGCACATACAGAATGTCGCAGGGTTAAACATGTTTGCAGGCCCCAAACCCTTCCCTTAACCTGGGACAGTGGTGTGTATGTTGTTGAGAATTTTCATGACAATTTAAAATTTTCTAATTTTTTTTTTATTGAATTTTAATATTACATGTCAGAATTATTTTTTTAAATGATTCCCCATGCCCCTTCAAAAGATCAAGAAAATATGTTTCCCAAATTGTTGCATCAGATTTTTTGAGGGAAAATATGATCCAACATTTGGAACATTTAACAAGGTCTCATGCCAAATTTCAGTAGCAAAGAAAAAGTAGGCAACAATTGGGAGAAAATACAATTATGTTTTTTCTGTTTTGTTTGTAACTCATTTGCTAGATATATATTTTGCATTAAAATAATATCAGAAAATTTAACTTTTGAGAAATTGTTTGTTCCAAGAGATTTAATGTTCCTCCATACAAAAGTAAAAGATGTGTCCCATTTTCCTTTTTTTAATTTTATATCAATTGAATAAAAATATAAAGAGCTTTATCTGTTCAGATAATATAGAATAATAATAAAATTTTTGATATTTTCAGAGTTATGTAGAAATGTTCATGAACATGACCAGAAGCTGTTAGATAAAATGTTACCATTACTGAATCAGAGAATAAACTCCACAGGGAAGGCACTGGCAGACTGTGTACATGTTAAAGATACTATCAGTGAATGGTTTGTATATTACTGTTTCAAGCATATCCATAAACAACAGACCTACAAAAATGTGTAGTCAAAACATGAATTGTTAACTGTATAACTGTTTAGACAATTAAGTCAACAGTTTTCGTTTATTTTTTATTTTTGTAGTAAATGTACATGAACAAGCTTTAAGGTAAGGGATAGAGAAAATTCATCTTGAAATCTAATTCCATGATTATAGTATGCTTTTGTGTTAGAACCAGAAGTTGTGTCAGTTCAATATATTTATGCAGTTGAATTTTTTTGTGGATATCTTGGTTTGGCACACAAAAGTAAAAAAAAGAAAATGCAATAATTTTTTTCTTTGACTAGAATAACCATAATATTTTAGAATTCATGCAAAAAGTTTTTCACTCGTATTCACTACAAAACAGTGCACTTTTTCAGTCTTGTAGATATAATATCTTTATGAGACAAACATTTCTTAAGCACATTTCATATTCACATTGCACCAGGAAATTATTAAAAATCACAAACAGTCTTGTTTTTTTAAAAATGTCGAAATTTGCGGAAATTTGTTCGAGTTGTCTCCCATAGACTTCAAAAATTGTAAAATAAATTGGACTGTTAATACACTATATCCTTATGATATTGATTATATAAGTATAATTGTTTAGTAACATGATGAAGTTTTAAGTTTTTCAGATAAGAAATTAAATGTGTGTTTATTTTTAATCAGAAGAGCATATAAATAGTTAAAAAAGGCTGATCATATTTCTGGTATTTTAAAAGAGTCATGTAAAAAATGAAGCTATTTTGAATCAGATTTTTTTTTAATCATCATTCATACCATAATTCATAACATAATGCAACTTGCTGGATAGTAAAGAAAACTTGACATTGTATATCTGCTGATATAGAGTACATTTTAATGCACATAATTCCATTAGGTTGCTACAAAACTATATTAAAAAATATGACACTTTTTATATTAACTGTAATATAATTTTATTGTTGTGATTAAGTGATAATTAAATTAATCAAAGTCCTTTTAGTGTACATCAAATAATAGTTCATCATATTAGTAGTGTTATAATAAATCTGATTGTAGTCATAATTATCCCTTAAGGTCGGCCAAGACATTGTAAGAGTAGTCTTAGTGATAATGATGTAGACAAAATAAAGCTTTAGTTCTTATATCACATATTCACGAAACTTGTTTAAATCTTTCAGCTGGTAAAGTGCATTAACTGTTTCAAATTCAATAGCTACGTCACAAGAAAGGCATATTAGAAACACACTTCTGTTAAATACAGAAGACTCCACCTAATCGGATATAGGCTAAACGAATATATCGGCTATTGTAATATTATTTCAAAACGCCAAACCCTTTCCTATATGTTTAATGTAAATTTTATCGTGTAATTGAATATCAGATATTAGAATATATAATCGGCACATCGGATAGGAATATTCATGAAAATTTTGTCAAAACCATGCACAATCGGATATTTTCAATATTTTTCTAACAGGAAATGGACCTGGAAGTTATGCAATTACAATCTTGCAGACAAGAAAATTTAGTTTTTTCTCAATAAAAAGGAACTATTTCTTAAAAATTTGTTGTCAAAATTCGTTGTCTTCCTTTGTAATATGAATTATATGCCCTTACAATTCAAATGGTTTGAATTTATTTATAAATACAAGTGCAGTTCATTGGGAGAATTTTGAGAAAAAACTCTAGTGTTCACAGAATCCTTCTGAATGATTTATTGCAATATACATATAAATCCTTTTTGATCAGAGAAATCTGACTTTTGTCAGATAATTATGTAACATGTGCTTGACCACATGTCATGAACGCCATTTTCCCTTGTTTACATAATGTGTAGCCTCAGAACCATGAGACCTAAACATAAACATAATCTTCAGAAAACTTGCGCTTGATGCATTATTATTTCATCAATCATAATTATCTTCATTGATAGTATGTAATGTATTATGATATCATGAAATGTGATTATCACTGTTGAACAGTAGAATTTTTTTTTTCTCTGGTTGCCCCAAAGGAGAAATAAATTGAAAAACAAAATTTTTTTACTCCACCAATTATAACTGAGTTTTTGAAACTCATGAAAAAGTTCTTTTCCATATAAATACCACAAATCAGTGGGCATTTACGGTATTTGTAAACATGATGTCTTTATTATAAGACAAACATTAATTTTATAAATAAAATATTATATTTACATTGCATTTAAAATGATAAACAATCAGTATTCATCTCAAAAGCTAACAAAACCTTTAAACAGACTTATTAAGAAGGGATATAGTTACGATACTGTTGTCAGGTCATTAAAGATTGCATATTTTGGCTTTAATATTGATTCACTTATAGGGTCTTTGCATCGGAATTAAACATATTTATTCTAAAACCAGTTGTTGGCATGACATGGGTTATGTTCTTCTCATATATTTTATGATGGTATAATACTAAACCCCTAACAGGAGGGATTGTGCCTGATATTCATATGATGAAGACATAATCTTTCAATCAGTTTAATTGAGGTCAGGAGCTGGCATGTCAGTAACTGCTAGTAGTCTGTTGTTATTTATGTATTATTGTCATTTTGTCTATTTTCTTTTGTTTCCTATTCTGACATCGGACTCTTAAACTGAGTTTTACTGTGCGTACTGTTGTACGTTTGTTTTTTCTACATTGGCTAGAGGTATAGGGGGAGGGTTGAGATCTAAAAAAACATGTTTAACCCCGCCGCATTTTTGCGCCTGTCCCAAGTCAGGAGCCTCTGGCCTTTGCTAGTCTTGTATCTTTTTTAATTTTAGTTTCTTGTGTATAATTTGGAGTTTAGTATGGCGTCCATTATCACTGAACTAGTATACATATTTGTTAAGGGGCCAGCTGAAGGACGCCTCCAGGTGCGGGAGTTTCTCGCTGCATTGAAGACCCATTGGTGGCCTTCGGCTGTTGTCTGCTCTATGGTCGGGTTGTTGTCTCTTTGACACATTCCCCATTTCCATTCTCAATTTTAATCCTTTATTTAAAATGTGCACATTTTTTTTAATATACAAAATAGCCATAATCTCACAATTCACACAAAAACACACACACAGGTAAAAAAGTTAGAAAGGTAAGATACACTGTGTTCTCCCCAGAATTTTCAAAAAGCACCATGGAAATTAACATAGCACTGGTTTTCCAAAAAATATAGCACCATGGCCCCTATACATTATATTATAAAATCATCCAAGATAGCACCATGGTAGAAAATATAGCACCAGTGTACCTTGGTGCTTTAAGGCCCTGGGGAGAACACTGAATTACAATTTTCTATTGGACTGCCCACACTTTAGATGAAATTTGTTTGAGTTGTCTCCCCATGGACCATAAATTTGTGATGACATTTTGTATGTAGATATGCTGAGAGTGTAAGTTTTTATTAGACTGACCAGTTACCATTATCTTGAGTGACCATTTGCTACTTGAATATTTTATCAACATGTTTGCAATTTTGGTTGAGTAGTGGTTAAATATACATGATAATTTTATTAACAAGAAAAAGCCTCCAACTTTATTATACCCCTGCTCAAAAGAAGGGGGTATTCTGTTTTACCACCTGCCTGTCCATCTGTCCGATTAAATTTCCATAGCATATTTCTGAGGCACTACAATTAATAGCTTCCAGAAATTTGATATCAAGCTTAATGTCCGCACATTATACCCTGTGACACAGTTTCAGATTCATCATTCATCAGCTTCCTGCTTACTGAATACTTATCTATGCTATTAAAAAAACGAGGTCCTAGTGTTAGCTGGCATGACGTAAAAATGACGAATCAAAGGATTCAACTTATAACTAATATAGGACAATGGTGTTGTTTAAAAATTACACCATGCCAGGCCCTTTTGTTTTTTCACATAATTAATATTACCAATGATTAACAAGTTCAGGGTTGAATCCGATACCGATACCAATAGTATATGCCACATGTAGTTTCCGGTTGTACTTACCTGTTACCTTCTGTAAATCCCTCTATCAGGAGAACCTGGAATTCATCCAGTGGTTGTTTTATATCTATGTTATATTATAGTACACTATTTAACAAGTCTGTTTTCGTCCACCTCAATACCACTATTAATTTTGGTTAATTAGTTAAAAAATTAAATTTAGTTTATAGTAAGTTTATTGTAGTAAGAAAACCAGGACGGATTCAAACAGAAAGATTTTTAAAACATGCATAGAAAACTGTGCACCTTACAATCAGCATGACTTTATCAGATGACAATATGAATACTAAAAATCCAGGCTTAAAATAAGGCATAGGTACTTTAATTCATTCACGGACCCGCCATGTTGCGGGTGTGTTCTAGTATATTCTAAACATAATTGCAATTTATAAAAATTTTGTCGTATTTTTCAAGCAAATTTCAAAAAATAGCTTCCTGAAATTTTATATCAGGCTTCATGTCAGCATGGTTTATCTTGTTACATGGTTTCAGATTCATTGCTCATCAACTTCATGTTTATAGAGTATTTATATTATTATTCCAACAATACTGGCTTTGTATGAAATTTTTTGTAAAATAAGAGCTTCCTGAAAGTTGATATCAGGCTTCATGTGAACTTGATTTACCTTGTAATGCATTTTCAGATTTATTATTAAACTTTCTGTTTATTGAAATACTTTAAGTGGGGGTATCATTAGTTAGCTATTGCTCAGAGTTCTTTTTGTTTGGTAGTCATACTTCAGTCTAAATTTAGTTCTTTAAAGTAATTTTGATATAAGTAGTCAATGGGATACTTATACTTCTACAAATATGATTATTTTATATCATTCAGAGCAAATAAATGGTTCAAAAATATTCATCATATTTCTGATAAAGAGTCGAGTAATAATGAGGTTGTTGAAATTTAAAAAAAAATCATAGTTGAAAAATTGATTCAGCCTTCATATCCCAATGGGACTCGTCTGAAATATATAGATTCAACCACTGCATCAGATGTGACACAACATTTTTCCACTCTAGACAGTCTAATTTTCAAATTCAAAACCAGTAGCTTGCCAAGCATTTTAAATATTTAAAATTTGTCTATTGAGAGTTGAGAAATATCATATTGTGCAAGATTTGGTGATAAAATCTAATGATTTATCAACAATATGAAGACAAAATGAATCTTTTTTTGTCAATGATCTGCAAAAAGATGTGCTCTTTCTATGTAACATCATCAGCCATTGTCACCTTTTTTTCATAACGTCACCATAGCAAATAGAGGAAAGCAAGAAAGTTTGAAGTCATTATTGAATTTGGACCTATAAAAAAAATTCATATCAACGAACCACACGTTGATTGAGCAAACTGGCATTCAAGACATTGAATACTTCAAAGTAACAGTGTCATTCCTATATATAAATATATATATAAATTAAAAACCAATTGTTCAGAGAACAATTGAAGGTCTTCCACCAAAAAACCATGTATTTTGATATGAAAATAATAAAATTGAGTTAAACATGTCATTTCCAGTGTCAGATGATAGCTAACTGTACGCTGATTCCAAAAATATATGGTTTCGATACTTTTTGGTTTGATTGATTGATTGATTGGTGTTTAACACCACTTTCAACACTGTTGTGCTATTTTGTGGCGGTCAGTTTTTATTGGTGGAGGAAGCCGGAGAGAACCACCGACCTTCGGTAGGAAAACTAACAATCCTAGTCAATTGAGATTGGAGTCGAGTGCACCTGCCCCGTGTGGGATTCCAACTCACAACCTCAGTGTTGACTGGCTAGTGATACAGTAGTTTGACTACTTAGACCACTCAGCCACCGAGGCCCCCCACTTTTGTTTGAAATAAGGGAGATAATTTGTTACTTCCGCTTTAAAAATTGTCACTTCCGGTGTAATATGATAGTTTACTTGACACTGATTCCAAAAATATATGGTTCTATATATTTTTACATTAAATAAGTACAAAAAATAGCAACTTCCGGTTCACACAAGGTCACTTCTGCTTGGCTTTTTCAAGGTCATATGGCTTGCAACCTAATACAAGAAGTTCCATGGCTCTATCATGTATAAGTATATATAAAGTTAAAGCAAAGGGCAAAATCTATAACGTCAAATTTACCTATGACCTTGACCTAAATATCAAGGTCATAAAGTAAGGACCTCAAATCAACAGACCCTAGGTCTCTACTATATATGATTAATGAGTTATATCACCATACAGCTAGTTTTAAATATGAGATGGGAGAAAACTCCCATTTAATGTCAATGTACCTGTTCGACCAAAATTTATGTGTTTCGACATATAACAATTTAGTAAAATATTTTGTCGATATCTTATATGGCTTCTGATAATAGTAATAACAAGCCAAAATCAAAATTTAGAACATGACCTTGACCTTTGACCCTGACCTCATTTTTCTTTAAGTTGACTAAGGACCTCAAATCAAAACACCCTAGGTCTCTATCACTTATGGTATTCCAGTTACAAATACATATCACTTATTTCAAATACATAAGGGGAATAACTCTCGGAGTCCTCGTAAAGCTTCGGTCAAAATTAAACGTAACATTCTGAGGATATAACGAGCAATTTGGAAATATAAATTTGTCGCTATCTTTTACGGTTGCAAAGGAGAAGTCATAACAAGAAAAACAGTGTTCGGGGAGATAACTCTTTCAAAAAAGAAAAGTGTTCGGTTAAACAGGGTCAGTTTCAAAAGCGTATAAACTACGATATCATATACAAAAAATCTGAGCCACATCTTTTGAAACAACAATACCGTGCAAGAAAAAAAAAAAAAAAAAAAATAATCAGAACAAAAGCAATAGGTCTTTCCACGGAAAAGTGGAAAGACCTAATTAGGTAGAAAAACTGTTACACTCCTCATGTCTTTAATTTTTTTAAGGAGAAGAACAATCAATGCAAACAAACTACATGCAATAGGATATATTAAGAAACAAGTTTTCTTATCCCAATTATTGAATTACTTATAAAAATAAGAAGATGTGGTATAATTGCCAATGAGACAACTCTCCACAGGAGTATATTTCGTATTTGAATCAGTATGCGTAATTGATTTCCCATAGGCGGTAATGGTAACATTTTCTTCTGTAGCTCAGTCCATATCATAAACTTGGATATGTATGATGGCTTTCGAAGCTGAGACATTTTCACATATGTGGTTAAATTTTCAGGGTACAAAGTGAGATTCATTTTTCCGTAAATTAGCACACCCAGAAAATCCTTTCGTGATGCAAAAAAAATCCCTTTTTTCACACAATAAGTTCTTTGAAAATTTAGTACTTTGCATACATGTAATAACTCCATAGTTTTTACACATTTATTCTATGGTCTTCTACTTTCCAAATCAACACAAATGGTTAAGCCCAGTCACTTGTTAAAAATAGAAACATGTCCAATATCACTACACAGAGATTTTTTGTTTACGCACAACTTTTGTGTTCCTCAATTTGAGGCGCATTAGGGATATTGACCCATATTGAAATCCAAAGTTCTGATTTTTCCAAATATTCTTGTGTGATCTTCATCAGTATGACTTTCTGAATAAATCTGTGTATTTTTGTCCATTTCTGAAGGAAAATAAAAGTTGTTTCAGTACTATAAGGCAATGACCCTTATATCGTTATATTTATTAATTCTGAATACAATGTGTAAGTATAATTGATTCCTTCCAGTATACCTTCACAAGTCACAATATGGATAAAACATCTGATGATAACCTTCAATTACAATATACAGACCATCAGACTTGGGGTCAATTACATTGGAATGTAATTAATTAAATTACACATTACATTGCAAAAATGATCAATTACACTAATTACACATTACACAGTTTTTGAAATGTAATTAATTAAATTACAATTGCTTTGCTAAAGTAATTAATTAAATTACACATTACATTTCATCATAACTTTTTTTAAACAATATATATGTATATATAGCATGTGTAAAATATTCATGTAAGCTTACAGCATAGTTTTAGCATTGCATTTGATCATCTTTAGTATTTTTAATGTCTTCTATCAACACATCTTATGATCTAGCAATACCTGCCACATCAGCTCCTGTCGAAACAAAGTGTTCAGACAGGAGCTGATGTGGCAGGTATTGCTAGATCATAAGATGTGTTGATAGAAAAGGGAATGTGTTCCTATTAACTTGCCAATACATTAAGGGGTATTTTGACAACTCAGAAATGAAGCCATTTAATTAAACATAATATAAATAAATAATAAATAGATTAAAAAATTGTCCATGCTTTTACTTTACAATTATCATGATTATTCAACAGTATGCTTGTCACTAGATTGAAAATATTCTTTTAGCACAAACAATGTATAATGTCTCAGTAATAGCAATATTTTGCTAATTAGATAAAATACATGAAATAGTGGCATTGTCCCTAGGCTGTTTTATTACACATTTAGTCTGATTAATTGCCATTTGTTTTTACAGCTGATAATTTTTATTTCTATAATCCTTTTGTGTATACTAATTTGACAAATGATTGTGTGCAGTGATTTAAAATTCTAAATGAACTGTCTAAGAAAGATTTATACATTTGTTTAACAATACATACATGTATTTTGATCATATGAATATATACATGTTATCAATCTATTTAGATAAAGATCTTTCTTAAAAACTGAACAACACCAATATATGATTCTCACATTTTTTTTAAGTTATAGGACTATTTAGAAAACATTTCTGTATGTCAAATAAATAATATTTATATTAACACAATTTCTTAGCAGTAACATGATTAACACCATAAAAGTACATGTAATTGAAATGTAATTCAAAAGTAATTTAGCATTACATGCTTTTTTCATTGTAATTAATTAAATTACCATTACATGTAATTGAAAAAATGCTCAATTACACATTACATTCAATTACATGGAAAATTGTAATGCATTACACTTAATTACCATTACATTTTCAATTACCCCATCCCTGCAGACCATGTTAAAGCATTTAATATAAAATTTTCTGATGGCTGAAAGTGCATTTTGACTGAGAAATTATGCAAAAATGTAGATTTCATCAAAAACCCTAAAAAATACTTAATAATTTTTACCATTGGAAATCTGGTATTTTTAACCTTAGGAACCACACTAAACTGCTGTGAATATCATATTTATCATATAATTAAAGCACAATGAAGGGCAAATTTTCAAAACATGTCCTTTCACATAGTTCTATTTAAAAAAAAGGGTTTTTTAAATGTATTTCAGTGAAAACCCTTTATCAGTGAGAAATGCACATTAGGTTTTTAAGTAAACGTTATGACATCACACGTATTATGATGTAATTAAATAATGACTAATTAAAATAAAGCTAAGCACAATTGCAATGTTACATAACGAACAGTTGCCTCAGGGTTCAACTCAAAATGTTGAGTCGAAAAGATCAGTAGCTAAGCATTTTTATATAATATCAAGACAATAGCAATAGTTTTCATATCAGCATATTTTCAACATCCTGACTGTAATTTCAATTGCATAAATACCATAAATAAACAATTTAGAGCTTGCCTAACAAAACAAAATGTTTACCAGTAATTCACAACCTTCATTTT
Source organism: Mytilus californianus (assembly GCF_021869535.1). Classification (NCBI taxonomy): domain Eukaryota; kingdom Metazoa; phylum Mollusca; class Bivalvia; order Mytilida; family Mytilidae; genus Mytilus; species Mytilus californianus. The sequence continues at coordinate 56,571,548 of NW_026262734.1, forward strand.
AACCTTTGTTTATGAGGAGCAATCAATAGTAGCTTAATAGCGGAATAGGTGAAGCACTTTCAAAATTGTTTTTAAAAGGTTTGACCCTCCCCCTTTTTCACTGAGAAAAGACAATATCTTGTGATTTGCTGCTGTGAATTAAAACATAGCAATTTATGCTTTTCTTAAAAAATGTTTGTCTGTTTATTTGCATGTTTTAATGACCAGCTGCTAATTAATCATAATAATGGTCAAATTATTGGTGTAAAACTAAAACACATGTATCAAATTATACTCGTACGAAGTGTGTTATTTCACTTGATTGTCAGCTATTCCTGTAGCATGTGTAGACGGGAATGATAATGACTTATGTTTTAATGCACGTTGTTTAACCAAACATAAAGTATTTATGTGCTAAAATGCTTCATCTATTTTGAACATATGTGTACATAATTGAGCACATGCAATTATGTACACTTCAACATTAGCCTTTACTTTCTAAATACAATAGAACAAACACAAGTTTGGATACTGAATGGCGCAGTGACCACCTTAAATTTTATTTTCCTAATACAATATGTATCTGATCTGGTTAAGTCCATCAAACTAAAATAATAAAGTCCATCAAAAACACAAGATACACTGCCTGACAGAATCTTGGACAATATCATGTTCTGCAACAAAATAATCTACAAAATAAATACAACACATTTAAATACTGTTCTATATAAAACTTAAATACAAATATTTTGTATACAAAAAAAAACAAACTTCTACCTATATATATGACGTGCGATTGTGTGGTCACTACCCAGTCCTTGATAACTAAAAAGCCCGTGCAATTACCTTTTATACTGACCGCCAAACCGGTTAACGGCAATAGTTATACAACTTATACAAAATCCCCATTATAAAATTAATGCGCAATCTTTCAAATTCATTCCGCATACCACACATAAATTCATATAACAATGTCTTTAGTGTGTCATGTTGACTTACAATTTAACAATATTAAATGTTTCCATAAGAAGTTAGTCCCGTTTTCAAGTCAATGACATGTGCCTTTCAGCGTCTCTTGTAAACAAAGTTTTGATTGTGCCTAAAAGAAGTGCCCCAGCCCCGTGCCATTAATACATTTCAAAAGCGAAAATTGTTGCTAATCCAGCTGTGATAACTAGGTATTTATAAAAGACAACTAACCTCCATTTTCACAATTTTCTCTGGTGCTCAAGATGCAATCATGCATAAATCAGTCTTGACAACTTCTAAAATACTTCTAAAAAATTGGGTCAGTATGAGTAATTGATTTCCCATAGAATTTTTACACATTTATTCTATGGTCCTCTTCTTTCCAAATCAACACAAATAGTTAAGCGCAGTCACTTGTTAAAAATAGAAACATGTCCAATATCACTACACAGAGAATTTTTGTTTACGCACACAACTTTTGTGTTCCACAATTTGAGGCGTATTAGGGATATTGACCCATTTATTTACTCTTGTAGCTATATATGTTACAGTGAATTTGTATAATCAGGGATTATGTAGAATCCCTGATTTTTCAGAGATTTTGCATAATCACTAAAATCGTTAGTGATTATATGTAATCCCTGAAAATGACCAGTGATTTTACATAATCACTGAAAATTTTAGGAATTAGTAATAGTAAAAGTTCAATGATAAGTAAATATTAATATTAAAAGACCTTCGAACAAAAAGGGATGTTGAACAACCCTTTTTGTAAGGAGGTCTTTTAATGTCAATATTAACTTAATCATTGAACTTTTACTGACTTACAAACCGTCAAAAACATAAGAAAAGTACACAAAAAAACACTTGCAGAAGCCCAATTCAGGGGAATTGGGCTTCTGCAAGTGTTTTTTGTGTAAATATAGTCTAAATATATTCAACTTAAATGATAGTTAAAGAGTACTCAGACTGATATATACAAATAACAGTTACCTAATAGACAACTTTCGAGTTCGATGCATTTCCGTCAAAAACTCTGGTTTTAGTGAACGTCATTCGTGCGTTTAGGGGCATCATCACTTCCGTTCCAATGTTGAGCAAGTGGTTGGAAAACTATTATGCTATATTGCATGAATTATTCGGCAAATTAAATTCTCATAATTGACAATCAGCACTACTGTCATTAGGGAATTGTGATTAAGTACTTACAAACCAAACATTATTTCTAGTTTATCCTGCACAATGACGATCACTAAGACGCTTGGTGAACGTTAATAGTGCAGGGATACAGGCGATCCCTTCTATCTGGTAAATGACGTCATAAAGGCGCACATAATTGACGAGTTTTTTCCGGTGAAGGATGAACTCGAAAGTGGTCTATTGCATTGGAAACGGACCGAATAAATGGCAGTACATCATTTAATTATTTATTTATTATAATTTTTGTAGCATTAAAATAACACCATAGGATAGTTTTATAAAATTAAGGGGTAAATTTATATTTTTGAATTCCGACTTTTCAAAATAGCAATTTTTGTCTCGCCTTGACAGAGTCAAAAAGCGAGATATAGGTATGCTGTTTACGGCATCGATGACGACAGCGGCGTCAACAATTTATTAGTTTGTGATTAGGTCTAGTTCAAGGTGAACCACTACACTACAAACTGCTCCGAGTCTGAAAAGACCAGTTTTTGTGCTCGACCAGTAAAGTCAAGCACACATTTTACTCGACTAGTCTCGACAGTACTAAACTGTACTTAATTGTACTAGACTAGGTCTGGACTTTACTTAATTAGTCGGATTCAGTACTTGATGATCTTGGTGTAGTCTGAAATGGTCTCGACCAAGGCTCAACCAGTCTCGACCTGTCTCAACCAGTCTCGACTAGTCTCGACTCAGTCTCAACCAGTCTCGACCTGTCTCGACTAGTCTGGACCTTCAAATTTAGTCTTCACTGGTGTAAATCAGCTCATCTAACTAAATTATATATAGATCTTACAAAATACCAGTCTATTTGGTAGTTTGAATCATTGCTGTGAAATGAAAGAATTTAATTAATAGGTAAAAAAAAAAGATTAAATTCAGATAGGCATCTTTAATTTTTTTTATAACTTTTTCAAATCAACTTGGATTTTCATCAAACTATGAAGCTATCTTAGTAATATATTGATCTTACTGAATCCAAGGTCATTATGTAGTTTGATGTATTGCTGTCAAATTTAAGATTTGAATTAATCTAGGTAAAAAAAGCTAGGATTTGCAGTTCGGACAAAATTCAGACAGTACACTTTAATATTTTTTATAACTTTTTCAAATCAACTAGGATTTTCATCAAACTATACAGCTACCTTGGTAATATATTGATCTTACTGAATCACAGGTTGTTATGTAGTTTGGTGTATTGCTGTCAGATTTAAGAATTAAATTAATCTAGGTAAAAAAGCTAGAATTTGCAGTTAGGACCATATTCAGATAGTACACTTTAATTCTTTTAATAACTTTTTCAAATCAACTTGGATTTTCATCAAACTATACAACTATCTTAGAAATATATTGATCTTACTGAATCCCAGGTTGTTATGTAGTTTGGTGTATTGCTGATAAATTTAAGATTCAAATTAACCTCGGTAAAAAAAGCTAGGATTTGCAATTTCGGACAAAATTCAGACAGTACACTTTAATTTTTTTTATAACTTTTTCAAATCAACTTGGATTTTCATTAAACTGTACAGCTACCTTGGTAATATATTGATCTTATTGAATCACAGTTTGTTAAGAAGTTTGGTGTATTGCTGTCAAATTTAAAAATTAAATTAATCTAGGTAAAAAAGCTAGAATTTGAAGTTTGGACTATATTCAGATAGTACACTTTAATTCTTTTAATAACTTTTTAAAATCAACTTGGATTTTCATCAAACTATACAACTATCTTAGTAATATATTGATCTTACTAAATCCCAGGTTGTTATGTAGTTTGGTGTATTGCTGATAAATTTAAGATTCAAATTAACCTAGGTCCAAAAAGCTAGGATTTGCAATTTCGGACAAAATTCAGATAGTACACTTTAATTTTTCTTATAACTTTTTCAAATCAACTATGATTTTCATCAAACTATACAGCTATTTTAGTTATATATTGATCTTACTGAATCATGGGTCATTATGTAGTTTGGTGTATTGCTGTCAAATTTAAGGATTTAATTAATATATGTAAAAAAGCTAGAATTTGGAGTTTGGACTATATTCAGATAGTACACTTTAATTCTTTTTATAACTTTTTCAAATCAACTTGTTTTTTCATCAAACTATACAGCTATCTAAGTAATATATTGATCTTACTGAATCCCAGGTTGTTATGTAGTTTGGTGTATTGCTGTTAAATTTAAGAATCAAATTAATCTAGGTAAAAAAAGCTAGGATATTTGAAATATATCTTTTATTATAATTTGGGATAAAGTATATATGATATAGTTATATAATTTCTTAAATGTTTTATCCCTTTTTTATATATATAATATGAATATACCAAAAAGGGATCAAACTTTAAAGAAATTATTAAAATATTTCTTCTGATTAGTGGTGATGTATAAAGCAATACCCCCTGCTTGGGGAAACTTATTAAAAAGATCACACCTACCAGAGAGTTTTAAATTCTAAATAACATTCATTCAAAATTGCAACATCCTGTTAAACTTAAATCGCAGGGCTTTTTGAATTCACTAGATAAGTAATACACAAGTTTAAGAAAAGAAGGGCTTTCTTTTTACCTGTAAAACTCACTTGTACTGAGGTAATTAAACCATATTAAAGTGGTTCTTGTATGCCATGTCTTTAAATTTGACAAAAATTATTTTTAGATATGATTAAAATACATTTTTACTGTAACTTTGGAACACATTTCCTTTTTTAAAAGGTTATCAAGGATTGTTATGAAAGTTCATGATATTAAATTCTTCTTTTAACAAAAAAAGGTGTCTTTTTTAAAAATTTCATAACCTTTTTCAAATCAGCTTGGTTTTTTATCAAACTTTTCAGCTATCTTTATTATATATTTATCATACAAAAAAAACAGGTTGTTTTGTATATTGGTGTATTACTGTCAAATTTAATGACCTAGTTAATAGGTAAAAAAAGGCTAAAATTTTCAGTTTTGACAAAATTCAGATAGATACCTATAATTTAGATATTTAAATTTGACAGCAATAAACCAAATTACCAAATAACCTGTTTTTTTGGAAGAATAATATATAATAAAGTTAGCTATAGATTTGGATGAAAATCCAAGTTGCTTTGAAATAATCTAAAGTGTACTATCTGAATATAGTCCGAATTGCAAATTCTAGCTTTTTTGACCTAGATTAATTTAATCCTTAAATTTGACAGCAATACACCAAACTACATAATGACCTATGATTCAGTAAGATCAATATATTACTAAGATAGCTGTATAGTTTGATGAAAATCCTAGTTGATTTGAAAAAGTTATAAAAAAAATTAAAGTGTACTATCTCTATTTTGTCTGAACTGCAAATCCTAGCTTTTTGGACCTAGATTAATTTAATTCTTAAATTTGACAGCAAAACACCAAACTTCTTAACAACCTGGGATTCAGTAAGATTAATATATTACCAAGGTAGCTGTATAGTTAGATGAAAATCTAAGTTGATTTGAAAAAGTTATGAAAAGAATTAAAGTGTACTATCTGAATATAGTCCAAACTGCAAATTTAACCTTTTTTTTGCCTAGATTAATTTAATTCTTAAATTTGACAGCAATACACCAAACTACATAATGACCTGTGATTCAGTAAGATCAATATATTTCTAATATAGCTGCATAGTTTGATGAAAATCCAAATTGATTTGAAAAGGTTATAAAAAAAATTAAAGTGTACTATCTGAATTTTGTCCAAAATTGCAAATCCTAGCTTTTTTGACCTAGATTAAATTTGACAGCAATACACCAAACTACGAAATGACCTTTGATTCAGTAAGATCAATATATTACCAAGGTAGCTGTATAGTTTGATGAAAATCTAAGTTGATTTGAAAAAGTTATAAAAAGAATTAAAGTGTACTATCTGAATATAGTCTAAACTGCAAATTCAAGCTTTTTTGACGTAGATTAATTTAATCCTTCAATTTGACAGCAATACACCAAACTACATAATGACCTATGATTCAGTAAGATCAATATATTACTAAGATAGCTGTATAGTTTGATGAAAATCCTAGTTGATTTGAAAAAGTTATAAAAAAAATTAAAGTGTACTATCTCTATTTTGTCTGAACTGCAAATCCTAGCTTTTTGGACCTAGATTAATTTAATTCTTAAATTTGACAGCAATACACCAAACTTTTTAACAACCTGGAATTCAGTAAGATTAATATATTACCAAGGTAGCTGTATAGTTAAATGAAAATCTAAGTTGATTTGAAAAAGTTATAAAAAGAATTAAAATGTACTATCTGAATATAGTCCGAACTGCAAATTCAAGCTTTTTTGACCTAGAATAATTTAATCCTTACATTTGACAGCAGTACACCAAACTACATAATGACCTATGATTCAGTAAGATCAATATATAACTAAGATAGCTGTATAGTTTGATGAAAATCCTAGTTGATTTGAAAAAGTTATAAAAAAAAATAAAAAGTGTACTATCTCTACTAATTTTGTCTGAACTGCAAACCCTAGCTTTTTGGACCTAGATTAATTTAATTCTTAAATTTGACAGCAATACACCAAACATTTTAACAACCTGGGATTCAGTTAGATTAATATATTACCAAGGTAGCTGTATAGTAAGATGAAAATCTAAGTTGATTTGAAAAAGTTATAAAAAGAATTAAAGTGTACTATCTGAATAAAGTCCAATCTGCAAATTCAACCTTTTTTTACCTAGATTAATTTAATCCTTCAATTTGACAGCAATACACCAAACTACATAATGACCTATGATTCAGAAATATCAATATATTACTAAGATAGCTGTATAGTTTGATGAAAAACCAAGTTGATTTGAAAAGGTTATAAAAAAGATTAAAGTGTACTATCTGAATTTTGTCCAAAATTGCAAATCCTAGCTTTTTTGACCTAGATTAAATTTTAAAGCAATACACCAAACTACATAATGACCTTTGATTCAGTAAGATCAATATATTACCAAGGTAGCTGTATAGTTTGATGAAAATCTAAGTTGATTTGAAAAAGTTATAAAAAGAATTAAAGTGTTCTATCTGAATATAGTCCAAACTGCAAATTCAAGCTTTTTTGACCTAGATTAATTTAATCCTTCAATTTGACAGCAATACACCAAACTACATAATGACCTATGATTCAGTAAAATCAATATATTACTAAGATAGCTGTATAGTTTGATGAAAATCCTAGTTGATTTGAAAAAGTTATAAAAAAAATTAAAATGTACTATCTCTATTTTGTCTGAACTGCAAATCCTAGCTTTTTGGACCTAGATTAATTTAATTCTTAAATTTGACAGCAATACACCAAACTTCTTAACAACCTGGGATTCAGTAAGATTAATATATTACCAAGGTAGCTGTATAGTTAGATGAAAATCTAAGTTGATTTGAAAAAGTTATAAAAAGAATTAAAGTGTACTATCTGAATAAAGTCCAATCTGCAAATTCAACCTTTTTTTACCTAGATTAATTTAATTCTTAAATTTGACAGCAATACACCAAACTACATAATGACCTGTGATTCAGTAAGATCAATATATTACTAATATAGCTGCATAGTTTGATGAAAAACCAAGTTGATTTGAAAAGGTTATAAAAAAAATTAAAGTGTACTATCTGAATTTTGTCCAAAATTGCAAATCCTAGCTTTTTTGACCTAGATTAAATTTGACAGCAATACACCAAACTACATAATGACCTTTGATTCAGTAAGATCAATATATTACCAAGGTAGCTGTATAGTTTGATGAAAATCTAAGTTGATTTGAAAAAGTTATAAAAAGAATTAAAGTGTACTATCTGAATATAGTCCAAACTGCAAATTCAAGCTTTTTTGACCTAGATTATTTTAATCCTTCAATTTGACAGCAATACACCAAACTACATAATGACCTATGATTCAGTAAGATCAATATATCACTAAGATGGCTGTATAGTTTGATGAAAATCCTAGTTGATTTGTAAAAGTTATAAAAAGATTTAAAGTGTACTATCTCTACTAATTTTGTCTGAACTGCTAATCCTAGCTTTTTGGACCTAGATTAATTTGATTCTTAAATTTGACAGCAAAACACCAAACTTCTTAACAACCTGGGATTCAGTAAGATCAATATATTACTAATATAGCTGCATAGTTTGATGAAAAACCAAGTTGATTTCAAAAGGTTATAAAGAAAATTAAAGTGTACTATCTGAATTTTGTCCAAAATTGCAAATCCTAGCTTTTTTGACCTAGATTAAATTTGACAGCAATACACCAAACTACATAATGACCTTTGATTCAGTAAGATCAATATATTACCAAGGTAGCTGTATAGTTTGATGAAAATCTAAGTTGATTTGAAAAAGTTATAAAAAGAATTAAAGTGTACTATCTGAATATAGTCCAAACTGCAAATTCAAGCTTTTTTGACCTAGATTAATTTAATCCTTCAATTTGACAGTAATACACCAAACTACATAATGACCTACGATTCAGTAAAATCAATATATTACTAAGATAGCTGTATAGTTTGATGAAAATCCTAGTTGATTTGAAAAAGTTATAAAAAAAATTAAAATGTACTATCTCTATTTTGTCTGAACTGCAAATCCTAGCTTTTTGGACCTAGATTAATTTAATTCTTAAATTTGACAGCAATACACCAAACTTCTTAACAACCTGGGATTCAGTAAGATTAATATATTACCAAGGTAGCTGTATAGTTAGATGAAAATCTAAGTTGATTTGAAAAAGTTATAAAAAGAATTAAAGTGTACTATCTGAATATAGTCCAAACTGCAAATTCAACCTTTTTTTAACTAGATTAATTTAATTCTTAAATTTGACAGCAATACACCAAACTACATAATGACCTGTGATTCAGTAAGATCAATATATTACTAATATAGCTGCATAGTTTGATGAAAAACCAAGTTGATTTGAAAAGGTTATAAAAAAAATTAAAGTGTACTATCTGAATTTTGTCCAAAATTGCAAATCCTAGTTTTTTTGACCTAGATTAAATTTGACAGCAATACACCAAACTACATAATGACCTTTGATTCAGTAAGATCAATATATTACCAAGGTAGCTGTATAGTTTGATGAAAATCTAAGTTGATTTGAAAAAGTTATAAAAAGGATTAAAGTGTACTATCTGAATATAGTCCAAACTGCAAATTCAACCTTTTTTTGACCTAGATTAATTTAATCCTTCAATTTGACAGCAAATACACCAAACTACATAATGACCTATGATTCAGTAAGATCAATATATTACTAAGATGGCTGTATAGTTTGATGAAAATCCTAGTTGATTTGTAAAAGTTATAAAAAGATTTAAAGTGTACTATCTCTACTAATTTTGTCTGAACTGCAAATCCTAGCTTTTTGGACCTAGATTAATTTAATTCTTAAATTTGACAGCAAAACACCAAACTTCTTAACAACCTGGGATTCAGTAAGATTAATATATTACCAAGGTAGCTGTATAGTTAGATGAAAATCTAAGTTGATTTGAAAAAGTTATAAAAAGAATTAAAGTGTACTATCTGAATATAGTCTGAACTGCAAATTAAAGCTTTTTATACGACCGCAAAAAATATTTCGTGGTCGTATATTGGTATGACGTTTGCGTCGTCGTCGTTGTCGTCCGGCGTCGTCCGAAGACACATTGGTTTTCGCACTCTAACTTTAGTTTAAGTGAATGGATCTCTATGAAATTTTACCACAAGGTTCAATACCACAAAAGGAAGGTTGGGATTGATTTTGGGGGTTTATGGTACCAACAGTAAAGGAAAAAGGGGCCAAAAATAAGCATTTTTGTAACTTCTAGACATAACTTGTGTATTAGTGTATGGATCTCTCTGACATTGTACCACAAGGTTCCATATCACAAAAGGAATGCTGGGATTGATTTTGGGGGTAATTGCCTCAAAATTTTAGGAATTAGGGGCCAAAAAAGTGGAAAAAAACAAACATTTTTCTAGTTTCATGACAATAACTTGTGTTTTTATGTGTATGGATCTTTCTGAAATTGTACTACAAGGTTCCATATCACAAAGGGAAAGCTGGAATTGAGTTTGGGGGTAATTACCAAACGTTTGGGAATTGGGGGCCAAAAAGGAGCCAAAAATAAGCATTTTTCTAGTTTCCAGACAATAACTTGTGTTCAAGTGTATGGATCTCTCTGAAATTGTACTGCAAGGTACCATACCACAAAGGGAAGGCTGGGATTGAGTTTGGGGGTGATGAATCATAAGGGGGTTCAAAAAATTGGGGGGGGGGGGGGGTGATTTTTTTTCTTTTTTTCTTTTTTTTTTTTCTTTTAAAATTTTCCATTTTAAGTTGGTTATTTCTGATTTATATTTAAAAGCAAATAATAATGATATGGTAGGAGATACACACCAAATAGGATGTGTAAATTATTATATAATAAGTATTGTGCAATAGCAAGAAATTTTCAATTGCACAGTATTGCACAATAGCAAGAAATCTTCATTTGCACAGTATTGCGCAATAGCAAGAAATCTTCAATTGCACAGTATTGCGCAATAGCTAGAAATATCCAATAGCACAATATTGCGCAATAGCAAGAAATGGTCAATTGTACAGTATTGCGCAATAGCAAGAAATATTTAATTGCACAGTATTGTGCAAAAGAAGATACTTCGTATAAATTGCTTATTTCTTGACCAATTTCAATGGGGTTTTATTCTTGAATTATTGGGGTTCTTTAATATGCTGAATCTAAACATGTATTTAGATTTTTGATTATGGGCCCAGTTTTCAAGTTGGTCCAAATCGGGGTCCAAAATTAAACTTTGTTTGATTTCAACAAAAATTGAATATATGGGGTTCTTTGATATGCTGAATCTAACCATGTATTTAGATTTTTGATTTTTGGGCCCCGTTATCAACTTTGTCCACATTGAGGTCAAAAGGGTCCAAAATGAAACTTTGTTTGATTTCATCAAAAATTGAATTCTTGGGGTTCTTTGATATGCTGAATCTAACCATGTATTTAGATTTTGGATATTAGACCATAATAGGTGAATGTCCAATTTAAAATTTTTAAGTTCTTAGACCACATTCATTCTGTGTCAGAAACCTATGCTGTGTCAAATATTTAATCACAATCCAAATGCAAAGCTGTATCAAGCTTGAATGTTGCCCCAACTGTTCAGGGTTGGACCTCTGCGGTCGTATCAAGCTGTGCCCTGCAGAGCATTTTATTTGACCTATATTAATTTAATCCTTAAATTTGACAGCAGTACACCAAACTACATAATGACCTATGATTCAGTAAGATCAATATATTACTAAGATAGCTGTATAGTTTGATGAAAATCCTAGTTGATTTGAAAAAGTTATAAAAAAAATTAAAGTGTACTATCTGAATTTTGTCAATAAATTGCAAATCCTAGCTTTTTTTACCTAGATTAAATTTGACAGCAATACACCAAACTACATAATGACTTTGATTCAGTAAGAACAATATATTACCAAGGTAGCTGTATAGTTTGATGAAAATCCAAGTTGATTTGAAAAAGTTATAAAAAGATTTAAAGTGTACTATCTGAATATAGTCCGAAATGCAGATTCAAGCTTTTTTGACCAAGATTAATTTAATCCTTAAATTTGACAGCAATACACCAAACTACATAATGACCTATGATTCAGTAAGATCAATATATTACTAAGATAGCTGTATAGTTTGATGAAAATCCTAGTTGATTTGAAAAAGTTATAAAAAAAATTAAAGTGTACTATCTATATTTTGTCTGAACTGCAAATCCTAGCTTTTTGGACCTAGATTAATTCAATTCTTAAATTTGACAGCAATACACCAAACTTCTTAACAACCTGGGATTCAGTAAGATTAATATATTACCAAGGTAGCTGTACAGTTAAATGAAAATCCAAGTTGATTTGAAAAAGTTATAAAAAAAATTAAAGATGCCTATCTGAATTTAATCATTTTTTTTTTACCTATTAATTAAATTCTTTCATTTCACAGCAATGAATCAAACTAACAAATAAACTGGAATTTAGTTAGATCTTTATTTAATTTAGTTAGATGGGCTGATTTATACCAGAGAAGACTAAATTTGAAGGTCCAGACTAGTTGAGACAGGTCGAGACTGGTCGAGCCTTGGTCGAGACCATTTCAGACTACACCAAGATCATCAAGTACTGAATCAGACTTATTAAGTAAAGTCGAATCTAGTCGAGTAAAATGTGTGCTCGACTTTACTGGTCGAGCACAAAAACTGGTCTTTTCAGACACTGAGCAGTTTGTAGTGCTAGTGGTAGGTCAATCATATTTGGTATGCAGTTGTATTAGCATTGACACATCTCATTACCATGGAGATTATTTGGCCCTGCCCCCTCAGTCAAGGTCTATTGACTTTGAAACTTTGCTTAGTTTACATGTATTAGTTTGTGATTAGGTCAGTTTATGGGGAACCACTAGTGGTAGGTCAATGATATTTGGTATGCAGTTGTATAAGCATTAGCATATCTCATTTCCATGGAGATTATTTGGCCCCGCCCTCATTCATGGTCTGTTGACTTTGAAACTTTTGCTTAGTTTTCATGTATTAGTTTGTGATTAGGTCAGTTTAAGGGGAACCATTAGTGGTAGGTCAAAGATAATTGGTATGCAGTTGTATAAGCATTACCACATCTCATTTCCATGGAGAATATTTGGTCCTTACCCCTCAGTCATGGTCTATTGACTTTGAAACTTTTGCTTAGTTTACATGTATAACTTAATTTGTGATTAGGTCAGTTTAAGATGAACCACTAATGTTGAGTCAATGATATTCGAAGTTTCATTTCCATGGAGATTATATAACCCCACCCCCTAATTATGGTTCATGGACTTTGAAACTTTTACCATGTTTACATATTTTACAAGTTTATGTTTGTGTTTAGGTTTATTTAAAGCTAAGGGAAAGACTTATGAAAAGTCAATGGTATTTGGTTTGCAGTTGTATTAGCATTGGCACATCTCATTTCCATGGAGATTGTTTAGCCCTGTACCTTCAGTCATGGTTCATTGACTTTGAAGATTTGCATAACTTACATGTTAAAGTATATTGCTATTTTAATTTCAACATTTGCATTATCAAAATAACAAATAGGCGAGACATATATCTGTGTTAACAGTTTATTTATTCTAAATGAGTAAATCAAAACCCTATACAGACCTCATTTACAACTGACCAATGAATGATCTGTACAAAATCTTTTTGTTATATATATTTGATGTTTTTAATCTGTCAGTAATCATGACATAGATTCGTAAAGACCAGACCATATGAAAACAGTAAGTAAACTCTTTCAACAATTAAACAACCTACTTCTAATCGAACAGACCTAGATGCATAAGGTCCTTCACAATATTCAGGTAAATGTTCATTTTGGTTTTGATTCTGTAATTTTCCTACACTACGTTACATGCAAATGCAAAATAATTGGTGTTGTTTGTTCAGTCCAATTAATTAATAAATCTTGTTTTGTTTGTTTTTTTTCAAATAAAAAAACTATGCCTGGAAACTTCAATGAATAAAATCGTATTAAATAGCCTAAAATGTCACATCTTTAGCAACAAGTTATGTAGGTTTGAGTGGCTCGATCAAAACATGTATAGATGAGATATTTTCGCAAGGTTGATCATCCTTCTTAAATTGAAATACAATGTATTATATGAAAACAAACACTTTTATTTTCGACGTCTGTCATTCCCTTTTCGCGTCTAAATAAAGCATAAACACCTTAAAAAAAACTTTTGCCTTATTAGTTTTATAATCGCCTTGCATAGTCATATATTCTAAATCATAATAAAACAGTAGATAAGAACCAAACATTTAAATTTTTTTAATAAGTGTTTAGTTATGTAGTAAATTGCAAAAAAATAAAAACAAAAAAAAAACATGACAAATTTTGCACTATTATTGAGTGAGTTAAATGAAAATTTTACGTTATAGCATTTTACAAATTTTTGTCTTTGTGTACTATGTACATGGAATAATTTATGAAGTTGATTGATTGTTGTTTGCTTTACGTCCAGTGGCAAATATTTCATGCATGTTCATGACGAGAACACACAAATTTTAAATACAATAGGTAGGTCTTGCAATAGGAGGTCGACAGTACTAGTGAGGTTGGAAGTGAAACTTGGAATAATAAGGGTAAATTGAATAAGGACAGAAATTTAGCCGTGCAACAACTGGCCACATCCGGACCCCTCAAATAATTGGTGCAAGAGTTTTTAATTTGCAGAGAGCGTTGATCCATGAAATCTACTCTGAAGTCGGCCATCGATATTTACGTGTAGTTTCCAATATCATTTAACGCATCTAATTTATGTTAGATAGTTTTAGCTTACTTTAGTAACTGTGAGCATTCTGTGAAACTGTATTGTTTATTGTACTTGAGTTTTTTGTATGATATTCTATACCACTGCTCTCCTGGTTGGTATTGTGGGAGTGTGTTCGCCTTGAAAGCGGGAGGTCGTTAGTTCAAACCCTGATAGGGTTAAACAAAGACGTTAACATTGGTATTTGCTGTTTCAACGCTTAACACGCGGCATTTAAGAGTAAGAGCACAGACTGGTCGGCTCGGAATCAGAAATGTGTCCGGGTAGGGTGCCTTTTCTCGCTGCCAACTGTTAGCTTGTTAACTTACACGTTAAAAATCCGACTCAGCGTGTCGGTCTAGCACAAAGCAGGATTAATATTCATATTATATTTACATTTTATCGTCCTGAATATGCATTTTAGTTGCCGCTGGACGTCATCCATTATCATCATTTATTTTACCGTTACTATACAGTGAAGTGTTTTTCTTCTACTGGTTTATATTACACCTTCTTCAATTTCCACCGATCAAAATTAATAAAAGGGCAGGTGATATTTTTCAACCAAACACTTGTGCCTGTTGGGATATCTTTGACGATAAATAATATTAAATCAAATGTGCCTGTTGGGATATCTTTGACGGTAAATATATATTATTAATTTAACTCCGTATTTTTGAGTCATGGGGCGGTTTTGAGCTTATTATTCTGTATGGGCATCTTTCTATTACAAAAGACTGTATGTTGACTCTTGATGTTTTGATTTGTCTGTGTTGTTAGGTTGCTGTCACATTAATGTAAACCTTTAACCTTTATCTCCTCTCATTCAAAACCAAAGGATTGACTTGGGTATAGAAATATTGACATCTCTAGACTCCTCCCGTCTGACAGTATACCCTTGCTAAAGGGGTGCATCCGTTTGGCTGTTGGATGTATAAATACGCAGCTTCGTCTGGTCGAAATATAAATGTTGTATATCCGTTTCCTGGTGTAGTGAGAGTTTCACGCCATCTATATGTTACAGAACAATTTGAATAACTCTTTGAGGGGGAAATACGATCTACGCACAAGTTAAATGATTGAAGTCTCTAAACAACAACAAAGGTCAGCTAAATCTTCAAATAAGTCGCATGGCTGATTTTAACACATTGTTTGCGCCTTTTGCAAGGACAATTGTAAATGAAAAAAAAATTAAATAACAAAAAATAAACGAAATGGCCAAAATTAGTTGAATCTGTATATAAATTGTTGCCAACATTTTTTTTTTTCCATTTTTGCTTTTATGACAACTATACCAGATATAAAAAAAACTTGAAACAGTAAATTTTGTCACCTAGACGAGACTGCCGTAGCTGTACGCTTCAATATATGAATTATTGCCACTCAATGAAGATTTTTTTTCTGTTCTTCTCCCCTCCTCCTACTTGGCTGGATAGGATACAATGTAACCCCTGATGTGGACTACGTTATTTAATGTTAAAAAAAATTTAATGCAAAGAGAAAAATGAGGAAAGAAATGCTAAAATGTACGCTTAAAAAGTCAAATATATAAAAATTGGAAAACTGTTTGAGCCAATTATCAACTGAAGACTACTGATTATACATCATTAAATGAAGCTGATTAATTGATTGCTTCCTTAATGTCCAGTGGCAAATATGTCATGCATATACACGACGAGATGCAAAATGGATCGACCTGTGGCAAATGATAACAATTTTAGAGTGACACTTTAATAAGATAGAGCGTTGGCTAGAGGTCAAACGAATGCTGTACTAGAATAAAGTTGAACCATGATCAAAATCGTTAAGTTAAGCTATTAGCCCCTCCTCCCCCTCTTTTTTCTCCACGGTAGACGAATGCCAAAAACAAAATGACATGAATTTACAATCAATAATGGCCACTATAAGTAAATGAGTTATGGATTTATTTTGTAAATAAATTCCTATTGCAGCCAGCATTTCAAGGTTTCGGACAGGTTTGTATTTCCACTCAAATACCGTCTGATTATTTTTTTGATTCTCGGAAATTGTAAATTTTGGTATTTCGCTTGCTGTTTTTTTTTTCCTATCCTATTTGGACCCCCTAATTCTAAGAGGGCGTATCTAATTAGCCATGCCCGATTAACTTTTAGTAAATTGAACCTCAACTTAAAGACCTACACTGGGTTAATAAGTTTGAGGTACAATAAGTAAACAAAAGAGATCCTTTATGAAATGAGAGGTATCTTAGATAATTATTTTGCGTTGAATAACAATGAAAAATGCACGAACAGGTTTGTAATGTTGCAAAATTCCCTGGAATGTTTTCAGGGATTATCAATAATACAAAGATTCTCTGTTTGGTAAAAATAAAAAATAAATCAAACACAGACAAAAAAATCATATGTATAACCTCTTTATGGTTTAAGTGGACAGTTTTGATTCTCTGTCCATTTATCAAATCTTACAAAAGTGAACAGTTTTTCTGGTGATATTCTATTTAACTGTGTTAAACCACATTAACTTATAAACAAATAAGTATTTTAAATTGAAATTAATAATACCAACATAAATGCACAGATCATGTAATTTGTTTTAATACAAAGGGGATGAAAGTTAACAAACAAGGAATTCAAACTTAGCAAATAAATGCAACTAAATGGCCAGAAACACAAACAGAACACATGCTTGACAGATTGAAAACAATTTTGGAGGAGGCTGTGTTACTGGTTCCACATGTTTGATCTTGGAAAGGAAGATCCCAAAAACATAATGGCCATCGTTCATAAAAGGGCTGAAAAGGATAATGGCTGACTACGAAACATAAAATTATGCTCAGATAATACACAAGGAATCACTTTGAGACGTCTGATTGACCTTTTTAGCACCTTCAGATGTTTCTAATGAGCACTTTATTTCTCTTCAAAGTGCTGTAAAATCAGATTCAAAATGTGAAGGCTAAGGGTTTTTTTTAGTTTTTTTTTTGTTGCAAAAAAAAAAAGATCGGCAGAGCAAATGTTCAATAGGAAAGGGTCTAAATGGGGTTTACAGAATATAGAATAATGGGCAAACAGTGCAAAAAAAGGGCTAAAAAATAAAGAATAGACAAAAATAGACAAAATAATAAAAATAGAGAAGAAAAGTGTGCTAAAATATACAGAATAGAGAATAATGGGCAAAATAAATAATGTATAGAGAAAAATTATTTAAAAAATTAAAGAATAAAGAAATGAGGGACCCCCCATCTGGACCGGGGCCCTCATAGTAGAGGTCATCCAAATTTACAATGTAGTTTGTAAAAATAAATGATTTGTATTAGAATATTGAGCTTAAGATTTTAATACTTATGTTTCTAAAGATGTTTAAATATGATTTTATAGAATAAATCATTTTCCTTTATTCATTGTCTCTTCATTCCAGTTATTATGTATAATCCCTGACATTTTTTCTAGTGATTATGCATAATTCCTGAAATTTTAGTAATTATATATAATCACTAAAGTTACCAGTGATTATACATAATCCCTGATTCTACAAACTCACTGTAACATATATACATAACGATTTCTTTAATAAAATATGTTTACACTAAAAAGAACAAGGTTATTTAAAAAATTCTTGAGTGTCATTTGATTGCTATCTCATTGACCTTAGACCCCCACATCTCTTTAAATGTATATGATATATCAATGGTATAATCTATCAAAGGTCTTAAATAAATGCTTACAATGGTTGTTGAAATTAAGAAGATATTTAATATAGATGTTAATTCATTTTTGCTGAAATTAAGACAAAATAAAGAGTGACTCTGCCGCTTTCATAAATATATATCTAAAATATCTATTTTTAATTTCTAGTGTATTAAAGGAATATAACAAAGAATTAGCATACAAATTGTAAAAAGTGATAAAAATATACATAAATTGTTCATATGCTTTATATAATTGATCCAGACCATAAGAGTATGTGGACCATATGCGTATGGTCATGACCAAATGGGTATACTCATATGGTCTAACCATACGCGTATGGTCGGACCATATGAGTATATGCTCGTTTGGTTATTAACGGGCCGGACCATATAGGTATTTTTCAAATAAATTCTAACTTCCTTCGCAGGAAAACACAGTTTGTTCTCCGAATGAAAATCGGCACAAGTTACTTACAGAAATCCTTAAATTTATCTTTGACATATTGTCTGAATCGTATTTTTGTAGTCTTGCCTTCGCTAGAGTTGATTTTAATCGCCTTTATCCTGTAGACAATTTCGTTCGTAAGTGAAACCACAGGCATTTGGGGCATGAGCCATTTTTCTTTTTCCTCGGCGTTTAGATTAGATTTTTATCTGTTTTTTTCTAATTTCCACTTTTTTTCACTTAAATGATGTGTTCATGCTCTTATTTGTACGATCTTACAATAACAGTGGTTTATACATAAGAATAGAGGGGAAGCACATATAAACTGCTGTAATTGTAAATCGTATAAAGAGGCACATGAACAAATTAAATAACTAAAAATAATGTGAAATGTTTAAGAATTTTAATTTACTAAAAACAGATTGAAACACCAAAAAAGAAAAACCCTGGCAGGGTTCAATGCCTCCATTGGTTGCATGTGTAAAACAATTGACTTCTTGTTTAACAATTCATTTAGATATTTTAAAAGTCAATTTCGGAGTCGAAACACTGTTTCTTAAAGAAAAATCAATGATGACCATGCAAAAATGCTTTTACTATAATTTTAACTTGTGAGTAAAATTCATTTTTTATCATTAATCACGTAACAATGATACCAAATGATTATCTAAGTCAAAAATTCATTTAATTTATAACACCCTGAAGGGTCATCATACCTTATGCAATTACTGTTCAACGTTTATCGTATTAATTACCCGGACCATACGCTTACGGTCGGACCATATGAGTATATACGCATATGGTCATGACCATACGCGTATAGTCCAGATACTCGTGTGGTTCGGAACATAATCATATTACTTCTTTTAAGGTAACCGGTAAGTATATGGGCAATCTCACAGATTTTAATGAAATGTTGCCAGCAATTAAAGCATGTGGAACTGCATATGAATATTTAAAAAATATATAAGAAACTTTCATACTTTTGAATTTATAGCAAATTAAATATTCCGTAGAAAGAAGTAGAAATGTATAGGATTCACGTAAATATACCAAAAAAATATTGAAAAATTTACTTTAAATTGCCTTTTCTCAAAAATGTGTCTTACAAATTTTCTTTAAAATTGATATGTTATTGCCACTAAAATTTCTGTTTTATTGATATGAAAGTTAAAGGGGTTACAGCATTGGTTTTTACTGTATAAATCATTCAAGTGTCTCTGAAAATTCTCAAAATATTGAAAAATAAGATTTTGAGTTGACGTCACAATTATTTTTACCTTTTCAATGCTTTTTCCTCGCTGTCCAGAAGATTCAAATAGTCATACTCAAAAAACGAATTAGATAACCGGTATAAATTTCATATTAATAAAACAGAAATTTCAGTAGCAATAACATATTATTTTCAAAGAAAATTTGTAGGATAGGATTTCGAGAAATGTTAATTTAACATGTTTAAAGTCAAAGTTGATGAACTTTTTTTTTATGATATTTACATGTATTGTATACATTTGTACAACAATTTTCCTGATATTTAATTTGCTATATCTCAGAAAGTATAAAAGTTATATATATAATGTTTTTGATGTTCAATCATGTGCAGTTCCTTGTGTTCTAACTGTGTGCAAAATTTCATAAAATTCTGTGAGATCATCCATTTACGTACCTGCTGCCTTAAGCTTTATTTTATTCCTTGTTAATCATACCTTGCTTGCAACTAAATCTAAAGTATCCAAGAGTTGTATCATTGATATTACTTTATTAAATGCATCATTATTTCAGGTGGAACCAGCCAGCTCAATATATAGTACCTTGGGTAAAAGTAAAGGGTAACAGTTTACAAAATTGGAAGGAAAAATGGACAATATTAACTACAAAACTGAGACATATGATGGTCAAACAACATTAGGAATACTTGTAAACTGTTATAATAATAGGAACCTTTAAATAGCATGTTAAAGTGAAGATTGAAGGCAATTATTATTTAAAAAACTATATATGTCATGTTATTAGTAAATAATTTCAAGTTTCTTTCATTAGCTTGTTTTTTCAAACTTTTTATCCATGACATCTTAACTGGAGAGGAAACCATTGAAACTTTTTAGAATTTCAAGTATCCTATGGTATTGTAGATATAAATAAGAAGATGTGGTATGAGTGCCAATGAGACAACTCTCCATCCAAGTCACAGTGTGTAAAAAGTAAACAATTATAGGTCAAAGTACGGCCTTCAACACGGAGCCTTGGCTCACACCGAACAGCAAGCTATAAAAGGCCCCAAAATTACTAGTGTAAAACAATTCAAACAAGAAAACCAATGGTCTAATCTATATAAAAAACGAGAAACACTTATGAACCACACCAACAAACAACAACCACTGAACAACAGGCTCCTGACTTAGGACAGGTGCATACAAATGCAGCAGGTTTAAACGTTTTAACATTATTTTAGAATTGTTTTAAAGAGATTGTTGCTTATAAAAATAAGGAGATGTGGTATGATTGCCAATGAGACAAGTATCCACCAAAGTTCAAATGAAGTGGATGTAAGCAATTATAGGCAACCGTTAGATAATGGCAAGTTTAATTTCTCTCAAGAGAATCTGTTTAGTTTAATTTCTCTCAACAGAATCTGTTTAGTTTAATTTCTCTCAAGAGAATCTGTATAGTTTAATTTCTCTCAAGAGAATCTGTTTAGTTTAATTTTTCCCAAGAGAATCTGTTTAGTTTAATTTCCCTCAAGAGAATCTGTTTGAAATATAAGTAACCTCCAATAAAGAATATAGTTTTACATTAATTGTGCTCTGAATGGGTCATATTTTTGTGTCAATGCCATTTAACAATACAGGATGGTTCAAACAAGCCATTCATTGTCGATCAAAGTTATGTTTGTTTTTATTCCCATTATGAACAATAATGATTATACTCAATAAAAGCATACATATATAAAACACCAATTTACAAAGGTTCATTCATGCATGCAAACATTTTTAAAGCTATGTATAAAGTTGTATGAAAAAATGTTGGCATAGGTTGAATAGAATATAACACAATTAAATTTAAGTGTTAAAAATAAAAACATAAAGTAATTCATTTCAATTAGCAGTTTAAACTTAGCATATAAGTGTATATATATTCTGACCCCATTTCGTGAATATCATACAATATATGATGAAAATTTTAAGTAGAATTACATTAAGTACATGAAAATACTGAATATTATTTACAGTCAAATCTGTATTAAGCAGTCACTCATGGAAGTATCAAAAGTGTCAGCTCAAGAGAGGTGACCTTTTAAAAGAGGTTAAAAAAAGTTCTGATTTCGACATAGCTTGTGGCCAGGATCTAGGTTAATTGTTCTACTGTAAATTCAGAAATTATTGCGAGGTTTTTATGCCCCACCTAGGGGCATTATGTTTTTCGGTCTGTGCGTCTGTTCGTCTGTCTGTCCCGCTTCAGGTTAAATTTTTTGGTCAAGGTAGTTTTTGATGAAGTTGAAGTCCAATCAACTTGAAGCTTAGTACACATGTTCCCTATGATATGATCTTTCTAATTTTAATGCCAAATTAGAGTTTTTACCCCAATTTCATGGTCCACTGAACATAGAAAATGATAGTGCGAGTGGGGCATCCGTGTACTATGGACACATTCTTGTTAATAATGCGAATAATGCGACTGGGTGAATCTGCAATAATAAGAACTCGCATTCTGATATCTGATACATATATCTGTAATTCTGTATGCAGATTTTCCTGAAATCGCAATAATTAAAAGAGAGGCGAAAGATACCAGAGGGACATTAAACTCATAAGTCGAAAATAAACTGACAACGCCATTTTTAAAAAAGAAAAAGACAAAAAGACAAACAAAAGTACACAAAACACAACATAGAAAACTAAAGACTGAGCAACACGAACCCCACCAAAAACTTGGTGTGATCTCAGGTGCTCGGGAAGGGTAAGCAGATCCTGCTCCACATGTGGTACCCGTCGTGTTGCTCATGTTAGTACAAACCCGGTAATAAGTCTTATTCGGCAGATCACATTCGGGAAAAGGGGATGGGATTGTAGTTACGACATTAGGAAGATATCCGCTGTCATCTGTGAAACGGATATTCCATAACGGTCAACCAACTCGTGATGGCGTCCGTAAAACTTACGAAGGGATGATTTCAACTTCACCACTTGGAACTCTTGGTTTGAAAGCTTCCTTGTGAGCAGTAACCTTCTATCAAGGAAATCATGATAGGAAATACAAGCCCTGGAATATCGTATCAACTGGGAGATATATACTCCGTATGCATTCGCTGCTGGAATGTTGCTACATAGAAATGGAAAGTTCACAATTGGGAAGCTGAAATCATCTCTTTTGTCGTAAAGTTTTGTTTTAAACCGACCCCCATTGTCAATATCTAGATGTAAGTCAAGATATGAGGCAGACTTAACTGTATCTGTTGTATCCTTTATCTCAAGATACATTCAACATAGTCACCAAATTGTGAATTATTTAGTGAGAGAACATCATCTTTATAGCGGAAAGTAAAGTTAAAGGATACTGCTAACTTCTTTTCTTTCTTCCTAAGAATCCTTTATCAAGTCAGCCTCATATGAACAAAGGAACAAGAAGGCAAGAAGAGGGGCACAGTTTGTTCCCATGGGAATGCCGATTGTTTGTTGAAAAACACGTCCTCCAAACGAAACAAATATGTTGTCAATCAAGAAATCAAGCATCTTGATAATGTCACTTTCAGAGAATTTTTTGTTTGAATCAGAATGATTTTTTACAAAGTAGGCTTTATCCCTCCCTAAGACAAGATACTTATATCTACGTTGGCCATTCTTTTTTATGAAACAAAGCAGGACCAACTCTTTCAATTTGTCTTTTAGTTAGGAATGGGGAATACTTGTGTAAAGTGTAGAAAGTCAAATGTTTTAATTCTATTGCAAGATGAAAGAGTCTAAGATTGTATGTACTTTAAAAGATCTTTGGAATTTTTAAATATCCACAACTGATTCACGCCACCTCTAGAATAGGTAGTTTCACAATAACTTTGAAGCCCGGCTTTGATTGCTGATAAAATTGATGTTAATAATTTAGAAAGAGGTTTTGTGAAGCACGTTGAAGACCCAGCAATATAGGTGTAATACCACCAAATCATAGTACGTCACATCGGGTTGCATACGAAAAAACGTAAAAAAAAAAAAATTCCCTTGAATTTTACAGTTGTAGGAAATTAATCCTACATTTCATTGCAGTGAAAAATTTCCGAGTCATAAACATATATCTTGGGTGTTTCAAAGCACCATTCTTTTTTTATTTGATGTTTCTATAGAATATTTTGGAAACTTGAGGTTACATGGTTACTAAAGCTTGTGCACAGGAAAAAAAGGTGTGAAAATTTGATTGGTTAACTTCCAGGGTCAGGATCAATTTTCAGACGAATGGGACAACCCTGAAATAATATTTTTGACGAAAGTTCTCAGTTTCTGATTATCTTGAAAACTTACACAGAGAAATTCTAAACAGCAAAAATATTCAGTGATATGATGTAGATTCGTTGAATGAACGAGGCAGAACACTTAAAACTGAAAAAAGCAATTAAACAGTATTTCAAGTTTTTGTCTTATGTCGAAGAAGTCGAAAAAGCGAGACTTAGGCAGGCTGTTTCCAAAGTACTTACTTACTTAATCCTCTTCATGTTCTTGAACATATAAGGCATCAACAAGGGACCTCCAACTCGTTCTATCTTTCGCGATTTTCTCTATCTGATTCCAGGTGTAACCATGTCTTTTTATCACTGCTGTTATGTCTCTTCTCCGTGTGCCTTTAGGACTTCCAGGCTTTCTTGTCTCTTGTGGTGGCCATGTCAGCACTTTTTCACATGCCGATTGTTATCCATTCTCAATATATGTACAATATATTTCCACCTCCTTCTCATGATCTCATTTACTATATTCATCACACCTGTTCTTTCTGATAGTTCACTGTTTGAAATTACGTTTGGCCATCTGATGTTAACAATTCGTCTCAAACAGCGTCCTTCAAATCCTCTAACTCGACTTTGTAACTGTTTAGTTGTTCTCCATGTTTCTGAACCGTATAGCGGAACATTACTCATATACAATCTAATCTTAGTCTTTCTAGAAATTATGTTGTTTTTCCATATGTTGTTCGGGTTTTTGAATGCAGCAGCTGCTTTACCAATACGGATGTTGACTTCTTCGATATTTCCTTCTGCATAGATTCTACTACCAAGATAGTTGAATGAATTTACTTGTTCCAGTTCTTTTTCGTACACTGTTATTACGTTCTTGTTCTTTGTAGCTACCTTCATCACTTTAGTTTTCTTTGCATTTATTTTCAGTCCTACTGTTGCTGCCTCAGATGTAATTTTATCAGTCTTTTGCTGCATATGTTCGTGTGTATGAGAAAAGAGGCTGATATCATCAGCAAAGTCCATGTCCTCCATAAATGATGTATGCCATGATTTTCAGTTGTTGCCTTCTTCATTACACAGTCAACCACCAATACAGATAGAAAGTGATGTTAAACCAGTCTGATAGTTTTCCATCATGTCTGACTGCACATCTAAAACTATCATCCATATCCATAATGAGGTTAATTATTTTCTGTGGAATTCCATACATACTCATGATGTACCAAAGTGACTTTCTATGGACGCTATCAAATACTTTCTCATAGTCCACATAATTTATACATGTTATATATATAGATGATCTCCATTCTAGTGCCTGTTCTATAATATTTCTGAGTATGATGATGTTATCAATACATGCACGGTTTGTTCTAAATCCGCTTTGTTCTTCCCGTAGAATAGAATCGATTTTGTCTTTGATTCGTTCTAGAATTATTCTACAAAGTATTTTCAAGGCACTGATAGTAAAGTTATTCCACGCCAGTTGTTACAATCTGTAAGGTTGCCTTTCTTTGGTCGTTTTATGATGATACCATCTTTCCACTGAGTAGGTACTATTTCTCTTTCCCATATTTCATTCAATAAATCACGTAGGATGTTCACATTGAGATTTATGTATGCTTTTAATACTTCTGCTGGTATGCCATCTGCCCCAGGAGCCTTGTTGTTTTAAAGTTTCTTAATGGCTGCTTTGATCTTATCATCTTTAATGGATCCCATTTCTATTTCTATTGGCGGTGGAGCTTCCTCTGACCTGTCAACTGAGATTTCTGGTTCAGGTCTTTTTAACACCTGTTCAAAATGCTCTTTCCATCTTTTCAATTGTTTCTCATATTTGCATATTATCTGGCCATCTTTATCTTTGATGTTAGTACTGTTGATATTTACTTTGCCACTGAGTTGTCTTGTGATATTATATAGCTTTCTCATATCTCCAACTTTAGATGCTATTTCAGCCTCTTCTGCAATATTATCTATGTATGCCTTTTTGTCAGATTTTGCATTCTTTTTTACTTCTTTTTCTTTATTATTATAAAGCTCTTTCATTCCCTCTAGTTGTTCTCCTGTTGCTTGATTGATTTTTGATTTCAATACTTTTTTTTCCATAATTAGAGCCCAAGTTTTATCAGATATCCATTCTTTTCTTTCTTTGTTTTTGTAACCTAAGATGTCTTCACTTGTTTTTAAATAAATTTCACACATATGTTGCCTTTCAGAGTTTATGTCTATCTCATTGTATTCAAGATGTAAGACCTCAAATCTGTTCCTCAGTTCGATATTGAATTTTTGGTTTGTTTCAGGTTGTTGAAGTTTACGAAAGTATAAACTTGCTTGGTGTTTTGCATTTATTTTTCCTTAATTTTAGTCTGATCTTTCCAATGACTAGGTGATGATCACTATATACATCTGCACCTCTTCTTACTTTCACATCTAACAGTGATGACCTCCATTTCTTATTAATCAGTATGATCAGTGGTCGGTCTGGTTTTTCACTTTCCCATTCGGAGACACCCATGTGGCTTTGTTTCAAAGATTGTTCCTCCAATTATCAGATTGTTCAAAATACACACCTCTAGTAGTAGGCGGCGTTAACAAAGTATTAGTTTGTGATTAGGTCAGTTTAAGGGGAATCACTAGTGTTAGGTCAAAGATATTTGGTATACAGTTGTATTAGCATTGGCACATCTCATTTCTACTGAGATTATTTGGCCTGGCCCCTCAGTCATAGTCTATTGACTTTGAAACTTTTGCTAACTTTACATGTATTAGTTTGTGATTATGTCAGTTTAAGTGGAACCACTAGTGGTAGTTCAATGATTTTTGGTATCCAGTTGTATAAGTATTGGCACATCTCATTTCCATGGAGATTATTCGGTCCTGCTCCCTCAGTCATGGTCTATTGACTTTGAAACTTCTCCTTAGTTTACATGTATTAGCTTGTGATTATGTAAGTTCAAGGGGAACCACTTGTGGTAGGTTAATGATTTTTGGTATATAGAAGCATTAGCATTGGCACATCTCATTTCCATTGAAATTATTTTGTCCCACCTCCTCAGTCATGGTCTATTGACTTTGAAACTTTTGCTTAGTTTTCAAGTTTAAATAATGCCATTTTCAATCAAATGAAACTGTAAGGAGAATTTTGTATCGACAGTCTTTGGTTTTCTATGTTGTGTTTTGTATACCGTTGTTTGTCTCTTGATCCTTTTTAGTTGTTTTTGCCCATGGCATTGTCAGTTTGTTTTCGACTACGGAGTTTGAATGTTCATTTGGTATTTTTTGCCAATCTTGTGATGACTTTTTTGGTTCTTGTATTATTAATTCAGGTATCTATTGTCCACCCGTCAAGGGTTGAGTAATACCCATTGGAAAAAGCTCTCAGACCTTCATTCCTCATCAGATTTCAAATTTCACATCAATAATCTAATATAATTAGGAAATGATAAAATCAGGGCAAATCAGTTTTTGTTTTGTTTGTATGTTTTTTTTTGATTTTTTGGAGGGAGGAGGGAAGTTTAGAGAGGTGGTATTTATATCCCTTTGAAAATGGAATTATATAGAAGTTGACTTTGTAAGACAATCAGGGGTTGGGAGTCTGATTATTTATTGAAGGGTTACGCCCCATTGTAATGTAAATAATAAGACAATTGTTATTGTATATACAATGTATCCTAATGCCAATATTTTTCACTGAGATATATTAGAAACCTTTACATCAACAGCTTTCAGGATTAATTCAAAAATGAGGGCTGATCTATATTTTTTTTTTACTTTTGGCTCTTGGAAATACAAATAATATTCAAAATCCACATTGTAAGCTCTCAGGCCAGCAGTTCTTACCTATGTTTGATTAAATTTATGTGACTCTAAAGTTTACATTAGAAATTTCTTGAATTGGCATTGATTGAATATTTTGATGTAGATAATTATGCCCTTGGAAATGTAAATGATATGGAAAATCACTAAATTTGTTTAAAAACCATAAAGTTTGAGAAAGTCCTTTCTGTGCTAGGATTGCAATGGAAATTGGCGTATAAGTATGATATGATTTCCAAATTAATTCCCATTGCCTAATTGGCATTAAACATTTAGTTTTTGTTTTTGCCTGCGAAGAAACTCGCAGAATGCAAGACAGGGATTACTATCCGGCTGCTGTGGCGGCATAAACTATTGGTATCAAGCTTGACTGCTTGAAAAAAAAAAAAAAATTTTATGTCTAGCCTTGACGGAGTCCAAAAGCGAGAATTAGGTATGCTGATTCCGACGGCAGGTTAAGTGGTCTTGGCGGCGTCGGCGGCGTCAACAATGTAATAGCTTGTGATCAGATCAGTTTATGGGGAACCACAAGTGGTAGTTCAATGATATTTGGTATGCAGTTGTTTTCGCATTGAATGCAAGGCCGTAGCGTAATGGAGGCAAATGAGGCAAATGAAGCAAACGCCTAACTTTTGAAATGACGACCAAACTTGAGAAACACTTTTTTTAGGCAAAATTTCACATTTTAAATTTGGCAGTGGCTATATGTGCTATTTTGCCGGCTCTCATTAAAATATATTAATTCAATCCGGCAAAATAGCACATTTCTATAGAAATGGCTATTTTACCGGCACCAGCAATATAGTGAATTTGTTGCCTGCGCTGGAAAATTGAAAATATGCTTATTTGCCGGCTCTAGGTAAGCGGAAGCCAGGTTAAAAACTATTTTGTTTACATATATGCAATTCAAAGAACTGACTTTATATATATATATTATTTCAAAAGCAAATTTAATTTAAACATTTGTGATTTTTGAAACTATGTGATTGATTTTGTTATATTGTATAATGTATTATCAAATTTATGATGCAATAAAATTTTTAACTTTTATTTTTTTATAACATACAGTAAAAAAAATCTGAGATTTTATTCTTATGCATACATGTAGCATTAGACTGTGACCGATTTTAGAAATAATTTCAACTACATGTTTTGGTATGATTTCATTGCAACAAATGGATGCTCAATATTTTTATTTTTATTTTTTGTTATAAATTCTTATATTTTCACTTTGACTGATAAATGTTTTTAAACGGTTATATGTATCTCAAATATTGTTAGCTGTTCTTTTTTAACTACCGCTTCTATATATAATTAATTGTTTGATGTTGAAAGTACACCATAAATCATGGTTCATTGACTTTGACTGTTTTGAATAGTTTGCATGCTTAAATATTGCCATTTGGATTCAATATTTATATTATATTATCAAAATTACAAAAAGGCGAGACATATCTATGTATCAACAGTTTATTTGTCATGTGAAATACTCACTTATTACGAGTAATATGGTAACTGTATTTGGTATTGGATTCTTGCAAGGTCTACCTGTCCGTCAGACAGGGTTCATCTGACCTAGA
Source organism: Mytilus californianus (assembly GCF_021869535.1). Taxonomy (NCBI): domain Eukaryota; kingdom Metazoa; phylum Mollusca; class Bivalvia; order Mytilida; family Mytilidae; genus Mytilus; species Mytilus californianus. Next base: position 56,600,996 of record NW_026262734.1, read on the forward strand.
CCTCATTTAATTGATCAGTGATCAAGGTTAAGTTTTCGTGGTCAAGTCCGCATCTCGGATACTATAAGCATAATTCAATAACATTTAGTGAATAAAATGCTTGCACGTTACAGGAGATGTGGTATGATGAAGATGTAACTTAGGGGACCTTACTGCCTTCAACAATGAGCAAAACCTATACCGTATATACAGCTATACTGAAAGGCCCGACATGACAAAATATGAAATTATTCGAACGAAAAAACCAACGGCGTGATTTATAACAAAACAATAAACCCTAAACAAATTTGACAGACAGAAACCAATGACAACCACTGAATTATGGAGGTCCTGAGGGACAGGCACACGAAGAATGCGACGAAGTTGAATATGTTGTAATCACTGAATTCATATCAGATTCTGTAAGAAATAAATGCTCATTTTAAACATGGGAATGATGGGTAGGCATTATATTTGTCGATATTTTACACTGAGCGTTGTAAAATATCAACAAATATAATGCCTATCCATGTTAAAATGAGCATAGAGCATGACACGCAAGAATTATTTCGATTCTAATAGGACAAAAACGGTATTTGTAAAGGTCGAAGCGTACAAAAATACCTTTAGTTACAAATGTTTGGCTGTTCCCGTTTCCTCCACATGAAGTCTGTACATTACATTTTCATATTTAATAAGTTTAAAAACTAATTGCAGGGTAAATATATGTTGTTTGAATAACAATATATAATAAATTTTATGTAAGCACCTAAAATGTACATATTTTATTATGATACAAATGAAAATAATAAGAATGTTAACAGTAAGTTTGTGCGCTTGTGTCAAATATATTTTGTGCAAATTAATACACCGTGACGGCTTAAGGACATCATATCAGAATTTAAATTAATGTATGTTATCTGCATTTTCACATACCTTATAAATCATAAATCGATTCAATGTTGTAAAACTTATTAAACCTTTCATAACAATTTTGACCGTAACGTATAGCAAATTAGTCAGAAAACCGATAAAAGATTTGTAAGAGTACTTGAATGCACTTCTCATAAACGTATTTTCCAAAATGTAAAATTCGAAGTATAGATCATTTCTATTTTAAAAACCTTTACAGACGACAATTACCTGGTATGCTTGCCTTGTCTATCGATGATTATTTGACAAAACAATCTCATCTGAGCCAAACCTATTGAAATGATAGACACAAAAATAAATTTGGCACCGATGCAATACTATTTCAAACTAAATAAAAAAAGAATTCAGTCATCGCATAAATTTGGCATGACTGAATTGATAAACCTATTGTATAGAAATACAGCATGAAAGCACTATTTTAAATCTGGGACATAATATATATATTGACATTAGTTAGTATAATAGTCCCAGGTTAAATGCTGGATATCAAGTGACACAAATCTATTTATCTGATAATGCAGTGATAAATAGGCGAAATGTCGTGTCAAATTTTAGTTTAAGCTCCATAATAACACACGACTAGAACTTCATATTAAACACACATAATTTATGTCTATACTTTATTTGTCCACACTGTCATGAGAAATTCCGTTGATCTCATTTTTTCCGAATAGACTGTAATCCATGGCCACCTATTTCAAAATGATTATTTGAACTTATATACTTACATTTCTTCAAACAATTATTTTTGGAATGACCATCTTTCAAAATTGTCAGTTTAGTTTTTATTTTGATGTCTAATCTATAAAATTTTACTATTTCAAGCTGTTTAAAAATATCGCCCTTTTCGGGAAAGTTTAGACAAAACTTTATTTTCTTGTCCATATAAGAACACAATTGCAAATAATTGTATAATGAACCTCTTCAACATGTTTAAAGTTATTTCCGATAAAAATTTCACTCAGCAGGTATAAAATAAATCCATAGTTATATGATAAATATGAAGTTTAACGCGGAACTTGAGCACTCTTCTATTATATATAATGCTTTCAAGTTTAATGTTGTTATGCTTAAACAAAGTTTATGCTTTAATATTTTCGTGTTGTGTGTGTGTCGAAGAAAAAGGTCTTACAAGTATTACTGATCTTTCCAAAAAGATTGTCTGATTTTAGTACATACTAGAACACACCCGTGAAATCGCGGGTCCATGACTGAATTAAAGTACCAGCCTGGATTTTTAGTATTCGTATTGTCATTTGATAAAGTCATGGTGATTATAAGGTGCACAGTTTTCTCTGCTTTCAAAATCTTTCTGTTTGAATCTGTCCTGGTTTTCTTACTACAACCGGAAACTACTTGTAGATATATTTTTTTTCGGTCATTGATTGAATTTAGTAGTGTCAAAAGTTCAGGTGTAATTATGACCCGTATATACAGCAAATCCCAAATCCACCGTTTGCTGGTGCAACTGACAAAGGCGGAACGTACAGATTAGGTAACATATAACTATTGGTATCGGTACCGCATTCGACCCGGAACTTGTTAACTATCATAATTTGGTAATATTAATCATGTGGAAAACAAAAGGGCTGCAGGAATAGTGTAATTTTTAATCAAATTCGTATAGTGATTGCTATTTTGTTTTTCATATTGAATGTTGTGGGTGATTTACAATTTTTGTATGAAATAAGATGGCAATGCTTTTTAATTAAATATAGACTAATAGACGGTTTCGCATATACCAATTATGTTGAATGTTGAAATGGAATGTTGAAAAAATAAAATGAAAAAAAAAACATTTCGAAAAAAAAAATGTTGAATGTTGAAATCGAATGTTGAATATTGAAATCGTATGTTGGATGTTGAAAAACGAATACTGAATGTTGAAATGGAAAATTGAAATACGAATGTTGAATGTTGAAAACGGATGTTTAATGTTGAAAACGAATATTGTATGTTGAAAAACAAATGTTTAATGTTGAAATCGAATGTTGAATGTTGAAAACGAATGTTGAATGTTGAAAAATGAATGTTGAATGTTGAAATAGAATGTTGAATGTTGAAATACGAATGTTAAAAACGAATGTTGAATGTTGAAATCAAATGTTGAATGTTGAAATCGAATGTTGAATTTTGAAATACGAATGTTAAAATCGAATGTTGAATGTTGAAATTAAATGTTGAATGTTGAAATCGAATGTTGAATGTTGAAAAACGAATGTTGAATTTTGAAATCGAATGTTGAAATACGAATGTTGAATGTTGAAATCGAATGTTGAATGTTGAAAAACGAATGTTGAATATTGAAATTGAATGTTGAAAACGAATGTTGAATGTTGAATGATGAAAAACGAATGTTGAATGTTGAAATCGAATGTTGACAAAAAAAAAAAGAATAATAATATAAAAATAAAAAAATTTGATTTTTCTTTTTGAATTTTGAATGCTGAAATCAAATGATGAATGTTGAAATACGAATGTTGAAAACGAATGTTGAAAGTTGAAATCGAATGTTGAAAAAAAAGAATGAAAAAAGAAAATTTCTTTTAAAAAAGATTTTGAATGTTGAATGTTGAAATCGAATGTAGAATATTGAAATCGAATGTTGAAAAAAAGAAAGAAAAAAAAATGAAAAAAAAAACATATTGAAAAAAAATTTTGAATATTGATTGTTGAAAAAGGAGTTTTGAATGTTGAAAAACAAATGTTGAATGTTGAAATCGAACGTTGAAATCGAATGGTGAATGTTGAAAACAAATGTTGAATGTTAAAAACGAATGTTGAATGTTGAAAAACAAATGTTATATGTCGAATCGAATGTTAAATTTTGAAAAACGAATGTTAAAAACGAATGTTGAATGTTGAAATCAAATGTTGAATGTTGAAATCGAATGTTGAATGTTGAAATCGAATGTTGAATGTTGAAAAACGAATGTTGAATGTTGAAATCGAATGTTGAATGTTGAAATCGAATGTTGAATGTTGAAATTGAATGTTGAATGTTGAAAAATGAATGTAGAATGTTGAAATTGAATGTTGAAATACGAATGCTTAGAACGAATGTTGAATTATGGAAAACGAATGTTGAATGTTGAAATCGAATGTTGAATGATAGAAAACGAATGATGAATGTTGAATGTTGAAATCGAATGTTAAAAAAAAAAACTTTTGCAAAAAAATTTGTGAATTTTGAATGTTGAAATCGAATGTTGAATGTTGAAATCGAATGTTGAATGTAAAAAACGAATGTTGAATATTGAAATCGAATGTTGAAAACGAATGGTTAATGTTGAATAATGAAAAACGAATGTCTAATGTTGAAATCGAAAGTTGAAAAGAATAATAATAAAAAACAAAATTTGATTTTTTTTTTTTTTTTAATGATGAAATCGAATGTTGAATGTTGAAATCGAATGTTGAATGTTGAAAAACGAATGTTGAATGTTGAAATCGAATGTTGAAATACGAATGCTGAGAACGAATGTTGAATTATGGAAAACGAAAGTTGAATGTTGAATGATAGAAAACGAATGATGAATGTTGAAATCGAATGTTTAAAAAAAAAAAAACTTTTGCAAAAAATTTTGAATATTGAATGTTATTTCGAATGTTGAATGTTGAAATCGAATGTAGAATGTGAAATACGAATGTTGAATATTGAAATCGAATGTTGAAAACGAATGGTGAATGTTGAATGATGAAAAACGAATGTTGAATGTTGAAATCGAATGTTGAAAAAAAAAGAATAATAATAAAAAACAAAATTTGTTTTTTTTTTTTTCTTTGAATGATGAAATCGAATGTTGAATGTTGAAATCGAATGTTGAATGTTGAAAAACGAATGTTGAATGTTGAAATCGAATGTTGAAATACGAATGCTGAGAACGAATGTTGAATGATGGAAAACGAATGTTGAATGTTGAAATCGAATGTTGAATGATGGAAAACGAATGATGAATGCTGAAATCGAATGATGAATGTTGAAATCGAATGTTGAAAAAAAAAAAAAACTTTTGAAAAAAATTTTGAATGTTGAAATCGAATGTTGAATGTTAAAATCGAATGTTGAATGTTGAAATCGAATGTTGAATGTTGAAAAAACGAATGTTGAATGTTGAAATCGAAAGTTGAAATACGAATGCTGAGAACGAATATTGAATGATGGAAAACGAATGTTGAATGTTGAAATCGAATGTTGAATGATGGAAAACGAATGATGAATGTTTAAATCGAATGATGAATGTTGAAATCGAATGTTCAATAAAAAAAACAAAACTTTTGAAAACAATTTTGAATTTTGAATGTTGAAATCGAATTTTGAATGTTGAAATCGAATGTTGAATGTTGAAAAACGAATGTTGAATATTGAAATCCAATGTTGAAAACGAATGGTGAATGTTGAAAAACGAATGTTGAATGTTGAAATCGAATGTTGAAAAAAAAGGAATAATAATAAAAAACAAAATATGATTTTTTTTTTTTTTTTATTAATGTTGAAATCGAATGTTTAATGTTGAAATTCGAATGTTGAAAACGAATGTTGAATGTTGAATGTTGAAAACGAATGTTGAATGTTGTAAAACGAATGTTCAATATTGAAATAGAATGTTGAAAACGAATGGTAAATGTTGAATGATGAAAAACGAATGTTGAATGTTAAAATCAAATGTTGAAAAAAAAAAGAATAATAATTAAAAACAAAATTTGAATTAATTTTTTGAATTTTGAATGTTGAAATCGAATGTTTAATGTTGAAATCGAATTTAGAAAAAAAGAAAAAAAAAGAAGAAAAAATTGAAAAAAAAACATTTTGAATAAAATTTTGAATGTTGATTGTTGAAAAGGGAATGTTGAATGTTTAAATCGAAATTTGAATGTTGGAATACGTATGTTTAAAAGAATGTTGAATGTTGAAATCAATTGTTGAATGTTGAAATCGAATGTTGAATGTTGAAAAACGAATGTTGAATGTTGAAATCGAATGTTGAAATACGAATGCTGAGAACGAATGTTGAATGATGGAAAACGAATGCTGAATGATGGGAAACGAATGATGAATGTTGAAATCGAATGATGAATGTTGAAATCGAATGATGAATGTTGAAATCGAATGTTGTAAAAAAAAAAAAAAAAAAATTTAAATTTTTAATTTTGCATGTTGAAATCGAATGTTGCATGTTGAAATCGAATGTTGAATGTTGAAAAACGAATGTTGAATATTGAAATCGAATGTTGAAAACGAATGGTGAATGTTGAATGATGAAAAACGAATGTTGAATGTTGAAATCGAATGTTGAAAAAAAAGAATAATAATTAAAAACAAAATTCGAATTTTTTTTTTGAATTTTGAATGTTGAAAACGAATGTTGAATGTTGAAAACTAATGTTGAATGTTGAATGTTGAAAAACGAATGTTGAATATTGAAATCGAATGTTGAAAAAAAAAATGAAAAAAGAAAATTTTCTTTTAAAAAAGATTTTGAATGTTGAAAGTTGAAATCGAATGTTGAATATTGAAATCGAATGTTGAAAACAAAACCATTTTGAACAAAGATTTTGAATGTTGATTGTTGAAAAAGGAATGTTGAATGTTGAAATCGAAGGTTGAATGTTGAAATACGAATATTTGAAACGAATGTTGAATGTTAAAAACTAATGTTGAATGTTGCAAACGAATGTTGAATGTTGAAAAACAAATGTTGAATATTGAAATTGAATGTTGAAAAACAAAACAAAAAAAAAACATAAATGTTATATGTTGAAATCGAATGTTGAATGTTGAAATCGAATGTTGAAAAAAAAAAAGAAAAAGAAAAAAAGAAGTTTAAAATGTTTGTTTTTAAGAAAACAACTTTCCAATTATCTAAAAAATATCGCAATAATTTTACTTGAAATAACTGCACATCATAGATAGATTAAAATATCCAAGACAAGGCAAATACTTTATTCACATATAATATAACAGTAACGTCGAATAGAAGTCAACCGACACAAAAATATACTTATATCTAATGACGCATAGGCAACCGACACAACTGAATACCTGAAATACTAATAATTCATTTCAGATGTGAATGCATATTAGAATATATTTATATTCAGTATGCGCATGTATTAGGTTGGTTCCCTTCGTAAAGTACATATATGTCTTCGGAATATTGTCAAACTTGTCAAATAACGATCGAGTACCAGTCTAACGCATTATAGCCTGGTGAGTATTTTCATTGGTTATGATGCAAAGTATAAAAACCAACATTAAATCCCGATATTCAATGTTTTGGAATTTCCACAAAAGGTAAGATCTGTCATTCATATGATAACTTTCAGTACTAAGTCAAATATTGCCATAGGCTACAATCAAGATTTAAAAAAATCAATACAGTGTTGTTTTACGTATAAAGGGTGTACTATTACAAGAGAGTATCTTGCAATTAAACGATGTTTTTCATTGTGCAGATATTAATATACATGGCATTGGTATTTTTTTTTTTAAATCAGTACATATTATGAAAATAATACTATATATTAACAGTTAAAACATTGATGTGACGTCATTTTATTGTTGTACCCGTTCTTTATTTCAGTGATTGTACTATCATTTACCTGTAAGAAACCATTATGTTACCTTTAACTGTCCAATATTTTAAAAAATATTGGACAGCTGAAGGTAGCATAATTGATTCTTACAGGTAAGTGATAGTTCAAGAACTGAAAAAAAAACAATCAAAACCTTCATGTGAAAAAAAAAAAAAAATTACAAGGAGAGAACAAATGACAATTACACAAAACATTTTTATTAAAGTCACCTTCCAAAACAATGTTTTTGTCACTCATCAAGACGGTTTCTTGAGAAAAAAAAACTTTCAAATTGATTTTAACACTGTTAATACTTATTTCACAGCCATTATTCTCATGTTTTTGGTTGTCTCCTTTAGCACCAAAATTGGTTGATAATGCTCGTTGTAAGTTTTGTTTTTGTTGCTTTTAGGTATTTCTTTTTGCAAAAGATTTAATAATATCCTCTTCCGTCTTTGGATATAAAAATCGACCTCTGGTGTTGCTGTCATTCTTCCTAACATCATTTTCAGCTACAATTAAAATGAAAAATAAAATAATGCTTCTAACGCTTGATGGATTATGCTGCAATACAAGGACCACAAGTTAAATAATTGTATTATTATAATCAAGGGAAAATCGTTCATCTGATGTAAATGATTTACCAAGTGTTGATGTGCAAGCCACATATTGTTCCTTGGACAAAATAGCTAATCAAGAATTTGATTAACAGCCCAAACCTCACCCTGTGTACAAATGGCAAATCGAGAACTTGCTTCATGAACTAGGGGACTACAATAGTTTTTATAATTTTCAGATGTCGGCGTTGATTAACAAGTTTTTTTTAAATCTGATATAATTGCTTGTATAGGAATATAATGCAAAACTTCGCTCATCAACGACGATGAATATAGGAAGCAGAAAAAAGAAACACGTTAGCGCAGGTTATCTGTTATACAAATCAATCATGTGTCCGATTCGCACTTTGTTCGTAGTGATCATTTTTTTTAAACCGATGACGATGTACTCTCTTGAAATTGAATAAGCGTAGGTGCTAGATTTAATCATATGTTTGTTAAATAAGTTTAAGACAGTTTGTGATTGTGTTATATAATTTGAACATAAAACCCTTTCCTGCATTGAATTGATTGAAAAGGGGGGGGGGGATTAATAAAAGTATTTTGACAATATATAACATCAAAATATGAATTACATTTGTTTCTTTCCAATATACTTTCCAAACAGTTTTAGACACTTCACTTTAGTTTAGATCTCAGAGGTAAAATTGATTGAATGCAATAATTATACATTAAGCTCAGAAACAAAGATATGTACACCTACAATGCTTTGTTTTGAAAGCAAAAAAAGAAAGCGTTATTTGCAAAGGGAAATAGGAGATAAAATTATGTTTCGGTAACATGAAAAATAACATGAGGGACATCAATACGCAAGTTAATGACAAAAAGAGCGACACGACCTTGCAGAAAAAAAAACAGAAAAGGGAGGATATTCAGGTGGTATCGTTTGGGTTAAACAATAACCGTCTCTTGCAAGACAACCACCGAGTCGAGATAAATTTTGGTGAACGAGGAAGGAAAGAGGGGGCCTGTGTCATACTGTTTTACGGGAAAATTGTGAATATGTATTTTTTTGCATGTATAGTAGGTGAAGAATAGCTTTGATCAATTTATTGATCTCCGGACATTTCATGGCGATGGATTTAGATATTATAACTATATAAATTCATTTTTAGAAATAAAAGATATAATATTTAGATCATAATTCTCTTAAAATTCATTGAAATAATATAAGATGGGAAAATTCCGATGAACAACAAAAGAATTTAAATTTTATATTTTATAGTGTTGTATTTGAAATACAATCGACTGCGATGCCCTCGATATGGTTGAAGATTTTTCTTCAACGTGATACCTGTCTTCACATGTTTTCCGTTTACCTCATTCACATAATAAGAAATAAAACCCCAGAAGAAATAAGGAAGTAATAAGAGAGGACTACATTTCAAAATATATATATAAAAAATTATATAACTTGCCATTATTAGCTGCTATAACTATATCCTCTTCGTTGTCGACACTGAAATCGAATATATCTGAATACACATTTGATTTTAATCCAAAGTTTGAAACAGCACAATCACTAATTACGACATCACTTTCTTCGTTTTTTGCATTAAGAATATACTTTCATCGTCTTTATCCATTTTAAGACACCAAACGCATGTGACGGTATTCACGAAAAATAAGTAGTCCTAGCGCACGCAAAAAGCATGATACGCATACACTGTGTCTTCATGTACATGTAATAATACATGTTGTTTACCTTCAACTGTACTTTATTTTTGTCTATTGTTTAAGTTGAGCTACTGTTTAAAGGGGCCAACATGTAGGATAATGTAAATAAAGTGTATCCACAAATCAATTTACACACTTGATGAAAATAAATCTAGACAAAAGTTTGTATTTGTTTGCTTTTTTCACCTTTCATGTTAAACAATGTTTCAAGTATTTTAAAGATATAAGCCTCTAACAGTCCATTCTGTAAAATATTTTACAGAATGGACTGTTATCGGCTAAAATTCTTTACATATAGTATGGAAAGCTGTTTTTATATTTATTCCATTTGTAATCTTATAAATTAAATATTAAGATGAAAAGGACAGACCTCTCAATTGTTCATGAACATGCCTCAAGGTCAATTTTTTAAGTTGACCTTGACCTTTGACCTTACACCTTGTTATGGAATAATCTCAGAATCCATTATACCTACAGAAAGCTTGAAAAGTGGAAAATGTTTGGGTCATTAAGGCGCAACCTTTCTGAATGGGGCATAAGCCTCGTTAATTGTTTCTGTAAAGACAAAATTAGCTTAACTATAAAACCAAAGGTCCTAGACCCATGAGGTCTTTTGCAATGACATCCGGGACCAATGACCTTGACACAGGTCATAATGTCAAAGGTCAAGGTCATGTCCCAGATAGCAAGTTATATGTTTTGACCTATTTTGAGGTTTTTTTTGTGTATTCTAAATCTGTTTAAATTGACCTTCACCTTTGACCTTGACACTTTGATTGGGATATCTCAGAAACCATTATACTTACAGAAATCATGAAGAGGGACAAGTGTTATATTTGACTGAAAAGAGATTTGACCTTTCCGTAAGGGGCATAACCTCGGTAACCGTTTCTGAAATCTAACTTGGACCCATTTGGTCTTTTGCAGTGACATCTGAGACCAATGACCTTGAGAAAGGTCATAAGGTCATAGGTCACGAACAATTTTCCAGGCAGTCACAAGAAAAACTGATTTAAGGGTTTCATGTCCCAAATAGCTGATTATGTGTTTTGACCATAAATTAAGGGTTTTAATTGTGTTTCAAAGCTTTTCAATGCAGTATATGTCTATTTAAACAAATATTTTACATTATGAAAAGGAAATACCTCTCAATTGTTCACGAACAATTAACATTTTAATTAAGGTCTTTCGTTTTCCAAAAGGAAAAGACCTAACTGCATTTCTTCTGATTATACTATTATTCTGTTTCCGCCAAACTTTGAAAAAATTTTCCTTCGTGACCGTAAGAGGTGTCGCTTTCAGATACATACTTTGTATTGTTGTCACACATATCTATCCAGAACTCACCATGAGAGTCGTAAATTTTTTTTCTGTCCTAAATTTAAAAACCTTTTTATGCGATTAACAACGTAACCGTGATAGGTAGAAAAACCAAGTGTGGAATTTGTTCAGGACTATTCCCTGATTTATCGTTACATTCGAGCGAAAAGATTCAAATACTCATTGGTAGGAGTATGCCCTTTGAAAATTAACAGATGTCGGTTGACCCCTAAAACTCAGAAACCGTAAGTCGTAGTCACATAGGATCTTCACTAATGATCATCAATTCATGGGACCTTGGAAATGCCTAAAGGTTTATTATTTTACGTTGACCTTGACCTTTGACCTTTTACCTTGTTAAGGAATAACCAGGGACCAATGACATTGCCAAATTGTCTTTTTAAGGGTTATGTGTGTTTTAAAGATTTGTTAGGTTGACCTTGACCTTTGCCCTTACAATTTGTTAAAGCATATCTCAGAAACCATTATACTTGCAGAAGTCTTGAATAGTGGAAAATGTTTGGATCATTAAGACGCAAATTTGTTACAGTTTGTTCGAAGAGATTTGACCTTTCCGTCAGGGCATAACCCCCGTCAATGGTTTCTGAAAAGACAAAATTAGCTTTAACACTTAAATCAAATGTCCCACATCCATGGAGTCTTTTGCAATGATATCAGGGACCAATGACCTTGACAAAGCTCATAAGGTCAAAGGTCAAAGTTATTTACCAAATAGCGAGTTATGTGTTTTTGATCCTATTGTAAGGGCTGTATGTACGTTATAAAGCTTTTCGATGCATTCTACGTCTATTTAAACATACATTACGAAAGGAAAGACCTCTCAATTATTCACGAATTGACATTTCAATTATCATTAAAGTTTTTCCTTTTCCAATAGGGAAAGACCTTATTGTATTTCTTCTGATTATTAGGTCTTTCTGCTTTATAGGAGTTTTCTCCCCTTATGTATTTGAAATCACTATAACTCCTCAACCATACAAGTGAATGACCTGGGATCTTTCGATTTGAGATCATTGGCATATGACCTTGAATTTAAGATCAAGGTCAAAGGTCAATTTGACGTTCTATATTTTGGCTTTTGCTAAAAATTCATACTGGTTCATTATAAAACCATTTGGTCATTTGCATTATGTTGGTAGACATACGACCTTTAAAAATGTCAACCGGAAGAAGTCATTTTCACACTAAATTAATGAAAAAGTACATAGAAACCTTATATATTAAAATTAGTAAAATGAAGTAACAAATCATATGAACCAGAAGTGACATCTTTTCACACCGTTTTTTTTATATTTAATCCCTTTTTATCGAAGATGACGTGGAAAGACCTTCAATTGGTCTCTGAACAATTGGTTTTAAATTATCATTATTATTCTTTTTCCACAAAACTTTGACAAAGTTTCCCTTCGTAACCGTAAGACATGTAGCTTTCAGGTTCACACTTTGTTTCGGTGTCACAAATACCTATCCGGAACTCACCCTGTGAGTCGTACAATTTTTCGTTCTGTAGTTATCTGAACAAAAATAAAAACCTGGTTATTTGATGAGCTCCGTAACCATAATAGGTAGAAGAAAAAAAAATTGTTCAGGACCATACCCTGGTTCTTCGTTACACTTGGACCGAAAAGATTCATATATTTATATTGGTTATGCCCATTTGGACAGAAACCGATAACGAACGGCCACTAAAACTCAGAAACCATAAGTCAGAGACACAAAGATCTTCACCAACTTTCCGTAAAGGGCATTCCTTTAAAACCAAAGTTCCCAGACCCATTGGGTCTTTTGCAATGACATAGGGAATTAATGACTTTCACAAAGGTTATAAGGTCAAAGGTCAAGGTCATACCTAGATCCCAAAGTTTGTGTTGTTGATCCTATTTTAAGAGGTTTATGTGCGTTTTAAAGCTTTTTTTAGGTTGACCTTCACATAGTTATGGGATATCTCAAAAACCATAATACTTACAGAAGTCTTGAATAGTGAAATATATGAATAGACATCAACAGTAATTTACAACAAATCAGAGAAGACAGGCTATTCATTATGTCACTAGTAGTTTTTCAAAATGACAAGTATTCGAAAGCACTTATGAAACTTATATGATGATAAAGAGTATTTTGATATTACCAGTGAGTTTTGTAAACAGGGTATTAATGTCCGATCATTATTCAACACAAGCAACGAGTGGTGTCAATAGAAGTTCTGACGGAAAAAACAAAATGTGTGCTGTTTTTGAAAAAGTGTCATCCACCACAAATTATCTTTGAAAACCCTGTTATACAAAAAAAAAAAAAAAAAAAAAACGTTCTGTCTCCTGAACAACACCTTCTTCTGCTTACAAATTAAACGACCGTCCATTCAAGAATCCAATGGTGGACAGTTTCAGATCATTAAATTGAATACTTATATCAACACTTTGTGCGCTTTTATCTTCAATGTTTGTAAAAACTCAAAAGGTATACAATTTAAACACGATAAAGCTTATAAACTACCAAAAAAGCCATAAATTAACTTAATATTGTATTTTTATATTCTTTTGATTTGTCCACTGTTATCGTATGTCCATGTTTGCTATGATTAAGATATTAGTGTTTTATCGGCAATTTGTACATTTGCCCTTTGGTCGTACTGCCTAATATTTTCTAGATCATGGACAAGACTTGATACTCGAAACTATTGTGCAATAACGGCATGCATTAGTGCAGCTACGTCACGTGTTCATGTCCATCCGCGTCAATTTATCAACGAAATGCACGCGACTTCATTCATACAACTGCACAACTAGTATCACAACGCCTTGTACGCGTAAAATAGTTTTACTTACTATTTCATTTTATTTCATATTCTTAACCAAAAAACATACAGTTTAAACAAATTGCCGATGAAAAGAATAAAGGTATTTAATTTTTTGATACCGCCTTCATCAGCTCGAATATTAGCTCGACCTAGCGGGCTCGCTTGATATTCTTGCTGATAAAGTCGGTATCTAAAACAAAAATGCCATCATTCTATGTATATTTGTATGTAAATGACAGTACCACATATTTGTATGTACAATGTATTGTTATCTCGGTGTGAAAATCTCGCTGTATACACCTAATTCAGAAACGTTATATTTGTATTGATCATAATATGGCGTAAGCGTCAATATACGCATTCTTGTCACGATCGAGTAAGAAAATATACTACTGGCAAAAACTCAATAGTGACTTCCAATTGTATGTCAGGTGACAGTTTAGATTGTAAATATATGAAGTGCTCTAATGTCGAATATGAGAGCAAAAGCAAAACGATTCTCTAAAGTTTTTATGAAATCGTTATGTTTGAATTGTTTATTAAAATAAGGTGCATGCGGCGATACAATACACACTCTTCACGATCTAGTAAGCAAAATGCTACAAAACCCCTGATAGCGAATTATTGTCTTCATATCACGCGACAATTCTGATTGTAAACTAAAAGTTCTTTTAAAGTATGCGATAGGATTTTGTGAGGGAATTCGATATTTGTTATGCCATGGTTCACTTAAATGCACTTTATGGATTATATATATAGATTGAAATCCTCGATATTGGATATCCCTTAAATTGTTATATAAAGCGGCATAACTCAATTCTTAAATGCTATCAAAGTTTAGTTTTTGTTTTTCGTTTTTCTTTCTTGTATGCAATGTGTTGTTTGTTTGGTTGTATTTTCGGAGAAAGAGGGGGGGGGGGGGGGAGGGGGGGAAGGGGGGGGGGGGGGGGGGGGGTGATGAAACAGATTGAACGATTTAAAGTTTTTTTTTTACTTTTAGTAAACTCAATATTTAAAATAAACAAAAATTTCAATGAGCTTTTTCAAAACATGTGTTCATGTAGCTAGTAAAATTCAATACTCAACTTACATTTGGAATTCTACTCATTTATTTTTATAGATCCAAATCTAGCCGAAACTTTGAATAAGAGACATTGCAATAGTTCAAGTTGCCAGACGGTGTATACTAGTGTGTAAGTATAATCATGACATACTATACAAGTTCGTAAAATAAAAAGGCGTACCCTCAACATTGCCAGATGAATGTTGCTACCGTAGTTTTTTCTAGTACAAAACAGACATTTATTTAGTTAAAATGTATCTTTTCAATCATACCAGTACCAAACCATAGATTACTTTACAGTTCATCAGGTGCTGTATAGACACAAGAATCCGATTTTAGTGCCCCTACATCGTAATGCAGGAAAAAAAATCAATACCCTCCGAAAAACACCTTATGGAAAACAAAGGTATACGGTCAAATTAAAAAATGTGTTTAAAGACAATTAAAAATAAGAAGAGCTGAAGTAATAAAGAGAATCTAAATGTCAACAAAAACAAAATCATGCACACCTAGCAGCACACAATTATTTCTAAGACATACATGTATGCATGTAAAAATTACAGTCACAATTTAAACCTTAAAAACTGGAAATTATTTCAGATGTTTTAGAATGGAGAACCTTGTTTTTGTTCCCATACATTAGTCAAAACCAGTATTTGCTATGTTTGTAAATGACCAGGTTTGAGATCTGAACTCATTATATCAATATGTATTAGTCATCCGTTAGACACTTATTATGTAATGGTGAGACAACGATGAAAATAATAATGAACTATATAATAAAACAACAAAATTACACCGAATTCAATATGCCTAAGACATCAGATCATTGTACAAAATTTAGCACAAAGCATTTCAACATTTGCTAAAATGCGGAAAAAAAGAAACAAGAATTCGAACGAAACAGAATAATTTAAGGAAAATATCATTGAACACACATGACAATCAGTCATATCAATTTTTCAAATAATAATCATTAATTGAGTTAATGAATAATAAAACCATTGAAATTTATTAAAATGTTTCTATGTTTTGTAGGTAGAATGACGCAGTACATAAATCTTTTCAGATGTATTTGTCTTGCTGCATTTGTTTATGACAGTGAATCTTCAAGTAAGTAATCATGTCTCCATTTTTTTTCATTTACCTTATTGATGCTGCATTTATTTTTGTTTAAGGAGTTTTGTTCATGCAAATACTATTTAATATATATGTAGTTATGCTATTGGGAAAAAATAACGCCATGACTAAAGAATACTAGTACTTGAAATAGGATAGACTAAAAGGTTGGACATTGTACTTCCAAATACCTTTTTGTCTTTAAGAATTAATTTAGTTTAAAAATGGTGTCAGCGTTTGACGTACGTTTGCTTTGCATTACTGTTGTTTATGGCGCGGAATGTGTGTCACAATTCAATATTTATGTAATTACATTAATATATTTACGAGTATGCGTTATTTATTCTGCATATGCATAATTGTATTTATGCAATCGCATTATTAATTATGCATATGCGCAATTCTATTTATGCAATCGCGTTATTAATAAGGCATATGCGTAATTGTATTGTGCAATTGCGTAATTGTATTGTGCAATTGCGTAACTAATTCTGCATATGCGAAATTAATAAAGGTTAACAAATCGCGTCGCTTCTTCATTTATAGAAATGTAACAAGTAATCGGTTATACGATTTCGTTTGGAAACGAACAAATTTCCGACAATGCAGAATTATTTTTTATTTTCTTCC
The DNA here is from genome assembly GCF_021869535.1 of Mytilus californianus. Classification (NCBI taxonomy): domain Eukaryota; kingdom Metazoa; phylum Mollusca; class Bivalvia; order Mytilida; family Mytilidae; genus Mytilus; species Mytilus californianus. The sequence continues at coordinate 56,617,728 of NW_026262734.1, forward strand.
TCGCTTGTTCTACGTGTTGAAACACGTTCGCCGGCTCAATACAGTATTAGTATGTTGGAGTTCCTTCGACTATACATAAAGCTATAAATAACAGCTCTTGGTCATTTTAAATTTGTGCCACAACCCTATGAAAATTAAACTCAGACATCATCTGTTCGAAAAATAATGTACCCGGTATTTAAGTGCTCTTATTAATCGTTTTAATATTAAATGCCAATATCGTTTTTTTAAATGGTCTTCATTAATCATAAGCATACCTAAAACAGTCCTTGTAGTTCAAGCTTAATTTTTTGTGTCAAACTTGTCGAAGTTTATGGTTATGCTTACACAGCGGATATTGCATTTTTTGTACCATAAATTGGTTCAAATGATTCCTTAAGCCAAGAACAGATTCTTTAAGGCAAAATGGTACGATTTTTATCCCTCCTACGGCGGGGAAAAAGGGGGGGGTGGTGGTATAGAAAGGTCCTCCGTTCCTCTATCTTGTCACACTTTCTTGTTTATACCGTAACTTGAGCAAAAATAGTCTGATTTTAAAATATTTTGCAAGTAGTACACTGCACACTTTGGTTTAAATTTTTGAATTTCACTGTGTATAGCACACGTACTTGATGATACATCAATCAGTGTGACAGATGAAGGTAGAAAACGCTTCACGATCAAATCGATGGAAGAAGTAGAATTTTTAAAACCTTTATTTAAAACATTATATATCAGCTCGTACATATCAAAGTAGGTTTCTGAAAATGTATTTAATATAAAATACGATATCCTTTTGGTTACAATAAATAACTTGAAGAAGTAGACTGCATACTATAAATGTCTAAGACCACTGAATGTTTTTCTTATGGACCAATTTCTCAATTTAATCATGAAAATGTAATCGTTTTGTAAAAGGTTAGTGACAATCCTTCGTTTGGAATTTTTCCAATAGGGCGATTCCCAAATATAAACACTTACATTGATATTTTTAGGAAATTGTTGTATAAACAAATTAAAGTTTCTTAAATTTGTTTTAATTATGTCCATTTCTTGATCAACTTATTTTATAGTTTGTTGATAAATATTCTATTTAACTTCTGTGCATTATTCCATTATCCAACAAAACTTTATTTATAATTTATTAATAAATATTCTCTTTATATATCACGCATTTTTGCATCATTATATTACCCCTTTGGTTAATAATTTTTGTCCCCAAAAATTATTTTATGTTAGGAGAACAAGATGTAGTTTAATATAAGACAACATGTGAAAATTAATAATAGTCGAATGTTCTCTGGGTAATTGTGTCGTATTGATGTGCTGACTCTTCGGCTGGAATATAATTCAATCAATTTAAAATAAATTGTTCTATATACATAATTTTACACAATTGTTTTATTTCTGACATTTCACAAAGTCATTTAAAGTTCATTTTACTATGTCGATCTTTCTGAATTTTGCTTTAAATGCTCTTGGTCTTTTCTAAGATCTAAGATGATGAATTTTCGAGGCTGCAGTCCAGGACCAATCACCATACAGGATACTTAGGAATATGAAACGACAAAAATAAAATAGTTAACTCATGGACTGAAAATTATAACATACACAATTAACAAGGCAGTTTATGTACATCAAAGAATAAAAATCAGAACCAACATTTTTTACCCATTACTTACAATATAAATAAGAAGATGTGGTAGGAGTGCCAATGAGACAACTCTCCATCCAATTCACAATGTATAAAAAGTTAACAATTATAGGTCAAAGTGCGGCCTTTAACACTGAGCCTTGGCTCACACCGAACAGAAAGCTATAAAGGGCCCCACAATGACTAGTGTTAAAACAATTCAAACAGGAAAACCAACGGTCTAATCCATATAAAAAACGAGAAACGAGAAACACCTATGAACCACACCAACAAACGACAACCACTGAACAACAGGCTCCTGATTTAGGACAGGTTCATAACAATGCAGCGGGTTTAAACGTTTTAACAGGCACCAACCTTCACCCTTACCTGAGACAGTTGTGTAACATTACAACATAAAAAGACACACTATAAAAATGTTTTGTATACAGTTTTATTTGTAAACTTAGTTATCTATATTCATTGGTTATTCTAAAAAGTAACAAGGTCGCGAAATTAAAAAAAAAACTCAAATCTCTAGATACTTTACAAGTTTGGGATTTCCTATCTGAAATCACTAGTTGCGAATGCAGCACATATCGTAATTTGTTCAACATGTTTGTATTTTCTTTACTCTACCATTTTTTATTTGTTTAATATTGAAGTTAACGAACACATTTGTTATAGTCAGTCCGTATATCAGCTGTCCCCCTGTCTTGCTGGTAGCAGCACAGTCATCCGTAACTTTGATTACATTTCTTCAAATTCATTTTTTTTTAGTATTTAAATGTCACATTCTCTCTTTATTTTGCTTATCTCTATAGTATATAAGAAATCTGCGCTTTAGAGTGCAAATTTACCACAAAACAGCTTATTGTCTCATTTGATGTTTGAAGTTGAAGTCGAATTATGTCAAGCTGAATCACGGTAGCTGGTCTAGAAACAGCTGAGCACTAATTTTATAACTACCGAGATAGTAATAAAAGTTCTTATGGTTCATACTTGGCCTAATTCAATATCCGTGGCCTTAATTGTTAAATCTAACATGGTTGATTTGTGTATGGTTCTTTGGTCACTTTAGAAGCCAATTTGTGTACTGGTAACTTGATTCTGATATATATTTTAAAAGACTTATAAATCTATTTAGACACTACATTTGTCTTATAATATTAAATGTTTATACATATGGAGTAGTTTGTTTCACAAATAGACTAGCTGGTCTTTTTCTCTTCGTGCCTGATTTTGTAAATTTACTGTAAAACTCAACCAATAGACCCTCTCCAATGTTTTCTTCAGGTTCCCAGGTGTTTTTTTTATAACCTACCCATTTGACCTTATGATAGTTTTTACCTTGCCTACGCTTTTTGGCAAGTAATTTTACTGCTATGAGGTCATTATTTTCATCATTAGTATCATCATTATGTGGTAACGGGGCATTATTTTGTTGCATTTGTGCATCATTTTGTGATGTATGATCTATATTGTTATTTTGAACATTATTTATATCATCTTCTCTACATGTATGTCTATTATTTTCAACAATATTTCTTTGAATTTCAGGAATATCCCCATGATCACTTGGATCAATATAAGGTTTCATTTTATTTGTGTGTATACGAGACTTAATCAGCTTATGATCTGAACATCGTCATAATTTACATGTATTATTCTGGCCAACATTTATTACGTAAAATGGACGATCCCACTTTGGGTGTAATTTTGGTGATAAAACTTTTGGTACTTTCATAGATTGCAACATTACATAATCACCAATTCTAAATTTCGGTGCTTCAGCTTTCTTATCATACCTTTTTTTAGTCTTCTCTTGTGACTTTTCTACTGAAGTTTTTGCTATATCTTTTACAATTTTCAGTCTTTCAATAAGGGTATCGAGATGATTTTTAACAGCTTTACTCATACCATCTTTAGGTTTATAAGAAAAATCAATTGGCAAGTTCATTTCTTTGCCAAACAACATTTGAAATGTAGAATAACCAGTTGATTCAGTATTAGTAGACATACGTAAAGCCATCATAACGCTAGGGATTAACTTGTGCCAATTTGACTGATCTTTAGCTTCTAGTGTATGTAAAGTTTGGGCGATCGTTCGGTTCATTCGCTCACATGCTGAATTGGTTTGAGGATGGTACGAACTAGTGTGATACCTTTGATCTTCAAATAGTTCACAAAGAGCCTAAATAAGCTTACTACAAATATTGGCTCCTCTGTCAGATAAAATAGACCTTGGGGCACCAAATCTAGAAAATACCTCATTATATACTACTTCAGCTATTTCGGTAGCTTCTAGAGTCTTAAGAGGGAAACATTCGGGCCATAGAGAAAAACTATCGACCACTAATAATAAGTGCTGATGTCCGTATTTTGTTTTGGGGAGGCATGTTAGAATGTCCATATGCCATCTAGATAAAGTGTCTTCAATAGGAACAGGAAGTAATGGTGCTGGACGATGGTGAGTTGGTTGTTTTGGCTTTTAACATTTATCACATGACGTCACATAATTATAAACTTCTCGATACATACCTGACCAGTAATATTTAAGATGTATTGCGCTTGACGCCTGTATTACCAGTATGATCATGATATGCTAACAAAGCATCTTGTCTAAGACATTTCGGTAAAACCAATTGTTAAATCATGCTTTCAGCTTTAGGTACCCCTTTTGTTCTTGACCTATGTTAGTGAATAAACTCACCTGATTGAACTAATCTATAGTGGTCTCGCTCATAACATATGTTGCGAGCCTCTTTTTTAATTTTTCGGGTAATTCGCCCGTTTTAAGGTATTTTATCAATGGTATCAACTGATCACATTCTCTTTGCATTTTTGAAATATCAGATATATCATTTAGATCAGTATTATTCTTTTCAATAGCTGCAATTAATGGCTTTTCATTTGCATACTCGAACTTAATTTCAGTTTGAATTTTATTTTCCAATAAACTCATGAAACTGTTTACAGTCAATTTTGAATGTATTTCAGCTTCAATTTCTTTATATGGAATTCTTGACAAAGCATCCGCATTTGTATTCTTTTTACCTCTTTATAAATAATTTCAAAATCAAAATTTTGCAATTCAAGAGCCCATCTACCTAGACGTGAGTTAGTATCTTTAGATTTGTGTAACCAAACTAAAGTTTGATGGTCAGTATAAGCTTTGAATCTAGCATGAGATAAATACACTTTGTTTTTAGTGATGCCTTCAAGAACTGCTAGGCATTCTTTTTCTGTAATTGTCCAGTTTAATTCATTATTTCTCAACGCACGCCCATTGTATGATATAACTCTTTCTTAACCATTTTCATCTAACTGTCCAAGAATGTAGCCAACGGCTGAACCTGATGCGTCGCAAGTCATAATAAATGATTTTGACATATCGGGATACCACAAAACAGGGGCAGTGGTCAAAGCCTGTTTAAGATTTTCAAACGAAGTATGACATTTATCAGTCCAAACGTATTCTTTTTTTTTGTAAAAGATTATTTAAGGGAACTGTCATTTTAGCACAGTCCTTCGCAAAGCGCCTATACTTATTGCATAGACCAAAGAACTGTCTGACCTCGGGCTATTTTTAGGCCTTGGATAGTTTTTAACAATATTAATTTTGGAATCATCTACCTTGACACCGTCTTTTGAAATAATGTGACCTATATAATTGACCTTCTTAACAGCAAAGTTACATTTTTGTGGTTTAAGAGTAAAATTTGCTTTCCGTAATCTAGTAAACACTTCTTCAAGATGTTGCAGATGCTCTTCAAATGTTTTACTAAAAATCAAAATATCATCAATATATGCAAGCACATATTTCCAATGCAATCCTCTTAATATTTGTGACATCACCTGAGAAAAAGCTATACTGCAATTACGTAGACCGTAAGGCATTATATTCCATTCATGGATTCCAGAATGAGTTATAAATGCTGCTTTTTGTTTAGAATTTGGGTGCAAGGGCACCTGCCAAAAAGATGAAGATAAATCAATAGAACTAAATATCTGTGGTTGCATTTCTCCCATAGTATCAAAGACATCATGCATGTTTCCAAGCGTAGAATGCATAGGGCAAGTTATAGCATTAACCCTTCTATAATCAACGCAAAGTCGCCAACTGTTGTCTTTTTTACGTGTAAGACAAACGGGGCTATGCCAATTACTTTGTACTTCAACATCTCTTCAACTAATCTTTCAATCTCTGTCCTGATATTGGATGCAGCTCTATGAGGGGGTAAACTTACAGGAGGATTGTTCCCAGTGTCAATTTTATGATAGTGTACATCTGTCATCCCAATTTCAGACAAATCCGTTGCAAACACACTCCTATTTTTATCAACAAATTTTCTGAACTTATCCTTTTGCTCATTTGTTAGGAATGATTCAGAAAGATCAATGTTTAAGTTTTGTTTTTTGTTTTTTAGGACTCTTTTCAATGTTATTTATATAAATTTTTTTAGTTTTAGAAGTCCAATTATGAATAGAGATCGGTTGTATTTCTGAAATTAAAGCTATTTTTTCATTTCTGTTTTGCACCACTTTATCATCATTTGGTTTTATAACTTAGGTGACACTAGACAAGCGGCACCTACAATGCTTTTATTTTTTAAAGATTGACTTGGTTCAAGTACAATTTGCTTTCCTACATATTGTTTAGGAATTTTAACAGAAATAATGGTTATTTTCCTAGCTGGAAGCTCAGTGTATTTTTGAGTTTTAGCTTCGTTTTGTTTAGTAAAATTGAGAATAGAAATGGGGAATGTATGAAAGAGACAACAACCCGACCAAAGAGCAGAAAGCAGCCCAAGGCCACAATTGGGTCTTCAACACAGCGGGAAAATCCTGCAACCGGAGGCGAGCTTCAGCTGGCCCCTAAACAAAAATGTGTACTAGTTCAGTGAAAATGGACGTCGCACTAAACTCCGAAACATATAAATGAACTAAAATTAAAAAAAAAACCTACAAGACTAACAAAGGCCATAGGCTCCTGACTTGGGACAGGCGCAAAAATGCGGAGGGGTTAAACATGTATTGTGAGATCTCAATTCTCCCCCAATACCTCTAGCCAATGTAGAATAAACAAACACACAACAATACGCACAGTAAAACTCATTTTAAAAGAAGTCCGAGTCCGATGTCAGAATAGGTAACAGAAGAAACTAAGCAAAATGACAATGATACATAAATTAACAAAGGACTACTAGCAGTTACTGACATGCCAGCTCCAGACCTCAATTAAACTGATTGAAAGGTTATGTCTTCATCATATGAAAATCATGCACAATCCCTCCCGTTAGGGGTTTAGTATCATACCATCATAAAACATATCAGAAGAACATAACGCGTATCATGGCAACAACTGGTTTTAGAATAAATGTTTATTTCCAATGCAAAGACCCTATGAGTGAATCAATATTAATTCCAAAATATGCCATCTTTAATGACCTGACAACAGTATCGTAACTATATACCTTCTGAATAAGTCTGTTTAAAGGTTTGGTTAGCTTTTGAGGTGAATGACGACATTTTTGAGCTTTGTATAGAATATTATTTTAAAAGATTGGATGTGAAATACCTGAACGTATAAGATGTCTGCATGTTGATTTATATTTACGAATGATGTCCTTGTACCGATGATAAAATTTAGTAAATGTTTTGACTAGTTTGTGATATCGAAAACCCTGGTGTTATAATTTTTCAGTAATACAGAGATTTCTTGCGTTAAAATCAAATACGTTGTTACATACACGAGCGAATCGAACAGTTGAGATATATAAACACCATAAGATGGCGACAAGGGAACGTCACCATCTAAAAATGGATAATTAACAATAAGAAATGAAAAATCATCTCTTTTATCATACATTTTTTCTTCCCGTTAAAGATATAGATATCAAGATCCAGGAAAGGGCAGTGTTCATTGTTAGTATTAGCTTTATTTAAAGTCAGTTCAGCAGGATACATCTCTTCAGTGTACATACTGAAGTCGTCATTATTGAGAGCCAATATATCATCCAAATATGTAAAAGTGTTATTAAATTTTTCATCAGATGTTGTTTCGATGGGTCTTTGCTGATTTTAGTAATAAATTGTAACTCATAACAATACAGAAACAGGTCCTCAATAAGTGGTGCACAGTTAGTCCCCATTAGAATTCCGATAACTTGACAATATCCGGAATCTCGATAGCGAACAAAAATGTTATCTAGTAAAAATTCAAGTGCAATCTGTGCAATTCCATTATACAAGTTTAAAGTTTTAGGAGGATAGTTTATGTTAGCTTTATTATATTCCAAAAAGTCATTTCCAATTATTTAAGAGTATTGAATTTTATCAATTATGTAAACAATTTGGTAAATAACTGGCTCTTTATCAAATTTTAGTGGAAGTTTTAACTGTCCTTTAACATCAATTCCTTCACCGCCTACACCATACACATTGTATGTCTTCGAAAAGTTTACTTTTATTTTTGTCTTATCTAATTCATTGAATAAAGAACTTGAAATACAGGATACAGCAGCGCCTGTATCAATTAAGGCTTTTGTTTTAATCCCTAATATGTCAACATTAACTTTATTTTCTTCAATATTAGTCATTGGATTTATATAAATATTTTCTCTCTTCTTCTTCTTGTTTGTTTCTGCCTATTTTTTAAACTTTGAGTTTTACCATTTTTCCTTTAGATTTAGAAAAAACACACACTTGCAAAATGTCCTATCTTTTAACAGTTAAAGCATTCCTTACTTCTTGCTTTACATATATGGTTTTTATGATAACATGAAATACCACAATACTTACATCAAATATTTTGATTTGTTATCATATTGACTTTGTTATTTCTATACACATTCACTTGTGGTATCTATTCTTTTATTTTTGAATTTAATGTTTCTATTTTCTCAGTTATTTCAACAAGAGCATTATTTTCCTTTATTACATTTAAATTTGAACAATCAGAATTTGCTATCATTTTACGTGCGTTAACACATTTTTCAGCTTTATCTGCTGCATGCTTTGTAATTTAGTTTTTTCGGGTTATTTAAAACTATATTAGTGGTTAATTTAGATAATATTCCCTTTTTACCCATCATAAATTCTAAATTTTCAGGTATTGCAAAATCCTTTGTACTTATTCTTAGTCTGTCGAAAAATTCTAAAACAGATTCTTTTTCTTTTTGTTTTATTTCTAATTCTATATCGTCTTTGTCTCTTGAAATCCGTTTAACTAAACCTATTTCTTTTTCTGTGCCATTCTGAATGTTTTCATTTAAACCATCAAACCAAACTTTAGCGGATACTTTCAAATAAAACGGCAAGTAATGACAAGCATTTTCGTTTGATATTGAATTAATTTTGATCCATTTTCTAAAGTATAATAACCAATTTGACGGGTTTCTCGAACCATTGTACATAGGAGGTGTTATTATGTTGGAATAAATAAAATGTACATTACCTAATTGTTCGGCCATGATGTTGTCTTGATAAAACTGTATTTTCCTGTTTTGTTTCTTTAGTTGTCCTTCAGTTGTTTGTTGAATTGTGCCGAAGTCCATCTTTCATGTTGTTCATTGTTGTAGGTACCGATGATTTTACCACTTCGTCTCCACCAAAATATATTACGCGGGAACTTGGTCCCGTCTTTGGAATCTGTATTGGTATCTTTGTTTCATGCTGTTACTAATTCTTTTTCCGGGGAACTTCTCACATCGATGTTACATAATTTGGAAACTAGGTTGGACTCGGCATGACAACGGGACCTTAAAAGACAATCCAGTCTGCTAACTACATTTTTATTCTGGTTCACAGTCTAATGAACCAACCAATTTTGCACGACTTTACATGGCAGAACTGGACTTAATTTGACACGTGAATATTTTATTACTCAGCACATTAGCTTTCTTTGATCTATGTTTTAATGAACAATAGAATATACCGGATAAGGGAAGAATTATTTAATCTTAATTGTTCAAATCTATTAGTTTCAAAAAGTATGTATAATAATCTTTATGCCTTCTAAGCTGACACATTAAACAATTAGCTGGGGGACATTTTTGAGACAACGTTATTAAACACGCTTTAGAAAGATAAACACTTACATTGATATTTTTAGGAAATTGTTCTATAAACAAAGTAAAGTTTCTTAAATTTGTTTTATTTGTGTCAATTTCTTGATCAACTTATTTTATAGTTTATTTATAAATATTCTTTTTAACTTCTGTGCATTTTCCATTATCCAACAAAACTTTATTCATAATTTATTAATAAATATTTCTTTAAATATCACGCATTTTTGCATCATTATACAGGGCTACAGGGCTAACACCATAATATATATATAATTCGTCTCAAATGTAACAACTTTATGACATCCGTTCTCCATCATCTTGCCACTATACATCATGTACTGTGTTACAATCCTAGAAAAAGCCGACGTGAAAGGCATTATTTGACTAACGAAAGCCATATTTTTATATAGCCTAGTTGGGCGAGTGGTCTGGGCGTTAGAAACAGTAAAGGCGGTGTTGACACGATGTCACAGAAGCAGGAGTTCGAATCCCGCAGAGGGAAAAACAAAAATTTCTTACGCAAATTTGCAGATCTAACATTGTTGGACTATACTTGAGACGAAGTATATATAAATTATGGTGTTAACCCTTCATTATTGTGCGTTATCCGATAGAGAACGTCTGTCATAAATTTGTCACCTGTTGGACGTTTATAATAAATTAAAATTTGTTGTGACGGCATAGTTATATACATTACATTATCATCCTTTACGACAAACAAAGCATAGCTGATCCTTAAGGTACACCAACTATTTGCCACTATACATCATTATAATCATGTACTGTGTTACAACCCTAGATAAAGCCGACGAGGAAAGGAATTATTCGAGTAACAAATGCTATATTTTTATATAGTTTAGTGGGTCTAGTGGTCTAGGTCGCTGGACACAGTGCAGACGGTGTTGCCAAGATGTCACAGAAGCATGAGTTTGAAAACCGCTGATGGCTAAATTTAAGCCTAAAGCATCAAAACAAGAAAAAGTATAAACAAAATTAAGTTCGAAATGCACTACTAGTCGTTTGATTAATTACATTTTTCTCCAATCAGTTTCACAACTTTGCGATAATCATGGATGATATTGTAAATGAAGTCAATGGTAACGTAATGTCACGATTGGCAATACATAAAAAGGGAAGTAACCCCTATATGGATGCTTATGTCTTATCTATTTTATGTTTGGTTTGTACTTGTTTATGAACATATTTTTTTTATCTATTCTCATTTCTTCAGTATATTGGTCGTCACATTGGTAGAATGGTAAAAATATAGTATTTCGGTAATTTATTGATCATGTTGATTGCATATAAATCTGGGTGTTCACTTAAGTTAATCATCCTAGTTTCTTGGTGTGGAATATGTTGACGGTCACCTGCAAATCTCTTGCGTATTGTTTGTCCTGTTTGGCCAATAAGATCTTTATTGCATCTGTTACATTTAATTGCCTAAGATTAAATTTCCTGATGCGCCGGGTATTAATTTTTTTTATCAATGAAATAAAATTAGAGTTTATAGTTTGTTTTACAGTTTGTTGTTGAAAAATTTAGTCTTGTAAATTTATATTTTGACTTTGTGAAATAGGAAATGCAACTCAACAATACTTTTACATTTGTGTTGTAGTTAAATGGAACATCATGCACAAATCTGTAAAGATTGGCGGTAAAGCAATACTGAATTGCAATGTAAATGCTTGTTCACCCAACATGAGGAAGACATGGTACGGCGGGAAAAGTTACGAACTTTTATGTTATGATGATATTTCGACCAATCCATCAAAATATGAAATGAAATCTTCTAAATCTTCCCTCAACTCTAGTTTAATCATTAAAGAGTTCAACATTTCTGACATTAACTGTAAATATACATGTGCATGTGGATTCAAGAGATATACACAAATGTTAAAGCTAGACGACCTAGATATCGTTTGTAAGTATGTTGAATCGACATTGCGCTAATAATAAGCAATATGTGAGCTACCTCGGATAGAAATGGACCTTATGCAATTGCACATATACATATACATGCATAAGACTTTGATTGATTTGAGAACATTCAAATACGAAGTAAATGCCGAATATTTGTCTGTTTTGAAGGATTCTTATAACAACTCAATATTCAAACAATAGATATTTTTTTCAACCCGAAATAGGATAACATATGTAATGATATTTAGTTGCATAAGGTCGATTTTTATCCGACACAGCTCATTTTCTGTATATTTTCTGCATATATCATTTTCAAATATGGTAACCGATATTTCAATATAATACTACATTACTTAATATGGTTTAAAATCATAATCATAGGCATTTTATTAAATTCATTTTTTTTTTTTAAATTTTTAAGCATCAGCAGTGATTATCGCTTTTATATCATCTTAAAGTGAATTGTTGAAAACAACAATCTCGTGATATTCATTAAGAACCAAAATATAGTCACAGGAACGTAAAATCTTTAATCTAACTGTAACCATGCAAATAATATAATTTCAGTATGCAATTTGTACATGTTTATATTATAGATTCAGATATGAACACGCTCGTCGGTATTATAGCTAAGAATGACAAGAAAAAAACATAAATAAATGAAAATAATCCATACACAAATATATCAAGTAAATAGCAATTACAAAAATAATGATTGTAGATGGTGATGTCATAGATTCAAGTAAGCTTACAGGCGATAGACTTATTGTAAACGTTGTAATGAAAGTATATCCAATACCAAAATGTTCCATCACATACAAGGTATAGTATACAATCTATATACTGATTGACACATTAGTCTGGAAGAACATGGTTTATTTTTTGGCAGAAGTTGGGCTTTTAGCTTGCTTTCAGTAACTGCGAGTACTGTAAGAACGGCAATTACTGCTTTTTGTCTGTTATGTGTGCTTAGCACCGATGGGATGAGTCAAACTATTTCCAACTGAATTTTACATTTTGTTTGTATATTATGTTCTAACACCACTGTCCCAGATAAGGGGGAAGATTTGGGTTGATCGATAAATCACATGTACATGGTTTAGAGAAGAAACCCTGTTGTATTCTTTATGTACCTGTTCCAAGAAAGGAACATGTTATCCAGTGGTCGTTGTTGGTTGCTATTTGTCATATTATGTTTTCTTCGATTGTTGAAGTATTAAGCAGGCTGTTGTTTTTCCCTTTTGAATTATATCACTTTTGTCTTTTAGAACTGTCTATACGGTACGGGTTTTGCCCATTTGCAAAGTCCCTACGGTGATCTGTGCGCGTTCCCATCTTTGTACTTTGATCTTTAGTCTTTGGGTAGTTTTTTTCCATGGCAATCCTACCACACCTTCTTATTGTCATATTGATTAAATATGTTATTTCTATTTCTCACCTTTGTAGTTCTGCAAATAATAATTACTTGTTTTTGAAAATATAGAAGATTATATGTTTGGTATTCTAAATCATCAAATTCAGAATGTGACCTTGATACTCCAGGTATTAAGTTGAGTTATCGCGCCGTATTTGTTAATTGTCGGAGATCTGAATTGTGTCGGTATTTGTTTATTTTTTATTCTTGTGTTTCATTTTTTTGTATGTGCTTTGTCTATGTACCATTTTATTTTTCTTTATTGACATATTTGTTTGTTTTTATAGTGATTAAGATTATAACACAATGTTGACTGCTGTACCCCTATTTTTTACAGTTTTACCTATTATGTCTGTTTGTTTTGTTCACGCATTATTGTCAATATAATGGAATTTTATGCAACTGTCATACAGGTGAGAGGTTTAGCTAGCTTTAAAACCAGGTTTAATCCACCATTTTCTGCATAAGGAAATGTCTGTACCAAGTCAGGAATATGACAGTTGTTTTCCATTCGTTTGATGTGTTTGAGCTTTTGATTTTGCCAATTGTTAAGGGACTTTCCGTTTTAAATTTTCCTTGGAGTTTGGTATTTTTTGTTGTAAAATTTTTATATCATCCGCATAACAATAGCCTTGATGTGTAAATCCATGATACACCGTGCTGATTTTAGTAAAAATGATTTTTTGGTACACTTTTCATCCCACTTAAACTTTTAAATATCGAAACTTAAAGAGCATCCAAATTTGTATACGGTCAACTTTGCTTGACGCAGTTGTAACCATCGTTCTAGATTAAAATATAATTCGTAACTTCGTACTTTATTTGGCCTTTTTAACTTCGGATTCGAGCGTCACTGATGAGTCTTTTGTAGACGAAACACGCGTCTGGCGTACAAAATAACAATCCTGGTATCTATGATGAGTTTATTCGTTGTCTTCATATTACTGTTATTCTGTATTCCAGTACCAAAGTATTGATATCTTCTCGAAGACTACACTACAATCATGCAATGTAAACGGTATCAACGTCTTAAATACAAAAACTATCCAGTAAAAATGTGCTGACCTTACTGTCTTAAGTATTTCTTATGTTGTTGAGTTTTTGCTTCATGAATTGATAAACCAGTGTGCAACTGAATCACTAACACCAGCCAAGATTTTACTGTTGTTGTAATTGTGCGACACTGAATGCAATTATAATCTAAAGACTAGTATAAAAAAATGTAAAATGTAGATAATACATTTTTCGAAAATGTTAACATATACTTTCTGTTAAATTCTAGTCGTTTGTTTGTTTTTATTTATTTTAGGATCCTATCTTATTTAAAGGGATGAGAGATGTGAAACTAAGCTGATTGCTAAATCTAAACATATTCAGAAAACAAACACACAACGATGATGCTGCCTCAAAATCATATATACATGTAAATATGTTCGTGATCTATAGCCAAACGAACAAAATATTTTGGATTACACGCTTTGTTGAAGTCATGAATGAAATCTTCAGATATGAATGGACAACGATGCTGTTTTAAAGAAATAAAATAATATTTCAATTTGTAAAGAAGTCCTGTAGGGAATATGGTATTGCATAAAAGTACGTTCTTCATGAGAAATATTGCAATGTTGTGTAACCCTATAAATAAGGTATGAGCCATGCACTTAACATATCAGAAACATGATACTTGGGAATTGATTTGAATGTTACGGTATTCAAACATTCTGGAATCTAGACATGGTTTTATTCTTTTATATTCATATATTTACCTGAGTAAACTAAACAATAATTAATTATATTAGATTAATAAAATTATTATTATAGAACAAGGAATATAAAACATCAGTAAACATAAAAGAAGCTGTGACATCTAGCAGGAATGTTTCTGAACTCTATACTGTAACAATAAATGCATCATTAAACGTAGAACCAAGTGACTCCATCAACTTGACGTGCCATGTTAAATCATCAATACACCGTATTGTTTTGGAATTCAAATCATCCAAAGGTTTGTTATTTTCTTTAATTGTCCTGCTAAATTATGAGAAGGGCACTTCTATTTTCCTATAATCCTTAAAATTGTCTGTTCTTTCCGACCCATTGGATGTCATTGTTTAATACCCTTTTAGTCTAAAACGGTTGTTTTGATCGTAACATCATCTGACAAGACTGAACAATTAAATATTTAGCAATGTTCAGTCTTTCAGTTAACTTTCAGATCGATTGATTGCGGTTTATTTTGTACTGTTCAGACAATTCGCTTGCTGTTAATTCAGTACTGTTCGGTGGCTTTTCAGACAGTTAAATATGGTGTTGGTCTTTACATGTACATAACAACTCTGAACAGTCTGAACATATACTGAACAGATCAATATTGACTGCAATGGATAAGTCTGCAAATATACTGGAAAACTGAAAATGACTTAATAACTTATTGTTCAGTCTTTTAAAAGCAGATAATAATGACCGTTACAAACTAAAATTAATTTTAAAGTGTATATATAAGCCACAAACTACTATTTTTGCATTTCTCATAGATTTTAATCAAATACAGAACTCTGTTGAGTTCTCTTTTTAATTTCGTTAGAATGAGAACTTCTTAGTTTTCATTTCAAAATATTAAACAAGGAAATGTATCTACAAAGTACAAGATTTGGCAATACCGAAGATATCCCCTAGAATTAAAAAAAAATTACTTACATGTACTATTATTAAAATCTATTGAATATTTTCCAAATGATGTTTACAAGACATAAGTCAGTCACTTATGAATAGCTTAATTTTTTTTTTTTTATCTCGCATTATTAAATCTTAAAGCCTCTGACATTTAACGAACGACTGTCAAATAAGCTTTATTTGACACTAGTATTTTCATATGAAGAATAAAAGATAATAAGATATTTGCTGTCTTATGCATTTATGTTAATGTGAGTATAATATCTTTAAGTGGGAAAGCAGTAACAAAATGTACGGTATTTAATTTTACCTGGTAGCATTTTTAAAATGGTAATTATTACACCATTAACTATATTTTAACACTAAAGTGAACAGACACTATCATCCTGTTCATTCATCCACAAAATCAACCTGATTTTGAAATGAATAAATAATTTGACTTTAGTTTGCAGTTTTAAAGACCAGAAAGCGACTCTTTTCATACCCCCTTAAACGCTTGGTCTTTCATTTATCGGACAAGACTGAAATTGGACAAGTTGTTAGTTTGCCTATGATTTTTCGTAAAACAATTGATAGCAACAGTTTCAATCTTTTCAATTTATTCATTTAACGAAAAAATCCATTGTCATTAAAAATATCAATCATTTCAGTACTTTGTACAATGCAGGTTTTCTACACAAGCTTTATTCGTGTTTAAAGTTCAAAGAAGTATCTTTCAGAAATAATAACTTGCAGATATTTTGTCGGGCTGTTTTTAAATATTTATTTTTTTCTGAATTTTTTTAAATTAATATATAATTTCAGATGTTGGACAAACGGAAATTGTTGAAAATGTCAGAGATTTACCTACTTTTACCTTGTTGATTGGATTAACCGTTGGATTCGTCTTGATTACAATAGTTTTGGTATTTCTTTATAAAATTGGGTGTAAGTTCTTTTTAAATATGTTAAGAACATATAATATGTATTCTATTTTGTTGAAACACATGTTGTAATTTGTACATACGAATAAAAAAAGGGTGTCAACGAAACAGAAATCCAAAGACACCCGAGGTCAACATACGATTTCAACAATAGGCTACTGTATATATATATATATATATGCAAATAATTATTTCTGTGACTGCATCTTACGATCCTTTACGACAGTAATTTAGCTAATCTACAATCAATTCCATCTTCATGCCTAATATATCATGTACTGTGTTACAACTCTAGATTCTACTGACGAGGAAAGGTAACACTAGGCCACCGAAAGCTGAATTTTTAGTTCAGTCTTGGTGGCCGAGAGGTCTAGAGCGCTGGACACTGTGCAGGCGGTGTTATCACGATATCGCAAAAGCATGAGTTCGAATCCCGGCGAGGGAAGAACAAAAATTTGCTTCCGCAAATTTGCAGATTTAACATTGTTGTGCTGATATTTAGAGTAATTATGTATATATATACATCACTGAAGAGACATTAATTGTCGAAATCCGGATATGGTGTACCAATTTTTGCATCTCATGTTTGCGGTATACCATCTTTTCCGCAAGTTTATTGTTTTCTGTTTGGTAATAAATTAATAATTAAGATCCATTTTGTTACATCTGGTGATCCGTTTATTTTGTAATCGCCATGGCAGTCAGCAGTGTTTAAGAACATCCGTTGTTCGACCTGCTAGTCAAATGCGTTTTGTTAAAATATACTTTTTCACTTTTGTGGTCTTTGGGAAAATGTTGTTTGTGCTGTGGTTAGACCCCTCTACCAAGAAATTTGTTTTGCATGCACACGTGTAAAAATTGCGGTTTTCATCCAACGCAATCATAGGTTTGAACGTTGTTTTCAATTTAGACTTGTTTATATATATATATATAAAACGGTAAATATATATATATAATGTCTAAAAATAGCAACAATCAACATCCTATCTATTTAGGCGTGGATCAGTTTGTGAAAATAAACTGATACAGTTACTGAATTAAAATTATATAAATGTCTAAGAATATAACTTAAACACGCTAATTGATACATTAAAAACAAACCAAAACAATAATCTTGAAATCATACAGTTTATAGAAATTCATACAATTTATAGAAATTCATACAATTTATCGAACATCAATAAATATGTTAAACTTTTACTCCAACTTTATGTAGTTTAAGCTACAAACATATATTTTTTTTATAGAACATCAATAAATATGTTAAACTTTTACTCAAATTTTGTGTAGTTTAAGCTAAAAAAATATGTTTTTGTCATGCATCCGATTTCACCTTGAGAGATGCACACGCCTGATGAAGCTAGTTTGTCTAGCGAAATATAATAGAACTTTTTAATGTATCAATTAGCGTGTTTAAGTTATATTCTTAGACATTTATATATATATATATATGTGAAGCCTAGGTGGTCGTGTGGTCTAGCGCATCGGATACAGTGCCGGCGATTGGTGTCACGATATCTCAGTAGCATGAGTTCGAATCCCGGTGAGGGAAGAACAAAAAATTTGCGAAAGCAAATTTACAGATCTAACATTGTTGGGCTGATATTTAGACGAGTTGTATATATATATATATATATATATATATATATTTATAACATGTCAAGCTCTGTTCGTCCTAAGTAAAGAATACAGTGAATTCATTTAAAATGATATAAAAGTAGATGCGTGATAGTATTGAATTAGACAGCAACCCAATGATCCAAATAGGAAGAAACAAAAATTGTTTTTCAACAACAGAAGGGTGCCTATGCCTTATTTAAGCTATTATTCGTCCCAAAAATTTGAATGAACTAAGCAGAAATACTATCTCCCTTTTAAATTTCAATATTGGACTTAACTTACTCCACACAGCCACATACTAAAGTACTTGGATTACATTATTTTTTAAGATTTTAACTACTCTTTTCTTATTTTGAAAAGCATGATAACATACATTAAACCAATTCATAAAAGAACACATAGCCTCTATATAACATAGGTATTATAGACAACAAAAACAGAGATAGTAGAATAATACTTATGTATTCCTAACCGAAGAATATGAGTGAACGTAAGCCTAAATCACAAAACCTGCTAATGTGTAAATCAATCCGTCTTACACTGTAATATCGACAGCTGTACGTCTCTATTAGTATCACACCTTTACCTCGTAACCATTACAGGAACACATAAAAAGAGAACGTTATTATATTATGTAAAAATTAAAAAAAAAATTCTAGTGTTGATTCAAAATTGTAAGCAAGAGCACATATGTCAACCCCATTAAAACGACTCACAATAATATAATATCAACTGTGTATCATTATGTATACCAATGAGTCTTTTAAGGCAAAGAGAAGAATTTTTACTATACTTTTAGATCGTATATGTTTGCTTTATGTTTAATATCACAAAATACAACGTTTTATGAAAGAAGATAGAGGCAGAATTAAGATACCAAGGGGACATTCAAAACTCGTAAGTCGAAAGAAACTGAAAACACCATGGCAAAAAAAGTCGTCGAAAAGACAATCAAGTTCACAAAACAATTCATAGAAAACTAAAGATTAAACAAGACGAATCCCATCAAATACCGGGGGAAACCTGGTGCTCGGAAAGGGTAAGCAAATCCTGCTCCACTTGTATCACCCGTCGTGGTACTCAAGGTAAGTAAAAATTTGGTGACGAGTCTCATTCGATAATTTTACAATCAAAGCAAAGAAGACGGCATCGTGATTACGACAAGTAAATCAGATTCATTGCACTCTGTGACACACATATTCCATAACTGTCAATCAAAACTGTAATGGTGTCTGCAAAGTTTTCGAAGGAATTACTTCAACTTTACCACTTAGAACCATTGGTTTAACAGCTACCTTGTACACAATATAACATTCCTGCAAGTAAAACAAAACTGTAATATTACATCCCAATATATGTGATTACATTTTTGAAAGTTTTTAATAGTTTATGATATCTGTAGCCCTGTTGTAAAAGTGTACGCAAAAACACGAAAACACTGCATTCATTTAAACTTACGACTTCACTTCAGAAAAGGTAAAAAAAATAAATTCCGAGCTCCAAGGAAAATTCAAAACGGAAAGTCCCTTAAAAATTGGCAAAATCAAAAGCTCAAACACATCAAACAAATGGAAAACAACTGTCATATTCCTGACTTGGTACAAACCCACACATATCGAACCGAACGAGAACGACACACTCCTTAAAAAGAAAACGGAACATCGCCATCGGGGATAATGAACATAAAAATAAGAATTGGAAATAGAAATGATCTCTTTATACAGTTAGAGTACACGATTCGCTTTTCTGGATTTAAATGCACTATAAACGCTAAAACCTCAAAAATTAAAAACCCTTGAATATGTAAATAATAAAAACCTTCAGAAGCTTTATGATCAAAATGGGACATACAAAGAATAGTTAAATCGATTTTTGGTGGAGTTGGAACCTTAGTTCCTTAAAAATTTCTAAATTATCAACGGTGAATTTTTAAGAAAAGTAAGTTATAAAACAAGTCAGTATCTGAACACTGCATACTGAGCTGACGATAGCAGTCAACTAAGCATGTCCCATTTCGCATGGTCAATGTTTTTTCGTTTCAAAACTATAAAGGGGTTGTGGCTATTACTGAAATATGTTTACGGTCATTTGAGTCACATGTAAACTAACAACTGATTCTTGATGTCGACCTTATAACATATGTAGTGATTCTATGCGATTTAATCGAAAATATCCCTCAGTCGGTTGTGTGATTGAGATTCTTTTGTCATGAGTAGTCACTGTATCGCACATAACTTCTGGAAAAATGTCTTATTGTGTCTTGTACAATAAATAAGAATAGGTTCAGGTATGTCATTATTTACTTCCTCTTTTCGATGGATGAGATTTAGATTGTCTATAAATTTATTATTGAAGAAAGTTATTATATGCATGATAGTGTAAAGTACAAATAAAGGACAAGAATAGTTTTCATTTGCTCAACAAAAGCCATGATTATTTTCTTTAGCCTAAAGAAAAACACATTCATAAATATTTTTCCCAAAATACCTTGAAAAATTCGAGCATGTGTATAGTTGCTTGTGACGTATTGGTAAACAAAATATTATCCGGACATTGATACAAATTCTGAATTGTTAGATAAGTGCATTTTGATAGTTTTTTTTTATCTTTGCACAAACTTATTATTAGATTTATATGTAAATACGACAATATTTGAAAGAGTCTATTTTCCTTACAGTGCCATGCAGGGACAAGAACAAAAACAATGAATACATGCCTCCACAACATCCTTAATTCCTGTCTGGTCCTACTATTACACGGAGGCCACTGATGAGGGACGCCGTGCAATAAATAGGTTCCGAAACAGGATTAAACATTATGGTCGTTATTCGTCGCTGAAAGACACATTTTATTTCTTTTTCCATTGTTGTAATATACTTCATATTAATTGGTTCTCGCTGAAAACTAGTTGTATATCGTCATAATGGGGTCCTTTGTCGGTTTCTTAATTTTTTATTAGCATATATTCATTCATAGTGTGCATATTCAAGGATGTATTGGAAAAAAGTATATAAACTGTTACCTACACCGAACAAAAAACTGACTGATTTTCGATCACAAATTAAGCCATATATCATTGTATTATTAAGAAGACCTATTAAAGAGAGTAATTAAATAAACCGTCAACAGACAAGTGATTATGAAAATAAATGTAGCACTTAACAACAAAAAGCAATTGCATTGCATTAAACATATACTGTGAAGCACTTGACGTATGCTTGGATTTCGTTTATGACTCTATCAACGAAGTTTCCAACGAAATATAACAGCAAGTGTCAAAGTCACGAATTCAAAACATATACCAAATTGAGTTTGATGTTTTATTTCATAAAAAATAATTGTACAATTTAAATAAACAAATGTTTAGTTGACCGTTATTGTTAATTGACATGTTTATGGTCCAATTAACATTATTGATGATCTTTACCGTGTTGATCACTCGATCCCGCTGGCTTATGACTTTCATTACTTGTTATAATTGGTGTGCAACAATGAATATTTTAATTTGAAATTTTATTAGCATACGCTTCTTTGAAATCTTTTATAGATTAGATTATATTTGATCATGCTTTTTTTAATATAGTATTGTCTGACCAATTTATAAGTTATTCACACCTTCGAGTGACAAATTCGTCCTTTCCAATTATTAATAAACCTTAAATTAAGTTCATCTTAAAAGTGTTAGCATGGTTAATAAAAGCGATGTGAATAATATTTAATGGTCATTTCAACAGATCGAATCAAATAGCACTGAGATAGTTTTGTGAGGACAGAATGGATAAAGTGTTTAAACATTGAGTATTTTGTCTGCTTCAGTTAAATTTAATAATTGCATATCTCAAATTTTTTCACTTAAAAAACAAACGAAGATAAATCATGTTTTCGAAACTTTTAATAATCATCAAACTTAATCAATAGATATTAAAATTAGGATCGTTTTCGAACATTAGATGCTTCCTTTTTTTATTGATCAATGCATTATTTTTTCTCTTAAAAATCTTCTTTGCTTTATGAACCAACATTCATGCATTGTATCTTATAAAAAGTAATAACATTGACTTAAGCGTCCCGTTTACTAATGTGATATTTTACCATTACTTTTCCCCAATTTTCAATTCTTCTTTTCCCTCCCATTATATAACATATGAAATTCTCAAAACTACACTTTAAATATTTTTTTTATAGTTTTATTATCTTGTTTAATTTATAATGATTAGACAAACAACGCGTACAGTACTCATGATTTTTTTTCTTTTGCTCTTATCCTATGGGAATTGCTTCAAGTGATTGTCAACTTGGTTAGTGGAGTTATTTAGAGTTCGCTCTCATAATTAATATACAATGAAAAGTCATCCAAGTTTCGCATTGTATAGTGCATGGCTGTAGCACAAAATCTGCATTAAGTGTTTTTATCAGAACCTTAAATCCTCGAACATTATGTGAAATTCCTTCCGTTGTTAAAACTCGTTCTTTTCTAGTAATACATTGCTTAGACAAGTTTGCATATGGAAATGAATTCTTAAGAGTAAATTTGTTACCATTTGGCCTTGTTGTCTCTCCTTTTTTATAATATTCTCTTTTAAGTCAATCTTATGTTCTTCCTGAATATTCATAAACAATTTACTTCTGCACGTTAAGCAAACAAATATCAACCAATCCATCTTTTGATTATGCAATCATCTGTGTTATACAGCAGTGAAATCTGGTGCTTTGAAACTTAAAAAAGACATAGAATAACTTAATCCGCAATTTTACAAGAACATTCAAGGAGAGCGTTCCAGTAACTGTATCACGGAATTTATATAAACCTTTATATAACCTTTTTTTATGCAGTTGAATATCGGTACTACTTGTTATTCAAACAGTAGGTCCGAGACCACAGTTATTTCGTAGTACATTTCTTTTAGACAATAAATTGAAATTAAAAAAATCCCACCTGCGCTTACTCAATAATATTTGTACAGTGTGTTGTACTACTTTTGGAACAAATTATATCAAAATTATAGAAAAACTTCATCAGCTCTAACTTAAAATATGGACAATTTTATGTTAAGGGGGTCTTGAAATCTTTTGACAGCTTCCGAAATGCTCATTTTAACCTTTTTCAGCTGGACCAAATCACTACTTAACTTTAAAATTCATGACCCAAATCTTTTTAACAGTATAATTTCATCCCCCTACTTGTCATTTGAGGCATAAAACATAAAGAAATAAATTTGGAATGGGGTATACAAAAAATTTGCAAGTAACACACTGTCCACACTAGGGACTATATTCGTGGACAACAACATCAAAGGACAATAACTGTGTTCCCGGACCTAATAGGATAGAAATACTTAACCAATCGTAATAAAACTTGATATGACCAAAGCTTCATACATTTTGAGACTTCTGACAAAGTGTCATTGCAATAGGATATATATTATAGACAATATGATAAATTCTATATTCAACTTTGTGTGTTAAATTTTGACGTTAAAATTGAAAAATTTCAACTATCAACATTTTGGGCTTTCAAAATTAAAATATTGCAAAACATTACTTTTCAAATGTCTTAATATTTAATATATCATGTATTAAAAGCAACAAAATACTCATTTTATGCATCAGATTTATCACAATTATTCAAAAGTCAAATTTATATGACCCTGTGCCTGAAAATGAAGGTTTTCCAATGAAGGGGGCCTTACATGAAGATGCAATAGTTTCCAGCAATTTTAAATTTGTGAAGTTTTTTGGTTATAAATAATCCTTACATATGTATTTAATGTACTTTAAATGGAAAGACAAATTACAAATAGCATATCATATGAGTATAAAATGGTCCTAGGCCAAGTAAGACTGAAAATAATTTAGGGTCAATTTAGGCCGTAGCACATATTTAAGTTTAAAAATGTATACTGACGCTATAGGCAATAAAAAATTGTTTCTTTTTTATCATTTCTATATTCAAGTTACATGATACAAGAAATCTGAGTACAAAAGGACTCTTGCACTCATCTTTTTTTGCAGACAGTATGGTCTGATACAAAGATTTTTCACTTTTTAGTGAAAAACTTGCATGCAATTTTAGTTTCAACAGGCATATATTTGAACCACTTGCTATCCTACAGAATAAAAGAAAGATTTTTTGGGAAATGAAACAGATACAAAAGACATGGTAAAGTGCTTTTTATACAAATTTAGTGAAATCTTTATTATGGACTTCAACTTTTATGTACCAAGCGCCTCACATTTAACTTGGTCCAAACAGAGCGTTAGACGAGGACCATTCATACAACACATTTTACACATTTTTTCTGAGATAATCTACTTTTCGTAGATTCAGAGTTCACAAATGAATAATACAACTTGATTAAAGACTATAAACACAAATATTGACACATGAAAACCTGTCAGATAGAAAGTCAGAATGCCACTTATGCATCAAAATTGAACAAGCCTTGAAATGCTCATTTTGACCATATAATGCCAAAATGGGTCATTTTTGCAGAATTTCTTTCAAATAAAAGTTTAAATCCTTTAGTTTCATGCTTTTTGACAAATTGACACCATTAAATCATTCAGGGAAATTGCCAAAGTACAGATTCTTTATTTACTGATTTCATCTCTTAGGTCCGAGACCACAGTTATTTCGTAGTGCCTTTCTTTTAGACAATAAATTGAAATTTTAAAAATCCCACCTGCGCTTTCTCGATAATATTTTTACAGTGTGTTGTACTACTTTTGGGACAAATTATATCAAAATTATAGAAATCTTCATCAGCTCTAACTTAAAATATGGACAATTTTATGTTAAGGGGGTCTTGAAATCTTTTAACAGCTTCCGAAATGCTAAATTTTAACCTTTTTCAGCTGGACCAAATCACTACTGTACTTAAAAATTCATGACCCAAATTTTTTTACAGTGTAATTTCATCCCCCTACTTGCATTTTGAGGCATAAGACATGAAGAAATGAAATTGGAATGGGGTATAAAAAAAATTTGCAAGTAACACCCTGTCCACACTAGGGACTATATTCGTGGACAACAACATCAAAGGACAATAGCTGTGTTCCCGGACCTAATAGGATAGAAATACTTAACCAATCGTAATAAAACTTGGTATGACCAAAGCTTAATAAATTTTGAGACTGCTGACAAAGTGTCATGGCAATAGGATATATATTATAGACAATATGATAAATTCTATATTCAACTTTGTGTGTTAAATTTTGACGTTAAAATTGAAAAATTTCAACTATCAACATTTTGGGCTTTAAAAATTAAAATATTGCAAAAAATTACTTTTCAAATGTCTTAATATTTAATATATCATGTATTAAAAGCAAAAAAATACTCATTTAATGCATCAGATTTATCACAATTATTCAAAAGTCAAATTTATATGAGCCTGTGCCTGAAAATGAAGGTTTTCCAATGAAGGGGGGCCTTACATGAAGATGTAATATTTTCCAGCAATTTTAAATTTGTGAAGTTTTTTGGTTATAAATAATCCTTACATATGTATTTAATGTACTTTAAATGGAAAGACAAATTACAAATAGCATATCATATGAGTATAAAATGGTCCTAGGCCAAGTAAGACTGAAAATAATTTAGGGTCAATTTAGGCCGTAGCAGATAAATTCTATATTCAACTTTGTGTGTTAAATTTTGACGTTAAAATTGAAAAATTTCAACTATCAACATTTGGGGCTTTAAAAATTAAAATATTGCCAAAAATTACTTTTCAAATGTCTTAATATTTAATATATCATGTATTAAAAGCAACAAAGTACTCATTTGATGCATTAGATTTATCACAATTATTCAAAAGTCAAATTTATATGAACCTGTGCCTGAAAATGAAGGTTTTCCAATGAAGGGGGGCCTTACATGAAGATGTAATATTTTCCAGCAATTTAAAATTTGTGAAGTTTTTTGGTTATAAATAATCCTTACATATGTATTTAATGTACTTTAAATGGAAAGACAAATTACAAATAGCATATCATATGAGTATAAAATGGTCCTAGGCCAAGTAAGACTGAAAATAATTTAGGGTCAATTTAGGCCGTAGCACATATTTAAGTTTAAAATGTATACTGACGCTATAGGAAATAAAAAATTGTTTCTTTTTTATCATTTCTATACTCAAGTTACATGATACAAGAAATCTGAGTACAAAAGGACTCTTGCACTCATCTTTTTTTGCAGACAGTATGGTCTGATACAAAGATTTTTTCACTTTTTAGTGAAAAACTTGCATGCAATTTTAGTTTCAACAGGCATATATTTGAACCACTTGCTATCCTACAGAATAAAAGAAAGATTTTATGGGAAATGAAACAGATACAAAAGACATGGTAAAGTGCTTTTTATACAAATTTAGTGAAATCTTTATTATGGACTTCAACTTTTATGTACCAAGCGCCTCACATTTAACTTGGTCCAAACAGAGCGTTAGACGAGGACCATTCATACAACACATTTTACACATTTTTTCTGAGATAATCTACTTTTTCGTAGATTCAGAGTTCACAAATGAATAATACAACTTGATTAAAGACTATAAACACAAATATTGACACATGAAAACCTGTCAGATAGAAAGTCAGAATGCCACTTATGCATCAAAATTGAACAAGCCTTGAAATGCTCATTTTGACCATATAATGCCAAAATGGGTCATTTTTGCAGAATTTCTTTCAAATTAAAGGTTAAATCCTTTAGTTTCATGCTTTTTGACAAATTGACACCATTAAATCATTCAGGGAAATTGCCAAAGTACAGATTCTTTATTTACTGATTTCATCTCTTAGGTCCGAGACCACAGTTATTTCGTAGTGCCTTTCTTTTAGACAATAAATTGAAATTTTAAAAATCCCACCTGCGCTTTCTCGATAATATTTTTACAGTGTGTTGTACTACTATTGGGACAAATTATATCAAAATTATAGAAATCTTCATCAGCTCTAACTTAAAATATGGACAATTTTATGTTAAGGGGGTCTTGAAATCTTTTGACAGCTTCCGAAATGCTAATTTTTAACCTTTTTCAGCTGGACCAAATCACTACTTTACTTAAAAATTTATGACCCAAATTTTTTTACAGTGTAATTTCATCCCCCTTCTTGCTTTTTGAGGCATAAAACATGAAGAAATAAAATTGGAAGGGGTATAAAAAAAAATTGCAAATAACACACTGTCCACCCTAGGGACTATATTCGTGGACAACCAGGACAACCAAAATCAAAAGACGATAACTGTGTTCCCAGACCTAATAGGATAGAAAGACTTAACCAATCTTAATAAAACTTGGTATGACTAAAGCTTAATAAATTTTGAGACTGCAGAAAAAGTGTCATGGCAATAGGATATATATTATAGACAATATGATTAATTCTATATTCAACTTTGTGTGTTAAATTTTGACGTTAAAATTGAAAAATTTCAACTATCAACATTTGGGGCTTTCAAAATTAAAATATTGCAAAAAATTACTTTTCAAATGTCTTAATATTTAATATATCATGTATTAAAAGCAACAAAATACTCATTTGATGCATTAGATTTATCACAATTATTCAAAAGTCAAATTTATATGAACCTGTGCCTGAAAATGAAGGTTTTTCAATGAAGGGGGGCCTTACATAAAGATGTAATATTTTCCAGCAATTTTAAATTTGTGAAGTTTTTTGGCTATAAATAATCCTTACATATGTATTTAATGTACTTTAAATGGAAAGAAAAATTACAAATAGCATATCATATGAGTATAAAATGGTCCTAGGCCAAGTAAGACTGAAAATAATTTAGGGTCAATTTAGGCCGTAGAACATATTTAAGTTTAAAAATGCATACTGAAGCTATAGGAAATAAAAAATTGTTTCTTTTTTATCATTTCTATACTCAAGTTACATGATACAAGAAATCTGAGTACAAAAGGACTCTTGCATTCATCTTTTTTTGCAGACAGTATGGTCTGATACAAAGATTTTTCACTTTTTAGTGAAAAACTTGCATGCAATTTTAGTTTCAACAGGCATATATTTGAACCACTTGCTATCCTACAGAATAAAAGAAAGATTTTATGGGAAATGAAACAGATACAAAAGACATGGTAAAGTGCTTTTTATACAAATTTAGTGAAATCTTTATTATCATGATTATGGACTTCAACTTTTATGTACCAAGCGCCTCACATTTAACTTGGTCAAAACAGAGCGTTAGACGAGGACCATTCATACAACACATTTTACACATTTTTTCTGAGATAATCTACTTTTTCGTAGATTCAAAGTTCACAAATGAATAATACAACTTGATTAAAGACTATAAACACAAATATTGACACATGAAAACCTGTCAGATAGAAAGTCAGAATGCCACTTATGCATCAAAATTGAACAAGCCTTGAAATGCTCATTTTGACCATATAATGCCAAAATGGGTCATTTTTGCAGAATTTCTTTCAAATAAAAGTTTAAATCCTTTAGTTTCATGCTTTTTGACAAATTGACACCATTAAATCATTCAGGGAAATTGCCAAAGTACAGATTCTTTATTTACTGATTTCATCTCTTAGGTCCGAGACCACAGTTATTTCGTAGTGCCTTTTTTTTAGACAATAAATTGAAATTTTAAAAATCCCACCTGCGCTTTCTCGATAATATTTTTACAGTGTGTTGTACTACTTTTGGGACAAATTATATCAAAATTATAGAAATCTTCATCAGCTCTAACTTAAAATATGGACAATTTTATGTTAAGGGGGTCTTGAAATCTTTTGACAGCTTCCGAAATGCTAATTTTTAACCTTTTTCAGCTGGACCAAATCACTACTTTACTTAAAAATTCATGACCCAAATTTTTTTACAGTTTAATTTCATCCCCCTTCTTGCTTTTTGAGGCATAAAACATGAAGAAATAAAATTGGAAGGGGTATAAAAAAAAAATTGCAAATAACACACTGTCCACCCTAGGGACTATATTCGTGGACAACCAGGACAACCAAAATCAAAAGACGATAACTGTGTTCCCAGACCTAATATGATAGAAAGACTTAACCAATCTTAATAAAACTTGGTATGACTAAAGCTTAATAAATTTTGAGACTGCAGAAAAAGTGTCATGGCAATAGGATATATATTATAGACAATATGATTAATTCTATATTCAACTTTGTGTGTTAAATTTTGACGTTAAAATTGAAAAATTTCAACTATCAACATTTGGGGCTTTCAAAATTAAAATATTGCCAAAAATTACTTTTCAAATGTCTTAATATTTAATATATCATGTATTAAAAGCAACAAAATACTCATTTGATGCATCAGATTTATCACAATTATTCAAAAGTCAAATTTATATGAACCTGTGCCTGAAAATGAAGGTTTTCCAATGAAGGGGGGCCTTACATAAAGATGTAATATTTTCCAGCAATTTTAAATTTGTGAAGTTTTTTGGCTATAAATAATCCTTACATATGTATTTAATGTACTTTAAATGGAAAGAAAAATTACAAATAGCATATCATATGAGTATAAAATGGTCCTAGGCCAAGTAAGACTGAAAATAATTTAGGGTCAATTTAGGCCGTAGAACATATTTAAGTTTAAAAATGCATACTGAAGCTATAGGAAATAAAAAATTGTTTCCTTTTTATCAGTTCTATACTCAAGTTACATGATACAAGAAATCTGAGTACAAAAGGACTCTTGCATTCATTTTTTTTTGCAGACAGTATGGTCTGATACAAAGATTTTTCACTTTTTAGTGAAAAACTTGCATGCAATTTTAGTTTCAACAGGCATATATTTGAACCACTTGCTATCCTACAGAATAAAAGAAAGATTTTATGGGAAATGAAACAGATACAAAGACATGGTAAAGTGCTTTTTATACAAATTTAGTGAAATCTTTATTATGGACTTCAACTTTATGTACCAAGCTCCTCACATTTAACTTGCTCCAAACAGGGCGTTAGACGAGGACTATTCATAAACACATTTTACACATTTTTTCTGAGATAATCTACTTTTTTGTAGAATCAGAGTTCACAAATGAAAAATACAACTTGATTAAAGACTATAAACACAAATATTGACACATGAAAACCTGTCAGAATGAAAGTCAGAATGCCACTTATGCATCAAAATTGAAAAAGCCTTGAAGTGCTTAGTTTGACCATATAATGCCAAAATGGATCATTTTTGCAGAATTTCTTTCAAATAAAAGTTTAAATCCTTTAGTTTCATGCTATTTGACAAATTGACACCATTAAATCATTCAGGGAAATTGCCAAAATACAGATTCTATATTTACTGATTTCATCTCTTAGGTCCGAGACCACAGTTATTTCGTAGTGCATTTCTTTTAGACAATAAATGGAAATTAAAAAAATCCCAGCTGCGCTTTCTCAATGATATTTTTACAGAGTGTTGTACTACTTTTGGGACAAATTATATCAAAATTATAGAAATCTTCATCAGCTCTAACTTAAAATATGGACAATTTTATGTTAAGGGGGTCTTGAAATCTTTTAACAGCTTCCGAAATGCTAAATTTTAACCTTTTTCAGCTGGACCAAATCACTACTTTACTTAAAAATTCATGACCCAAATTTTTTTACAGTGTAATTTCATCCCCCTACTTGCTTTTTGAGGCATAAAACATGAAGAAATAAAATTGGAATGGGGTATAAAAAAAAATTGCAAGTAACACACTGTCCACATTAGGGACTATATTCGTGGACAACAACATCAAAGGACAATAACTGTGTTCCCGGACCTAATAGGATAGAAATACTTAACCAATCGTAATAAAACTTGGTATGACCAAAGCTTAATAAATTTTGAGACTGCTGACAAAGTGTCATGGCAATAGGATATATATTATAGACAATATGATAAATTCTATATTCAACTTTGTGTGTTAAATTTTGACGTTAAAATTGAAAAATTTTAACTATCAACATTTTGGGCTTTAAAAATTAAAATATTGCAAAAAATTACTTTTCAAATGTCTTAATATTTAATATATCATGTATTGAAAGCAAAAAAATACTCATTTAATGCATCAGATTTATCACAATTATTCAAAAGTCAAATTTATATGAGCCTGTGCCTGAAAATGAAGGTTTTCCAATGAAGGGGGGCCTTACATGAAGATGTAATATTTTCCAGCAATTTTAAATTTGTGAAGTTTTTTGGTTATAAATAATCCTTACATATGTATTTAATGTACTTTAAATGGAAAGACAAATTACAAATAGCATATCATATGAGTATAAAATGGTCCTAGGCCAAGTAAGACTGAAAATAATTTAGGGTCAATTTAGGCCGTAGCAGATAAATTCTATATTCAACTTTGTGTGTTAAATTTTGACGTTAAAATTGAAAAATTTCAACTATCAACATTTGGGGCTTTAAAAATTAAAATATTGCCAAAAATTACTTTTCAAATGTCTTAATATTTAATATATCATGTATTAAAAGCAACAAAGTACTCATTTGATGCATTAGATTTATCACAATTATTCAAAAGTCAAATTTATATGAACCTGTGCCTGAAAATGAAGGTTTTCCAATGAAGGGGGGCCTTACATGAAGATGTAATATTTTCCAGCAATTTAAAATTTGTGAAGTTTTTTGGTTATAAATAATCCTTACATATGTATTTAATGTACTTTAAATGGAAAGACAAATTACAAATAGCATATCATATGAGTATAAAATGGTCCTAGGCCAAGTAAGACTGACAATAATTTAGGGTCAATTTAGGCCGTAGCAGATAAATTCTATATTCAACTTTGTGTGTTAAATTTTGACGTTAAAATTGAAAAATTTCAACTATCAACATTTGGGGCTTTAAAAATTATAATATTGCCAAAAATTACTTTTCAAATGCCTTAATATTTAATGTATCATGTATTAAAAGCAACAAAGTACTCATTTGATGCATTAGATTTATCACAATTATTCAAAAGTCAAATTTATATGAGCCTGTGCCTGAAAATGAAGGTTTTCCAATGAAGAGGGGCCTTACATGAAGATGTAATATTTTCCAGCAATTTTAAATTTGTGAAGTTTTTTGGTTATAAATAATCCTTACAAATGTATTTAATGCAATTTAAATGGAAAGAAAAATTACAAATAGCATATCATATGAGTATAAAACAAATATTGACACATGAAAACCTGTCAGATAGAATGTCAGATTGCCACTTATGCATCACAATTGAAAAAGCCTTGAAATGCTTATTTTGACCATATAATGCCAAAATGGGTCATTTTTGCAGAATTTCTTTCAAATAAAAGTTTAAATCCTTTAGTTTCATGCTATTTGACAAATTGACACCATTAAATCATTCAGGGAAATTGCCAAAGTACAGATTCTATATTTACTGATTACATCTCTTAGGTCCGAGACCACAGTTATTTCGTAGTGCATTTCTTTTAGACAATAAATGGAAATTAAAAAAATCCCAGCTGCGCTTTCTCAATAATTTTTTTACAGTGTGTTGTACTACTTTTGGGACAAATTATATAAACATTATAGAAATCTTCATCAGCTCTAACTTAAAATATGGACAATTTTATGTTAAGAGGGTCTTGAAATCTTTTGACAGCTTCCGAAATGCTAATTTTTAACCTTTTTCAGCTGGACCAAATCACTACTTTACTTAAAAATTCATGACCCAATTTTTTTTACAGTGTAATTTCATCCCCCTTCTTGCTTTTTGAGGCATAAAACATGAAGAAATAAATTTTGAAGGGGTATAAAAAAAAATTGCAAGTAACACACTGTCCACACTAGGGACTTTATTCCGAAAATCAAAGGACGATAACTGTGTTCCCGGACAAGTATAACTAATTTACTATAATTCGAGTTTTCTATATTTTTTGTTACGCTAGAGTATATCTGTATTGTCTTGTTGCATTGTACATGATTTGTATCTCTACATTGTATTTTTATGTCATATTGTTTTTCTGTATCTATACTATATATCTTTGTAATTCTGATGCGCATGTAATGCCACTGCGAGTTTTTCAAATAAAAGTTAACCAAATTTAATACTTGTCATTTTGTCACATTTTTATTACTATTCTCTAAACAATTTCCAAATAGTCTTAGTTTTCGTGTTTTCAGATTTTGTTCTACATTAAACTCGTTCTTGTCTAATTTTACATTCTTTGAACAAGTTTAAATCATGTAAATCTAAATCCTGAAAAATTAATATGATGCAGTAGTTCTCCGGTTCACGTTTGAGCAAGCTTCATTTAGAATGACCTAATAAATAAATGTTTGTTGTGGTTTGGGTATGGTCGCCATTTTATTTATTGATTAAGGAGGTGGCGTCAAACTAGAATCAAAATAACTGCTGTCCCTTCTGGTTTTTTTTCGCATCAAAATTCTCAATAACGTGTTTCGAATTCTCACACATAGAAATTAATTTCCAATACAATTAACTCAAAATGTGATAGCATTCACTATTCAACTCAATACACATTTTCAAAAGGACAAATTCACCTGCTGATTTTTTATTCATCATTGTTACAACACTGTATAATAAATAAAGGGAACAGTAGTATACCGCTGTTCAAAAGTCATGAATCGATTGAGAGAAAACAAATCCGGGTTACAAACTAAAACCGAGGGAAACACATCAACTATATAAGAGGAAAACAACGGAAGAACAGAAACAATGAATTGCAACAAATACACACGCCAATGCAACACACATAGAAACGAACAACTGCCATATTCATGACTTGGTACAGGACATTTTAAGAAAAAATGGTGGGTTGAACCTGGTTTTATGGCTAGCCAAACATCCCGCTTATATGACAATGTTAAAAAAATCGTTAAAATCACAAGATTACGTGACAGGAATACAGTACAAATAAATGCAAGAACACTCAGGACAGAGAAATAAATAAATAAATAATATAATACTACATTTAGACATGTAAACCAAAGAATAACAACGAACACCTAAAATTAATTTACGACAGTACACAAATGCAGCAAAAAGGAATTATGAACTGTGCGTCACACGAATGTATCAACGCCACAAAAAGTGACGTCACATGTAAATTTCTAAAAAATGAATTTAAACAACACGATATTGAAAAGCATTTATGCAAAATATAAAACATTTGTTGATTGCATTTTGCACGATTGATGAGTAGTGTAATCAGTTGCACGTGCCATCATTATAGAGAAAGGGGCCAAATATCTATATCTATAAAACAACTTTTTAAAATTTCAATAAAATTTATCATTTGTGCATGCAATGGTTTTTATATATCTTTCCTGTGCGGTCATAAAGTGTGCTGGGTGCACTCAGGAGTCCTGAGTGGTTTTTGGAAGTACCAAATAAAAGTAGTTTCACAAACTTAAATGGGGATTTCCTGCGTCCACATCAAGGACGTGGCAAATTGGGTTATAGCAAAGACACATTATCAGACTAAAAAATTGTGTCCATTTAAGTAATACGTGTTTAATGGACTGACACATTGCGAGCTATCACGTTAAATATTCGACTAGGTGTGAAGGGTCTCTTAAAAGGATGTGATCATAAAAATATGTTACATTATCATGTGATTCGTTTTTTTACCGGAATGTGTTGTTCGGTCTTTAATTTTCGAAGTATTGTATTGTTTTGAAACTATTATTTGTACTTTTCGTCGTTTTCCATTTTTTTTTTGCCATTGTATTGTCGAAGACAAATGATTTTTTTTGTGATTCACCCTTTGGTATATTTTCAATATGCGAGTATTATTTATCTGAAGACTACCAGCCATCAATAAAATCAATGAATTAATTCAGATTGTATCTTAACGTTGGAAATGTTGCATAAGTCTGATTAATATACACACTACTAACGGATATAGCATTTTGCGCTGATTCAGCGTAATGCAAACATAAATCAATCAATCAATAGTACAACACACAATACAATCAATTCACGAAAAGCACATGCATTTACCCTATAACATAGGTATTATACTAAAAAAACCAGATAGTAATAAAACAGTATTATATATTCATAAATGAAGCGTATTAGTGAAAGAGAATGTTAATCACATAACCTGCTAATGTGTAAATCATCCTGTCTTACACTGTAATATTGGCAGATGTACGTCCCTATACGTATCATAAATTAACGTCATAACCAACAGTACATGTAATCATAATATATATCAATAAAAAATGAAAACAACACGTCATAAATTTCATGCGTCAGAAGCACGTTTCTGGATTTACCTTCATCAGGAACGCTCAAAGTCAAATATTAGAAAGCCAATGATGTATAAGAACCTAAACAGTTGAAGAGCTAAATTACAAAAAAGGACCTAAACATAATAGCCAAATCCATCTAAGGTCAACTTTGCCTGAGGGAGTTGAAACCTTAGTTTCTAATAATTTCAAAATAAGTTCAATAAGTCTATTTAGCTAAAGAGAAAGATTTGAATTATATATATTTTAGTTCGGACACCTGTTTGCCCTAAGTCTAATATCATTAGATATAACGTTGTATAAAACAAAACATGCGGAAAGATACCGAAAGAACATTCAAAGCTCACAAGTCGAGAGCAATTGACTACATTATGGCATAAAAAAAACCCAAAGACGAAAACGAAAAAAAAATCAACTTCAAAGAACACTTCATAGATAATTAGAGATTGAACAAACTGAATCCCACACAAAACTGGGGGTGATCTAAGGTGCTCTGGAATGATATTAGGCATGCAGATATTGTTTCACTAGTGTCACCGGTCATGGTAAGTACTAATTTGATCATGATGATTTTCATTCGTTGATGTCACAATTGAGGAAAGGAAGACGGGATTTTGGCTATGATAATTTGAACATATCATTTGCTGTCTGTGACACCGATCTTCCTTAATGGTCAACCAACACATGATGACGTCCTTAAAACTATCGACGGGACCACTATATCTTAACCACTTAGAATCTTCGATTCAAAAGCTTACTTGTACATTGTATTGCATTCATGCAAGTAAAACCAAATAGTAATAATACAACCCAATATACATGATATAAGTGATTACATTTTGAAAAGTTTAGACACGTTAATAATATCTGTCCCTGTGTTAAAAGTGTTGCAAAAACTGAACAACATTGCTTTCATCGATTTTAAGAAGTCACTACAAAATCATGCATATCGAACCGACTGGGAAAGGCACACTGCTTTTAGACCAAACGGGAAATCATCATCGAGGATAGGAAACATAGCAATAAGAATGTGAAATGGAAATAATGCTTTATAAAGTAATCGGAAAATGTCACTTTCGGTCTCATATGATAGCTTTATTTACACTGATTCCAAAAATATATGGTTTATATATACTTATGCCTGTAATAAGGGAGATAATATGCTACTTCCGGTTTATAAAATATCACTTCCGGTCTCAAATGATAGATTAATGTATGACCATTCAAAAAATATATGGTTTCTATGTACTTCTACATGAAATAAGTGCAAAAATGACTACTTCCGGTTCACTCAAGGTCACTTCCGGTTGACATTTTTCAAGGTCATATGTCACCCAACATGTTGCAAAAGATCTTATGGCTTTATCATGTACCAATATGAAGTAATAATCAATTTACCTTAAAATAAAACATTTCAGGGGCAATAACTCCAATAAGATGTCGCTGGATTGTCTCAGACCAAATGTATCATATCTTCATCACAATATAACAAACAGTTTGTACTTGTTCTTTAATATATAACATTAAAAATATCGGAGAAAATGCAAAAACAAGCAAAAGACAAAATTCAGAACATGACCTTGACCTTTGACCTTGACCTCATTTTCGAAGTTAGGATCCAAGGACCTTAAATAAAAAGACTATAGGTTTATACGGCTGACAGTTTATGAGTAACAAAAGCATAACGACACATTATATTTGATAAAGGTAGATAACTCCTATAAAATTTCATCGAATCGCTTCGATCCAAATTAGCCAAAAATTTCTGAGGATGTAACGAACAATTTAGAAAAAGAATTTTGTCGATATCTTTTTTTGTTACGAAGGAGATGCACACACTTGATAAACAGTGAATAGGGAGATAACTCTTACAAAGATAATTGTTCGGCTTGGCAGGGTGAATTTTAAAAGCGCATAAACTTTACGATACAATATGAGAAATATCTAAGCGACATATTGCGAAACAAATATTTATCGCAAGAACAAAATTTGATGGAAGAAAAAAAAAAAAAATAATAATAATAATAATAATAATAATAATAATAATAATAATCAGAACAAATACAATAGGTCTTTCCACCGAAAAGTGGAAAGACCTAATAAGAATAGCAAAATTCACTTACGGTCAACTTTGCCTGAAGGAGTTCGAACCTTAATTAGCTACTTATTAATAACTTCTTATTTTTTTCAACGGTGAATGAAAAAAAGTATGTTATGAAGCAAGTCATTCCCGAAACACGACCTACTGAGCTGTTGATACCTTTAAGTGGTATCGACCAAGTGCTAGTAAAAGAAAATAAACTTTACACGTTGTGTCCGAAGCGCTTTTCTGGGTTTACCTTCATCAGGAACACTTAAATCCCAAAATTGAAAACCAAGAATATGGAAATACTTGAATACTAGAGAAGATATATGACCAAAGAGAATCTAAAACGAATAACCAAATTTCAATTACTTTAATTTTGCCTGAGGGAGTTGGAACCTTAGTTTTTTATTAATCAATATAATAGTAGTCTCGTTTTTATATATTTTGAAGTGAAGAGTACAATAAAAAATCTGACATCAAGGTCTTAAAAAGACAAACGATAACATTTAAAGTAGGGTTATTTTTTTCAAGTTGTTTATATTAACAGCTACATTTGTTGAAATAATCTATCGTAAGCCTTTTTACAAGTACCGATATGTCTTAACGGAGAAACTCTGTGTTTGCAGACGGCTTTTTTTTCAGGACTGAGTCAAGAAATCTGCATGTTTTTTTCTCTCTCTAATTTTATTACATTTGTACCGCGGAAATGCATCATTTGTTCAACAATGTACAGAAAACTTATTCAGAATAATGGTTTTCTCTTTTTTGCTTGGCAATACAGTTTTTCTTTAAAAAAAATTGAGAATCAGGATATAATATAATTTTATATAATATAATTGTGCGTTTAAGATGTGTTGTTGTACTAGTATTTCAATCTAATAAATGGAGTAAAGGAATATTAAAGATCGGAAATTGTATAGAAAAACAACAACACACGATTACTATCAAATGATGTTTTAACAAACTAAAGATTGCATTTTAATCGGGCTAAATAATGACCTGACACATGTCATTATTTTATACCTTGAAGCAATTCTCAATGAAACTTGGTATCGTCCGGGTTGTTTCTTCATAAGAATGACCTATCATTCTGAAAGGACATAACTCCATAAAGGTATATAAAGGGTCATAACTTGATACACAAAATGTAATATTCATCTAAATAAGGCTCATCAGCGGTGGTCGAATGTTAACAGTTGGAAAACCAATTCAATAACGAAGTTTGAGATCATTGAAAGTAACAAATCCAAACAGTTGAGCCAATTCTTTCAACGGCTATATTTGCCTGGGGGTAGAAAAACATTAGTAAGTGGAAAGACGTAAGCCTTTTAATAACTAAATGAAATACTGAAAAAGGTTGATACATGTATGTAATTGTTTCTGATATTTTATCCACAACATTTAAAAACTAGAGACGATTTAAAACTTTAACACATTGTATAGACATGTGTCTATTGTTGAAAACTGTATATTGCCCATGCCGTGTGGCTCTGTTTGTCATTTGGATAATTCCTCATTGACGTATACCCTATATATCTTTTTGTGTTGACATGAAGTATCTTGGATATGGTCATCATTATAAATTAACTGTTTACAAAACTTTGAATTTTTCAAAATGCTGAGGATTTTCAACCCCAGTAATAGATTACCTTAGTTGTATCTGGCAAAACCTTTCGGAATTTTGGGTATTCATTGCTCATCAACTTCGTACACTATTTGGCCTTTTAAACGTTTTTATTCGAGCGTCGCTGGTGATTCTTTTGTAAACGAAACGCGCGTCTGGGGTACAAAATTATAGGTCTGGTGTCTATGATGAAATTGGTTGGTCATAAATCATGAGTATTATCAGATGTATCGAAAGGGTAAGCATATTTGAGTACGCAGATTCAAACTGTGTCAGAAACTATTAACCCGGTTTTTGGTCGGGTTCATGTTATTTAGTATGTGGTTTTCTATTTTGGGTTTTGTGAACTGTTTGTCTTTTTGTCGGTTTTTCGTTATTTGCCATGACATTGTCAGTCAGTTTTCGACTTATGAGTTTGAATATCCCTTTGGAATGGTTCACCCTAGTTTAAAAGGGTGTAAAGCAATTTCTGAATGATTTTTACGGTAAGTTTTGACACAAGTAAACTCACGATTTATTCTTGATGTCGACCTCAACACATATGTAGTGCTGTTATTTGACCTTTTCGAATATATCCCTCAGTAGTGGTGGATATTCTGTTGTCATGAGAAGTCACTGTATCGCAAATAACTTCTCACAAAATGTCTTATAATGTCTTGTACAATTAATAAGAATAGGTTCAGGTATGTCATCATTTTCTTCCTCTCTTCATTGGATGAGATTTAGATTGTCTGTAAATTTATTATTTGATGAAAGTAAACTAATATTATGTGTAGCGAAAACTGCAAGAAAAGGACTTGGAAAGTTTTCATTAGCTCATCAAGACGATTTAATTTATGAAGCTGCCAAATAATTAGAGTAAATACTTTCTTTAGGCTATCATATTTTTGCCCGACTAAAACAAAATAAAGGATGAATTTGTAACAAAGTAAATGAATTACATTGCTATTTATGTTTAAATTAGGTTGGCTCTGCTTTTCCGAGGTAGAATCGTCAATTTTAGATACAACCTGACTGCTTTTATTTTAGTTACATGAAAACGACCTATTGCCATAAATGCACATAGAAGATCGTAATTGCCTTCGGAAATGACTATATTACTAATTGGTTTCAATTTCCAAATAGAATAATCATACTGATAAAAATCGTTAATTGCACGAGGAAATTTTTCTTTCGTTGTAGCTTATTCCAGGAAATAAATGAGGTAAAATATAAATTTTCATTAATCATTTTCTGAAATTATTTACAATTTATATTCTTTATCCTATATTACCTGAATATTACGAATGCATAAGAAGACTGGATTGCTTTTAAAGAGTTTAAATCCACTATACAAAATTCCATAAAAGCGTCTGCTGTCAAGTTAGATATATATTTTGTCTCAAGTTATTATCCCAAATCAAATGAATCACAAAGATCGACGACAAAAACCTGACGGTTATTTTTCACCACTATTGGTGATGAAACTCAGTCACGACATATTTGTGATGTTATAACAGAAAATGTTTGTCAAAGCAAACGTGTTTCGCAAAACTTTGGGTCAAGTATTACAGAACTCAATAAAGAAATGAGGACTATACGGAAGTTCAGAGATCCTTCCTGGTCAAATCTCGTATACATACAAGTCACGTAATTACGCTTAAAACTTAGGCATGGTCTGGATCATCATCACGTTATCTGCATGAAATATCAAGTAATTGGTAATGTCACCCAACCATAGTATTTTAACAGATCTAGAGTAAGTATGTAAAACTAGAAGTTTGTTGAAATCAGTAAAATGAAAATCTGTACAATCATCACATTTACTGGATTCGCCTATAAAAGGACTTAATAGATGCATACAGATGTGTCACGTTATAGGACTTTTTAAATCCTGAACGCTAAAGCGATCCTTATATATATCCAGAAACTCTCGTATTACCTCCGGTATATTATAACTATATCCAAATTATTTTAAAAAAAAATGCTGTGTAACAAGAAAAAGTTATTTTAAAGTTCCTGTCATAGTGTTTTCGTTACCGAAATATTTTCATTTGTATCATACCAGTGTCTTTTACAGCAGACTATATGGTATTGGTTTGCACAATGTTGAAGGTGTATGTGATCTGTAGTGGACTCTAGCTGATATATGTCTCACTGGCAATCATACCTCATTTTATTATGTTTTATTAATTATTATCAAGTACCGCATAATTTCTCTTATTCCGATCACAGTTTGTTATGTATGTAACATAGAACAAGAAATTATTATGGCCTTGCATTTCTCATTATCTGTAAAATTGTAGGAGATAATTATGTCGACTTGTCGTGATTATTATCTCGGCAAGTCGACATATGATGCGATTAAGCGACTTAACGCATAACATAAGTCGACCTGTTGAGATAATTATCTCGGCAAGTCGACTTAACTATCACAGCATCTCGACGGCAGAAATAAGCCTACATAGGGACATTATTTGAGCTCATATTAATAATGTTAACTATTTCATGACACATTTAAAAAAGTCAATTGCATCACACACACTGACATACGTGTGTACGATTATTGATGAATAAACGTACATTACGATTGTGTTCTCTCTTCTTGTCATTGCGTGATTTTAGCATTTATATATACATTTTACACTACCAAATTTTCTCATTGTCCATAGCGGAACAACCATGTAATTTAAAGGCGTTTTTGCTGGGGATATGAAATTCTATCCTGATTCTTAATTCTTTAAGACAAATTGTATTGATAGGCAAAAGAACAGATATGTCAACAGATCCAAATGGTGCAACCAAATGGCAGCTGTTGTTCGTTTTTCTTCTAGAAGGTATCTATTTATATGTACATGTGACGCCCTGTTTCTTGTATTTACTGATTATTCCGGTAACTCGTATCAAAATTTGGCTACACCGTTTTCCTTTTGCAGTATAATGAATAAATTCGTAGACAAAATAAAAATAAAAAACAAATTACAAGCATTCTCAGCATATTAGTTGCTTACATCTTTGCATTATTACTGAAACGAAAAATAAACTTTTGGTAAGCTGTAGTATACTACAAATCAGGTTTTTGTCCCAATCTGACATGCAAGAGCTTTAATTGTTTTTTTTCTAGAAGTGAAACAAAATTTTAACTTGGTTAAATACATAATGTGTAAACCAACCGCGTTTCCTTTTTAAATGTATGCCATTCCCTTTGTTTGATTACTTGATTGTAATCTTTGTTGCTTTATGATTTATCGTTGATTGCATAACGTACAGTGGCAAATATTGCAATCATGTTTGTGACGACAAATTGGATTTATGATATTTGAAATCAATAGACTACTGTCACCCCTAATTTTTGTGCTTCATTGATTCATTTGGTTGATTCATTTTCATTCTCATTTGATGCCGATAAATTGTTTTAATATGAGGATTTAGGCTAGCATTTATAAACTTGTTGAATGTACAGAGATGTGGCAGTATGTTATCAGAACATTAAGTTACAGACATGAAGTTATGATATTTTGAATTTAAGTTAGGATATAGCTTTGACTGTTTCGGTTCTTATACATCCTTGGCTTTCAAATATACTGCTTTTTGTGTTCCTGATGTTCACTTGTGTAGAAAAGACTATACGAGATCGGATCAGAACTCCATATGCACCTGACACTTTTCTTTGATGTTTAATTATATCATATCCTGGAATGAAGTTCACATGCATAACGATTTTTAAGGTCAGATTTAGGTTTACAATTTACAGGCATCCCTTTCCTTACAATTTAATCTTACATTTAAATGTGCACTATCCTTCATTTTCTTTGAATCTTCCTGATACTTTATTTTGGCTGCTTTATATTGAATTCTATATGACTGTATACATACAGAAATGCCTGTACCAAGTCAGGAATATGACAGTTGTTTTTTCAATTCGTTTGATATGTTTGAGCTTTTGATTTTGCCATTTGATAACGGACTTTCCGCTTTGAATTTTCCTTGGAGTTCGGTATTTTTGTTATTTTACTTTTTTCCTAATTTGCAATTTATCCAAGAATCTTTAGTACCTCCCCAAAAGAGGCGTGGTTTGTGAACAAGCAATATTTACAAAGGGCACATACTAGTATATAATTTATTAAAAATTATTTCTCTGTTTTAACAATATCATCATTTGTTAAAACTGGTTTCAACCAGGTTACTTTTTATGTCTACCCGTACGGATGTCGGGTGACATATTGTTATTGTACGATTCTTTTATTTTTATCATTATTCCACACTTTTTATTGAGCTTAGTTCTCGGAATTAAATGGACAAATTTTTATGGAACTATTAATAATGTTAACCACCAAGTGCAGTTGTGCAGCTGACTTTGGAATTTCCAAAATGGCTGCCATTGCCATGGAAACAGCAAATATGTGGAAAAACGAAAAGTGTTCTAAATTTGATAAAACTTTATGGTTATGTAACTTGTC
The DNA here is from genome assembly GCF_021869535.1 of Mytilus californianus. Classification (NCBI taxonomy): domain Eukaryota; kingdom Metazoa; phylum Mollusca; class Bivalvia; order Mytilida; family Mytilidae; genus Mytilus; species Mytilus californianus. Next base: position 56,661,344 of record NW_026262734.1, read on the forward strand.
ATGTGTAGATGTGCCATCCATCTTTGGAATTTTCAAAATGTCCACGGTTGCCATGGAAATAGCAAAATTGTCAAAAAATTCAAAATGCTCAAAACTTAATGAATTTTTGCTGAAACGTTAACTGGCATGTGTAGAGGTGTCTTTTGGTTTTGAAAATTCAAAATGGCTGCCGTTACCATGGGAATGGGCGAACCGGGGTTACATCCGCTATTGCTTGCAATTCTAGTTGTATTTGTACTTGTGCATTACAATTGAGTTTGCTATATGAATCATTCATTCATTAGTTGCCACTATATATAAACAAACTATAAAAATGAAGAGATGTGGTACATGTATAATTAACAATTAGACAACTATCCACCAGAATTAAAAGGAAGTGGTAGTAAGCAAATAAGTAGTTCACCGTACGGCGTTCAACAATGAGAAAAACCCATACCGTATAGTTGGCTATAAAAGGTCTGACATGAAAAATATGAAACAATTCAAACGGGAAAACTAACGATATAATATATACAAAACCATTTGCGAAAAAAACAAATATGACAGACATGGAATAAAGACATTCACTGTACTACAGGCACCTGTATGTGATAATCCAACCATCCTATAACCCGGGACAGTAGCGTAAAAGCACAACATAAGAACAAACTGTGAAAATCAGTTGCAATTGGCTTTACTTAAAAGATTGGTACGAGGCACAAAAACCACTAACATAAAAACAATACATGTATACACAAAGTACAAAAAAAAAGAGTACTTGCTAGTTCAAATTTAAGTCAATTACAACTAATAAAAAATTCATGTTATCCCAGACTAAAGTATCAATCAGTACAGACCCATCGGATTTAGTATAAAGACGTCATAAACATTCTGAAAAATGAACAACCTTGTGCAATGCAATTAATTTCAAAAAGACTTAGTGTAAAGAAAGGACGATCAACTAAGGAGCATGTTGACAATATCTAATGTTTATGCTAAGACATATAGTTTTCATATTTTTTTAAAGAAAATAGGAGGATACAAAGGTTGTGTGCTTTTAAAGAACTATTTATTCTCTTGGCATTATACTTGCCGGTCGGTATATTTTTATTATCTTTCATTATTTCTGAATTGGGCAAACACTTTTGTCCACGTTTTTGGTATGTCAAAAAATATACAAAAAAAAACACAACATCGTTATCAATGGACATCTTTGTATCGAATATATAGTTTCAACTATTCGTCAGACTCAAATAGGTGTACTCAAGTAGTTTTACTATCTATCTTCTCAAATTAAGCAAAACCAAAAACCGTGTCTAGATCTGAGTCGAGTTTTGACGAAAAATGTTCCCTGTGCAATGAGACTTGTAAAATTTCAAACTATCGGCAACAGGAAGTGGCTGTACGGCAGATGTACAAATAGCATACACTTTGCAACTCACTAATCATTAAGCTGTAGACCAAATATAAAATCTTTTCTATAAAGGCCAGGAAAACTTTACGCAAGGTCTTTGGAACGAATGGACGGACAGAGCCGATCGGTTACTAGACCTGTTTTCGCCTTCAGCGACGCAGGTAAAAATGACTACCGGGTTCGGAGTTGTTTGTTTTTGTTTTTGTGCAATTTGTATAGAGATCGTAGGAATCATTTGAGTATAGACGGTTTTTTCACGGTGTCTACAATCATTTCTCTACCATAAACATGGGTGGGTCTGGTCTGATCGAAGCATGAGCAGTACCTATTGATCCGAGACCGGTACAATTGTACTCTAGAGTGCACTTATGACGGTCACACAAAGTTTATCCGCAAAATTATTTCGTTGATTAAAAGGGATAAAAGGTGCAAAGGTATATCAGACGAGAAGAAATTGTTAAAAAAATCGTAAACTGTTTAAGGCGGTTAGGGAGCAGTTTCGGATACAAAATGTAATCGTGAAAGATTTTCAAGTGCACCGTTTGTAGAGTACCCTCTGAACGAATTTTTGCTGATTTAGCTTTACTAAAATAAGGTAAGACACATTTTTGGAACTATAACATGAGATTATAAACCTTTTACAAGACAACACAGATTGTTCGAATACCCCAGGATATGTAGAGGAAGTCTAAAAAATCAAATAGACTTATTACAAGCTATAAGGTAAAGCTTGAACGCGCCATCGGAGAATTAAAAAAAAATACAAAGTTATGGGGATTTTTTGGTGACATATCCAATACATCGATTCAAATCTGTTGTGAACATTTGCGCTGCATTAGTGTGTCGTCGAAACTTTTTATTTACATAACAAAAAGCAATCATTTTGTTTTACTAGGTATCAATTTTGTTGCTTTTTTTTAGTTGTGAGATGACCCCTTGTTTTTTGTCAACTGTAATCGCAAGTCTAAGTGTAATCCTAGGTATAGACGTAGTTTCAGCAAATATCTACTAAGAACACGGGTATTACTCATAATGCTTAGGGAAATATTTAAAATAACTCAACTGATATTGCTACTAAACTAAAGTAAAAAATGAAAGTTTAAGTTAAAAATCAATTACTTAAATTAAGAAAAAAAATATATTTCAATTAACTTAAATGAGGCAAAAACCTTAATGGAACTAATTCTGATTACTTCGAAAATTTCCTTTTATTGGGTATATTCAGAGAATTACTAGATAATATTTTAAATCGATTTAACTTAGTACGTAAATTTTTTTTAAATTTTCATTAGCATTAAATTTTATTTGACTAGTTTAAATTTTTTTAGGTTTTGAATATTCAAACATTTCGACCCCGACTATCACTGATGAGACATTAATTGTCGAAATGCGTATTTGGTGCATACACAATTGGTTCCGTTAATGTTATTGAATATAAATACATCGACATGTATATTTCAATTCAACATGGATTGCTATAATGAAAATGATGTTGTGTGTGGTAGCTCGCTAGCTGATATGCATATTTCAGACTTTTCTAATATAATCTCTTGTTCAACTTTATCATTGAATAAAAACAATATCCGGGAACTCCCATATTGTTACTCTTACCATAGATTAGTACACACATTCATATTAATTTTTTGAACATCACTTCATTGTTTTTAGTCATTCTAATTACAGCTGTTCTGTAAAGCAATACCTTGTAATGTCTTATTAACAAATGTTACTTATAAGTTTGAATTAAATCATCGGATACACCAAAAAAACACATGTTATTAAGTCTTCATTATGTGAGATTGCTTCCCTTCATTAGAAGATACTTAGTCAGCCGTAAGCGGTTGAGCTAAGGAAGTACTTCTTGAGCTCAGTCGGTTAACACGCTGCTTTGCAAATCAGCGGTCCCGGAGGAGACAAAGTGATTTTGCAATAGAATCATGCTCTACGGTTACATTTGGCGCCCACTAAAAAAAACCACGGTAGTTAGAGAGGATTTCTAGCTAGGGTATGTGTGTGAGAGTCATACTGGTATGACGACTCTTGATGTGGGGGAAGTGTAACGGGATTGCTCCCCTTCAATAGTAGATACTTAGTCAGCCGTAAGCGGTTAAGTTAAGGAAGTACGTCTTTAGCTCAGTCGGTTAACGCGCTGCCTTGTAACACAGTGTTCCCGGATGAGGCAGGCAATTTTGGGATATGAATCATGCTCTCCGGTAACAATTAACAAAGAGTGATTGATTGATTGATTGATTAATTGATTGATGTGTCCTCAACACTCATTCAGAAAGTGTCAAATATGGTACAAATATAACATATATATTTCCAAAGTGGCAATTATCATAATACCGAAACAAACAATTTGTTATGAGTTTATATTCCGATGAGTAAGCACCATGAAACATATTTTTTCTGTCCTCATTAGTGAGTTTATCGAAAAAAGTATAAGACGGTCTTTAAAATATTGCTTTATAAACTGAAATTGAAATTCTTATATTGACTGATATATATTAGGAAAAAGAGCGTTTTCTCATGCATCATATGTCTTTTGTAGGCTTGATTATGGTGCATAGCTCAAACATCTTATATGCAAATGTTGGAGACGACATCACAATTACTTGTCCAAGCGACAAAGTATATTCTTGGACGTTTGTGAATACCGGAGAAATTTTAGCTTTTTGCATTGGAAAAAATGAAATTAATATGAATTCAAGTATATCTAAAAGACTCTACATTAGTTCGAACTGCACACTCCAAATATCCAAGTTTAAGAAAGAAGATCTGGGAATTTACAAATGTTCCCATCCTAGCATTACTTTCAATGGAAAGAGGAGCCATAGTACAAATATTCACCTTCGAAGTAAGTAGCTCTAATACACTTGATGCATTGATACTGAAAACATTTCAAATAATAAACAGTAAACTGACAGAAAATTAAAAAAAGTGTCTGTAAGGTTGTCAAAAGTTAAAGAGAGAAGCCAGAAATAAAAGAAAGGCAAGTTGCACATGAAACGAAATCACACTTTATAATAATGTTATTGTTTATTTAATGCTGTCACGACAAAGTGGTGGTGATGAATACGGTTTGTAGAATACAGGTTAGTTTAATGCCTCATATAACATTTTTTTTCTATATTCATTTGCAGCCCTGCGTCCTCTAGTTGTATGTAAAAAAATAAAATTCCACGAGATCGCTCATTGGTACCTGTAACTTTGAGTGGTAAAAAGTGCCCTTTATATCACGACTATTTAAGTAGGTAAACTAAGTATTACATTTTTATCTTTGTTTTTCCAAAATAATAAAATATGCTAAAATGTACAACTTAACAATCCTTCTGCCATAGCGTTACAAGTTACAAGGTCCCATGTTGTCGCCTGTTTATAAATTATGACATTAAATTGAAGTTAAATGATTGATTCATATCAATACTTTGCAATTTAGAAATCAGAATTGAAGGAGTGAACGACTCTTACATTTTACAAAAGGCTGAAGGAGAAAGAATAACATTAAAATGCATTATTGAAGGGGAAAAGCTAGGTGAAACATTGTACTGGAAATCAGGTGAAGAATTGCTAAAGTCTGGTAAACCACCAATCTTAAATTATTCATTCACATCCAAACCGACTGACAACATGAAAGATTATACATGTGGAACAAACAGCTCTGATAATCAAAATCCGCTGACATTTCGGGTGCAGCTAGTTGTAATTCGTAAGTTTGTATATTTCTTTTTCTTTCGCAATTGAAATTTATCTGTCAATAACACCACAAATATAAAAATAAGAAGTAGTGCAATGATTGCCATTAAGACTACTCTCCACCAGAGACCAGATGACGTCAAAGTTTATACCTATAGGCCACAGTACGGCCTTCAACGATGAGAAAAACCCATACCGCACAGTAAGCCATAAAAGGCCCCGAAATGACAAATGTAAAACAAAGGCTGCTTGAACCGAATTCTTGATAATCCTTTGACTTTTCCTTTGTAAAAGAGAGACGAAAGATACCAAAAGGAACATTCAAATTCATCAATCGAAAACAAACTGACAATGCCATTGCAAAACAAAAATAAAAACAATCAAAGACAAACAACATTATACAAAACACAACAAAGAAAACCAAAGACTGAGTAATACGAACCCCACTGAAAACTGGTGGGATCTAATGTGCTTCGGACTGGTTAGCATATTATACTCCTAATGTTACATCCATAATGTAATGATACGTTATTTCAACTGATTAGGTATCACGCAATAGCGGATTGGTAAAAAGTAAAATAACAAAAATACCGAACTCCAAGGAAAATTCAAAACGGAAAATCCTTAATCAAATGGCAAAATCAAAAGCTCAAACACATCAAACGAATGGAAAACTACTGTCATATTCCTGACTTGGTACAGGCATTTCCTTATGTAGAAAATGGTGGATTAAACCTGGTTTTATAGCTAGCTAAACCTCTCACTTGTATGACAGTCGCATAAAATTCCTCTTAATTGTCTCTTATCTTACCCAAAGACATCACCAGATTCATAAACCAGCGATCGCGTGAATTTTCCAACCCCAAAACTTCAGTGAATGTGATATTTTGAAATTGAAACAACTATTAATGACAAAGGATAGACAAGCGTGTTACCGTATAAACATCACATTCATTTTACAAATATCAAGTAAAAGGAACAAACCTAAATACACGAACCCCTTTTAGATAAAACTAGGGATGATATCAGGTGCTCATGAAGGGTCAGCCGATCCTGATCTACATGACACACCCATCCAGTTGCTCATGTAAGTAGAAACCTAGTGATAAGTCTTATTTCGGAGATCCTCCGAGGAAAAGAGGACGTGATTATGGTAACGAAATTTGAACATATTAGTCGTCATTCATAACGATCAACCAACTCGTGATGTCGTCAGTAAACTTTTCAAAGGGGTGACTTCAACTTCACAACATGTAACCCTTGATTTGATAGCTTCCTTGGAAGCAGTTAGCCTCTTTCAATGAAATCATGATAGAAAATGCAAGGTCTGTAAATATCGAATCAACTGGGAGATATATACTAAATATGCAGACGCTGCTAGTATGCTGCTACAATGAAATGAAAAGCTCACAATTGGGAAGCTTAAATCATTTCTTTTGTAGTACAGTTTTGTTCTTGACCGACCTTCATCGTCAAATTATAGATGAAAGTATAAGATGCAGACTTAATTGTATCTATTATATTCTTAACGTAACAAAAATGAAAATACAACTATCTTTTGTCATTGTTAATTTCATGACACATACATATAGCCAACTTTAAATAATTTCACTATTGCTTTCTTCTTGATAGTCATGTTTTGCCTAATATTAATTGAGAAAATAATATGTATATCTTTTATAGTTAAACCTAGTGTGTTGCTCAGAGTTTATATAAACTCGGTTCAAGTTACAAAACAAACAAATGTCATGGTGAAAGAGGGAGACAAGTTTGAATTGCTATGTCAACTTTTGAATGAATCTGTCGGAAGATTTAGATGGTCACATAACTTACAAAAGTTACCAAACAGTACGAGCAACAAACTAGTGTTTAAAAATGTTGAGCGCAAAATTACAGGAAAGTTCATCTGTACTGTCGTAAATTTGGCGGGTGAAGATTCGGATTCAATAAATGTTTTAGTTGAATGTAAGTATATTTTTGAAAATGAAAGTTTTACTTGAAAGAACACAGTGAAATGTGTATCATCGATTCATTTCAATATGAGGAATCCTAGTTTTAAGGAAATATTATTGTGATGCATAAAGATAAAGCAAATGATATTTAGAAATGTTTGTCTAGTGTGCATTTTAATGTTTCAATATAAAAATATCTCAAATTTTAAGTGCTAGATTAATTAGTCTGAAAATGCATTTTCGTTTTCTGCTATAATAAAAACGTTGATAAATTGTTCGGAAAAACTGAAAGAAAAAATTCGTATAAAAGGGTCACATGCAAGTTTTTGAATTTTCTATATATGTTCATATTTGATTTTAGATCTATTGTACTCTAGTTTGTGACCAATGTTTGAAATAGAATAAACGAAAATGAAATATTATGCATGTATATATATTGGACTGATAAGGTTGAATATGAACAGTTTCTTTTTGGCAGAATGCAATGTCAATAGACCACATTAAAATAATATATCAACCTCATAATGAATTGGGCCATACAGACTCATACGAATGTGTCATATCAAAGAATAGTAATTTTTTTTCAGACACCCCAGTGGTTATAAACACGAGTCAGGTCTTTTCTACCGGCGACAAACCACGAATTCTAAAATGTGAGGTTTCAGGCGTACCAAATAATTTCATATTTAACAAATGGCGACATCTTGTAAATGGACATTCAGTTCGATTTCTTGACGGCAATAATGATGGAACTGTTACTTTACCATACAACAATACAAGTGACATTCAATATGATGACAGTGGAGTATACATCTGTAATGTAACTAACAACATTCGAAATGAAAACGGACAACTCTGGCAGACTGGAACGGTCAATGTGACCATCAGAGGTAACACATAATGATATTTCAAGCTTCTTGTTGAGATTTCAGTAAGACAAAATTCAGAGTTTGCACAAAGAGCAGTTTCATGGGAAACAGTGTTGATTTTGTGGTTTATTTAACTTGAAAAAAAAAATTGCAAAGTTTCTATAGAGTTAATAGAAAAAATGTATAGTAGGGTGCCCAGTCAACGAATTTGATCGATCTTGGTTAACGGAATAACACCCGGCTGTATTTGATATCATTGGAAAGAAGAGAACAAGCCTCATCGAAATATTGATGTCGTCGTTGTCTACAGTGGTCACGATTTTGTTAAATTTGGGTCAAAGGTTAAAACTAAAACTTGAAGGGAAACGTAGAGTCACGTTTAGACAGCTGGCCGCCCCTACATATATGCGTTTATAGAAAAATTAATTAAAATAATTCAAAGGATTATAACTATAGTTTCTATATTTAGGACGAATTTGATATTTATGTTGCCAAATATGGTTCGAGATTGACATTTGTACTTATAGGGTGCACATTTACAATTTTCATTCTGCTGTTAAATAACAGTGACCTTGACCTATTAAAATTTCCAAGTTCGGAAATTTTACATAAGATTCGATACAAGTGATCTCTAGAGATGTCTTTTTAGATATATACATTTTAAAGTTGCCCTCTCCAAATGTAATTTTTCCGTCTTTTGAAGGAGGTGTTCGTAATGATTTTCTCGGTAAATATCCAATTTTATTTTGGTGAGTGTGGAAGCACATACAATTGTACAGTTCCAAAACTGGTGTAATATTAACGCAGAATGGATTGAATTAGCAGGTCTGAGTATATCTTTGCTTTATAGAAATAAGAAAGACTGCAAACGGTGAAAAAGGGGGAGAGTTTCTGTTAAAGTATATATGAAAACAAAATGGCAATTAGAAACAGGTTAATCACTACATCTTACACACTTATATGCCTTATTGAGCATAAATTGATCTTCAATTGACATAAAGTCAAAGATAATCTACAAAAAGAGGGTTGTAAATAACATCAATCTAATTAAAATATAGATCTCTGATTTCGATATCCTCATATGAGCTTATATATACGAGCAAGCGAGTTAACATAGATCAGAGTTTTAATCAGATTGAAACGACATAGAAACATTGCCGAAGCTAGCAGTAGCTACTTCGTTTCATTATCTACTGTTTAATAGAAAGCCCACCGACCAGGTTTAGGTAAGAGAGCTAATTTCAGTTGTTCTTTTTTAATTCGCATTCGAAGCAAGTCGAAGAATGCGAGGCATACAGCATACAATCTGATGGTGGCGGCGGCAACACCGTAAACTATTTGTATATCTTTACATTTCAGAGGGTAGATGAATCGGATGATTCATACTTTGTATATAGATCCATTGTGTTAAAAAGTTCCCGTCTGTCATATAATCATTGTCCTTGACCTTATTTTCATGGTTTATTGACTGCTAAAAAACTGTATAGCTTTTTTTCGTCATGTGAATGTCTCACTTGTGAGTTTGAATGTCCCTTTGTTATCCTTCGCATCTAGGATAACTATATTTGGTTACTTATATATGGTATCCTTGCAAGGTCTACATGTCGGTCATACATGGTTCGCCTGACCTCGACCTCATTCATGGATCAGTGAACAAGGTTAAGTTTCAGTGGTCAAGTCCTTTTCTCAGATACTATAAGTAGTGGGTCAAATAAATTTGGTGTATGGAATGGTAGCAAAGTGTATATGTCTTTGTGGCAGAGTTCATCTGACCTTACCTCATTTACATGAAACATTGATAAATAAATGTTATTTTTATGTAATACTTGTATAATATAAAGATAAGGAGATGTGGAAGTAAGCAGTTATAGGCAACCGTACGGCCTTCAACATTGAGAAAAACACATACTGTATGGTCGGCTATAAAAGGCCCGGATAAAAATAATTGAAACAATTCATTTGAAAAAACCAACGGCCTAATTTATAACGAAACAATTTACCAAAAAAAAAAAAAACAGACGTGAACCAACGACAACCACTCAAATACTGTCTCGATCGTGAGTTTGAACAGGCATATAAAGAATGTATAATCTTTTTTCTCTAAGAATTTCGACATAATTCAGTCAGTTAGTAAAACATGCTGTATCTGTAGAATCATAGTTTTTACGGTAATTATGTTTATTATCATACTTTTCTCAGACTATTAATTGATGACGTCCTTTCATTAGCTTTCAGTAAGGGGACGATCATTTGATTTCGAAAGGAGGGAAGGGAGGATGATTTTGAAAATCAATAATTTGGCCTGGTATGAACTGAAAATAAATGACTTTGCGCAAGACCGGATGCAACATAAAATACAGGACAGTTGAGGATATAAATGTGTACAAAAGTGAAAATAAATTTTTGCGCAGCAAAGCCGCGGAAAAAAAATAAGCATTCGTAGCAACACATAAAAAAAAATGGTCAATCCGGAAAATAAATTTCCTGCTGCCAGCTTCGCACATACAGGCTTCAGCATGTTCAGTGGTTTGCTCAGACAAACCTATTGCCAATTCAGATTTTAAATTATTGCAGTTGTGTCTGCTGGTGTATTATTTAAGGCACGAACGGTGATACATTTTTGTTGTCGTTCACACCGAGGGGGATAAAGTCGAAAACATCATGCAAGACCATAACAAAGGGTTGCAAGAGCGCAATTATTCGTAATGCATTTTCCATAGGGTACCAGTGTTGTTCCGTATTATTTCTCGAAAACTACACAAACTAGGAAAAAACGGGTAGCAGTTCCTGTTACTAGAAATGTCATTGTTGCATAACAACAACAAAAATATATATGGTCATGCGGCAAAAATTATTTGTTTACATTTTACCGGCATGTTTTTACCCCAAGATGGTACTCAGAATAGAATCCTGTACGGCTTCTGATTGGATGATACGAAATTGGAATTACTTTTAATCGAAAGCTTATCCAATTAGGTTTTAAAAATCCAGAAAATCAAATTCACATTTTACAAAGTATAGAAAATATCATTCATTTCTGCACGTCGTGGGCATTAAAAGTATGCCCTTTTCATTGAGCGAAAAAAAATTGACGATTTTTTTCAACTGCATTTGAAGTAAATTTTGCCGCATGACCATATATATAATCTTTTTGTTGTTATACAACAATGACATTTCTAGTAACAGAAATTGCTACCCGTTTTGTACTAGTTTCTTCGAGAAATAAAATACGGAACACCACTGGTACCCTATGGAAAATGCATTACGAATAATTGCGCTCTTGCAACCCTATGTTATGATCTTGCATGATGTTTTCGACTTAATCCCCCTCGGTGTGAACGACAACAAAAATGTATTACCGTTCGTGCTTTAAATTATACACCAGCAGACACAACTGCAATAATTTCAAATCTGAATTGACAATAGGTTTGTCCGAGCAAACCACTGAACATACTGAAGCCAATGACCTATATGTGCGAAGCTGGCAGCAGGAAATTTTTTTACCGGATTGACCTTTTTTTTCATTTGTTGCTACGCATGCGAAAATTTATTTTCACTTTTGAACACATTTATATCCTCAACTGTCCTGTATTTCATGTTGCAGAGTATTCATTTTCATCCGGTCTTGCGCAAAGTCATTTATTTTCAGTTCATACCAGGCCAAATTATTGATTTTCAAAATCATCCTCCCTTCCCTCCTTTCGAAATCAAATGATCGTCCCCTTACTGAAAGCTAATGAAAGGACGTCATCAATTAAAAGTCTGATCGTAAACATAATTACCGTAAAAACTAGGATTCTACTGGTACAGCATGTTTTACTAACTGACTGAATTATGTCGAAATTCTTAGAGAAAAGGATTATACATTCTTTATATGCCTGTCCAAACTCACGATCGAGCCAGTATTTGAGTGGTTGTCGTTGGTTCATGTCTGGTTTTTTTTTTTTGTAAATTGTTTCGTTATAAATTAGGCCGTTGGTTTTCTCAAATTAATTGTTTCAATTATTTTTATCCGGGCCTTTTATAGCCGACCATACGGTATGTGTTCTTCCCATTGTTGAAGGCCGTACGGTTGCCTATAACTGCTAACTTCCACATCTCCTTATCTTTATATTATACAAGTATTACATAAAAAATAACATTTATTTATCAATGTTTCATGTAAATGAGGTAAGGTCAGATGAACTTTGCCACAAAGACATATACACTTTGCTACCATTCTATATACCAAATATATTTGACCCACTACTTATAGTATATGAGAAAAGGACTTGACCACTGAAACTTAACCTTGTTCACTGATCTATGAAATGAGGTCGAGGTCAGATGAACAATGTATGACCGACATGTAGACCTTGCAAGGATACCATATATTAGTAACCAAATATAGTTATCCTAGATGCGAAGGATAACAAAGGGACATTCAAACTCACAAGTGAGACATTCACATGACGAAAAAAAGCTATACAGTTTTTTAGCAGTCAATAAACCATGAAAATGAGGTTAAGGACAATGATTATATGACAGACGGGAACTTTTTAACACAATGGATCTATATACAAAGTATGAATCATCCGATTCATCTACCCTCTGAAATATAAAGATATACAAATAGTTTACGGTGTTGCCGCCGCCACCACTAGATTGTATACTGTATGCCGCGCATTCTTCGACTTGCTTCGAATGCGAATTAAAAAAGAACAACTGAAATTAGCTCTCTTACCTAAACCTGGTCGGATGGGCTTTCTACTAAACAGTAGATAATGAAACGTGCTAGCTTCGGCAATGTTTCTATGTCGTTTCAATCTGATTAAAATTCTCATCTATGTTAACTCGCTTGCTCGTATATATAAGCTCATATAAGGATATCGAAATCAGAGATCTATATTTTAATTAGATTGATGTTGTTTACAACCCTTTTTTGTAGATTATCTTTGACTTCATGTCAATTGAAGGCCATGTTATGCTCAATAAGGTATACAGGTGTGTAAGATGTAGTAATTAACCTGTTTCTAATTGTCATTTTGTTTTCATATATACTTAAACAGAAACCCTCCCCCTTTTTCACCGTTTGCAGTCTTTCTTATGTCTATAAAGCAAAGATAAACTCAGACCTGCTAATTCAATCCATTCTGCGTTAATATTACACCAGTTTTGGAACTAAGTACAATTTTATGTGCTTCCACACTCACGAAGTAAAATTGGATATTTACCGAGAAAATCATTACGAACACCTATCAAAAGACGGAAAAATTACATTTTTGGAGGGCAACTTTGAAATGTATATATCTAAAAAGACATCTCTAGAGATCACTTGTATCGAATCTTTTGTAAAAAATCCGAATTTGGAATTTTAATAGGTCAAGGTCACTGTTATTTAACAGCAGAATGAAAATTGTAAATGTGCACCCTATAAGTACATATGTCAATCTCGAACAATATTTGGCAACATAAATATCAAATTAGTCCTAAATATAGAAACTATAGTTATAATCCTTTGAATTATTTTAATTAATTTTTCTATAAACGCATATATGTAGGGGCGGCCAGCTGTCTTAACGTGACTCTGCGTTTCCCTTCAAATTTTAGTTTTTACCTTTTACTCAAATTGAAAAAAAACATGACCACTGTAGACAACGACGACATCAATATTTCGATGAGGCTTGTTCTCTTGATATCAAATACAGCCGTGTGTTATTCCGTTAACCCAGATCGATCAAATTCGTTGACTGGATACCCTACTATATCTGCTCCTGTGTCGTAAAACAATTATGTGTGTCAATTTACATTTTTAAAGACCGTTTAGGATAGATTTTTATAGTATATTCTTGTATGTTCGTTTTAGTTCAACACAAATTCATATGCCTGTTTAAAGCCGAAAGTGGTAGTCGTATGTCATATTGTAAACAAAATGTTATTTGGAAAATTTGGTGTTGAAGACAGATCATAGTTTCTGTGTTATTTATTCAAAACCATTTTTTACTCATTTTGTAAGGGAAATGATTATAACTATGTATATTTGTTTTAATGTTTTACTCTTTACTTTCGAAGTTTGAATCATATTTACGGTTATCTGCTCTTGTATCGTTAAACAATTAAGTGTGTCAATTTACATTTTTAAAAACCGTTTAGGATGGATTTTTTTACAACAGAAAGGAATGTAGAGGTGGTAGTTGTTGTGGAACAGTAGAATAATTGTTTTGATACTATCGATGATAATTTTCTGTCCTTAAAGTCAGGAAGATGTGGTATGAGTGCCAATGAGACAACTCTCCATCCAAGTTACATTTTATAAAAGTAAACCATTATAGGTCAAGGTACGGCCTTCAACATGGAGCATTGGCCCACACCGAACAGCAAGCTATAAAGGGCCCCAAAAAATTACTAGTGTAAAACTATTCGAACAGGAAAACCAACGGTCTAATCTATATAAAACGAGAAACGAGAAACACGTATGAACTACATAAACAGACGACAACTACTGTAATCAGATTCCTGACTTAGGACAGGTGACATTTGCAGCGGGATTAAACGTTTTAAATCCAGAAAAGCGCTTCGGACGCATGAAATTTATAACATGTTGTTTTCATTTTTAAGCTCACCTGGCCCAAAGGGCCACGTGAGCTTTTCTCATCACTTGGTGTCCGTCGTCAGTCGTCGTCCGTCGTCGTCGTCGTTAATTTTTTACATTTTGAACTTCTTCTAGAGAACCAATGAATCGAATGAAACCAAACATGGCATGAATGTTCCTTATGAGATGTTGACCAAGTGTTGTATCTTTGTAGGCGATCTATCATCCAAGATGGCCGCCAGCTGGGGACTTCGTTTAACATAGTACCCTATGGACAATACATACAAATTTTTTCTTCTAGAAAACCGATGAATGGAATGAAACCAAACATAGCATGAATATTCCTTATGAGGTGCTGACCAAGTTTTGTTACTATGTAGCTGATTCATCATCCATAATGGCCGCCAGCTGGGGACTTCGTTTAACATAGGACCCTATGGACAATACATACAAATGTCTTCTTTGAGAGAACCACTGAATGGAATGAAATCAAACATGACATGAATGTTCCTTATGAGGTGCTGACCAAGTGTTGTTACTTTGAAGCCGATCCATCATCCAAGATGGCCGCCAGAGAGGGACTTATTTTAACATAGGACCCTATGGGAAATACATACAAATGTCCTGTTTGAGAGAACCACTAAATGGAATGAAATAAAACATGACATGAATGTTACTTATGAGGTGCTGACCAAGTGTTGGAACTTTGCAGGCGATGAATCATCCAAGATGGCCGCCAGTGGGGACTAAGTTTAAAATAGGACCCTATGGGAAATACATACAAATGTTTTCTTTTAGAGAACCACTGAATGGAATGAAACAAAACATGGCATGAATGTTCCTAATGAGGTGCTGACCAATTGTTGTTTCTTTGTAGCCAATCAATCATCCAAGATGGCCGCCAGCGGGGAACTAAGTTTAACAAAGGACCCTATGTGAAATACATACAAAAGTCTTCCTAGAACCACTGAATGGAATGAAACCAAACATGGTAGGAATGTTCCTTTTGAGGTGCTGACCAAGTGTTGTTACTTTGTAGCTGATTTGTCATTGTCCTTATAAAGTCATTTTGTACAATTTCAATGAATTTATTGGTAATTTCTGTAAACTTTACAAAAGTCTTCTTCATTTGATTAAATTACGAGGTCAATGTTAAACCAAATTCGGCCTCAATAATTATTAGGGTATCTGTTATGATTTTAATCTATTTTTACAAGATTTCCAAAACCAAAAAAGAATCAGGTGAGCGACACAGGCTCTTGAGAGCCTCTAGTTTAGAAGATGGCATATTGTATTTTACAATACATCTTTTGGTTGTGTATGGTTGTGTCTGCGAAAACATGGTTTCAAAAATGTAACCTGTAACTCAGTGGTTATATTGGTTGCTGTCGATCATATTTGTTTCGTTTACTGTTTTGTACATAAATTAAGCCATTGGTTTTCTCTTTTAAATCATTTTACATTTTGTCACGTTTAGGCTTTTCATAGTTCAC
Organism: Mytilus californianus; assembly: GCF_021869535.1. Classification (NCBI taxonomy): domain Eukaryota; kingdom Metazoa; phylum Mollusca; class Bivalvia; order Mytilida; family Mytilidae; genus Mytilus; species Mytilus californianus. The sequence continues at coordinate 56,677,318 of NW_026262734.1, forward strand.
TATGCGGTGTGCAGTCTGCTCACTTCAGAATGTCGTATGTGGAACTATTGTTGCATACATCCACCTAACTACGACTCTAGCAGGCAAATGTCTCATTGACAATCAAATCACTTCTTTATATTTTAATATTAAGGTTAATTGAAATTATAAAAATGCGAAACGAAAACTTTTGTCATACTACAACAAAGCTTGTCATTATTATTAAACAATTTTCATCTTTTTTATAAATAGATAAGCCGGTGCTTATTAAACCACACAAACCGATTTATATTGTACAGAACATCTCAACAACCAGTGTTGCTCTTTACTTGCTGAGCTCATCGGAATTATCAGCCTCACTATTGTTCAACGAATTTGAAGGAAGTGGTCATATTCAAACAGCATATTGTGCTGCTACGACTGTGAATACAAATTTTCATGGAACACATGTTAACGTTTCTGGTTATGTTTGCAATTTGCTAATCACAAAAGTAAAAGGAGAGGATTTTAAAAACTATTCCGTGAAAGTATCTAATAATTGCTGCTCTAATACTTTTAACATTTCGATAATGTTTGCAAGTAAGTATATCATTTGTAATTGTATTAATATTTTCAGAACGGTGTCTGCGTTTTTTCATTCTTGTAAGAAAGGCATTGTTCTGTTCAAATTAAAACAACCACTTTGACGTTTTCATTGACGTAAGCACAACGCGAAATAAAGTAGTGTGTTATTACTCGTCAATTCACCCTTTTTATATGAATCAATGGAATAATAAACGATAAATAGAAATATCGACAATTCAAAATCAGTCCAGATTAAAAGCACCCTAAAACACATCTAAAGAATTCAATATTACAGAGGAAAAACTAATGCACAACTAAAACAATACCGTACAGAGATCTAGAGTTACCAGTGATTGAATTGACGGATTCAGTGGCAAATATTCTATGCATATAAGGATCAGAACATGAATATGAACCCAGTTTTGTAATAGACTGACAGCTTATATCGGACTTTCAACTTGCTGGTTCACAAAGTAACAGTCAAGTAATCTATCAGTGTAATTTTTGTTCTCATATCAATATCTCTTAGTTTCGGAACACGAAGTTGTGTTTATAAATCTATATATGTGTGAACCGATATGTATCCCTGAAAATATACAAATTTCACATCAGTAGTAGTATTATCATTAACCTCTATCATAAAGTGTTCTGATTTGTCCCTTTCCTGCATTGCCTTGTTGGTTGCAATTTTGTATTTCACCTTAAACAGTCAAAGCAATATTACCTCGGTTATATATAAATGCATGACAATTTTAAAAATTAAGTGAAATCTAATTAATCAGCATAATTTTTAAAATATTTGGTTTTGGTACTTGTTACGAATTAAGGTCTACCACTTAAAGTATGATGAGCAAATAATTTCTATTTGTAAAGGAGAACCAGTCAAACCTAGAGTTTTGGAGTTTACTTCAAGAATTACCTCCATATACGTGTTATTGGAACCAGGATCGGATGGTGGCATGCACCAAGAATTTATCATAGAATACCGGAAGCAACAAAATATGAAATGGAAAAGCCTTTTAGTTGAAAATCTTGGAACATCGAGAGTGAGTTATTATATTTCATCATTAGATCCTAGAACAGGATACGACTTCAGGATTTTTGCAAGAAATGCAATTGGAACCAGTTCTTCAACAGAGACATACAGTGTGTGGACTAAAGGTATACTATTGATTCATTTAAGTTAGGATTATAATCATTGAAAATAAAAAGAAATTAAACAAAATGGTCCGATAACCGATATCACTTTCAAATAGACGCTCTCTTAAACCAACCATAAAGTCGTTGCATCGACATTTATATGATCGACCAAATAAAACCATAAGAACTTCAACTCGATCGTTTGAGTCCATGTTGCTTTGTATTTGTGATTTGTAATATTACTAGTATTATATAGTATATTCTAACTAATTGGATTTGCCCAGAATAAGTTGCATGTTCAACTTTATTTTCAAAAGAAGACGGAAGACTGCAGATAGAAAAGTCATATTGCACAGTTGTTTTTTTTTAAATATCTAAAAATAAAAATAAAAATAATTCAGTACTTTGTTCTAATAAATTTCTGCTCAATTTCCGGGGTATTGACAATAATAATAATATAGCAATTTCAGCTTATGTATGAGGTCGGTACGGGATGTATCGGCCTAATGAAGTATAGCAACATCGGACTTTGTCCCTAGTCGATATAATTCTTTCAGGCTGAAATATCCTTGTATCGATCTCATACAAATACGTTTATTGTAAAATAATGATTGCCAGCGAGAAATTTGCACAAAAGCAATGTTTTCGATTTTCAGATTTGTTAATTCCATGAATTCATTAATTTCTTGTTTATCTTATTTTTGCGAATAATCGAATGGAAATCTATAACAGATCTGAACTCTACCGTTTTAAATATAAAAAATATTATTTGCAATATCCGTATCACTTGGAAAAACAATGAGTTATAAAAAAATACTTCATCTGGTTCAATTTGCAACAGCTACAGGAAATCCCATACGTTTTGATGAGGAAATAATCTTTCAACAATTGTTCCGGAACATATTAGTCATCAAACTGTTTAAAAAATAACCTGCCATATAAGGGGAAATGTCGATGATAAAGCAACAAACCCAACAATTAAATTAAAATGTTAAATTATTTTTAAATGATTTAAGATGTTAGATCAGAAAAAATTCATGGACAACTGATTAGACAAATACAAATATCTTTCCATATCACAATATATGTATATTTATATTTATATGTAAGAGGCATTACAGTTTCTTTGTTGGTGATAAGACTTATACAAAAACTATACTACAGTTGAAATTGTATGGGGAAAGACGTCGAAATTATTAAATCTTTAGCTGTTTGCTTGATCACATTCTTTATAGCATTGTCGAATCTGACAACTCTTGGAAACATTTACTCACAAAGACGGGATCACACATGTGGTGATAAATCCTCATTTACGTTTCACACTAGAACATAATAAAAGCACTTGATGTTTGAAGACTATTGCTGGCTCATTGCCGAGCTTTCAGAAATAACAATGTTTACAAGTTGAAGGTTTAGCTAGCTATAATACCCGGTTTAATCCTACATTTTCATCGGGAAATGCCTGTACCGGGTCAGTAATATGACAGTTGTTTTTCACTCGTTCATTTGGTTAATAACGTTTGATTTTGTAAGTTTTATGGACTTCCCCTTTTTGAATTTACCTTCGGTATTTTAGTTATACTTTTTTCATTACTTTTGAAGATAAAATATACCATGAAGTGTTTGTTTTGTCTATTTTGTTAATTTCCTTTGTAAACATGAGATGTCAAATAAGAATCTGTCTATTGAGGAGACTCAATTGAGAAATTGTATATATATATGTATAAACAATGATCGCAGATGATACGCAAGTGTCAACCAATCAATAAACTGTTGTGCCAACTCGTTTAGACTCCTTTGAAGTGTTTATGGTTATTAGAGGTTTCTCGATTTGCTACGTAACTTAACCGTTAGTGTTGTTTTGGATGTATCATTTAACGTATGAGATTATTTAAATCATGGTTATAAAACTAAAGAATTCAAATTGCATATCAGGAAAATCTAGATTATTTTTTTATTTGATAGCGATTTCACCATTTCTAGAACACTTTGTGTGTGATTCTATATCAGATTATTTAGTTAGTGCACAACTCATGAATCAAACAGACCTTACACGAAGCGAGTTCAGACGGCCTTTAACAGGCGGAAACGCAGTTGAAATTAAACAAAAGAAATGAAACTCTTTGTTAGAGAAGGTAAAAAAGGCCAAGTTGGTAAATTGGAATTGTTTACATCTGTTTCTATTGGCTTTAGAAGTTTAATGAATGTGCCTAATTTAGAATTTTATACGTCTTATGTATGCGTTTTAACTTAAATTATGGTATGGAGCTTCGAGACGTTTGTAAATTTTTAAATTAAGGACAAATTTTCACAAAACAGTCGATTGTGGTAGGTGCAAATACATGTGGATCTTTTTTGTGCATAAGCATAAATTCCGTCGAAAAAAAATTCCAAAGAAAGATAATAGATTGATCTTTTTAAAGCAATTATTTGCATCTCTGCCCCCGGCGACAGTTTTTTGTGGAAAAATAAAAAAAGTTAGCAATAATTTCATCAAAAAGAGGAAGTAGAGTGCATCTTTTTATGTTCAGGCGTGTTTGAGTTAACTATTCTGTCTTGAAAACGTATAAAAGAAAAATATTTGATACACCATCTCGCTTCAGATTCTGTTATTTTTATATATTTAGGCTCTAGGTTGACATAATAACATTAAAAATTTACAGTACTAGAAAATGACTCATAACAACAGAGTAGGTGTGTTCGAATAACAAATTTTTTCTAAAAGTACTTGACGACAGACCTTTTATGTGGATCTAAAAAATGCATAACTTCAAAAAAACTTCATTTTTTGTGTGTGTTATCTAGGGTAATTAGTCTTCAACCTCTGAAAATTTTAGTCTGCCCTTCCACGAAATATTTAATTAGGATTTTTAAAAATATTTTTGAACTTTCGAACTGAACCCCTGACAACCGATCAGACAATAGTTTTGAGTTGACCAAATGCATAAAATTACATCAAATGATTCTCAATAGCTAGTAGATACATTTGTATATTAAAATACAACGTACATATAAGGATCGTAAAGATGCTATGTGGATAAATTTTTTCGGGTTTTAAGAGCTTAATTGACAGCGCGTCATCACTACAATGGCTTCCATTTTTACGATTTTAAAAATTAGGTGGCGTAATGGCGTATGGCGATAATTTTGACGAAGTAGAATCCTGACTGTTAAATTCAACATAAAGATTTGCGTTTCTGTTGAAAATATTGTTGTTTTTTTTTGTGGTTTTTCTTTCGTTTATCAAAATAGTAGAAGAATATTGTATATGTGTAAATACATTGTAGAACATGGAATACAATGTAATTAGAATACTATCTATTAACGACTTTCTGAAATACGTGTTATTGGTGTTGGTTTTATGTGTGTGTTAACATGTCAGAATTGTGTTGATTTCTCAATATAGTTCTTGTATGATTTTAAAATATGTTATTATTACTTTTTAAGTAACTAAATTTCAGTAATTACACAAGATTTTTTTCTTTAAAAGATAAGAAGATTGGGATTTCATATTGAGTAAGAATGGTGCTATCTTTCTAATGTTTTTTTATCAGCAACTAAAGATTTTTTTCTAGGAATGCATTCTAAAAAAGTAAACTGAATCATCTTGGAAAAAAAATATTATCGACTCTATTGCTAATGTAAAAAACCACAAATGTCTAGACTTGTTGAAGAACAGTTGTCATAAATTAAGTAAGGAACGAAAACCACTGTGAAAATATAAACACAAATATGTAATGTACACAAGTCAAAACCATAGGAACAATATAAACTGTAAAATCTCAATAGCGTAACAATAAAATATATTTGCAAAAAAGCAACAACTTTTGATTGTACTACAATTTAAAATCTTTTAGATAGACCTGAAATGCCAAGAAATGTTCAGGTTCTAACATTGGAAGTAAAACTTATAGTTAAATGGAAGGCCGGAAAAAGCTATGGAATGCTACAAACATTCTTTATAGAATACCGGGAAGGTTTTGAGCAAGAATGGAACGTGATTCCTGCAGAAGGTGAAACATCTGTAGTAATCGACGGCCTACAAGCTGAAACTGTGTACTGTGTACGATTGTTTGCCATGACCATTGTAGGGGATAGCAACAAAACAGACGAAATTATAGTTAAAACAGGTAAATATCTAATTTGTCTATAATTAACAAATGCATCTAATTATAGGAGAAGACAGTGTGTATTATATGATACATTACAATTGTAAATATGTATTGATTATAAAAATAAGAAGATGTGGTATAATTGCCAATGAGTCAACTTTCGGCCAGATTGTTTATTTTTGTACTGTAATCGTAATGTGCTTTTCAAACTTTACTATAAAGAATGTCAAATTATCTGTAAATAGTTATCAAAGGTACCAGGATTATAATATAATACACTAGACGCGCGTTTCGTCTACATAAGACTCATCAGTGACGCTCAGATCAAAATAGTTATATAGCCAAACAAGTACAAAGTTGAAGAGCGTTGAGAACCCAAAATTCCAAAAAGTAAACAATACTCTACATCAACCAGACAAATGTTTTAAAAAATTAAGGAGCATTTGTTATTTTTCCGGTAGTTAACTTTCTGTAATCTCAATGTTATTATACATAAAGATGTGACTACGAATTTTGAAATTATTAACGTGTGACTGTAACCAACTATGATTGTTTTCAATTTTTATAGAATTCAAAGCGATTATCTTTTTTTCAATATAAAATATTTTCTTTTATGTTTACGATGTTTTGCTGATTGTAGTTGTACCTGATATTTATTTTAAAGTTTAAAACCTTTGGACATATTTCGTAAATGATTATAATTATGACTTATTGTCAGGAAATTTTCATAAGTTTGCAACATTCGTTTGATCGGGAACGTATTTCTAGAAGCATGAACAGTTGACTAAAGTCGCTACCGAGGATACATTGAAAGGTAACGAAGGAACATACATTTATGGAACATTTGCGTTATTTCATCGATATTCATTATCTCTCCAAAGGGATAGTTATTCCTAATATACTCCCGTTTTAGCAACCATCAATTCTAAGGGGACCGAAAGTACCATGTCACAAGTAGAATTTTTCCATCTTAAAAAAATAATTTGGTTTTTCAAATTCTTTGTCCTTTATCCAGATTCACCTACGTTTCAGGGTCAATTGTTTTTTTTGGTCCTGGATATTCATGCAAATATTGACACTGGATATTCAACAAGGAACAGTTATATCGTTGTTACATCTACGACAATTGATAGCTGGTATTGATAGTTGTCTCACAATCATACCACATCGTAAAATTGTTTTTTTTTTTTTATTAATCTACCAATTTGTACTCATAAGGTTATTTTCCTTTAAATGTATAGTAATACTGTCCATGATAATTCTCACTTTAAGTCTTCTACATTGGGTATACATGCAGGTATTATATATGAAATTTGGATATTTAGAATCATTTATTTTTGAAATCTATAGACCTCAAACGAAAATATCTTAAATTAAAATAGCAAGTGATGTTTTTCAAATGCCAAGTTTTGGAAAATTCTGTTATCGTAATAGCAATACCAAAACAAAATGAATATCAATATCTTTGTTTTATCATTCAGTATTTTAATAATAATCAATATGAGTTTCATACCTGGATTCGTACGAGTTTCAACAAATTTGTTCATGAAATCACGTCGACATATAGTAACAATGAGCATCTTATCGTAAGTTTATGCATAGCTGATGAAGCTGTACGTTATGTTATTATAAAAATTTAGATTAATCATGACATTGATATAAAAACTGTTTTAAGCACATCTATATTCGAATCAAAATCCCGTTCTCGTGTCTTCAATTGTGAAAACTATGTAACTATGCGATTTAAAGCCGTATTGTACTTGCAATGATTTAGACTTAGGATGCAATAAGTGGAAGAGTTCTTCCTTAATTTTTTATCAGGCTTGTGTTGTTTTGTTTACGTACTGGTTCCAAGCTATGATCTCTATGTTTCATCTCATAGAGACATAACTTGGGAATGTTACCTGTATATATACAAATGGTTGCGGCAAATCTTGAATTCTGAGGAAGACATAAAATGAAGGAAGGGGTAGTACAGAATTTAAGTATAAGTTTAAACTCATAGAAGTTCGAGGCATATAAATGTTGAAAAGATACCGCACAGCCCTATGTTTTAACCTTTGAATAAAATAGTAGTGCATATCAACCTTCCATTCTAGGATATAATTTTTCACGAAACTTCATAGTAAAAGTGTTTAAGTTGAATGACCTTTGAACATTTAAATTAACATATCTTGGTGATCTGCGGGATTCTTTAAAGAAAAGAAAAGCAATTGATAATGAAGAAATAAGAATCTTTTTTCGTTTTAAATGGTGAATATGAAAATATAGATATAAAGTGAAATTACGATATCCATATTATGATCATGGTGATAGCTAGGTCAATGTCTGGTATATTTAAGAAATAATTCATGGGGGTTTGAATTTATACTGATTTTATCACGGGTTGGGCCCTTATGATTAATATTTCATCACGATTGACAGCCTCTAATTGTTCTATTGGAGCTGTAATTCAACTTCTAGTTTATCAGTGTTCAATCCAAACATAGATTACCGTCCCTGTATTTGGCAAAATCTTTAAGAATTTTAAGTCCTCAATGCTCTTCAACTTCGTACTTTATTTGGACTTTTTGTCTTTTTTTATTCCAGCGTCAATGATTAGTCTTTTGTAGACGAAACGCACGTCTGTCGTGCACACTTTTTTATCCATGTTACCTGTTATGAATTTATCCTTTATTAAACGTAAACAGAGTCACCAAATTTTAAATTAATAAGTTTGAGGACATCATAGATAAAGCATGACGTAAAGTTAAAAAAAGAATGCTTAATACTTTTCTTGAAACGAGCCCGTATGAAATCCGTCAGATACGAATAAAGAACAAGTTGTCAAGGAGTGCAGTAGGTTCCTTAAACAATACCGATGGCTTGTTGAAAAACACGTCCTTAAACGTCATTAGAAATTGAAGTATGTTGATGATGCTAGTTTCAGAAAAAAAATATATTTGTGTCTTATAATTTTTAACTGTTCTTTTTTCAAAGTATGACAATTTCGTTCTAAAACAAGATATATATGTATTTAGGTTGACCTATTTGTTTTATTAAACACAGTTTCAATTCATGTTTACAATTTGCTGGACTGTTTCCTGTAACGGCATTGTCACAGGTTAAATATATACTTGCAACTTGCAGGTAGTCGGCCTATGATGATTCACAACTACTTATGGAAAATAGGTTTTATCACTGGTTGTGTAGTCGTTGGATTTCTTCTTTGCTTGTACGGAATAAAAGGTAACATGTGCATTAAAGGTTTAACCTGAATTACTGATAATTTAATGAACACAACGATACCAAAAGTTAGAAAGAAATATAATAAAAAAACAAACACGTCTGATTAATGTTTCTCTTTTTCAATAATAAACGATAATGATAACTGGAAAGTAAAAAGTGAGAAAGCAATTCGAACCATTTCTGAGATAGCTTTAAAACAAATATTCATTTCCAAATGAATCTTTAAGTTGTCCCTTTTTAGTCTTTTAACTTCTGACTTTTATAAATATTAAGACTTCGTTAGCCTTTAATTAAATGTTCGGTTTTGAGGGTCAATCAAGAAAAGCGCTTCAGACTCAAGCAATTTATAAAGTGTTATTTTCATTCACTTGCACTCATTAATTGTCCCTTTAGTTCATAATCTTTTTTTCCATCCAAAAGCTTTCCGCTCATTTTGATAGATGTACCTAATCGAGTCTTATGTTCAATATAATAAAGATTAGAACAATATAATTGCATGCGCAAATCACAGAAAATGACGTTCAAAATATGTAAAGAAATCAATGTGATTGTCATTTCAATATATATTTACAGCTGTAATTAAAAGATTCTGCTTGAGTATAGAACAGAATAGGTAAATGTTCAGTCCAACTCACGAGCATGTCTTAACATTTTTAACATTATTTTATCTTTTTATGACGGGGGGGGGGGAGGGGGGGGGGTGAATCTCCTTGTATCATATTTGTACTTTTATTTTAATAATCCAAATGTTACATACTTAACACGAAACATTAATTTATGTGATAAACGGATTTTTATAACATTAAAACCTTAAAACACATAACCAGAGAGGCATGTAGAAAAGGTGTATTTTCGAGATGTTTGTCATGAATTATATAATGAGTGCCCATTGTTGAGGATGCACAAAGTCCTAGGTGAGCGACACGACTACACGACGTAACATTAATATATATTTGTTATAAATTTTACTATGGATCTTATTTACTGTCTTATTACGTTCAATTATATATGTGGATGCCTTGCAATTATAGGAAAGGTTATAGTATTTTTGAAGGGGGTTTTGCTTAACTTAGACGTGGAATGTGTATGACATCTGACTATAATAAAGGTGCTAGTTTTCATGTAATACATTGAATTTCATTTCAAGAATAATGACCAAGCTTGCGAAAACAACTCCTCTATATACGTTTTGGGCACAAATGGACTGTTGAAATCCACTCGCCCTCCAGGCTCGGGGATATCAACATTTTTTTTTGTCGGAGGATTTCTAACGTCATTATTAACTTATCATTGAACTTTTACTACTTTTACTACTACTAATTCAAAATTGAAGTAATATTTAGGCAGTTCGCTTATCACAAGTTCAACCCTTCGTTCGTATTTTGTTACCACTTCAACTTTAACTTGGCTGTACATTAAAACTTCATGTCTATCTACATTATATTATATTGTATTAGTTTTAGAAGTACTTATTCATTATCAATTTTTGTATTTTTCAAAATATTGTTATTTTGTCTGCCGTTTTAATTTTCAGTTCATTTTTTATATATCTTTCCAAAAAATGCAGAAAACTGATAATTTTTCTCTCCGAACATTCTATATTTTTTAAAGTCTTGAGAAGTCTTTGGAGAAAAACGAATTTTATTAAACATCTCTACAAAAGTCTATTTATTCGACAGTTTATGGATGTAAATCATAAAAGGCCTGAAGTTTAACTCATATAAAAGTTAACATTCATACCTCAGTCAACAGACAAATTATATATTATTAAAATGTACAAGTATTCGATTTACTTTCAGAAATCACACACCCCAAGGCAATGAAACAACACAAGGAAATCTTGGAGGTCAGTATGATGAAATAGACAGCGTTTATTATAATGCAACAAATGTTAATGGTAGTCCGGATCTTACATTAGGCAACACACCACTTGAGACATTTCTATCACCAAACAATCTCAATAATGTAGTAAATACTGCTACCAACAATGATGATGACGGAAATGACAATGAACAAGAGATAAGTCTGTATGGTACCGCGATAAATATATCTGGAACCGACAATGCTTCCGCGGGGTCGTCTTCTGATGATTCGTACCTTGTTCCACGAAATTACACCAACCTTGAATTAGGAGTTAATGATGAACACATGGACAACACAAGAGAACCAGAAGGTCTTGCTGACAGATCATCTGCATCAAACAGTGAAAACAGTGAGACACAAATAAAAAGTGATCACCAATATGAAACCCTTTCTACAACAAATATTGAGGTGCATGCTTATGAGATTCCAATTGAAACATATTAAAAACTGACATCTTAAATTTCAGCATAGGAATTTGTCAATATGCTAGCATTGATGTCGATTTTTTTTATTGCTTTCATATTTCTTACTTGTCTGTTGTTAATTTTGCTTTTTAATGTTTTTTTCTGTTATGTTTATTTATAGATTATAACTTGCCCTTTTCCATATTGACCCTGGTATCATACCGAGGCTTGAGGGACTTTAATCATGAGCTTGAAAACGAGTATAGGGACCCCTCTTTTTCAAAATGAAAAATGCCTTGATACTGTTTGAAGATTATTTGTTCCAATTTTCATGAAAAAGTCACTAATGCATTTTTTTTAAATTAGATAAATATGCAGCAAAAAAAATGTAGTTTTTCACTAAAATCATGAAATTTTAATAGAAATGGATTATTTTCAAAGAATTGTAAAACAAATTAAGAGTCCGCTTTTGTAAAGAAGATATTCCAAACCATTTTACAAAATCCGGATGTGTTTATCTTTTGAAACAAAAAAGTAAAGTATGTCTGTCCAAAGGATGGAAATGTCCAAGAAACCGAAATTTTAAGTAAATTGCTACAATTTAGACCCCATGTATCTCTGAACTAAGCACATGAAGGTATAGTTTTTATTTCATATTTGAATTAACCAAAAAAAAAATTGCTTGTATGCAAATCTTGGTAAAAAAAATCACCGTGGGATCAAAACTGTGGCGTATGCTCTTAAGAACGCTAAGATGTCACGTCATTTGGAATCGGGACACAATAATCATTATCGCACCGTGGGTAAATTAGCACGTTGTGATTGGTTAACGCCGTCACGTGGTGACCCCTATGGATCCATAGGGGGTTAGTGAATTTCATATTGGGTTCATGACGTCACGTCTACTGTTAATGGTGATGTCATCTATTGGTGTTGTTGTATTTCATTGTTTATTTTTCTACAAAACGCAGCAGGAAAAGTCCCGCGTGCGATAAATTCGTTATACGGTTCACAACCGACCCCCTACGGACCATAAAGGGTGAGTAAAATCCATAAGAGATTCGGCCTTTGGTCTCACCCCCTATGGATTTTACTCACCCTCTATGGATCCGTAGGGGGTCAGTAGAGAACCATATAACTTATAATAACCACTTTTTTTGCCCCGGACAGCAGTATGAGTAGAAAAATTTTGCGGTTATTACATATGCAAAACCAAATGTTTTCGTAACAAATATGTGATAAATGTAGATATTACAACCTTTAAATGTAAATAGTAGTTTTATAGTTTGCTTGTGTACAGTATTCATTTTTTACAATCCTCTCTTTATAGATTAAAGGGGCATTACCTGTCAAATTCATGTTGACCAATTTGACTCAAATTCTCATATTTTGATTTATAACATACTAAAACGTATATCCAAATTAGGAAAATCATAAATAAACAATTTACAATGCATGGGCACGATAATATGTATCAGCATATCGTGTGTATTTTAGTCTAGACGCCATCTAATTAACTATCGATGTGAACTTTGAAAACTGCACATATAAACATAAATAATAGATATAAATAGATAGCCAACTCGTGCAATTGGATTTTTCTAGGCCTGTTTGATTTCATATTATAGGTTAAAAATATATGTTAATCATCGTTTTTACCTGTATAAGAATAAGTTTTTGTGGATCGAATCAGTCAATCAAATGGTTTACCCTTGTTTCACTTTCAATGTTGACACTCTTTTCCTTTTGATAACTGAACACGCATAACTCATGCGTAACCCATCTCTAGGCAAGGGGTTAAATTGAAGGTCGCATGAATACGGATTCAATGAGGTCGAATTATTCACTTGCAAGTGAATAATTCACCAGCGATGTTTCTTAGCTTATTTTGACAAAATTGAACCACACTGGTTGCTTAAAGCGAATTATTATTTCACTATTTCACTTTTATTAAAGATGGAACAAAATAACCATATATTATTTTTTTTTAAATATCTCGTAGCTAATGCCTCTTTAAAGAAGTGTTGATTTTCTTAGTTTGACAAAGTTGTCATGAATTGTCCTCTTAGTCTATATTGTTAACCTTTGGGTGTAGACATATCCACAATATGTTATTAAACAAGCTTATAATAGATGCTCAGAGATCTATTTCTTAATCAATATCGTTTTTATACCTTCTTTTCGTTGTGATGCTTGATAACTAGGCTCCAACCTTTGCCCTTGAAACTGCTTCAATGACGAATATATTGTCGTATATGATGAGTTACTGCAGTTTAGATGGGTGACTTGATTTAGATCTAGAGATTTTTACTTCGGCAATACAATGCTAACATATCAAAACAATTGAATGATTTGATTGACTTGTGTGTAATGCCTCTTTCAGCACTAATTCGTGGCGGTCAATTTTTTTTTTGGTGGAGGAAGCCGGAGTCGTACGCACATACCACGTGCGGTTTTCGAACTCACAACATCGGTGTTGACAGACTAGTGATACAGTACAGTAGCTCGCCTTAATTTTGTAATAAAAATTTGAGATTGCCCTTTCCAATTTTTTTTTTTTTTAGATCTAGAAAGTGCTTTTAAAAAGTTTAAAGTTGTGGAAGTATATATGAATGATATGAATATTTTGCAATTTACTGCATACAATGTATATGAGAAGACTTTTAAAGTTTGATTTACCACGGTGGGTAAGGTTGTCCTGCGAGAGAACGTTCTGTGCTGGTGATTCGGTCCTGATCGGTGCTGGTGATCATCAAAAATATGTAAACAAAGACGAAAATGATGATTTTTGATGTTTTCTCGAATAAAAAATAGAAGGAAATGGTTGAGATGTTTTGATTTTGTTTCTTATAGTTCCAAAGGTAATCAATTAAAAAATTGACCCTCTAAACTGTTTAGTAAGCGTAACACAAAAGTGCTCGTTTTTAGAACATCTAGAACTGAAAAAAGAAAACAAAAATGATCCTGGAGTCCGCTTTCTATACCCAAATCCGTACGACAAAATTACTTTGTGAAAAACCGTTGCAATTTATCAACATTGTGCATTTTCTCTGTTTAGACATTGCCCTGATTCTGTACTGGTGGGTCCTGGCATTGTGCTGGTGGGTCTTGATACAGTGCTGGTGATTTTTGGAAAGACGTTGGTCCCATATGAAACAAACATTACAGAATCAGTAAAATTGCTCAAAAAAATGAATTCAATCGGATTGGTGACTCCTCTTTTTACTTCTGGCTATCCATTTGATTGTTTAATAAGCATTTTCAAATAACCGTAAATTATATTAATAAAAATGGCAACATCTTCAGTTCAATATTAGATACAAATATATTTAATCATAATAGTTTTATTTAAGATATTAAATGCATCTAAAATGCTGATTTTCAACATAATATGCTTACTAAAACAGTTTTAAAAGGTGCATAAGGTTGAGCAGGGACTTTCTATACTATAGTTAGTATAGACTGTCCCTGGGCTAAGCGACATTTTTAACGACAATTAATGTTTGGCTGGTCTATTTCAGTTAAATATACGAGGTTAGATAATCTGTTGCCTCTAATTTCCTCCTTAATATATACATTGTCTCCAATACATTTCGACTGGATAAAAAAACTCGACCTTTACTAGAATGGAACAAGATGTGAACAATTGCAAGTCACCATATGATCTTCAACAATAAGCAAAAACCATTACGTTTACTAGCTATATAAATGAAAACGATTAAAAAGTGAGACCTTCGGCCTAATTTAACAAAAAGATATGACAGATAGAAACCAGCGACAACCACTTGTCTGGGACACTTGTGACAGAGTTTGACATGTTTGTTTGCGCTCAACACCTCACCCCACCCAACCCCTTCCGTTTCCACCCTAATTTGGTACAGTGGTGTAACAACAAAACATTAGAACAAACTGTAAAAATCATGCAGTTGGAAGGTGTCTACCCGACATATCGGTACTTAGCACACACACAAAAAATCACAAAAAGACTCAAATTATTGAACTAAGAGTACCCGGGCCCGCAGCTTCTTAAAGATAGTTCAAAGCCGCATTTTCAACTAAAAGATAAACCATGATCTCTGAGATTAAAATGTCAATCGGAGCACATCCAACAAATTTCGCACTACTTTGAAACTTAAATTCACAATCATTTTTTTAGCAGAACTTTTAAGATTGCGCAGTGAATCTTGTGCTCACAACAGTCATTGTTATACGTAACTATGTATACATCAGACATTATAAAGTCATGTGAAAGATTACCGTTTAACTTATTTATCATATAGGGATAGAGATTGCATGGATGTATACATAGGCTAAGAAGAAATTTATAATATTTCTTTGGCGAAAGACTTTTAACCTTCTTTGCATTAAATGTCTTAAAGTTTTCCTGTTGCAGTAAGCGGTAATTTCCTTAACAAAATCTCATTGGAATGAATGAAAGTTTAAGGTGTCTGTATTTCATCCACATTTTAGCTTTCACCCTGACCTGTTGGGTTATGTGAGCTGTTAGTATCCTTTTGCACCTACCGTTCGTAAACTTTCACATTCATAAGCAGGATTTGCTTACCCTTCCGGAGCACCTGAGAGCACTCCCAGTTTTTGGTGTGGTTCGTTTTGCTCAGTCTTTTGTTTTTCATGTTGTGTTTTGTGTACTGCTGTTTGTCCTTTGATCGTTTTTATTTTTTTGCCATGTCATTTTCAGTTTGTTTTCGACTAATTAGTATGAATGTCCCTAAGGTATCTTTCGCCTCTCTTTTTCCATTTTCTTCTCTGAAATATTTTACTCAATTCATGCTTGACAGGATTATTATCGAACATGTTAAGTTAAAAAATTCCATAATGATATATTCATTTTCTGTGTCAATTTGTCAGGACAAAAAAAAAACTGCGAAAATTTCGAATACAAGAAAGTATTTTTTTTTTTACTTAAAATGTCATCTCGAATTTGCAATTATCTGTCTATTTCTATGTTTAGTGTTTATTTGAGATGTCATGAAATTCAAATATTATATAAATAAACAGGCTGCAACTGGCATTTTTGCACTTCAAATGATTCATTGCAACAGAATATTTGTGTTGAATGAAACATGTGTGGGTCAAATTTGTGTATGCTGCTGATAAATGTTGCTGGACAAGGTTTCGGTATATCCATTTTATTTTGAAAGAAAAAAAAACCAAATGGGTTAACATTGTAGTTTAGGAAAATTAACAATTTCATTCAAATTAACAATTTTATTCAAATTAACTTATTTTATATAGATCAGTTTTGCTGTTCAAGTTTCAGTCTATTTCGTTCAATTATAGCTTTCAAGATGGAAGGTAAAAACGCCAACGTTGGTCATTTAAGGACAATGACGCTATAATGAGTCGACTGACGATTGCGGTCACTATCACTTATTTGTAGATCTAACTGTGTTAACCATTTTGATATTTACAGCTCTGATCTTACTATCTACTATAGTTTCTGTTAAAACATCAAGAACAATGACACCATATGGAGTAGACTGATACTTTCGGCTATATTGACCTATTTGTAGATCTCGTTTGGCTGATAATTTTTGCTGCAAGTTCAAAGTATCCCTCTATCTATCATATGAATTTTCTGAAGAGTGCAAGGTAGATAGACATTGACCTGTGGAATGTCTTTACTCAGTAAATTTTGCTCGAACTGATTGAACTTTTGCGATATAAACCAAAAACTGCAATTCTATAACTCAAATCTGTTTTTTTATATTGTCAAAATGCTTAAAAGTACAGTGAATGAAGCTTAGCTAATAAACACAATAACAACTTTTATATCTGACTTGGACCCCCATTTTGGAAAATGTTTTCAGGGTAAAATTATTACCTGCCGTAGTCAAAAATTGTTCATGATCATCTGCATCAAACTATTTTCTATCGACTAATTCAGAATTTAAAAACTATAACAATGCTTAGCAACTTTCAACGTAACCTCCATCCCCCTTTTCTAAAAAAAAAACAATAATGTTGTCATCCTTTTAGTAAACACCAAATTGTAACAAAGAATTCTGATTTAAGCTGCTGAGGACACGTGATTCATACGCGCAGAAACAAGATAGAAATTCATTTGGTCGAAAATAAAGAAAAGTATCTAAAGTACGGCACAAATGTGTCAGAGAAACGATACCCAGGATTCTAAGGCTACACCCGTACTTTATTATCTAAACTCATCTAATAAGTGTGAGGGCTCATCTGATATTTAACCATGATAAATTCAGTATAAAAAAGTCCTTTATTCTATATTTATGCTCGCCATTTCTATGCAAAACCTTATACATTTTGACTTTTCGAGTCATTGTTAAAGGTCGTACGCTGACCTATAGTAACTGTTGTTTACACTTACGTCATTTGGTTTCTGGTGGATAGTTGGCTAGCATACCACATTTTCTTTTTAGTAAAGGTATCGGATATTTTGCACCGTCTTTTGATGGTCAAATTAATCCCGCAAATCACATGCAAATTTTCTTACCTAAAAAAATAAAATGAACAAAGTAGACTTATAACTTTGCTCATCTGAAATATTTCATCCACCAAATATATACTAGATGTATTTTATATCAATAACACAAATTTTCGGCATCAATGATCTTGCATATTTGCCATTTTTTACTAAAATATAAAGGCACATAACCAGGACATAGGTGCACAGAACCAGGACCGTTTTTCTAATTACCAGCACATCATCAGGACAATTTCGTTTGTCGAATTTGCACGACTTTTGCGATAAGAAATCGTTGTAATATACCTCGCAAGGTACGTATGACGTATTAATGAAAAATGAAGCAACAGAACGGTTGTTTTATTGCCGTTCTAATACAATGTAAACAAACTCACCGGTACAGAATCAGGACTCACCAGCACCTGTCAGGACCGAATCACCAGCACAGAACGTTCTCTCGCAGGACAACCTTACCCACCGTGTTTACTTCCATGTCGTATTCTCTTTGTTGCATCTTCCAAATAAAATATATCTTAAGTAACCTTTTTTTATTTCTTGAACATATTTGAGCCTTTTGAAAGTGTTTTTTTTTTTTACTAAATGAAAAATTCATCGGTAGAAATGATATGAACTATAAATAATTAAAACTATTTAAAACACATTTAACATTTGTATATAGAAATTTTAAACAATAAAAGAAATATAAAAGGGTGATGTGATGAAAGTTTGATTTAAATTAAAATTCCCGGATAGAAACATCACTTTTTGTAATAACATAACAGTTCCAATTATACTGCACCCGATGCGCATTTCGACAATTTATACATGTTTCTTCAGTGATGCTCGAGGCAAAAATATTTGACATTCCAAAGCTTATTGAAAAAAATGAAGAGCTGATAAAACCGAATGGGACAAAAAGTGTAGCCAAAGCCTGGCAAGGAAATCGGAGCTTTGCACGAGGGAAATATTAAAATAACACATGAATAAGTTAATTTTAAAAGATTGTAAATTCCAAGATTTTTTTAAAGAAAGTTTATGGATGTAAGTGTCGTCTGATTGTTGCCCCAGCTATTGACGCATATAAACATAATAAAATTGCAATATCGACTCAATATCTAAATTTAATAAAAAATTAAAAAGGATAGTATCAATGGTAAAAGTGGAAACGTATATTTTGAACGGTACGAATAAATTTTATTTTTATTTTAACTCCATTGCGTTTTTCCGCTTCATTCTAAAACTATTACCTTTCCAAAAGATAACAAACAATATCATGATTATACTAGATCTTTCCTGTCAGTGTGAGTCAGATATTTATAAAGGTTGTTCTTCACAAAGTCAGATATTTGATTGCCTGATATACGGAATTAACATCTACGATTCCCATGTTTGAGGGAAAAGCTATGTTTAATAATACGATGTAGTCAATTGACATGTGGAATGGTATTGTAGAGCGTAAACACATCAACAGTTTAGATATTAATGTAAATTTGTAAAGATTGGGATTGGAGACGTTGTAGAAGATCTTTATACTCTGTTTTACGAATTCACATCTGATTGACACGTACCGCATGTTGAATACTAAATATACCTCAATTTAATATTTCTGAAGGCCAATCGCAGTAATTTTTTTTAGAAAGTCGTGAAGTCGAAAATCTTGACGACTGGAACATAAATTGTTCTTTATGAGCATGATGAGGATAATGGTGAATTTAAAGTATCCAATATATTAAAGACTTGAGTTTTTCATTTTCCTTTTCAATATGAGCATACACAATGAGAGAAGGACGGATTTTTGTTTTTTTACAATCTTCTCTTTCATGAATGAGGTAGTGGTATGTGTGAGATTTTCAGTTTTGCTGTTAATTCCAAGATCTTTGGTTGTACATTCAAATAATGATTCTTGCATGTAAAACAAAATTCTTTGAGGCTTTGTCTGGTGGGACAACAAAAAATGTGTCGTGAAGAGAGGATAAAGCATTCATAATCTCGGATTTAGGGGCGGTTAGAAACCCGTGTGAACAGTGTACATTTTAAGCTCACCTGGCCGAAAGACCAACAGAGCTTTTCGAATCATTTTGTGTCCGTCGTCCGTCGTCGTAAACTTTTACAAAAGTCTTCTCCTCTGAAACTACAGTGCCAAATTTTACCAAACTTGGCTGCAATTATCATTAGGGTATCTGGTTTAAAAAATATTTAGATGACCCCGCCTGCTAACCAACATGGATGTCATGGCTAAAAATAGAACATAGGAGTAAAATGCAAGTTTAATCTAAGTAAATTATATTAGAAACCACTGCGAATAAATAAAAATTGGCAGGACAGAAATTTTAAGAATGTTGAGATCTGCCTGCTGTCCTTTAAAATCTAAACTGTCAGAAGACTCCTTATAGGAGTTATTGCTCTTAAATGTAACACCATGTCTTCTTCAAGTCGATGCTCTAAGGAATTCGATATTTCGGGTCTTTGGCTAATATCTCTCTAACTTGTTGAAAGCTTAAGATGCCATTAAAACTAGTTAAACAAAAATCAAAATATTAGTCAAATATGTAAAGTTGGAATATGATTGACAAATTGAATTAATAATATGATTTAATTTAGATGTAATGTAATATAATGATGCTCACCAGAGAGTAACCCTGGATTTCTGGTAAAAAAAAAGACAAATTGAATTATGTACATCTATCCACCGAGAAACCTAACGAAGCGCAAGTGAGCTATAAAAGACCCAACATGACAAAATGTAAACAATTCAACGATTCAAAAACCCAGACCCAATTTATGTTTAAGCAATAATCTAATTCAAATATTACAGACAGCAGACAACTAGTACTCTTTTTTCATTTACCAGCGTAAAAAAAAATATCTGTGTTAGGAATTAAGGGATAAGTCATATTTTGAAAAAAAAAACAAGCAATATGCATTAAACCATTATCAAAACATTTCCCTGAAACTTGAAATCACCAAGATGTTCGATTTGTTATTGGCACCATATCTATTATGTTTGGATGACATTTTGTTCAATAGACAGTCGGTTCTACTGTGGATATGAAATTTAAATACTTAATAAATGATTAAAAATAATCATGAACTGTCCTGCTCCTTGACAATTATATATTTGAATATGTATGTAAGGCACAATTTTGGCATTGTTCGTGAAATTCGTTAATATTTATGAAGTCGTGTCAAATATATACATAGTTTACATGTATATAATCCCTTGTAGGGGAGACCGGGGATGAAGGAGACACTTTTCACGTTTTTTTTCTATACCTACAAATCGACTGTACGCAGTTTTCTCACTAGATCTAGCAAACTAAACCAACATCTCGTGTTCATTTCAAAAAGGGTTTGAATCCACTAGGGCTACGTACTTCTTTAGTCACATCTGACGATTTGATGGAGGTTGTCGCATGTCACAACCTACCCCGTATGTGGGGTAGGTTGTGACAGAGGGTGGGGTGAGTTGTGACTTACATTCAGTAATGGCAGCCCTGTTCACATGCTCAAATGTACATGTTTACTTTGATTTCTGTGTTGTTGTTGTGCCATAGACCATATATCTGATACTAGGCAGACCTCATGATAATACATGATATAATATTTAAATTAATCGTATGTAACCAATCTTGATTCCTTAATTCATAGAAAATATTTCTTTATTTTTGGGAGTTAAACAGACTCATGGCTTCTGTCGGAGTTGATATTGACAGATTAGGTTGTCTCCGCATAAACAAATCAAACCTATCTACCACTGCGCACTTATTTTGAATCCATGGCTGCGGTATTTGTATACTGAATTTTTTTGCACATTCATATGCTAGTCGTATTAATTCTTTAGTGGTAAGTTCGAAGTAAACGAACGAGGTATTTAGCAATTTGGCAAATATCTTTCAATAGCCTGTTCTTGTAAGTCATTCCATGAATACTTTCCTGTTGCCATAGTAGCCAATTTTAACGTTACTAGAACCATTCAACCTTTAAGGATTTATTTATAAATCTGGTAAGGGCCATGTGGTTTATTATATCGCCTTTGACTAAATTTTAAAGTCGAAGAATGCGAGACATGGGGATTACAATCCGGTGGCAGCGACGACGGGGTAAACTAATTGTATACATTTAGCTTCATATGTTGAGAAGGTAAAAGACCTAGACATGCTAGATGCTTCATACCTTGTATTCAGATGTCTTATGTTACGAAATATGTCCATTATCCTTGACCCGATTTTTTTATGCTTCAGCAAATGCCTAAAAAAATGGAGTTATTTTGTCATGTGAAATACTCACTTATTTGCAGTTACTGTAATATAATAACTATATTTGGTATATGGGATCCTTGGTTTTCTTGGTCAAGTCTGTATCACAGATACCATAAGAAACTGGTCAGCTATATTTTGCGAATGGAATGATGGGACAATGGTTGTGAGGTTTACATGTTTGTCTCATTTTCATGGTTCATTGTTCAATGTTAGGTTTTCATGGTTTATGTCAATCAGATATTATAAGCAATATGCCAACTACATTTGGTTTACGGAATGATTGTTATGTGATCATGTCTGTCTGGCAGGGCTCATCTGGCCTTGACCTCATTTTCATGGTTTCTTCCGTTTCTCAGGTACTATGAGTAATAGGTCAACTATATTCGGTGTATGGAATGATTGCATGGTGTTTATGTTATCTGGCAGGGTTCATCTGACTTTAAACTCATTTTTATGGTTCATTGGCAAATGCTCAATTTTGGTAATTAGGTCTGTTTCTCAGATACTATCAGGAATTGCTTAATTATATCCGGTGTATGGAATCAAATTCAATCATGACATGATAAGTAAAGCAGGCGAGACATTTCAGCGTTGGCACTCTTGTTTAAAATTCAGACGCTGCCCAGATCTCAAGTTTCGGTGTTCATTAACAACGCAATTGCAATTCATGACCCTTTCAATATTCCACGTAGTGTTGATTCACTGGTGGTTTTACGTGCATACGTCCGTGTCATGCAGGTCTAAAAAGGCAAACACTATTTTGTGTAAGAATGTTCCTAGTATAGCGTTTGCATTGCGGATAGGGCATTAGCAGATGCTGCTCAAATGGAAATTTATGTTATGCTTTTGTCGCATAATTTCATTACTTTTCCCCCCACAAAACAAAAGTGCGTAAGGTGCTGTATGTGTATTCCTTCCTTGGATTGAAAATGATTCATATTGGAATCAATTGGTGAAAAGACCCACAATAAAACTCAGTTCAGTATGGGTAGAGACTGTGGTATGGGGTAGGTTGTGACACTGTCACAATCTGACCCGTTTGTAATGTATCAACCTACCCCTATTTCGTGGTGGTCACGTTGCGATGAGGCGTGAAGAAACTTATTGTACTGGGATTTTATATGACGGCATACATGGTGCCCCTGATTTTCTCTTCATTTATATATATCTCTGTTATTTTCAAAGTATTGATAATATTAATAATATGAAAATTATTTCGAACATAGCAAAAAATACTCACTGCTTAGTATTTACTGCATACACTGAATCTTCAAAAACGCTGCTATGGCATTACCATTTCTGTCACGACGCAATTTAAAAAAGACGCCACAGAACTTTTCGAAATATGCCGTAATTTCCTCTTTAAAGAGGTATTTTCAGTCGCTGTCTCATTCAACCCCGGTCTCCCCTAAATATTTTTACTAAATTAAGCAGTCAGTATACATGGTATCATAAGTTTGGTGTGTGACCTATAAGGGCGGGTACCGGCATGCATGATCACCAATCTTTTCTTTGATCTGACGAAATTACGGAATTAAACAAAAACCTACAAAAAAGACATATGCCACAATAAAGAAAACATTATCAAACTTAACTGAAATGAAATTATCTAGATAAATAAATTCATGTAAAGAGATGTCATTATCACCACTGCCAGTTTGGATTTTGTAGGCTTAACCTTTAATATATAAATTATATGGCCTTCCAAATACCGTTTCGATTCCTAACATCACTAAAGAGACATTAATTGTCGAAATCCGGATATGGCGTACAAATTTTTGCACCTCATGTTTGCGTGATACCATCTTTTCCACAAGTTTATTGTTTTCTGTTTGGTATTAAATTAAAAATAAAGATCCATTTTGTTACATCTTGTGATCCGTTTATTTGGCAATCGCCAATGGCAGTCAGCAGGGTTTAAGAACATCCGTTGTTCGACCTGTTGGTCAAATGCGTTTTGTTTAAATATACTTTTTCACTTTTTTGGTCTTTTGGAAAAATGTTGTTTGTGCTGTATTTAGACCCCTATACCAAAAAATTTGTTTTTGCATGCACACGTATAAAAATTGCGGTTTTTATCCAACGCAATCATAGGTTTAAACGTTGTTTTCAATTTAGACTTATTTATATTTTTTCGTTTGGGCTTCCACCAACAGGCAGTAAGCTCTGGATGGCCTTAAACACAAATCCAAGGGCACAGCAAAATGAGAAAATATCCAATTAAAACTGGGTGACCTGGGAGGAAAACATTTAAACTTTCCTAATTGAGATTTACAAGACCTTCATTCAATTTCAGCACTTTTTGTGAATGTATGTCCCATTTATAGGCATTATGTTTTTCGGTCTGTGCGTCCGTTTGTTCTTCCGTTCATCCGTCTGTTCCGCTTCAGGTTAAAGTTTTTGGTCAAAGTAGTTTTTGATGAAGTTGAAGTCCAATCAACTTGAAACTCAGTACACATGTTCCATATGATATGATCTTTCTAATTTTAATGCCAAATTAGAGTTCTGACCGCAATTTACGGTCAACTGGAGATAGAAAATGATAGTGCGAGTGGGGCATTCATGTACTATGGACACATTCCTGTTCAAATCCTTTATTAAAGAAGTTAGTAAATTTACTTCAGATAAAAATACTAAATGAGACGAACCAATCTAATTAAAAGATATATCTCTGATTTCGTTATACTTATATAACTTTTTTGTATGAATTTTAATAAGATTACTGGACAAACGCGTTCAATCGTCGGACTTAATTCTTAACAATTTTACCGAGCGGAGCGAGGCGAAAAAAAATTACGTCTTTCAAGCCAAATTTTATATGTATGCTATACACACAAATTTATTGTTTAAACTTGGTAATCAATTAATCTAAAATACAGTCCTAGATAATGAAATAATCATGAAATATTTGATCTAGTAATCAAATAATCACTTAAAAAAACGACCAAGTAATCACATAATCAAAAACCCCATGAGGAATCATTAAAGATGACATATTTTTGTATAAATATTGATTCGCTTATAAGGTCTTTGCATCGGAAATAAACTAATTAATTCTAAAACCAGTTGTTGGCATAATACGGGTCATTTTCTTCACATTGACATAATTTACTAAACGTTTATTGAAACCTGTAATGTGAAGACGTGAATGAAAATGCGGAGTTTGTGAGACCAGGTTCAAGCAAGCAGCCACTCGCTAGCAGCCACTTCGCTAGCAGCCAGTTTTCAGATGTTTATATAAACCCAAATGTTGCATAAGATTCAAACGTACTTCAAATGTCTTTATTAATATATAACCACTATATTATCAGTTTTTAATATATGATTAAGCAGTCAAAGACACTATTCAATGAATTTCAAAATTTCATTTCTTGTTCATTAATTATATAAATACAATAGAAATCGCTTTCAATACATCACACAGCGTGCTGCACGCTTTACATTTCAAATAGTCAACACTTTTGAGTGTATATAGAATCGTAAATAATTATGAAATTATTTAAATGTTGGCAAAATTGCATTGTTGTGTGAAATAGCTTTCCATATTCTCGGCATCCTGTCAAATAGTTCATGAAAAGTAACAATTGTTCTGCATTTGAAGAAAAAAAGTTGCACTCGTGCTTTAACTTTTTTTTTGCCACACAAAACTGTTTTGACAAAACATTCTACTTCTGAAACAGTGGATTTCGCTTACTTATGATTGGAAAAAAAGTTTATTTTTTGTACTCAAAGTATGGTGGGAAAGGAAATTATTTATTAGCTTTAAAAATAATCCGTGCTATACCCAAACTGGGAATTTTGATCAAGTAGGCGCTAGGTCTCTAGCTTACGTTTGCACCTAGTACGGAAAAAAGTATTGCCATAGAATTTTTGTTTGTTTGTTAACTTTTCGGTAAAGGTTGGGTAGGGTATCTGACCTCAACTTTGGACCTACTTTAGAAAAAAAAAATTAAGCCGAAAAATACCCTGTGTTTTTTTCTACTGTAGACCTCGGCTACTAAGCTTCCCTTTGTCTTAGTGCGGATAAAAGTATTGCCTTAGAATTTTTTTTTTATTAAATTTTCGGTAAGGGTAGGGTTGGGTGTCCGTAGACCCACACTTTGGACCTACTTATAAAAAAAAACTAAGACGAATAACACCCTGGATTTTTTCTCCAGTAGACCATGTAGACCTCAGCTACCCAACTTCCCTTTGCACCTAGTATTGCCGTAGATTTTTTTTATTAATTTTTCGGTAATGGTGTGGTAGGGTAGGTAGCTGAGGTCCACTTGAGAAAAAATCCAGAGTGATGTTCGGCTTAGTCTTTTTTTATAATGTAATAAGCTGGCAAATTATGAAAGCTCACGACTAAATTGATAGGCATAGAAATAAAGAGAAAACGTATGATAACCAATAACAATCTACCGGAGACAAAATAACGTTGGTTTAGGCAACTAGGATGATGGTCTGGATACGGGGTTCTTCATTTCTGTATTCTTTTATATTCTATGCCGATTTTCTCTTTTCTTAATCAGTGTTTCAGGCCATTTTTCTCTATTTTTTATTTCTTTATACTTTTTGCCAATTATTCTGTTCTCTTTATATTTTAACACCTCATTATTCTATTTTATTTCTTTTTTTATTTCTTGGTCCATTGTCTCTATTATTCATATTTTTTGCCCTATATTCTCTATTCCGTAAACCCCCATCCACACCCAGGCTGTAGTTAAGGTCACCATATAGCTTTCAAAAATAAGCAAAACTTATACCGAGTAGGCTCCGAATGGCAAAATGATTGAATGCTAATCCCGGTTGGAATTGTGAAATTGCGGAAATTTGTTTTTCAATCAATTGATCAAGCAAAACACAGTATCGTCCTGAATGTTCGTATAATGGACCTTGGCCATGAATTCTGATCATCTGAGATCAACCTTTCTAAATTTAAAAGTAAAAATCACGCACCCTTATTGTTCAGATTGATAAAGTCTTTTGCATCCGTCGACATTATCTTCGATTAAAGATCTGATAACCACAGTAACTGTGCATGTATACTTTAACGACCGGGGTAGTTTTCTTATAAGTTTTTAAAAGTAGTACATGTAACCTCCCTTGTTAATGTGATGTTGTAATCAATCTATTTATTTGTACCATCTTTATATAATATTGTATTGTACAATTTAAATTTATGATTCGTTTAATATTTGAATATAATAATTTATTTTTTATTAAAGATATAAACAAGGTAATTTGAAAGGCTTTGATTCATTTATCACCGTAGTTCAATTCATAAGTCAGGCGGTCTATTTTGTCTACATTATGTTGAAAGAACACCGGGGTGTTTACATTGGCATTATTTACTATCAATGACTGTAAAACAAGAAAGGAAAACATTGTACATTATAAAAAGAGAAATAATTAAAATTAAATACAAAATTCTTGTTTAGTGAAATCAAAAACGAAAAACGGAAACACTTTTGATTTTCATTTTGGTTTTAGAGAAATCAAAAACAAAAAATGAAAACACTTTCGTTTTCCGTTTTGGTTTTTGAGAAATCAAAAACGAAAAATGAAAACACTCTCGTTTTTTGTTTTTTTGTTTTTGATATTTCAAAATGAAAAACGAATGGATGCAAATATACACGGACCCGCATACCCCATAAATTTGACTACCAGTTGGACTTAATGGCAAAACTTTAAGTACAGTCAAAGAATTAAACACAATAAGAAATGTGGAAAGTTTTATTTTCCAGATATGTAACATTAAAACATAGAAAAATTAAACAAAAAAGAGATAGAAATTTTGTGACGTATAACAAACAATCATAGACAAAACACCCACATCAATATTATGCAATTATTCCCACTGATGAATGATACATTTATCTATATATAAAAGAAATCTGTTGAGAACACCAGTCTCCAAACAGTTCATTAAATATCTAAATTTATCAAAATTATCTAAATTACAACATCGTATAACATTAGCAATGTCATCATTAAACTTTTTCTTATCGTCTTGATAGAGGTTGCATTCACATATGAAATGAAACTTATCTTCAATTTTGTTATGAATACAAATTTTACATATTCTTTGATCCACAGGCGTATTATTATATCTGCCTTTTTCGATGTGTAAATTATGGTTAGAAATTCTTAATTTACAGAACCGTCTAATATATTGTTTCGAGATATTCAACTTTGTATAAGTCTCAGGTTTATATTCCTTTTTTAGCTTGTAATATGTACGTAATTTGTTTTGGTCTTCACCTGATAGATATGAGAAAAAATATGTTTCATATCTTTCTTGTAACCTTTTTTTCAATGCAGAGTTTTCCTTCTGACAGTGTTCCTTTATAATTCCAGACATGGTCAAAACCAATGAATTTTAGAAACTGAAAAATGTGTTTGTTAAAGATATATGGAAAGGTACAATCAACATCTTCGATTGACCTATATGCTAATTTTGAAAAATTCAAAAGAGGGTCTTTATACAAATATAGCCAGTATTTAAGAGACTGCAAAATAACAAATATAGAAATTGGGTAACGACCAATGCAAGTTCTGCCATACTGGCAATGTTAGAAGCATATTTAGTGGCACCAAGTACAAAATTACAATATCGAATGTGGACCTTTTCAGGTGCAAAATTTAAAAAAAGTTTTTTCTTTTGTCCAGGTTAAGAATGTACGGACCCCACAATTCACTTCCATATAGAAGTACAGGTTTAACACAGGAGTCAAAAAGTTTTAAGAGCAAAGGTGTATTATTATGTGTACAATGAAATTTACGTTTAATCATGAAAAATACTTTAAGAGCTTTCTTACTATAAGATCTTCAACATGTTCAACTGCAGTACTGAAAGAACCTGATGCTCTCATTACAATACCTAGGTATTTATACTTTTGAACACTTTTGATAAGATTTTGCCCAAAATAAAAATTACAGTCTTTCAATAATTTACTTGATTTATTAAACACTATTATTTGAGTTTTTTCTATATTCAGTGATATAATTGCCATTTTTTACAATAAAGTTCCAATGAGGATTATCAGTTTTGTAGCCATTCTTTGGGTAGAGACATTAAAATTATGTCATCTGCATACATTAAACAATTTAAGGTTGTATTCCCTATATCTACTGGCTCGCATTTCTCATCAAGGTATCCTGGAAAGTCATTCATAAATAAATTGAAAAGAAGGGGACTCGATCAGCATATATATACACCCTTGTTTTACACCAACATTTGAGAGTATGGAATCAGTTAGTCCAGAATCTAGTTTAACTGAATATCTAACGCATGTATATACATCTTTGATTAAATGGAAAAGCTTGCCACTAATACCTTGCTCATATAGTTCAGAAAATAGAATATTCCCCCGTACTGTGTCAAAGGCTTTTCTAAACTCAACAAAACAACAATAAAGATGTTTTTTTGCCCTAAACATCTTATCCACAATAGATTATTTATAAACATGATCAATTGTTCTGTTAGCTTTTCTGAAGCCTTTTCTGAAGTACTTTAAATATTACCGTCAAATTCGTTTCATTCACGAATTTTAAAAAATGTAGAATCGGTGCATGTGTAGGTGGCGCATTTGTAGTAAAATGGCCAGATGAAAAGTGTTTGTCGGCTGAGGGCTGAGCCTGAGGATAAGAAAGGATGGTTTATGAATATAATTTTGCAATATAAATGCTGTCAGATATTATTTTCATACTTTTTAAGGTTGCTGCTATTAGTATTGGTGATATTAGTCTTGACAGTGGGTAATTATTTTAAAAATGCAACGAGAAAGTTACTGTTACACTTACAGGTAATTTCCTCCTCTCTTAGGAGCACTCCCAAAGGGACACATAAATTTTAAAGATATACACAACTTACTTCAAACTGTACATTTATCCCACCACTCATGGTTATTGCGTATACCAAAAAAATTGTTCAGGACTGTTTATTGTCTGGCACATTGCTGCATCACTCGTTTGTTATTGCTGCCTGGG
Organism: Mytilus californianus; assembly: GCF_021869535.1. Taxonomy (NCBI): domain Eukaryota; kingdom Metazoa; phylum Mollusca; class Bivalvia; order Mytilida; family Mytilidae; genus Mytilus; species Mytilus californianus. The sequence goes on from NW_026262734.1 coordinate 56,707,298, forward strand.
ACTAGCTGTTACACTATAAGTCTATAGATATTAATTTATTATACTGTTAGTACAATAAGTCCCAGTGGCTGCTAAGAGTGGTTCCACCAAAAATGTGTCCAATCAACACATGCACACAAAGCAAATACTTGATGTGCAGAAGCTGCCATGGAAATGAAATATATAATTTGTATGCACTATTGTACAACTGGTACTATCGGGGCCGTTCGCCCTGAGTTCGTTTGCCCATAGAGTCTGTTGCCCTGGGTTCTTTCTCCCTACTTTTATTAAAAATATTAATATTAAGGGTATGCAAATTTAGTAAACTTATTCAGATCATGCAGATATTTATATGGTATAAATTCTCGAAATTCATGAAAACACATGGACATATTAAAAAGTTGATGGCTTGTTTTGGAGCATTAATAGTGCATAATAATAATTCTCACTGATTGTTGTAATAATTGTCTTCAATGGATTAATAATAAAAACATTTTGTTTTGATAAACTAATCAGCTTGGAAGGAGTTAAAACAATAATGTACAGTCAGGGGACTTACTTAAATGAGTGATTTTCTAAATCACTGATTCAAGTAACATTATGTCCATAAAGGTTGGAAGTAAGAGTTGTCTTTCTTTAATAATCACCTATTTAAGTAGTACATATTAATCACTAGACTAAGTGATTTAATTTTATTGTAGCTTTAAATATAGAATACTAATGATCCAGGGACTAATTATGTTGCTAAAATTATCAGAACCTTAGTCTGAGTGATCATCTGTGTTGATAGGATGACCGGGTCATGTCAGGTGATGACCTTGTACTAAATCTAGGATAATGACATAAAAATCACTTGTTTAAGTAATTAGTATCATACCTCAATTTCCTTCCAAAAAATCACTTCTTTAAGTATCATTATTTTAATAACCCCTACTAATTTCAACACCCCCGAACAGTGAAATTTTGATCGCTAACAGTAGAATTTTATTACATAATCTATAAGATGAAACCTTGAACTTTACAGGAAAAATACTCCCACTGCTGGGAAAAATCTGTTAAGAAAGTACATGTGTATCAGTTCATTATGTAAAGCCATTTTTATAGCATTTTTTCAACTAAAATAGAATTTGCAGCTAAATGATTGCATCAAAGGCATAAACCTTGCTACTTAAAAGAAGCAAAAAGTTCATTTTTTTCAATTTTACTAATGAAAAGATATTACCTATACCTATGTGTTTAAAATTTTGGTAAAACTACAAAATCACAATATGTGACAAAACTTCGAATTTGCTACTTAAATAGGTGATTTAAAAATCACTTATTTCAATAAGTCCCCTGACTGATGTACGAATTGTTAAACATGAAATGGATTTATAGTTCATTTATTATTATACTGCATAAATTGACTTGCTAGAATTATTAAATTTGTTAACAAATATCAATAAAGATAAGTACATTGTATCAGAGACATATATTTACATGTGTATATATGTCTCTGATTGTATTCCAGTATTCTACTGTGCAAATCGAAGGAAAATAATTATTTGGTTGCAGCAATACAAATATTCGGCGAATTTTTCAACAAACTTTAACATACTCTGTTCAAATAATAAACATTATGCAACTAGACAACAATAAAAAAAAAAAAAAACCAGGGTGAATGGACCCTGGGCGAACAGGTATTAGGGTGAACATGAATCAGGGCGAACGGACCCGTGAACAAAATGTTGAAGTGTTAACAAATCAATGTTTTTTTTATTATATATAACATACAGACATGACATAGGGGACATACTTTATTACTATTCCAAGCATATATTGAAATTCATTAAAGTTACAATAGTAGTGCTGAATAACATAACGTAACAGTAGACACAAATATTATTATTGCACATGTTGCATTAGTTATTAATCGGTTCATAACCCGACCTAGCATTCCAGCAATTAGTGTCCAAGGTAACAATAACTTTGTTTGGTTTTTATACGATTCTCGGAATCTCCCTATTCCATTGCATTTCAATTTTATTTCTTATTGAAAAAGTGTTATTTTTATTAAGGAGCAAAATAATGTTTACCTTTGAACAGCCTTATTCCCTTATTTTCTTAAAAATTAGATTTTGTTTTAAAACAACACCCATTCACTAAAACATATCTATTTAATTTATTTTGTTGGCAATCGAGAAATAGAAAAGAGTATAAAATGTAGGCATTCCAGGAAAACATTGATTATCACCCACACTTGTATAAACATGATAAATGAGAAGGATAATTTTTGTAATATAAACAATTGGCTCCTTCAAACTTTTAACCCCGCCACATTCTTTAAGTGCCGGTCCCATGTAGTTTAGTGTTGTTGTTGGTTCATCTGTCATGTTTGTTTTTCACATATTGTTTTGTTATAAATTAGGCTGTTAGTTTTATAGACAACTATATAGTATGGGTTTTTGTCGAGCCTGCATGTGACTTCTGTCGCAGAAAGCTCGACATAGGGATAGTGATCTGGCGGTGGTGGCGGCGGCTTTAACAAACTTATTAAAAGCTTAATATTTCAGAAGGTAGAAGACCTCTGGATCCTTCATACTTTGTATTATGGAACTGCCTTATGTTATGAAGTTTCCGTCTGTCATATGTCCATTGTCCTTGACCTCATTTCCATGGATCAGTGATTACTTGAAAAAAAAGTTAAGATTTTTAGTATTCTTAATTTCTCTCTTATTATGAGTAATAGGATAACTATATTTGGTATGTGTGTACCTTGCAAGGTCCTAGTGCCCGTCAGACAGTTTTCACTTGACCTCGACCTCATTTCATGGATCAGTGAACAAGGTTAAGTTTTCATTGTCAAGTCCATATCTCAGATACTATAAGCAATATTTAGGTCTACTATATTTGGTGTATGGAATGGTTGCAATTGTAAGGTGTACATGTCCAACTGGCAGGTGTCATCAAACCTTGACCTCATTTTCATGGTTCATTGGTCAATCTTAAGTTTTCCTGGTTAAGTTTGTTTCTTAGATACTATATGCAATAGGTCAACTACATGTATATTTAAAGCATGTAATGATTGGTACTTAGCTATACATGTCTGTCTGGCAGGTTTTATCTGACCTTGACCTTATTTTCATGGTTCATTGATCAATGTAAATTTTTCCTGGTTAAGTTTGTTTCTTAGATACTATGTGCAATAGGTCAACTATGTTCATGATGTTTAAAGCATATTTGGTGTATTGAATGATTGTAAGGTGTACATGTATTTCCAGTTTGGTTTATCTGGCCTTGACCTCATTTTCTTCGATCATGTTAAGTTTATGTGATAGTTGTAGTAAAGCTTTATATTTAGGACCATCAACATGATCAACATAAAATCAATGGTTAGTAAAGAAGGCGAGACATTTCAGTGTATTCTATCTTGTTCTCATTGGTGAAGGTCAAACAATTGCTTATAATTGCTTACATCCACTTCATTTGAACTTTGGCTAAGATAGTTTTTAAAACTAGTGATATACATGATATACATGTAAGTATGTTAAAATTTGTAAATATTTTTTAGTAATCAATATTTATAAAAAGTAATTTTTTACTCTAAATTTATATTATTTTTTTTTACATAAATTAAATATCAGAAAGCCAAATTATTGAATTCTTAGGTTTCATGAGAGACATATATCTGGTTTTGATGTTAACAGTTTGACCATTCCAATTTAGACAGAATGGCAATTTGATAAATCTACCAATAAATCTTTTTGTGAAAACTGGTCTGTATATGATTTGAGTGATGGAAATAAGGAAATAAAAGGAAAGATTGACAAAATTAAAATATTCATCCAACAGTTAGAAAAGTTTGATCCTCTTCAGACCAACTTAATAATAAAATTGAGAATGGAAATGGGGAATGTGTCAAAGAGACAACAACCCGACCAAATAGCAGAAAACAGCCGACGGCCACCAATGCGTCTTCAACACAGCGAGAAAATTCCTCACCTGGAGGCAGGCTTCAGCTGACCCCTAAACAAAATGTGTACTAGTTCAATGCAAATGGACGTCACACTAAACTCCAAAACATATAAATGAACTAAAATTAAAAAACATACAAGACTAACAAAGGCCAGAGGCTCCTGACTTGGGACAGTCGCAAAAATGCGGCGGGGTTAAACATGTTTTGTGAGATCTCAACCCTCCCCCTAAACCTCTAGCTAATGTAGAATAAACAAACACACAGTAATACGCACAGTAAAACTCAGTTTATAAGAAGTCCGAGAAGACCATTGAAAATTTGAGATTTTCCTTGATGACAATTGCTCTATCATGTCTATGTCATCATTTGACATGATCATAACATATAATTTATTCATTATTTTCAGCTGAACAACATTTGTCATATCATTCATAAAGAGGGTCTATAAAGCTTTGATTTTGAACATTCTGTATGTTTTGTGATACCCAGAAATACTTATAACTAAAGGCTTGGAAAGAAAAATACATGATTATTCAGGGAAGAAATAGAAATAAACAAATAGACTTGATGTGAGAATAACATTAGTTAGACAGCCAAAAAAAAAAAGTAATTCAAAGAGAACTTTTATAGACCATTATTGAATGACTACCCATGAACAAGTTTTCTCTCCGAAAGGCAGACTATAATTTGCCTGGGTCAAAATAATTTTGAATTTGAATTGAAAGAAATAGAAAGGAACTTTATTAAACAAACTCTACAACTTTTAATCTTATAATTCTTATGAAAAAATAGTTTTGATCAACGAAAGTCAGACTTCTTGTGATGATATGCGATGATGGAATGTTCATTTTATCTCCTCATAATTCTCATATGAAAAAAAATCGTGTTGGGCTGGTTTTTTATTTCATAAGATGTAATTTTACAATTCAAAGTACATTTGGGATATTTTTTATTTAACCATTTTCTTTAAGTGACATGTTTATGGCCCAATTACATTGATTAACAGGGCGTATGATATTTGCGCCAATTTTAAAGATTTGCGATCTTTCATTTGTGCCGATTGTGTACAGGTTAATTACAGGTGAATGTTATTTTTTTATTTATCATAAAGGCAAGTACAACAGGTATAGAAGAGATGAAATTACAAGGGAGGAATACATCAGATGAGTAGCATGTAAATACTCGGCAAAAACAGATTTTTTATTCATTGTATACCGTTTTTATGGATTTTAATGTTTTGAATGCATGCTGTAACTCCGTCATTTTAGTGTATGTAAACAGAGTGCTTTTATCTTTTAAATTGACTTATCCTGCTGGAAATCCTACCTCCACCTCCCCGTGGTGGGCATGGGACAACAGTTATATTCATGTAATAATTGACAATTCATAACATATGTACAACTGGCTAACGGAAGATGTTTAAAATGATAAATAAAACACAACATTCAACTGTAAGTTACCTGTATGCAATCGGCGCAAATGAAAAACAAAATCGGCGCAAGTGAAAGAAAAAGCGATACAAGTGAAATGCAGATCGGCGCAAATGCAAAACGCTGAATTACCACTTTTGATGATTGTTAATCTGTTGATCATTGGATCTCGGGTTAATTAGTGTCATCACAAGACAATTTGTAAGCATATATGTTTATTTCCGAAAGCAATTATTTTATTAAAAATTTGAAGAATCCCATACGAAATAAGTAGTAGGATTCCACCTAGACACTAGTAGGAATGTAGTAGGAATCCACCTTGAATCTAAGATTCTATATAGAAAGTAGGCGGACATGGAAAATGAACAAAATTCTGACTGGATTTTTTATTTTCTCCACTTACAAAATCCTACCATCTAGCTGGAATTTTAAAAGTCTGTATGGATTTTTTTTCTGTTTTGAAAATCTTAAGTGGGAATTTGGACAGAAAATATGATAAGATTATTCATTTTCCTACTACAAGATTCCTACCAGAATTAATTTATTCCTACAAGAAAATCTTTCTACATGGAATCTTTTTAATTATCTTAAACTTGATTCTTGTTTGCTAATGACACAAATTTTGCTGTGTTAAATGCAAACAAGTTCCAGTTCACAAATTCAAAAGTTGGAGGATAGAAGAATGAAAAGTTGTGTTGGAACACAATATGCTGCAAGGGTTAAACAACTACAATATTGAAATATGAGAAAATATGGCTCATGTAGACTGAAGGTAAATTTTATACTTTTAATATGAAATTTTTGATCTGTTTGCCAATATATTTATTAATCAGTTAATTCAACAATAATGCATAATTTTACTTATTAATTTTTCATAACTCTTTAATTTCATCTTAAAATCAACATTTTTGCCCATCTACATATATGTTTGGATATATCACAGCTTCCTCATACATTTCAAAAGTCAACTTTTTTTAAATGAATATATTCCATGCATTTCCTTTGTTTTTTGTTGTTGAGATTCAAACTTAAATGATTGACCCAGTTGTGTATTTGTGAATATACACTTACATTTTATATGTTTTTAGATTCCTACTAGAAAATATTTTTTTCTATGTAGAATTTAAAAAAATTCCTGCCAGGTTTTCTAGTAGGAATTTTATTTTCCCACCAAATATTTCCTGCTAATTTGAATATTCCCTACTAAGAAATTCCTGCTAATTTAAATATTTCGGCTATTTTCCGTGTGGATTCCTACTACTGTCTGACTAGAATATCACTCTTTTCTGGTAGGAATTCAATGCAATATTCCTACTATATTCCGTGTACATTCTGTGTGGAATATTTCATACAGGATGTTGTCTGTAATGAAAGACGAACAAGTAAGTGAAAATGAACATAATCTTTTACAGTGTTCCACAAATCATAAAAAAACAATGTATGATTATTTTCAAGAATCTTCGTTTCAGAAAACTCAAATTCACGAATTTAACAACCAACAAACATGTAATTTTTTCTCAAACCACAAAAATTGCATCCCATGAAGAAAATACTTAATACATTGTAATTACAGATCATGATGACAGAATGAGTAGAAATTATCTAATATATAGAACTATACAACTTCAAGTTATTAAAACATAATAGTTAAAGAAACTATAAATAATTGTAATACAGTGAATATATTATAATGAATATTTTCAAAAGGTAATACACACGTTCATACTTAAACTATTGAACATTACAATCTGACTTCACTCACTTAATTCCTACAAAATTAATGAACAAAAGTATGAAGACTTATAACAACAAAGGTTGATGTGGTTCCTAAATTGAGCATGCAATCACACATGGTTTTATTAGTAGGTACATAGATATAAAAAGATGTGGTATGAGTGCCAATGAGACAACTCTTCATTCAAGCCAAAATCCACAAAAGTAAACCATTATAGGTCACAGTACGGTCTTCAACACGGAGCCTTGGCTCACACCGAACAGTAAGCTATAAAGGGCCCCAAAAATTACTAGTGTAAAACCATTCACACGGGAAAACCAACGGTCTAATCTATATAAAAACGAGAAACACTTATGAACCACATCAACAAACGACAACTACTGAACATCAGATTCCTGACTTAGGACAGGTGCAAACAAATGCAGCGGGTTGTTGTAATGGTACCAAACCTTCACCCTTTTTCTGAAACAATAGTGTAACATCACAACATAGAAAGACACACTATAAAATATCAACTGAAATAGCTTAACTCAATCAAAGGACATATTAACATGTATTTTTTACCATATTCTAGAAAAAAATATACACAATAAAGCTATTAAATAAAATTGAGAATGGAAACGGGGAATATGTCAAAGAGACAATAACCCGACTAAAGAGCATAAAACAGGCCACCAATGGGTCTTCAACACATCGAGAAAACCCCACACATGGATGCGAGCTTTAGGTTGTTCCAGATTTAATTTCATTGGGGGGTATGGGAGGCATTGAAATTGATAAATTGTGGGTGGTTGCATTTTCTTAAGAATTTCGCAAGAATTATTCAAGAAAATCAAAAAACATTATAAATTGGGAGATTGGGGTCTAAAAAGTGCTCTCATACCCCCATGCGTTTCCATCTGGAAAAGCTTGAATGTAGTTGAAGGTCTGAACTAGGTAATATTGATATTATAGGATTTCTACTTGTAAGGGTGCTGCCATGCTTAATTTTTTTATGACTGGTCAATCTGTGTGATATAATGGATTTTGTTCTTAACATTGCATATATTCTGTCTTTTGTAATGTTATAAAGGATGATCAAAATAATCTCCCATTCATATTGTGTATCCAACATTTTTCTCAGAAGTTTAACTTGTATGAAAAACATTTCAATTTTCTGTTATAAACACATGACATTATATTATTGCTATGAATTATTTGTTTACATTGCACATGCTTATACTTTACTTTAAACTTTCTTTAAAAGTGTGGAAAAAAAGTTTAAATGAATAGAATCATACTGCAATTTTTAAAATAATTTGATACTTTGCATTCTTAAATGACAATATTCTTGACAAGTAATAGAGAATAGCTATCAGTATATATGTTGAATAAAAATTAAATGATTTCACTTTTCCATTTGCCTTTAATAAATTTCAGCTTCTTTCACTTGTTATTTACAGTCAAATGAGAAAATAAAAAATGCACAATACCTGTTACCACATTATCTATATATATTTTACCAATTTTAAGATTTGATGATACTGAAAAAAGAGCACTGTTACACATCATATAAATGAGCCACAACTTTTCTTACAACACCATTGTACATGTTGTAAGGTGTATGAATTGAGAAAGTAAAGTTTGCCAATAATGTTTTTCAGTGCGCATTGAAGACCCCAATATCGGACATCTCTATAAACCAGACAACTAATCCATCCTATAAACATTTACAGCAATTATTAGATACAGTACAGTTCCCACCATATAAGGTAAATAGTGTAGATAATGACACTGGTTGTACATGTAATAGAAATCATATTTGCAGTAGAGGGCCAAACTAAAATAAAATTGGTTTTAAGTGCCTTTAATCCCTGTAGGACATATTGTTTTTTTTTAAGTACTCAGCAATCATCAATTCTGTATGGCTTCAATGTTCTTTCTGATTACATAAAAAAAAAAAAAAAAAAAATTGGCGAGATGCACCTAGGCTATTAGAGTGTTGTAGAGCTTTGAAAATCTTACATTGAAGTTCATTTTTTACATTCTATTAATTGTATTTTTCTGAAAAGAGTTATTTTACATTTAAACAAACTAAAATGCAGTCAAAGATATAACTCTATAGGGTTGTTACAGAAAATAACTTGCGTGTGTTATTACAGATACTTTCATGAGTTGTCTACTCTTTATTCCTTAAATTTTCTAAATCTGTAATAACATATGTTTGTTATTTGTAAAATTATTTCATTTATAGTGGGCTCTAGGGAACTCTTGAGACTTTGCGCAGAAACTAAATGCATAGCCTTGATAACTAATTTTTTAATTAAATTAATACATTTTTGATTAACCATGGTAAATCAATGAGACGAGGCTATTAAGGGATAAACTTAGCTGTGATAACAAGGCTAGGTTATTAAAGGAATGTAACTTATTATATAAGACACTTGGGAATTACTGAGAAACTTGCGCAGAACCTCATTACATGCTCTGGTCATTATTTCTTACAATAAATTAAAATACATTGTAATTAAGCATGATGTACATGTATGTCTGAGCAAATGCTTTGAAGTGATATAGAGAAGCTGTGATAACACCCTTTAGTTATTACAGGCATATTTTTTCTGTAATAACATATAGGTGTACTATGCAAAATTGGCAAACTATGAACTGTTATATCTTTCAATAGTTAAGTATACATATAAACAAAAGTAATATCAATAGAACTTTTATACATTTTAACTAATCTAATGATGTATATTGTCCCTTTGAAGCATGTAACATACATATGTTATCACAGTTCTTTGATTTTTTAGTCCACAATAACAAATGTATGTTATTTTTCTGTAATAACCCTATAGAGTTATATCCCTGACTGAAATGTAAAGAGTTCTCAAGTATACATTTCCACATTGGTAGTGACCAACGACTCCTTTGGGTAAGGAATGGTTGATGAACTGATAAAATTGGCCCTACGGTTTTATTTTTATTTTAAACTGGTCTAAATAGTACAACATTTTTGTGTTGCCTGAGACGAAAGTCGCAGATAGCTAGACATAGAGTTTGCCTTTCCGCTGACGGCTGTAGAGACGGCATCAACAATTGATAAGTTTTCTGCTTAAGTTAGTTTGATAGGAACTTAACTTGTGATATATCATTGATATTTAATATCAAGTTGCATTACCATTGGTACATATCAGTTTGATGACTATTTCTGGGCCCTAGCCCCTGTCATGAAAGAGAAATTCCTTCATAATATAATTATTCTGGAATATTAAGAATTATTTAGAAAATTTAGCGAGTTCCCATGTTAAGTTCCATTTATGAGAAAATACAATTTTTTTCTGTTTTGTTTGTATTAAACTGATTTGGTAGATACATTTTGCATGGAGAAAAATATTAGAAAAACCCAAATTTTTGAGTAATTGTTTGTTCTGAGATCTTTAGTGTTCCCTCATGAATACAAAAGTGCAGTTGAAAAAGTAAAAGATGCCTCCATCTCTTTTTCAATTTTTTTAATTTTATATCAGTTAAACAAAATGTATAGATCATTCTAAATTTTTTTACCCAATTTATACTTTTTCCAACCAGTTGATTATTTTTTATAATCAAATCAAGTGGTGGTTTGTTTAATATCAGTTCATCATTGGTCAAAAATTCAATAACGACGTCAAATGTTTTTGCTGTCCTCACCCATGTCACCACTGAATTTCATGCAATACTATATTTTCAACTCTTGACAGATACATTTCAAATATTAAAGCTTGGCTAGCCTCACAATGTGAATTTGATAATTTATATTTTTAACTGTCTTGAGTGGAGAAATATTGTATCACACTTGATGCAGTGGTAGAATCTATATTTATCTGTTTAAATAGAAATAGAAAAAATAAAATATCTCTTTAAATATAGAGCAATAACAATACTTGATATTTTCAGAGTTATGTAAGAATTTCATGAACATGACCAGAAGTTGTTAGATAGAATGTTACCATTACTGAATCAGAGAATAAACTCCACAGGAAAGGCACTGGCAGACTGTGTACATGTTAAAGATACTATCAGTGAATGGTTTGGATACTACTGTTTCATTCATATTCATAAACAACAAGCATTTACAAACTTGAAGTGAAATTAATATAATGCCTTCATGAGACTAACATTTCTAAAGCACATTTCATATTTAACGCATTGCATTAGAAAATTATTAAAAATCACAGACTTGATGTCAAAATTTCAAAATTTGTTGAAAAATGTTTGAGTTGTCTCCCATAGACTTCAAAAATTATAATATGATTCACTTTTTCTTATAATTTTGATTTTGTTGAACAAAATTGTCCAGTGACGCACTAAAGTTAAGGTTGTTCAGATTAGATATTAACTGCATTTTTGTTATTTTATTTGATCAGAAAACCATTAAAAAGTTCAAAACTGTTCATCATATTTCTGGTATTAAAGAATTATGTAAACAATAAGCTTAATTGAATTAAAAGAATAAATTTGAAAAGTGTATCAATCATATCATAATGCAACTTGCTGGATAGCAGAGAAAACTTAACATCATATTCCTGCTGGTATTCAGTATGTTATAAAGCCAACAATTCTATGTGGTTGCTACAAAGTTAAACTAAAAAAAGAACCTGTTTATATGCATTAACTACATTGTCAAAAGCAATAAAGTGCTTATAATTTATAGTACATCAAATGATAGTTCATATAAGTAGTGTCATAAAAAGTCTGAGTGTAGTCATCATTATCCCTTAACAGCAAAGTTTGATGTGTTGTAAAAGTTTAATACTTAAATTCTTACATAACATATTCATGTAACTTGTTTCAATTTTTCTTCATGTCAAGGGAATAAACCGTTTCACATTCAATATATACCATGTCTTAAGTAAGGCATACTAGAAGATTTTGTTCAGTATGTAATTTGTGCATAGGGTGTTATTGTTAGTTAGAGGTTGGACATTTTTTTGTTTTGTTCATGGCAAGAGATAAAGGAAAAAGTCACAGAACTTATTCTTATTTAATATAAATACCACAAATCAGTATGCTTTTAGAGTATTTGTAAACAAATGTTCATTAAAATATCATTAATAAATCAAATATTATATTCACATTGCATCCAAAATAGCAAACAACTCTTTTTCCAAAATGTGCACAATTTTTCAAACAAAAATCATTTACATATATAGTAAGCACATATAAAGTACAAAAACGATTGTTAATAATTGACTTTCTGCATCAATAATATAAAATGACTTTTCAATATACAATTATGGCCCGCTGAGGAGGTGAATATCCAAAATTGTCAACCCGAGAAAGGGTTATTCCACGAGGGCTTTAGCCCGAGGGGAATAACCCTTACTCGGGTTGACAATTTTGGATATTCAACGACTTAATGGGCCATAACTGTTTTATTATACCGAACAAACAGTTAAGTGTAAAATATGGTAAATCTAAAAAAAAATAACCAGCTCTTATTTTTAGGTTTTGGTTAAAGGTTTTTAAACATTTTGTCTCGAGCATAACCGATGAATCGTGTTCCTATAACATATGCATATATATTGTGCAGAACAATTGGTTTCTCGTACGTTTCATGTTGTAAAAAAATAGAAAAAAATGTGAAATAAAAGACTTTATAGTTTATATGTCAAAATAAATTGTAGTCAATAACAACAATAACAACATCAAACAGAGGACAGAAAATTTAGAGTTCAAATTTTGTTTTTACTGTCACTACTTATTAAACAGAATTTATGTTAACATTGAATGTTACAACACAATTTGATATCATTGGCGTGAATGGCATGTTTTCTATTGGTTTTAAAACTTTGTCAATAACATTTGGGGCAATGGTAGCTGGAATTTGAGGAATAACTATAGGTTCGTCTGCTGGGACTGCCTGCATAAATGGTACATCAACGGCATTTGCATAAGGTTGGACAAGATTATTCTCCATAGGTTGAATCAGCTCCTCTATTTGTTCTTGCGATAATTGTAGTTCCCCGTGTACTTGGAATTGCATATTATCTGTCATTACTGAAGCAGAGAGAGCACTGCTCATTTCAAATCTCCTAGTGGTTGACACTTTTCCAGTGTAATTTTTTATTGAACTCTCAGATTTATGTCCTGACACTGACATAATATCCCGATCAGAAAATTTGTTAATATCAAGAACTGTTATGCTGGTTGCACGGATTGAATGGTTGGTAAATTCCTTAGAGAGACGAGCTTGTTGTGAGATAGTCCTCATCAAACTAGAGAGAGTGTTTTTACCCAATGACTGGTTATAGTACCATACATCTTGAGAGTCTGTGAACTGATCAACAGGTTTTTGCCACAAATCATTGTTTCTAGGATGAAGTTTTGAAAGGTACTTTCGAAAACTTGCAACTGGACACAGTGGGTGACCTATAATATAATAAAAACATAAAGAATTTAAGAAACAATGACAAGTTGTTTTATTCTTACATGTACAACAAGAATTATAACACTAAAATGCAATGGCAATTTTTTTTTACTAAATACGGTATGGTTTGTTTCATTCAAAATAGTGGCGCATATATGCATGAATAGGTACAGGTGTTTGTAAAGATATAGATTAATTTGTATTTGTTAATGGTCATATTGATATGCAATGGCTGTTTTAAAAGTAAGATGTTCGTTGACGGTCCATTTTTAATTTCATTTTGTGTGATAAATGATGAGTGTCTCATCTGTCTTGATTCTAAATCCTGTTTGTACAAATGTAATAAAAACAAAATGTAATCGATTAAAGACTAATTTTAAAATGCTGCTCGTAACACGTATGTTGTAAATTTAATGTCATGTAAGACCTACCATTTACTGCATACATATGTGCCTCTGTTATGGTATCATCCGTTTCCCTGTGGTTTTTGTCCAACTCATCTACTACTTGGTATACATATTCCCTGCCTTTAGAGTCCTGAGTAATGGCAAATGTTGTTTTATTCATACCTCGGAGATTTTCTCTGCCCCTTCTGCACAAATAAAACATAATGTCGAACCAAACTTTATGAAGCAGTCCACAAGGGGTATCTATGTTCAAGGCAACACTGCCATATAATTTACTGAGATCATCCTCGTCCAACGAAAGTGTGTGATCTGTCTTTCCTAGACCCTGACGCTTCAGCTGTATCGTAACAGCCTTGAAAATATCATTCGCCTTTTTGAAACGTATATCCTTGATAATGTCAATCTCCATTTCTTTTAGGAAGTGTCTAGATAATCCAAATCTGATTGACTTTAATGCCGAAAGTTTGTAGTGGGTTCCATCTTTTTTACGAGCGGCTGCGTAAAATTTACAAAGGACTGCACAAAGTTCATCTGCTGTTTCAAAGTCAATGACGTCCGTGTTCTCAGCCAAAAGAAATTGTAAAAACACATTCATTGCTGCTTTGGTGGCCTTTTTGGTATTTTGAGCATCCTTATCTTCAAGCAACTGGTTTAACGCATTCTCATCAGACTGACCAAAACGCGAACCTTGTACTGTGGAATCCATCATATTTGTTTTGTTTATTTGACGTTAAGTGACGTCATACTTTAAAGGGAGTTAACTCGTGATCATTGATGAACGAGAAGGGTTATTCACCGGTGAATAATAGGGTTGTTCGATGGAGGCTACAATTTGTCGGGGTTATTCATCGCTCCTACCAATTTTTGGAAAAACATCTAAATTAAACTATGACACGTGATTACGTATTAGCCAATCAAATAGTTACTATATAATGTAAGGTATAATAAGCTGTATTATTCCTTCCTTTACAGATCATTTAAATATCTTTAGAGGAATCTACTTTTTAATTTTTGATTCAATGTATGAAAGAGAACACCAGCCATAAAACAACTGAAGCTGACAAAATGAAATATCAAAACAGTTAAAACATGTCTATGCCTCAACCTGCCTAAATGTATTTTTACAAAAAAACACTGTTAGTGCATGATACAACATGTAATTAACACACGATTTACACCAACACATTGATAAAAATGTGAGATACAATTTGAATGCCAACACAATTGTTGAAATTTGTTGTTTGAGTTGTCTCCCATAGACTTCATCAATTTTTATGACATTTTGTATGTAGATATGCTAAGATCATATATGTTCTTACTGGATTGACCTGTTACAATTATCATTAGTGACCATTGACAACTTGAATATTTTGTCAACATGGTTGCAGTGTTGGTTGGGTATTTAGTCAAATGATTAAAATATATGTTGATATAAATGTTGGTCCTACAACTTTGTTATATCCCCTCTCAAAAGGAGGGGGAGTACTACTTTTCCCCGTCTGTCCTTCCTTATGTTTGTCCGTTCAATTAAATTTTTTCTGAGGTACTACATATAATAACTTCCTAAAATTTGTCAGCCGACTTCATGTCAGAATGCTGTTATACCCTGTGACACGGTTTCAGATTCATCGGTCATCATCTTCCTGTTGACTGAGTACTTGATATATTCTAATCATAATGACCATGCAAGAAATTTCAGTGCATTATTCTAACTATAGGGAAGTACAAATAATAACTTTCTGAAATTTGATATCGGGCATCACGTCAGCATGCTATACCCTGTGACACAGTTTCAGATTCATTATTCATCAGCTTCCTGCTTACTAAATAATTATAGATTCTAAACACAATGGCCATGAATTTGTTGTCGTATTTTTCATTCCAACTGCAAATAATTGCTTCCTTAAATATTATATCATGATTCGTGTCAGCATGCTTTGTAATGTGAAAGGGCTTCAGATCCAATGGTCATCGATATTTCCTGTTTACCAAACACTTACATATTATTCTAACAATACTGGCCATGTATGCAATTTTTTGTCAATATTTTTGATGGAACTACAAATTAGAGCTTCCAGAAATTTGATATCAGGCGTCATGTGAATATGCTTTACCTCGTAATGCATTTTCAGATTAATTATGCCCCCACCGTAGTGGATAGGGCATTCAGTTTTACCCTTGTCCATCTGTATGTCTGTCCGTCCGTTGTACGTCTGTACGTTCCTAAATTGGTTTCTATTCTCTAACTTTAGAATGCCTCAACCAAATGTTATGAATCTTATACAAAATGCTTATTTCCACAAACGACAGATCAATTTGAATTTTGGTGGTGTCACTGTTACTGTTCTAGAGTTATGCCACTTTACAAATGGAAAAATTGCCAAATTTGTCGTTTCCATTCTCTAACTTAAGTTTTTATTATTGCCCCTATTCCTTTAACCAAACTTGGCCACAATCATCATTAGGGTATCTACTTTAAAAAAAAAATTCAATGACCCGGCCTGCCAGCCAAGATGGCAAACACTGCTAAAAATAAAACATGGGGGCAAAATGCAAGTTTTGTCTATTATCTTGAAAAACCACTATAAATAGAAAAAATATAGTTTTATAGAAGTTAATGCCCTTAAATGTTGAATTTTCCAACTTTTTAAATTCTTGCCTATTATCTTGAAAATTTTAAAAGATAGAGAGAAACTTTATATAGCAAAAATGATCAGCAAGATAAGTTTTGCAAATAAGTCAGCATGCTTGAAATTGTCTGATGACCCCTCATTGGAGTTATTGCCCTTTAATGACGATTTTTACTATTTTTTTTTTTTCGTTTTTGCCTAATATCCGAAAAAGTATAACAAATGGATACAAAACTTATATTTAGGCATAAATGATCAGCAAGACAAGATCTTTACATAAGTTGAATATTTTAAATTGTCTGACGACCCCTAATTGGAGTTATTGCCAATTAATGATGGTTCTGACCAATGTTGTGCTTTTGCTTATAAATCTGAAAACTATAATAGATAGATAGTAACTTAAATAAGCAAAAATAATCAGCAAGACAAGATCTACAAATAAGTCAATATGGTTTAAATCGTGTAATGACACCTTATTGGAGTTGTTCCCTTTAATTAATAACAATTTTTATACTTTTTTTTGTGTTGTTGCCTACTATCTGAAAAAAACTATATTAGATAGATAGATAAAAACTTAAATAAGCACAAATGATCAGCAAGACTAGATCATTAAAGAAGAGATTTTTGTCATGAGTTCTATTCTAGTCCACAAAGATGGAGAGTATTCATTGTTGAAGATGCACAGAGACCTAGATGAGTGACACAAGCCTCAATTTTTAAAGAAAGTCACAAAGGCAAAGAAAGGAAAGCAAGAAAATTTGACATCATAATTAAATTTTGACCAATAAACAACTGAGATCAAATGAACCACAAGTTGATTATAAAAAGTAAAATCAACTGGTTAAGGGAAGAATAAATTGTCTAATAATTAGAGAAAAGAAATTATACTATCATCATAATAAAATTGAGAATGGAAATGGGGAATGTGTCAAAGAGACAACAGCCTGACCAAAAAGCAGAAAATAGCCCAAAGCCACCAATGGGTCAAAATAATAAATAATCGGTTTCTCCAAAAAAGCATTGTTGATAAGAAAATTATAATTTACATTTTTTGAAATAATCCTTTTTATTTAAAAAAAAAAATGGTTCACATAACCCTAAGCAATAAATGTATTGCATTCAAGTGCCTCAAGTATCTCAAGGATATCTTGATTCTTAAACAATTTTAAATAAACACTTATGATAGTGGTTTAATTTGTTAATTTAAACCTGCTGTTTTCATAAATGTCTATTTAAAATATCTATTTCCTTCTAGTGTATTAAAGGAAACTAACAAATAATAGGCATACCAATTATTAAAAGTGATTTTAAAAGGTATAGATTGTTCAGATACCTTAGATACATGTATCATATTACTACTTTTTAGCTTTGTTTTATGCTTTGGTAATCATACCCTGCCTCAAAACTTAATTAAAAGTATCCAAGAATTGATATGAACACTGTATAAAGTTGAAAAATGCACATTTGTCATGAATATTATTTTATTAAACGCATCATTATTCCAGGTGGAACCAGCCAGCTCAGTATGTAGTACCTTGGGTAAAAGTGGAGGGTAACAGTTTACAGAATTGGAAGGAAAAAGGGTAAATATTAACTACAAAACTGAGACAAATGATGGTCAAACAACATTAAATGACTTTGTCATGTAATGTAAAAAAGAAATATCAATGTAAATAACAATGATAAAAGTGAAAATTGAAAAGTTAATTTTAAAAATGGTTATTAGATATAAGAAGATGTGGTATGAGTGCCAATGAGACAACTCTCCATCCAAATCACAATTTGTAAAAGTAAACCATTAAAGGTCAAAGTACGGTCTATTTTATGTCTATTTTAAGACTATCTATTTTAAGAGTATGTCTAGTTTAAGAATACATCAATTTGATAGTAAGCTGTTTTTTTGCAAATTTGTAAAAGCGTTTTTTAGACGTAAAAAAATCATCAGAAAAATTAAAACAACATTGTAAGAAGAAAACTTAGATTATTCTTGCATGTGTTGAATACTAGATGTGGGTATCTGTCAATGCAATAGAAATCAAATGAAACAAATAGTCATTTATCCCAAGTTACATGTCAGAAATTTGGTACACTTGTTAACATTTTGTAGATTCACTGCTATCACTGTAATCTCTGAGGAGAAAATGAAGATAGGGAATTGTAAAAGACACTAGCCAGTGAGCTATTGCTGTTAATAAATATCAGTGGTGGATTTTAAGTTGTGGCTCTTTATGTGCAGTAAATGGATCCTTTTAAAAATTTTATGCATTATATAGAGAAAAAAAAATAATGTTGAAATATATCTTTTACTTTTTATACCAATTTGAAAAAAATGACATATTTTTAGCTCACCTAGCTCAGAGGGCAAAGTGAGATATTATCATTACCTAGCATCCCTTATCTGTTAACTTTTTCCAAATCTTCCTCTCTCAAACAACTGGATCAAATATATATAACCAAACTTGACCATAATCATTATTAAGGTATTTTGTGTATAAATAAATTTGGCCTGCCAACCAACATGGCTTACATAGCTATAAATTTTGAACATAGACGGAAAATGCAAGTTTTGTCTATTATCTTGAAATCTGCTATAGATGGAGAAAATCTGACAGTGCATAAATGATCACAATTTAGGATCTACCTACTCTATATTTACTTTAAAACTGTTAGACATCTTATAGGAGTAATTGCCCTTAAAAGACAAATGTTATCTATTTTGAACTCACCTGGCCAAAAGGCCAAAGTGATTTTTTTCTCATCACTTGCTGTCCGTCTCCGTCATCCTCATCATGGTCCATGTTAGTTAACTCTGACAAAAATCTTCTTTTCCCTGAAACTATTGGGCCAAATTTAACCAAACTTGGCCACACTAATAATAAATGTATCTTGTTTAAAAAAATGCGCCTGATTACCTTGCCGCCCAACCAACATGGCCGACCTTAAAAAAAGAACATAGGGGTGAAATGCAAAAAAATCTTAAAAAAGGCAATGAATAGAGAAAATCTGACAGGGGCAGAAGTTTCAGCATATTTCCAAATCTACCTGCTGTCCATTATCATCAAAACTGTCAGTCTACTTCCTCGTGTTCCTACAAATTATTTAATGCCCAAAAAGGTGCAAGCCAGGGCCGACCGTGCAAGGGCTGTATAGCCAGTCAAGGTCATTAAAAAACTTCCATTTGTCATGTTCCTATAGGAATTATAGTCCTTAAAAATGTTAAATGTCGCATTTTACTGATAGCTTACCTGGCCTAAAAGGGATTAAGAGTTGAGGCTCAGTCATTGAAATAAATTCCCTCTTAAAATAATAATTTTCAGTGTCTTTCAGTTTGATTCTCATGATACAGTGCGACCTGGGACAAAGTTCAGATCATTAGACAATAAAAGTTTGAAATGTCTGACATATGTTTTAACATTGCTTCAGTCGATTATTATAAATGTCTGACATATGTTTTAACATTGCTTCTGTCGAATTGTTATATACAAGGAAATGGTTTTTATAAATAAAATTATTACAGATTTCTCACTTGGGACAAGCAAGTACAGAAAATGACTGGGTTTAAAATTGTAAGGCTCCAACAAAAAACTTAAGTGTTAATACCTGCCAACTTTTAGTATCTACATTTGATTTAGCACTTTTTATGCGCCTGTCAAATTTTTGTCTGGCGTCCGTCCGTCTGTCCGTCCGTCTGTCTGTCTGTCCGTCTGTCTGTCCGGCATAAACATGTTGCACCGTAACTTGAGAATGACTTATCCAAATTTCATGAAACTTTACATAGTTGTTTCTTGTGATGGTCAAACGATCTGTATACTTTTTGGTGAAAATAAGATTAAAACTTTTTGAGTTACGGGACTTAGTAACTAAAACAGGTGTGTGTTTTTTTTCACATGTCGCGCCGTATCTCAAAAACAATTTATGATTATTGCTTAAAACTTTACACACTTCTTAGTTATATTAATCTTAAGATCTGTTTACTTTTTGGTGATGATTCAAAATTTTATTTTAGAGATATTGAGTATTTTGTTAAAAAAGGGGAGGGGTTTTTCACATGTCGCGCCTTATCTCAAAAACAGTTTATGATTATTGCTTAAAACTTTACACACTTCTTAGTTATATTAACCTCAACATCTGTATACTTTTTGGTGATGATTAAAAATTTTATTTTTGAGTTATTGAGTATTTTGTAAAAAAAGGGGGAGGGTTTTTTCACATGTCGCGCCGTATCTCAAAAACGATTTATGATTATTGCTTAAAATTTTACACACTTCTTTGTTATATTAATCTAAAGATCTGTATACTTTTTGGTTTTGATTCAAAATTTTATTTTTGAGATATTGATTTTTTTTTTTTTAAAGGGGGGTTTTCACATGTCGCGCCGTATCTCAAAAACGATTTATAATTATTGCTTAAAATTTTACACACTTCTTAGGTATATTAATCTTAAGATCTGTATACTTTTTGGTTTTGATTCAAAATTTTATTTTAGAGATATTGGCGCAGCTGTTTATTTCTAGGAGTTACGCCCCTTTGAACTTATTTGCCTCAATATACCACTGCAACAGTTTGTCATCGCAACTCCTCTGAAACCACACAACAGAATTTCATGAAACTTTGTACATAATAAGGACATACTATTTAGATGTGCATATCGACAGGAAATTATGATTATTTTTTTTCTAGGAGTTACGCCCCTTTGAACTTATTTGCCTCAATATACTACTGCAACAGTTTGTCATCGCAACTCCTCTAAAACCACACCACAGAATTTCATGAAACTTTGTACATAATAAGGACATACTATGTAGATGTGCATATCGACAGGAAATTATGATTATTTTTTTTCTAGGAGTTACGCCCCTTTGAACTTATTTGCCTCAATATACTACTGCAACAGTTTGTCATCGCAATTCCTCTAAAACCACACCACAGAATTTCATGAAACTTTGTACATAATAAGGACATACTATGTAGATGTGCATATCGACAGGAAATTATGATTCAATTTTTTTTCTTAAGAGTTATTTTATTTGTCCAGTGACAATGTGGGGGCGTGGGGTATGTGAGCGCGCTCACTGAGGTTCTATAATTTTCATAATATTTTAAAGAAAAAAGGTGCCAATGGCTAATATCTCGAAAACAAGCACACTGACCCTTCATTTTTTTCTGCTTTTTTAGGCAGTTAAGCTGCCTTATGCAAGCACCCTAGATTTGTGTTCTTCCCAACGAATGCTGAAAAAAGTGTCATTGTTATAATCTAGCAGGCTAATGTGTTATTTATAACTAATTGGACATTTTTATCATACTTTTGATTCTGGAATACAAACAATATGACCAGAATAACCTGAAATGATCATCAAACGACCCATAATATTTGAAGTTGCACATAGGAAATAGTGCTCAATAGAAATCCGTACGTAGTTTATTACCCCCTGTGCTTTTGGCTAAGATGTCAAAGAACAATTGTATGAAATATTTCATCACCGAAAATCTGTAATTACAATCGTTTATATTTCCCAAATGGCAAAATGCGTAGGAATATTGTTCATGTACACCAAATCTCTATGATAGAGGAATTAAAGTTATATATAGTAGTCTAAGTTGGCGGTAATTTTAACTTACACGAAACGTAAGTTCGTTTGATTCTGATGATATAAAGCCCGATTAAAAGAAAGTATTGTTAATCATGATATTCTTTTAGTTTTAGAAGATTGTGATTATTTAATTGATTTCAATTAAATGTATGCACATTTAATTTCCTTTCTTTTATTAAATTATTCCGTTTATCACTGACCTTGTTGTTGTTATTTAATGAATGAAAAAGAACCGGGAATCGACGTCGACCAAACAGGTCGATGTTTTAAGAAATGCGGAACAACTCGTCTCAGAGACAAGTCAGACCGAGTCCACTTGGACCATCTAAGAAGACTACTCGGACCGCTTGTCAGATTTACTTAGGGTTTCATAAAATGTAAGACTAACATTTCTAGCGGGGCCATCAATCTTTAGTTTAGTTTATTTTGAGGGGCCTAAGCCCTAAAGAAGAGAGGGATTTACTGTAGAACCCTATGGGATTATATTTTTTTTAATTTTCAAATAAATATTACTCGAAAACTGTAAGTGATAGACACACGCGGTCTTCAGTAATGAAAACAGGACAATAAATCAACTCAAATAAAATATAGAGTGAGTCCCTTGGGGTCATGCCACTCCCTTCAATTTGAAAATGTGCTTTTATCTTGTAAACGGTCGCGATCCCCACTCCTAAACTATATATATACTTGTATGGGAAATAAAACAAATCAAATGAAAATTTGGGGTAATCCCCGGTGTCACCCCACCCCCTTCTGTTTGAGAACTTGTAAACGGTCGAGATCCCCACCCCTGAACCATTATATTCGTGTATGGGATAATATAACAAATCAAATGAAATATAGGGGAAGTCCCTGGGGTCACCCCATCCCCTCCTGTTTGAGAACTTGCAAACAGTCGAGATCCCCACCCCTAAACCATATATATTCATGTATGGGACAATATAACAAATCAGATGAAATATAGGGGGAGTCACTGGGGTCATCCCATCCCCTCCTGTTTGAGAACTTGTAAACGGTCGAGAAACCCACTCCTAAACCATATTTATTCCTGTTCGTCATTTCAAAAGATTTGAATGACATACAGGGTCAATCTCCTAGGCGTCACATATGCATATCACTTTACTAGACCAAATCAATGTGTACTGGACTTTGCCCAATGTCAGGCGACCATGGGAATGACGAATTATGGGCGCATTTTTTGAGAGACTATGTAACAGCATCCTGTTACAATTATTTCTTGTTTATTATAAAATTTTATTGATGCAAAAAATAAGTCTAGGTTAATTGAATTTACTTTAATTATTTTTTGAATTATTTCTGGGCTTATAAAAATTTTCATTTCTGACTCATTTTAAAGAAAACATATAAATCTTTCAAGCAGTTTAAAGCCAAAGAATGTTTGACCAACTGTTTTATAATCACCTGTCATTTTATTCCAAACTTGGTATGGATTGACATCATGGACTTGGGATGAAGGTGGGTGTCATTTACATTTACTATGGGCAGGTCAGTCAGACCTCACCTTTGATCCCTGTAGATGTAAACGTTTGTCTGATTTGTGTCTCATAACTTTTGTACTGAAGAACCCAGTGTTCCTTCCAGGGAAGCAAGTCCATTCATACTATTACAAACTCGTACTTCGTCAACTTATACCACTAAAAGTCAACTGATACCAACGTTAACTACCAACTAGAACAACTGAATCATTGCGAATTTGTCCCGTGCTTGTACCACTGCAGACTCCCCATCAAAAATATACATTGATATATGCGTTGCTTTTGAAAACCTTGATAAAATATTAATTAATATGCGTTGCTTTTGAAAACCTTGATAAAATATTAATTAATTTTCTTTAATAATCATTCATTTAATAAACATAAATGTACAATATACGAATCTTTAATGTTTGTTCTTTCAAATCTTAAAACAAAAATTGACGCAACACTGCCACAGTTTTCATAATTACGTTTGCCTTGGTTTTTGGTTTTCTCTTTCTATCTGATAAGTTAGCCCTTTACAGCTGATTTTTATAATTTGTTCTTATATCTGTTACACCACTGTCCCAGGTAAGGGAATATTTTGGCACCATCAAATATAAAAAAGAAGATGTGGTATGATTGCCAATGAGTCAACTCTCCACAAGAGACCAAATGACACAGCTATAGGTCACCGTACGGCCTTCAACAATGAGCAAAGCCCATACCGCATAGTCAGCTATAAAAGACACCGAAATCACAAATGTAAATCAATTCAAACGAGAAAACTAACAGCCTAATTAATGTAAAAAAAAATGAAAGAAAAACAAATATGTAACACAACAACAAACGACAACCACTGAATTACAGGCTCCTGACTTGGGACAGGCACATGCATACAGAATGTGGTGGGGTTAAACATGTTAGCGGGATCCCAACCCTCCCCCTTACCTGGGACAGTGGTGTAACAGTACAACATAAGAAAAAACTATAAAAATCAGTTGAAAAAGGCTTAACTTATCAGATGGATAAAAATAGAAATACATATACCAATAACACGTGGATGTGACCGGGTACTTGTACATTCTAACAACATAAAGACACTAAGTACAGATCTGAGAGAGTACTCGCAGTTACTGACAACTAGTTCAAAGGCAATAACAACTAATATAAAAACTCATGCATCTAAGGCTAAATTATCAATCCGTACACATCCAACATCCAATGGATTTAGTGCAAAGACGTCATCAACAGAGAAAAACATGACCTTGATTTACGTGTTTTACCCCGCCATATTCAGTACATGTATAAGCCTGTATGTAGTTCAGTGGTTGTTGTGTGTTGTTGTATATAATATTTGTCTTGTTCATTGTTTTGTACATTAGTCAGGTCATTAGTTTTCTCTTTGATTGTGTTTACATTCGTCGTTTAGGGGCCTTTATAGCTTACTATGCGGTATGGGTTTTCTCATTGTTATATGCTACATGGTGACCAGTAGTTGTTACCTGCTACGTCATTTTATCTATGGTGTAGAGTTGTCTTATTGGCAAGCATACACCATCTTTTCTTGATGATAAATGGAAAAAAAAAGATCACACAAAAGGGTCACAGGAAAACAAGTCACAACTTTGGTACGAAAAAAAGTCTCAGACCTGATATGAAATAAAAGACAACCCAGAGTGAATCTTTTATTTGACACTTGTTGGATAAACGAAGTTCAACTGAAGTGGATATAAGCAATTATAGGCAAACATACGTCCTTCAACAATGAGAAAAAACCCATACCGTGACAACAACTGACCTACAGGCTCCTGACTTGGGACAGGCACATACAGAATGTGGCTGGGTTATACATGTTTGTGAGCGCTCAACCCTCCCCTAACCTGGGACAGTGGTGTAACATTACAACATAAGAACACACTTTAAAAATCAGTTGAAAAAGACTTAACTCATCAGATGGATACAAATACATCTTACAAAATCATAAAGTAGACTTGGACGGATACGTATACATCTCAAAAATAAAGACAATAAGTACAGATTTGAGAGTACTAGCAGTTACTGACAGCTAGTTCAAAGCCAAAAAACAACTAATGAAAACAATCATGTATATAAGACTTAAATATCAAAAAGTACACATCCAACATCCAATGGATTTAGGGTAAAGACGTCAATAACAGTCTGAGAAAAACATGACCTTGTGCAATGCCAAACTATAAGTATCTACAGATTGTATTACCGTGAAAGTACATATGTGTAATCTTTAGTATGGTTTTAATTTATTGATAATAAAATCAATATTTACACCAATTAAAACAATATTCAAAGATTTAATTACAGTGTTAAATAGGTAACCTTTTAGAATAATTTTATTTAAAGGATTGAAAAGTTTATCCGGATCGTATCCAAATTTTCGGGCTCGGTTTACGACATATCCGTAAAATTTAGGATGTGCTATTCCGTTTGAAACTAGTTTTCTGCAGGTACAGCCAAACTTGCATTATAATTGACTTCAGTGTAATATTTAAATTTCCAATGTATTAATAAATTTTCATAATCTTGTTAACACATTGATAAATCCTTGACCTTAATGTTAGATATTGTTGACTAATACAACTCATTTGAATGGTACCATTCCAATTGTGTTCAACTCTACACAATACCCGCAATGGACGATGAAGTCATGTATCAAATGGTCTTAATTCTGCTACCCAATCAAAGTGGTCGAACATACGACCGCTGATTTAACTTGCTGAAGACTACTTGAAAATAACATCAACTCCAACTAGCACCACAGATATTCATTAATGACTTTGTGACAAACAACGCTGTAATGAAATAAATTCTTATTACGATATTAGATAATCGATTCCACTACAGATACATTTGTATATTTTGGAGCTGGCATGTCAGTAACTGATAGTAGTCCTTTGTTAATTTATGTATCATTGTCATTTTGCTTAGTTTCTTTTGTTACCTATTCTGACAACTTACTCGGACTTCTTTTAAACTGAGTTTTACTGTGCGTATTGCTGTGTGTTTGTCTTTCTACATTGGCTAGAGGTAAAGGGGGAGAGTTGAGATCTCACAAAACGTTTTAACCCCGCCGCATTTTTGCGCCTGTCCAATGTAAGGAGCCCCTGGCCTTTGTTAGTCTTGTATGATTTTTAATTTTAGTTCATTTATATATTTCGGAGTTTAGTATGACGTCCATTATCACTGAACTAGTACACATTTTGTTTAGGGCCAGCTAAAGCACGCCTCCGGGTGCGGGATGTTCTCGCTGTGTTGAAGACCCATTGGTGGCCTTCGACTGTTTTCTGCTTTTTTTACGGGTTGTCTCTTTGACACATTCCCCATTTCCATTCTCAATTTTATCATGTTTATTATTATATATTGGTGAGTTTTGGAAGTGTCTATGGGCCATTCGATATCCTCGGAATCAAGATTCTAGGATTGTCTCGAAAATTGTTGATTATTTATACAGGTAGTTATTTATGTCTTTTATACGGTTCCTTTATGGATAGGATACATTTACAATCCAAGTTAATTTGTAGATTGGAAAGTAAAACAATAAAGACTAGGTTGCATTAAAAAAAATCATTAACATGTTAGAACCTATTTGCAATTTTGACAAAACATCTGTGTTTTTAACAATGTGAATGTTTATTAAATTTCAGATATAATGATAACGGAATTATATAGTTCATACTTTGAGACGGTCTCTCTACGCGTTGTGTGTGTAGTATTTAATACAGCGTGCTGTTGTGCATTGTGACAATAAACCTGGGAATAGTTTATCGAAATATAATGACCCAGAAGAAACTGATTATTTCTGAACGTCTTTCATTTGATATTTTGTATTTCAATCATAGCATGGGAGGGGCCTCGGTGGCCGAGTGGTCTAAGTAGTTACTACTGTAATCACTAGCCAGTCAACACAGATGTTGTGAGTTCGAACCCCGCTCGTGCTGGTGCACTCGACTGCAATCTTAATTGACTAGGATTGTCAGTTTTCCTATCGAAGGTCGGTGGTTTTCTCTGGGCACTCCGGCTTCCTCCACCAATAAAAACTGGCCGCCACAAAATAGCCCAAAAGCGGTGCTTAAAAGTGGCGTTAAAACACCAAAAATCAAAAATCAAATCATAGCATGGGAAAATGTCGGAAAGCACTAAAAAATTAAGAAAACAATATTTCTGTTAAAAATATTTGTCTAATTAACACAGTTGTCGGAAAGCAGACAGATAATCAAACAAAACTTTTTTTCTGTAAAAAAAATATCATTAATAGATACCACCAGACTAAGAAATATTCATTATTAGGTTAAACTGAGACTGAATCTATTCTAAATAGACTGTACTTAAAAATGTTATATATACGTACATTATGTCTCACAGGTTTAAACAGTCATTACAATTACAAAAAGTATATTTAACGTATGAGCACCAATGAGCAGGGATGCGTACCCAAAGTTAGCTAAATATCTTAATTTACACGGTCGTTAAAATTTCTTGCGCAAAAATACCACGTGCATGCATAAATATTAATTTCACTCGTAAATGCGAATTTCGCTTTTCTTGTCTAAATTCAGAACACGGCAGTAAGAGCTTGACATCCCTTACCGAAAAATAAGCCTTGCGGCAAACATTTGCAGCAAACTAGCAGCAAACATTGCCGCAAGTTTGCAAATGAAAGTTGCGGCAAGCTTGCAGCAAACATAATTATGCAAATTAGATTTGCCGCAAACTTGCCGCAATTGTTTGCTGCAATCTTGCGGCAAACTTGCAGGAACTACACATATACCAATGTCATGTGTGTAGACACATTCAATTCATCTCTTTCAAATTACACATCAAAATTTTAAAAAAGAACTTCCAGCCTATATACAAATAGTCGTTGAAAGAATACTTGCAAACTAATGAGATTTGAGGAAATACAAACATGCATTTCATTTTTGAAAAAGGGGCGGGGGTCATTCTCAAAAGATATCATATATCGGTATAAAGAAATAAAAAAGGATAAATCTCAGATGTGTATTTAGCATAAAGCTAGGTAATAATTGCGTTACAGATTTGAAATTAACTTTATTAAACAGTATACATTTAATCAGGAACAAAATTCAAACTTATAATAGCTAGAGTATTTCATACATTTAGTTGTCAACCTAATTATATGTATGATGGTGAAATTAATTATTCAATTAAATCAACAGTTCTATGTACATGTATAATTTGTACTTACAATATTACATACTGAATATCCAATATTATTGGTCCAAAATGTCTCGATCTTGATCTCTTATATATATATATGTAACATTTATCAAACACAATCAACATGACCTAGCCCACAATTTCAAATTGTTAGCATCCAGGAAGTGCCAACTAGGCATGCCCAGTCAATATTGTGTAACTCTGGCAATGTTCTGGCAAACATATAGAATGGTCAAAGTTTTCTGCAATCTTGCGGCAAAAATATAGAATTGTCAAAGTTTTCTGCAAACTTGCGGCGAACATACTTTATTATCTTAACTTTCCTGCAATCTTACGGCAAACATTGATGTTTCTGCAAACTTGCCGCAAAAACCTGCAATGTTTGCCGGAAGTTTGCAGCTAGCAGCAAACATCTGCAAACATTATTTTCTCTGTTCCTGCAAACTTTTTGTTTGCCGCAAGCTTGCAGCAAGTCTGCTGCAAATTTGCGGCAGACATTTCAGTTCTATAAGGGATGTGTGTTACTCTCAAGAAAAATAAATTCTTATAAGTTGCATGCCACTGAGTTTCACTTCACACGAAAATTTGACTTTAAATCATCTACCATGAGTACAGACAGCTTTAATAACGAGTTGAGAATATGAAGGTATCCATGCAGAAAACAAAATATGAAGATATGACAGATAAAATAAATGCATCCAGATTATAAAGCAAACTGAGTGCTTAAATTTATATTGCGATTGGTTTGTGCAATTTGCATTAAAAATCCGGTTTGTAGAAACTTGGATTTGCAAAAGGGTTATGAAAAAATGATGTAGACTCCCAAGTAATAAATAAAATAGTCGAGCTTTAAAATGTATATATATTCAAATAGTAGCTGTATATATATATACACTTTTCTCATTCACAACTATACAATATTGCTTTCAACTGACTTTTGTAAGAATCTACATACAATTACATATTTTTAGGCAGTTAAGCTGCCTTATGCGAGCACCCTAGATTTGTGTTCTACCCAATAAATGCTGAAATACGAGCCATTGTTATTATCTAGCTGGCTATTATGTTATTTATAACTAATTGGACATTTTTTTAATACTTTTATTTCTGGAATAAAAAAAATATGACCAGAAAAACCTTAAATGATCGTCGAACTACCCAAAACTTTTGATGTTGCACATAGGAAGTAGTGCTCAATAGAAATCCGTACGTAGTTTATTATCCCCTGTGCTTTTGGCTACGATGTCAAAGAACAATTGTATGAAATATTTCATCGCCGAAAATTGGTAATTACAAGTCGTTTCTATTTCCCTAATGGCAAAATGCGCAGGATTATTGTTCATGTACAACAGATCTCTATGATAGAGGAAATAAAGTTATATAAGTGGGCGGTAATTTTTAACTTATCTTGCCAAATAAGGTTGTTGTTATTTTATGAATGAAACGAGGTCGATCATGAAACAGATGCGGAAATCGACGTTGATGGGATGTTTTAAGTAACGTCGACAACTCGTCCCCGAGACAAGTCGGACCGAATCCACTCAAATCGTCTAAGAAGACAACTTTGACCGTTTGTCAGATTTACTTAGGGTTTCATAAAATATTAGACTAACATGTCTAGCGGAGCCATTAATCTTTTGTTTGTGCATTGGGGTCTATTTAGGGGTATTTGGAGGGGCCTGAAGAAGGGAGAGGTTTACTATAGAACCCTATGGGATTTTATTTTTTTTAATTTTCAAATGACTATTTCTCGAAAACAGTAAGTGATAGACACATGCAGTCTTCAATAATGAGAACAGGACAATAAAAAAAAAATCAACCAAAATATAGGGCGAGTCCCTGGGGGTCATCCCAACCCCCTTCAATTTGAAAATGTACTTTTATCTTGTAAACCGTCGCGATCCCCACCCCTAAACAATAAATATACTTGTATGGGACAATAAAAGAAATCAAATGGAAATAATTTGGGGGAGTCCCCTGTGTCGTCCCACCCCCTCCTGTTTGAGAACTTGGAAATGGTCGAGATCCACACCCTTAAACCATATATATTCATGTATGGGACAATAAAACAAATCAAATGAAATTTTGGGGAGTCACTGGGGGTCACCCCACCCCCTCCTGTTTTAGAACTTGTAAACGGTCGAGATCCCCACCCCTAAACCATATTTATTCATGTATGGGACAATATAACAAATCAAATGAAATATATGGGGAGTCCCTGGGGTTACCCCACACCCTCCTGTTTGCGAACTTGGAAATGGTCGAGATCCCCACCCCTAAACCATATGTATTCATGTATGGGACAATATAACAAATCAAATGAAATATATGGGGAGTCCCTGGGGTTACCTCACACCCTCCTGTTTGCGAACTTGGAAATGGTCGAGATCCCCACCCCTAAACCATATGTATTCATGTGTATGGGACAATATAACAAATCAAATGAAATATAGGGGGAGTCCCTGGGGTCATCCCACCCCCTCCTGTTTGAGAACTTGTAAACGGTCGAGATACCCACACCTAAACCATATTTATTCCTGTTCATCAGTTCAAAAAGATTTGAATGACATACAGGGTCAATCTCCTAGGTGTCACATATGCATATCACTTTACTAGACCAAACCAATATGAACTGGACTTTGCCCAATGTCAGGAGACCATGGGAATGACGAATTATGGAGGCTTTGTTTGGGAGACTTCGTAACGGCATCCTGTTACAATTATTTCTTGTTTATTATAAAAAAATTTTGATGCAAAAAATGAGTCTAGGTTAATTGAATTTACTTTAATTATTTATTAAATTATTTCTGGGCCGATAATGATTTTCATTTATGGCTCATTTTAAAGAAAACATATAAATCTTTTAAGCAGTGTAAAGCCCGAGAATGTTTGACCAACTGTTTTATAATCGCCTGTCATTTTATTCCAAACTTGGTATGGAGTAACATCATGCACTTGGGAGTGAAGATAATGGTCATTTACATTGATATATGAGTTGCTTTTGAAAACCTTGATGCAATATTAATTAATTTGCCTTAATAATCAATTCATTTAATGAACATAAATGTACAATATACGAATGTTTAATGCTTGTTCTTTCAAATCTAAAGAAAAAATTGAAGTTACACTGCCACAGTTTTCATAATTACATTTGCCTTGGTTTTTGGTTAACTGCCTACAACGCTTACAGTGCTTTGATTAATAAATGTGTGTTAACATAATCATTATCTTATTCTATTCACAGTCAATTATTTCAATTCAACAGCAAACAAAAATTCAGCAGCAATTGTTCGGTGACTAGTCAGCGGTATTGGGTTCACGTTTTGCTTTTCTTTTTTTTTATAGAAATCAACTTGTTTAGATAATTGGACCTATGCCTAGGACGCATGTAACCTTTTTAAGAAGGGTTCATCCCAAGTTGTATAATGAGCACAGGCATGTTTACAAAATATTATTCTAATTCACATTTCAAATACTGTAAAATTATTGTCATTGATTTGTTAATTTGTTGGCTCTGTTTAGAAGCTGAGGATTGGCAACCGATCTTCATTTTATACGTTGTTAACAAAATGGGAGCTTTGTTTAATTTAGTAAAACTTTACACTTCTTCGTCAAAATTATCCCCCAATTGCAAAGGCTCTTTATTTCAATCGTGAAAAGGGAAACCATTGTAGGGATGACACGCTGTCAATTTACTCTTTGAAAACCGATAAATGTATCCGCTTTGCATAATTACAATTGTAAGTACTAACAAGACAGTTGTAATTTAAAAAACAAATGCATCTACTAGCTATACAGCAGCGTTTAGTGTACTTTAAGGCCTTTTGTCAACTATATACTATTGTCTGATTGGTTGTCAAGGAGAATTTTTGAAAGTAAAAAAAAAAAAAACACGAAAAATATTTCGTTGAAGTATATTTTGGAAAGGCAGACAAAACATTAGACTAATTACCCTAGATAACACACACACAAATTATTTCATATTAGCTATGCATTTCTAAGATTCACATAAGTTCATGTAAAAAGTCAAGGGTGTGTTTAAGTGAACGTTGTATCCGATTTTTTTTTATTCATTTCACGAATAAAATCAATAATATGCATACATTTTTCAATTAAAAATGAGGGAACGAAAGTTTAAAAAAATATAAATAAGAAATACACATCAAGTTCAAGCATTTGAATTGGCCGTAATATTTTCTTTTGTTATTTAAACACACCTTCCCTGTTGTTATGACATATTAGAAAGGTATTTCACTTGACCCTTATAGTTCATGTTTTTGTACTGTGAATTTGTAATTTAATATCATTATATCAAACTGTAGCCTAAATATATAAAAATAATGGTGTTGAAGCGATATGGTGTATTAAATATTTTTGCCTTTAACGTTTTCAGGACAAATTAAACAGTCAACTCAAACACACTTGAGCGTAAAATGTACATGATTTTTTCTTTTATTAAAACCATTGTCCATTTTTGTTATTTTTTTTCTCTCTAAAAATCTACATGAAATGCAAATATCTGCTGTAAAAATATCAATCAGTATTATTCGATAATTAAAAGAAAACAGTTGGAATATCACAAATCCATCACTTAAAGAATTCAATAACTAACGAGAGTAGTTGGTGTTTCTAGTCCAGATTCAAAATAAAAAAAAAACCAACAGAAAAATGAATATATATTTTTTACCCCTGATGAATCCAACCACGTTTAACAAAGTCGTTTATTCAGTATATTTTGACATTTTGATACGGTCCCTTTATATTTTTAGTCATTGTAGGTATCGGTGTCGGTAGAACTGTCCGTGTAGATGACGTAACATGTCTATTACTTTGACAACTTAAGTTGCTCCTCCCATTGTGTCTAATGAAATATATATAATTAGAGCAAATAAGATTAACGTTCAATACAATCATCTGCTTCCATACCTTGCTGACAGTTTCATTGTGGATTCTTTCTTATGCAAAAGACATAAGCAGTTGAAAACTGGTAAGATGTAAAATCATTTAAAAAAGTCTTTCTACGGATTGACATGATTTAAAATATATTCTTTTGTGAATTGATAAGATTATGTTTGATTTATCTACTTATATTCTAAGTTGACACGCTCAGACGACTATAAATTGTTCAATAAATTAAACAACAGAATCGTAGGATAAATGTACCTACACATGCCTGGAATTCGGTATATCGAGAAATGAGATCGTTAGGATCGTGAAAGATCTGGTATGGGATCGTGAAGGAAATCTTGTCGGAAAGACACATGCAAGATCACTGATTTATCGAATTTAAGGAGAAATTAAAAAAAAAAAGAATAAAATTGACTTCAAAATGGTTCAACATTATGTTCAGTATCCTTGAAAGTCAGAGTTTAGAATATTACCGCTTTTACAAAACGAAAGGTAGATTGCTCTTCATATTCAATGGCATTAAAAATTTAATCAAACATGATTTTTTTTTCATTAATGAATTAAGAATGACTAAATTACTATTCTCTGACTAAAGTCGTTCTACATTGTTGTTTCAAATGGCTCTCAAAAGTATTTTGAAGTAGTTTATTCAGAAAGGGTCAAAATAGGAATATTTGTTTTGTTTGATATTTATCAATCAATTTTCACAATCTTGTAAACAAACTAAGAAATCCTTGACCATAATGTTAAATATGGTGGACTAATACCATCAATACAACTCATTTGAATGGTAACACTCGAATTTCGTTAAACTCTACACAATACACGCAATGGGCGATGAAGCCTTGTATAAAATTGTCTCTACCAAATAAAAGTGGGTAGACATACAACCGCCGATTTAACTTGCTGAAGACTATACTTGTCAACAACATCAACTCCAACTAGCACCCCCGATATTTGTAAATGACTTTATGACAGCTACATGTTATCATGGTTATTCCAAACAACGAGCATTTTCCAACATTAACTTGATAAGCTGTTTTTTCAACTAAACTCAATGTTTGTCAAAAAAAGAACACTGATTTTTTTTATTTACCTTACTTCACAGTATCATTAAGGAAGTTGGACCATTTTGACAGACATATTTCTTTTATATGATTTTTTCCTAGCTGCAGATAAAACTATATTTTCACAGATTTTGCAGTAAAATTGTAATAAATTGCGTTCACGATTGGTCATCGTTACTTATTCATGAACGATAGATTTCCTCGATATTCCGAAATGACAGTCGCCCGAGAGGTGTAGCAGCCTTTTATATATGCATTACAATACATTTTCTTCGAACTAATGTCAGTTTACTAAACTCATGATCAAGCAAAGTTGATATAGTTAATATCTAGTGAATTAAATGTAAATATATATATATATATGTATACTACCCAGCGTAAGTGGATCAACTACATTTACCGTAATATTACAATGTATGAAAATCAGCGTCAAAACGAACGTATAATAACACATTGTCATTCATATATAGCACACCTAGTTAAACAAACAAAAAATGTCTAAATGTTTGTCTAAATATAATTATGTAATTGTTTATCGTACCTGTTTACTTTTCTTTCAATCGCGTTTCCTATATTGCATAACATATTTGTTTCCGTAATAAAAACAGATACTCTTTACAGAAAAATTAGAAATGTATATATCCCTATTGATTTACAACTGAAATTGTTCGATTCTTTGGTTGAACCCAATGGCCTACGTATTTGCTCTTGTGAATTATGGGGTTTCCAAAACATTGATGCTTTAGAAAGAGTTCATTTATAATTTCTGAAAACAAATCTGTCATTAAGAACCAGTACTCATATTGTTATGGTGTACGATGAACCTGGCAGATATCCCTTGGACAATTAAAGTACGAATACGAATGTTATTATGCTGGTCAAAATTATTAATGAACAGCACAAAATATCAGGATTATTATACTAATGTTTGTATTACATGCATATTTCTGGAAATATTTTAAGAAATGTTCACATCAAAATATATGTTAAGCGAATTTTGCATGACCAGTTCATTCAAAAGTGGTTTAGTGGTGCTGAAAACTCATCAAGAAGTGGATATTATTTTAAACACGTTTTTGCTCAGAAAATTACTTATTAAGATTGAATATAGAATATATATAACCAAACTTATATAGATGTTCAAATATCGAAATTTATATAGAAACTGGTCGATGGCATAACATTCCAAAAGAAGAAAAACATATGTACTTTGTGTAAAAATAATTGTTTTGGAAATCAGTTTCATACCTTATTTGTATGTCGCAATGACGAGGTTACAAATTTAAGACATACATATATCCCAAATTACTATATTGTAAACTGATGTCTTTATGTAATGTGAAAGTCTTGAATAACTACCGAGTGGTCAATTAATTAACAAAAAAACAACTTATGAAATATCTATGATTATAAATAGATTATCATTACTTACATTTCTTCGACTGACGATCTTAAATCCCATTACCTTACTATAGTTCTGAATGATTTTCACGTGTTATTAATGTGTATACTTGTGTACAGAGAATCGTGTTACTTCGGCCATCATTATGTATATATTTTTTTCTATCTTGTTCTTCTTTGAAAAAATATTATTTGTATCCTTTGTCTGCCTTTTGTTAAAGTGAAAAATGTCTACCTAGAGTGTTAATAAAAGTTGAAGTTGACGGTGATAGAATCTATGACATATGAGAAGATTTTAATTTTGAAATTATAAATTCCCCCACCTTACCAGCAATCATCGTTATCATCTTAATTGCGTGTAATAGTGTTTTTTGTTTGTCTTTGTTTATTTTCAACCTTTATACTGTTTAGTCTATTTCTGATAATACACTTTTGGCGTGGCTCGGTATATATGCATCCCGCCATTGCGTTATGGTATCTGTTTTGTATTGTTGTCTTTCATTTTTGCTATTGTACTTTTTCTATGGAGTGTCTACATGTCATATTGTTTTCTTTATTAAAATATTTTTTTTTTATATAGCGATTAAGATTTATAACACAATGTTGACTGCTATATCCTAATTTTTGACATTTCTGCATAGTATGTTTGTTTTTATTGCTAACACATTGTTGTCAATATAATGGAAGTTTCTGCAACTGTCATACAAGTGAGAGGTTTAGCTAATTATAACACCAAATCTAGTCCACCATTTTTTTACTAGAGGAAATGCTTGTACCAAGCTTAAGTCAGGAATATGACAGTCGTTTTCCACTCGTTTGATGTGTCTGAGCTTTTGATTTTGCCATTTGATTAAGGAATGTCCTTTTTGAATTTTCCTTGGAGTTCCGTATAACGTGAACATACTCAGGTGGTTTATCGAAACGTTATGGGGTATATACTTCTAGCAAGATCTGAAAATAAGTCAGCATATATGAAATTGTCCGTTGTTTTCTTAAAGGAGTAATTGCCTTAAATGATTTTAATTTTTTACACTTTTTATCTTTTGGACAAAAATTATAAAAAGATAAAGAGAAAACGTAAACAGAAAAATATACCAGAAATACAAGATCAACAAAAATGAGATTTTAGTCATGTATTTATATTTTTGTTACAATAGCAGCACAAACTAAAACTTTTAATAATTGAAATCATCAAAGTTGGTTTTCTATTTGTTTAACTAATATAAAATAGAAACAAATGATTTTTTGTTCATTCCGTTTCTGAATCATTTTTTATTTTCTTCATTTCTGAAGCATTTTTTGCAAGGAATTTATACTCAGTTAATTTTAAAAAAAGTAATTGAACAGACAATATTTACTTTAACACGAAAAGATAGATTTTTTTGCAACTGTGTATAGATATAAATATATATTAAAGAACCAATAGTTCGTAACCGGTACTAAAAGTACTAGTATGTAGATCATATCATAATACAAAAAAAAAAGAGTTCCGAAGTATCTGTTACTTTTAAATATATGAAATATTTGGGTAATTTTGGTATCAAATGAAGCTAAAGGTCTAGGGATAACACCGAATAACTCTTGGAAAAAATGTTTCAATAATGAACGTTTATTTTGAATAACACATGGTATAAACCTGCCATCAAAAGGCTTATTATTACATATCTTCAGGTGAGAAGCACCACTCATTATTACACGTCTGCAGGCGTGAAGCACCACTCATTATTACACTTCTTCAGGCGTGAAGCACCACTCATTATTACATATCCTCAGGCATGTAGCACCACTCATTATTACCTATCTTCAGGTGTGAAGTTCAACTCATTATAACATACAATCAGGCGTGAAGTATCACTCATAATTACACTTCTTCAGACATGAAGCACCACTCATTATTATAAATCCTCAGGCATGTAGCACCACTCATTATTACTTATCTGCAGGTGTGAAGTACCACTCACTATAACATATAATCAGGCGTGAGGTACCACTCATTATTACATATAATCAGGCGTGAAGTACCACTCATTATTACACGTCTTCAGGCGTGAAACACCACTCATTAATACAAATCCTCAGGCATGTAGCACCACTTATTATTACCTATCTTCAGGAGTGAAGTACCACTCATTATAACATATCATCACACGTGAAGTATCACTCATGATTACTTATAGGTTAGACAATACTTGGTCATGTTTTATGAAGATTTAAAATAAAATAAAACATGCATAAGTATGGTCTGGCCAATTTAGAACATAATCACACTTTCGAGTGACTTTACAAAATCATCCTTTTCTATTGTAATATTCAAACCTAAATAAGAGTTCACTTTTTATAATGAAGTGAATGTATAACATAGGTAATGATCATTTCAATGGATGGAATGCAATAGCACTGACATAGTTTGTGAGGACAAAAAGGATAAATTGTTCAAACATTTTTCTTCTGCTTCAGGTAAAATTTGATACTTATATATCTTAAATTTTTTGATTTTAAAACGCACACATTGTTATATAAATCCGCTTTTTGAAATTTGATATTTTTTTATAATTATAAAACTCACTGTATAAATATTTGAATTCAGACCATTCAACATTAGATGCTTACTTTTTATTGATAACTGTACATGTATTGTGGTTTTTTTCCAAAACAAAATCCTTTGCTTTATATATCAGCAGTCTGATATTGTTTTCTTGAAAGAAAAATAAATAATTGACTCGAATGTCCGGTATAAAAATTGAATAAATATTATTTTACCTACATCTTTACCCCCGTTTCATTTTTTGTCTCGCCTTGACGGAGTCAAAAAGCAAGACATAGGTATGCTGTTTTCGGCGTCGGTGGCGGCGGCGGCGTCAACAATGTATTAGTTTGTGATTAGGTCTAGTTCATGGTGAACCACTAGTGGTAGGTCAATGATATTTGGTATGCAGTTGTATTAGCATTGGCACATCTCATTACCATGGATATTATGTGACCCCGCCCCCTCAGTCAAGGTCTATTGACTTTGAAACTTTTCATAGTTTACATGTATTAGTTTGTGATTGGGTCAATTTATGGGGAACCACTAGTGGTAGGTCAATGATATTTGGTATGCAGTTGTATAAGCATTGGCATATCTCATTTCCATGGAGATTTTTTAGCTAAGTTAACATTTGCTTAGTTTACATGTATTAGTTTGTGATTAGATCAATTTAAGATGAACTGCTAATGTTAAGTCAATGATATTTGGTATGCAAATGTATTGGCATTTGCAAGTATCGTTTCCATGGAGATTATATAGCCCAACCCCTGATCATGGTTCATTGACTTTGAAACTTTTACATAGTTTACAAGTTAATGTTTGTGTTTAGGTTTGTTTAAAGGGAACGACTTATAATAAGTCAATGGTATTTGGTATGCAGTTGTATTAGCATTGGCACATCTCATTCCATGGAGATTGTTTAGCCATGTACCTTCAGTCATGGTTCATCGACTTTGAATATTTGCATAACTTACATTGTAAGGTATTGCTATTTTATTTCAACATTTGCATTATCAAAATTACAAAAAGGCGAGACAGACATATCTCTGTGATAACAGTTTATTTGTTATATATATATATATATATATGTGTGCCATTACAAAATGTATAAACATTTGCAAAATTCAAAATGTTTTTTTTTTTAATTCTTTTCTCTTTCATCTTTAATCAGTAGGCTATTTTTCCAAGGAAAATGCCTCAGGGGATTGTACACTTCGTTAATGTAGTTATTAAGAGTTCACTTTCATTATTAATCTACAATGAAAAGTCATTCATGTATAGCATTTTATAGTGCATGGAAAGCCATGTACTATGAAAATTGGAGGGAAAAAAACTGACTTTTTATTGGACGAGAAGGGGTGAGTATGTTCAAAATATACGCAGACGTGACGCACAACTCATTAATGTATATCTTCAGGCGCGAGGTACCAATCATTATTACATATCCCCAGACGTGAATCACCACTCATTAATACATAACTTAAGGCGTTAAGCACCACTAGATATTACATATCCTCAGGGGTGGAGTTCCATTCATTATTACAAATCTTCAGGCGTGAGGTACCACTCATTACTACATATACTCAGGCGTGAAGCACTAGTTATTATTACATATTTTCAGGCGTGATGCACCACTCATTATGATATATCCTCAAGTGCGAAGTGCGTCTCATTTTTACATATCTACAGGTGTGAAGTACCACTAATTTAACATATACTCAGGCGTTGAGTACAACTGATAACATATCTTCAAGTGTGAGAAGTACCACTCATTTTTACATATCTTCAGGCGTGAAGTACCACTCATTTTACATTCCTGCAGGTGTGAAGTACCACTCATTATAATATTCATGCAGGTGTAAATAACCACTTATTTCTATATTCTATAAGTGTCATTCATTCATGGGGAGGGAGGCGACACGTCGACCTTTTTGTGGTAGTGGTGAGCAGCTGACAGATTGAGTACCCTACCCTTTTATATACTAATATGATGCATAACACAAATACATACCTATCATATTTTTCTTTACCAAAAATCTACCTATCACTATCATGCTAACGTCATTTCATGGATAGATGGATATATTTAGCAAAATTATCGGATTTTTCAATTACATCTGAGAGAGAAATTGACACCTGAATAGTTTCAGATGTTTATGATTCAATCAGAATCCGTGTAATATATATGTTCTGGACTATACACGGATGGTCATGACTGTAAACGTATACTCATATGGTCGTACCATATGAGTATATACACGTTTGAATATTACCGGAGCGGACCATATCAGTATTTAAACAATATACATGTAGGTATTTTTCGAATAAATCATTACTGTCATTTTAAGAACACACAAGTTCTTTCCGGTTTAGGGATAGCACGTATCAATTATTGTGATTGTAAAATCGTAAGAATAGGAGTATGAACATATTTCACAACTAAAATTCAATTGAAATATTTCAGAAATTTGAATTTACTAAAAAAAAAATTTAAACATCAAAATAAAGGAACACAAAAGAAAAAACAGGTGCCTAAGTGCCTGTGCGTTAAACAGTTAACTTCTTGTTTAACAGTCCATTACTTTTTTTAAAATTCCCTTTATTTCATTAATCATGTAAATAAACTCATCATAGATACAGGATTAAAATTTAATTTTTGAGCCAGACGCGCGTTTCGTCTACAAAAGACTCATCAGTGACGCTCGAATAAAAAAAAGTTAAAATGGCCAAATAAAGTACGAAGTTGAAGAGCATTGAGGACCAAAAATTCCTAAAAGTTTAGCCAAATACAGCTAATGTAATCTATTCCTGAGGTAGAAAAACCTTAGTATTTCAAAAATTAAAGTTTTGTAAACAGTAAATTTATAGTTATAACCATATCAATGATAACTCATGTCAACACAGAAGTGCTGACTACTGGGCTTGTGATACCCTCGGGGAATAAAAACTCCACCAGCAGTGGCATCGACCCAGTGGTTGTAAATAAACTCATCATACATACAGGATTGAAATTCAGTATTTGAGCCAGACGCGCGTTTCGTCTACCAAAGAATCATCAGTGACGCTCGAATTAAAAATAGTTAAAAAGGCCAAATGAAGTACGAAGTTTATGAACATTAAGGACCAAAAATTCCTAAAAGTTTTGACAAATACAGCTTAGGTAATCTATTTCTGAGGTAGAAAGGCCTTAGTGTTTCAAAAATCCAAAGTTTTGTAAACAGTAAATTTATAATTATGACCATATCAATGATAACTCATGTCAACACAGAAGTGCTGACTACTGGACTGGTGATACCCTCGGGGAATAAAAACTCCACCAGCAGTGGCATCGACCCAGTGGTTGTAAATAAACTCATCATACGTACAGGATTGAAATTCAGTATTTGAGCCAGACGCGCGTTTCGTCTACAAAAGAATCATCAGTGACGCTCGATTAAACAAACTTAAAAAGGTCAAAAAAAGTACAAAGTTGAAGAGCATTGAGGACCAAAAATTCCTAAAAGTTTTGACAAAAACAGCTTAGGTAATCTATTCCTGAAATAGAAAAGCCTTAGCATTTCAAAAATTCAAAATTTTGTAAACAGTAAATTTATAATTATGACCATATCAATGACAACTCATGTCAACACAGAAGTGCTGACTACTGGACTGGTGATACCCTCGGGGAATAAAAACTCCACCAACAGTGGCATCGACCCAGTGGTTGTAAATAAACTCATCATAGATACATGATTGAAATTTGATATTTGCGCCATACGCGCGTTTCGTCTACAAATGACTCATCAGTGACGCTCGAATCAAAAAAAGTTAAAATGGCCAAATAAAGTACGAAGTTGAAGAGCATTGAGGACCAAAAATCCTTAAAACGTTTTGCCAAATACAGCTTAGGTAGTCTATTCCTGAGGTAGAAAAACCTTAGTATCTTAAAAATTCAAAGTTTTGTAAACAGTAAATTTATAATTATGACCATATTAATGATAACTCATGTCAACACAAAAGTGCTGAATACGGGGATAGTGGTACCCTCGGGGAATAAAAACTCCACCAGCAGTGGCATCGACCCAGTGGTTGTAAATAAACTCATCATAGATACAGGGTTGAAATTTAATATTTGCACCAGACGCGCGTTTCGTCTACAAAACTCATCAGTGACGCTCGATTAAACAAACTTAAAAAGGCCAAAAAAAGTACGAAATTGAAGAGCATTGAGGATCAAAAATTCCTAAAAGTTTTGAAAAATACAGCTTAGGTAATCTATTCCTGAGATAGAAAAGCCTTAGCATTTCAAAAATTCAAAGTTTTGTAAACAGTAAATTTATAATTATGACCATATCAATGACAACTCATGTCAACACAGAAGCGCTGACTACTGGACTGGTGATACCCTCGGGAATAAAAACTTCACCAGCAGTGGCATCGACCTTGTGGTTGTAAATAAACTCATCATAGATACAGGATTGAAATTTGATATTTGCGCCAGACGCGTGTTTCGTCTACAAAAGACTCATCAGTGACGCTCGAACCAAAAAAAGTTAAAATGGCCAAATAAAGTACGAAGTTGAAGAGCATTGAGGACCAAAAAATTCCTAAAAATTTGCCAAATACAGCTAAGGTAATCTATTCCTGAGGTAGAAAACCGTAGTATTTCAAAAATTAAAAGTTTTGTAAATAGTAAATTTATAGTTATGACCATATCAATGATAACTCATGTCAACACAGAAGTGCTGAATATTGGACTGGTGATACCCTCGGGAAATAAAAACTCCACCAGCAGTG
This sequence comes from Mytilus californianus, assembly GCF_021869535.1. Classification (NCBI taxonomy): domain Eukaryota; kingdom Metazoa; phylum Mollusca; class Bivalvia; order Mytilida; family Mytilidae; genus Mytilus; species Mytilus californianus. The sequence goes on from NW_026262734.1 coordinate 56,750,781, forward strand.
GCATCGACCCAGTGGTTGTAAATAAACTCATCATAGATACAGGGTTGAAATTTAATATTTGCGCCAGACGGGCGTTTCGTCTACAAAAGAATCATCAGTGACGCTCGAATCATAAAAAGTTAAAAAGGCCAAATAAAGTACGAAGTTGAAGAGTATTGAGGACCAAAATTTCCTAAAAGTTTTGCCAAATACAGCTTAGGTAATCTATTCCTGAGGTAGAAAGGCCTTAATTAGTATTTCAAAAATTCAAAGTTTTGTAAACAGTAAATTTATAATTACTAGTATGACCATATCAATGATAACTCATGTCAACACAGAAGTACTGACTACTGGACTGGTGATACCCTCAGGGGAATAAAAACTCCACCAGCAGTGGCATCGACCCAGTGGTTGTAAATAAACTCATCATAGATACAGGATTGAAATTTAATATTTGCGCCAGACGCGCGTTTCGTCTACAAAAGACTCATCAGTGACGCTCGATTAAACAAAATTAAAAAGGCCAAATAAAGTACGAAGTTGAAGAGCATTGAGAACCAAAATTTCCTAAAGTTTTGACAAATATAGCTAAGGTAATCTATTCCTGAGGTAGAAAAGGCTTAGTATTTCAAAAATTCAAAGTTTTGTAAACAGTAAATTTATAATTATGACCATATCAATGACAACTCATGTCAACACAGAAGTGCTGACTACTGGACTGGTGATACCCTCGAGGAATAAAAACTCCACCAGCAGTGGCATCGACCCAGTGGTTGTAAATAAACTCATCATAGATACAGGATTGGAATTTAATATTTGCGCCAAACGCGCGTTTCGTCTACAAAAGACACATCAGTGACGCTCGAATAAAAAAAAGTTAAAAAGGCCAAATAAAGTACGAAGTTGAAGAGCATTGAGGACCAAAAATTCTCAAACGTTTTGCCAAATACAGCTAAGGTAATCTATTCCTGAGGTAGAAAAACCTTAGTATCTCAAAAATTCAAAGTTTTGTAAACAGTAAATTTATAATTATGACCATATTAATGATAACTCATGTCAACACAGAAGTGCTGAATACTGGGCTGGTGATACCCTCGGGGAATAAAAACTCCACCAGCAGTGGCATCGATCCTGTGGTTGTAAATAAACTCATCATAGATACAAGATTGAAATTTAATATTTGCGCCAGACGCGCGTTTCGTCTACAAAAGACTCATCTGTGACGCTCGAATAAAGAAAGTTAAAATGGCCAAATAAAGTACGAAATTAAAGAGCATTGAGGACCAAAAATTCCTAAAAGTTTTGCCAAATACAGCTAAGGTAATCTATTCCTAAGGTAGAAAAAACCTTAGTATTTCAAAAATTAAAAATTTTAAACAGTAAATTTATAGTTATGACCATATCAATGATAACTCATGTCAACACAGAAGTGCTGACTACTGGGCTGGTGATACCCTCGGGGAATAAAAACTGCACCAGCAGTGGCATCGACCCAGTGGTTGTAAATAAACTCATCATAGATACAGGGTTGAAATTTAATATTTGCGCCAGACGCGCGTTTCGTCTACAAAAGAATCATCAGTGACGCTCGAATAAAAAAAAATTAAAAAGGCCAAATAAAGTACGAAGTAGAAGAGCATTGAGAACCAAAAATTCCTAAAAGTTTTGCCAAATACAGCTTAGGTAATCTATTCCTGAGGTAGAAAAGGCTTAGTATTTCAAAATTTCAAAGTTTTGTAAACAGTAAATTAATAATTATGACCATATCAATGATAACTCATGTCAACACAGAAGTGCTGACTACTGGACTGGTGATACCCTCGGGGAATAAAAACTCCACCAGCAGTGGCATCGACCCAGTGGTTGTAAATAAACTCATCATAGATACAGGATTGAAATTTAATATTTGCGCCAGACGCGCGTTTCGTCTACAAAAGATACATCAGTGACGCTCGAATAAAAAAAAGTTAAAAAGGCCAAATAAAGTACGAAGTAATAGTTATTATTATTTTAACCATATTATCAAATAATTCACAATCATAATCTCTTGATTAAAGACACTTTAAAGGGTCATACATCAAAGTTCATCGTATCAATTACCTGAAGCATACGCGAATGGTCGACCCATATGAGTATAAATGCATATGGTTATGACAATACAACTATGATCAAAATACTAGTATTCATATAGTCCGGAACATTTACATTTCATCTTAATTTCGCGATCTTATCTTATATCATAAAGCTTGAAAATGTGACCGATTCCAGAGGCGCAACCTTACTAATCATTATTTAATTCCTGCAGTTGGAAAGTACCATTATTAACATTTTTGAGATGTAAGCTGTAAAAAAGAAAAAGAAAACTCTGCAAACAAGTCGCTCATGAATTTCACTTAAAAAAACATGATGTTTTGATAGATAATAATATGGGAAAGTTGATAACGTCCAAAACGAACTTCCTTTGATAAAAGTATTCATATCTTCAGACATCATTCTTAACAAATGGGACAGAAGCAATCTACACTTACAAACTATGAAAGCGACGAGATGCAAGTTCTCAGGACAAAAATAGATAATGAAGGTCCCGCAGCAGCTAATGCATATTTAGAAGAAAATATGAATAGGTGGAAAACAGAAAATGTGAAATTGGCTGTTAGTGGATGTAGCGCAACAGGGAAATCTACATTCATCAACTGTCTTCGAGATGTGAAAAGGGGAGACAAAGACTATGCAGAGGTAGGATTTGGGGACACAACTATGGTAATTACCCCGTACGTTCACCCAGATAATCCAAGGATTGTTTATTACGACCTTTCAGGTGTTGGTACATTGGAGTCGAAGAAAGAAAACTACATAAATGACATGAAAATGTGTGATTATGATTTCATTTTTATATTTTTTGACAAAGTGATCAACGAAGATACATTGTGGCTCGTGAGCGAACTCGACAGATTGGGAAAACCGTATTGCTTTGTGAGGTCTAAACTTGATCATAATATAAGAAATGCAGAACGGGAAAAGATTGATAAGGAATCTGTTATACCAAAAATACGCCAGAAAATTCAAAAATCAATTGAAAAAGATTCCAAACTTGGAAATGCAAGGACAATTTTCTTCATTTCCAGCGTTGAACCGAGCATAGGGGAAATGTCTGAATTAATCTCCTATGTTGAATCTAATCTGAATGATTTCAAACGTTTGGCTGTTTTGTCATCTATGGCAGTGTTGTCTAAAGATATCATAAACTTGAAATACAAAGTTCTACAAAAAAGAATAAAAAAGGTATCGATAGCAGCTGCTGCAATCGGTGCCATTCCTGTTCCAGTTTTAGATGTTACACTCAATATTGCACTCTTAGTGGAAGAGGTTCTTCATTACATTAACTGTTTTGGTCTAAGTGCAAAAAGGATGAAAGCGTTGGAAGATTTCGACAGCTCTAAATTAAAATGCAACCAATTTTTTCTTCCGGGTGCTCAGTTAGCTGTCTTTGTGACCAGTCGTCTTGGCATTTATGTATCTGTAATGGCAGCAGAAAATCTGCTGGATTTATTTTTACCTTTTGTTGGGTCCTTGATTTCAGGTGCAACCTCTGCAGTAATTACGTACATGTTTCTTAGTGGTATTTTAGACGATTTAAGACACGACGCTATTATTGTATATAGACATATTGTGCAACACCAATAATATATAGCTTCTTGACTATCAATGTTTCCATAAAATGATACACAAAATAGTTTCCTTTCAGAATTTAGAATTGATTTAAAAGTGATTCAGATTATTAATTAAAGGTTTAATTTGTTTTAATACGTTTCTTATAAATTTTGTTTTGTGCATTCGTTGTCTCAGTAGGCACACTCCGACTTCCGCAGTATTTTGCATTGGAAAAAGGGCTGAGTGTTGATAACTAAACGTCAATAGGCCAAGTGGTAATTATTTCATAAATGTTCAAGACGAGGCTCTGCAATGAGGGACCACAGGGATGACGGGCATTCGATTTTACGTTCCATCCTGACACGGCGTTGCTGCACAGCCAAACGGATTCTACACCTTGGATAAGGTTTTACAGCCGTTCGTAATTAGGCACAGATTATCATAATTCTATACCCGAGTCAGATTTACATAGAATACGTACATTGTATACATGACAAACGAAAGTAATAGAAGCAAAATAAAAAAAAGATATGTTTTGTGTTGTCTAGATTACAGATATAATTAAATTGTTATTGCAGAACAATGCATTTTGTCAAATGATTATGTAAAGGGTACTAAATATTTGTATGGAACGATGGGTCATGGCTAAATAGAAGGACCCGGTTTTGTAAATGGAACGACCCAGTCTCGTCCTCAAATTCCACAAAGCAGAAATTGAAAATAATGCATGCTAGAATTATAAGCTGACGTTCAACAGGCGATTAATGGCTCGTCGCAAAAAAAAGACTTCTGTAAGTGTAAGAGGACAACATTTATTTAAATCCGTGCTTTACTGAAACAAAAATTATTTTTTATTTCGCATTGTGTGAAAATGAATTTTAACACGACGGGTACAACATGTGGAGCTGGATTTGCTCATCCTTCCGGAGCACCTGCGATAACCACTAGATTTTGTAGGTTAGTCTTGTAATGTGTTTTGTAGACAATAATTGGTTCTTTGGTGGATTTAAAAAAAAAAGTCAGTTCGTTTTTGACTAATGAGTTTGACTATTTCTTTGGTTTCCTTCTCCTCTCTTTATTGGCCAAATCCAAATACAAAATGTGACCCAATTTGAGGCTCTCAGTTCACTACACATTTTTCGATGTTAATTCTGTAAAATTTAGTGTTCAAACGTGGATAGTGTACAGCCTCGAAAACGGAGGACCATTTGAGATGTGATCTTCTAAGACAAAAAAAAAATGTTTTATCGAAGTACATGTAAATATTCCACTTTACCTGCTTAGGCGAATAATCTTTCCTATGATAATTTAAAAATAAAGTTCTTGAACCCAACATGTTGAATATATATGTATGCAGAATTGCTCTTGAAAATGATTATGCGGCACAAAGGATCACACATATTATGCGTTAAAAGTTTTCGTACTCCTCCTTGGGACTATTAAGTTTTATGTATTAGGCCTGTGTATTGGGAACTTTTCAAAGTGAAATAATACTTAAACAGCAAAAAAAAAAATGAATAACAGAGACGTGCCATTTTTTACATATACTAAAGGGAAACGTCGTTCATTGAAATAACATTTATGGTTTCTTTGCATTTAATAATAAACTGCTTCGCCGAGCGCAGCTTGATACGACCACAGAGGTCCAACCCTGAAAAGTTGGGGCAAAAATGGACACAATATTCAAGCTTGATACAGGTCTGAAATTGGATTGTAATTAAATATTTGACACATTATACGTTTCTGACACAGAATAAATGTGTCAAAGAACTTGAAATTGGTTGTATGATTTGAATTTATATTCAATTGAAGATTTCTTGCTGTTGTGCAATACTTAGTAAATCTGTTTTCAGACTATATACAAAGAATAAGCAAAATGAATTGTGACCCTTAATTTTTTCTTTGGAATATTAACAATTTCTTAACTCTTGGAGGAAAAAAAATTGACCCCCCAAAAAAAATCCCCCTCCCCCAAATAATTTTTTTTTAATTTATATTCAATTGAAGATTTCTTCAGACTATATACAAAGAATTAGCAAAATAAATTGTGACCCTAAATTTTTTTCTTTTGAAAATTGACAATTTCTTAAATCTTGAGGGAAAAAAAATTGAACTCCCCCCCTCCCCCCCCCCCCCCCCCCCCCCCACCTAAAAAAAAAAATTGTTTTTACCTTCTTCCCAAAAAAAATAACATTTGAAGAAAATTTTCTTCTGAGGAAAAAAAAAATTGCCCCCCCCCAAACAAATTTGTAAATTGTGGTACAAATTAAGAGACATCCATACACTTAAACACAAGTTATTGTCTGAAAACTAGAAAAATGCTTGTTTTAGACCCTTTTTGGCCCCTAATTCCTGAACAGTTTGGGCAATTACCCCAAAATGAATCCCAACCTTCTACTTGTGGTATTGAACCTTGTGGTACAATTTCAGAGCAATCAAAATACTTATACACAAGTTATTGTCCTGAAACTAGAAAAATGCTTGTTTTGGCCCCTTTTTGGCCCCTAATTCCTAAACGGTTCAGACCATCACCCCAAAAAACAATCCCAACCTTCCTTTTGTGGTAATGAACCTTTTGGTTAAATTTCATAGTGATCCATACACTTAAACTAAAGTAATTGTCCGGAATCCAAATGTATGGTTTGAATTTATATTCAATTGAAGATTTCTTGCTATTGTGCAATATACTGTGCTGTTGTGCAATACTTAGTAAATCTGTTTTCAGACTATATACAAAGATAAATACCCCCAATTTTTTTCTTTGGAAAATTGACTATTTCTTAAATCTTGTGGGAAAAAAATTGACCTTGTTTTGGCCCCTTTTTGGCCCCTAATTGCTAAACGGTTGGGACCATCACCCCCAAAAACAATCCCAACCTTCCTTTTGTGGATTTGAACCTTTTGGTTAAATTTCATAGAGATCCATACACTTAAACTAAAGTTAGTGACCGGAAACCAAATGTCTTTCGACGACGCTGACGCTGACGCCGACGACGTGATACCAATATACGACCGCAAAATTTTATTGCGGTCGTATGAAAAATGTGAATTTTGTGGCAAATTAAGCAAAGATGTTTACAGACTTTGTTATAGAGATTATCGTTTAAACATAGATAACTCACTTGTTTGTCCATGCTATGCTAGCGTTAATTGTTAATACAAATTCCTAAATAACCTTTACAATCCAAACAAAACCATGGGCTGGCAATTAAGTCGCGCGCACCCTAAAAGGTGTACTTGAATAGGTCAAATAGATACACAAGGGGAAGGGCTATGGACTTTTTATAGTATCTCCATATGTTTAGTATTGAAACAACAAAAAAGGTACATAATACTTAAAATAACGTTAGTAAAAAAGTCCTAGCCATTCCTGAAAATGCATTTTTAACTGGGCCGATTAAAAGTACAAAGGACTACTACTTTCAGTTCCAACTTTCTTAAGGTTCATGTGGACCCTTTGGCTAAAATGGCTGCATTTTCACCTCAAAATTTACTGTGAGGACAGACAAACCTGCGCATCTGGAAAAGTTTTAAGGCATAGCATGCCCTAGATAAATAAACTTCTAATGCATTGTATGTTTTAAAAAATTCAAAACTTAACTGGATTTAGCTGTGCACTTTTTTTCGTCCCTACAGAAGATGATAAAATTAACAAACAGTTGAGTTTCACTTGATATGGTCCACTCGGGTACACAGTTTAAATCACCAATTATTGTCAGGTATCTATTGTCCATCTACAAAATGTATTGTCCATGTCAATCAAAACAGTTCACTTCAATTATTACCTGTGGGGAAGTTCTCAAACCTCTTTCCCAACTTTGTTTATTTTGGCACCTTCTGGTGGAATGAAAAACAGTGCACTGCAAAATCCGGTTAAGTTTTTAATTTTCTAAAACATAAAATATATTTGAATTTTATTTATCTAGGGCATGCTATGCCTTAAAACTTTTCCAGATGCACAGGTTTGTCTGTACTCTGAGTAAATTTTGAGGTGAAAATGCAGCCGTTTTAGACGAAGGGTCCACATGAACCTTAACACCTGAGAGATCCATTCATGAATATGTCATAGGGAAATCGACGTAGAGGTGAAGTAAGTCATACCAGAAACATGGTCTATCGAAGTGTCAGCCAAGGGAAAAAAATAATTACAACCATTCACATTCATGAATTTTCACATATGCAAATCTATGAAACGCTATGACTGTCTCATGATGATGATGATCATTATGTGAAAGGAGCAACCATTTAACTTCAAGCAGGGGGGGGGGGGGGGGTGGGGTATGGTTTTTTTTCTGAGTCATATTTTTTTAATTTAACACTATAAGGTTTGGGGAAAATCTGGTTTCAGAATATTTTTTCTGTCATCTGCTTGACCAGAATATTTTTGTTCCATCAAATTGGGGATCAGAATAATTCCCCCCCCCCCCCCCCCACCCTCCCTTGAAGATAAATGGTCATTCCCTAAGTGGTCACAACTTTATATGTAGTAATCACAGCATTATAAACAGTCATCACAGCATTATCTGCTGTGGTCACAATATTATATCCAGTGCATGGTCACATCATTATATAATGTTGTGACCACTGCATATAATGTTTTGACCACTTCATAAAATGTATGACCATTGCATATAATGCCGTGACCACAGCATATTATGTTGTGATGATTGCATATAATGCCGTCACCACTGCATATAATGTGACCATTGCATATAATGTTGTGACCATTGCATATAATGTTGTGACCACATCATATAATGTTGTGACGATTGCATATAATGCCGTGACCACTGTATATAAAGTTGTGACGACCATTATATGCAGTGGTGATAACATTATATTCAGAGGTCACAATAGTATATGCATATGATGCAGTGGTCTAAAAAAACATTATATGCACTGGTCAAAACATTATATACAGTCGTCATAACATTATATGCAGTCGTCACAACATAATATGCATTCGTCACAACAAAATATGCCGTGGTTACACCATTATACGCAGTTGCGAACACATTATATGCAGTGGTGACAACATTATATTCAGTGGTCACATCATTATATATGCATTGGTCACAGACTAATATGCACTTTTCACAGCATTAATTGCAGTGGTCACAACATAATATGCAGTAGTCACAACATTGTATGCAGTGGTCACAACATTTTATGCAGTGGTCTAAAAAACATTATATGCACTGGCCACAACATTATATAGTCGTTACAACATTATATGCAGCCGTTACAACATAATATGCATTCGTCACAACAAAATATGCCGTGGTGACACCATTATACGCAGTGGTAATAACATTATATGCAGTGGTGACAACATTATATTCAGTGGTCACATCATTATATATGCATTGGTCACAGACTAATATGCACTTTTCACAGCATTAATTGCAGTTGTCACAACAAATTATGCAGTAGTCACAACATTATATGCGATCGTGACAGTATTGTAGGCACTAGTCGGATGCAGTGGTCACAACATTTAATATATGTGGTCGTGCCAAAATTACAGGCAGTAATTGTTGTCGGAACATTATGTGTATTGGTCGGATCAGTATATGCAGTGGTCGAAATATTTGTTTAGTTTACAAAAAAAAAATGTACATGTATTAGTTTCTGATTAGATCAGCGTAAGAGAAACCACTAATAAAAATAAATTTTAAGTTAATTATATTTGGTATGCAGATATATTGGCATTTGTAAGTCTCATTTCCATGGAGATTATAATGTTATGACCCCACCCCTTATCATGTTTATTGAAACAGAAACTTTTACATGGTTTACAAATTAAAGTTTGTGTTTTGGTTCGTTTAAAGGGAACGACTTATGATGTTATTTCCATGGAGGTCATTTGGCTTCAGTCATTTTTCATTGACTTTGAATGCTGTGTGAAATATCCATGTTTTAATATTGCCATTTTAATTTCATCATTTGCATTATACTATCAAAATTTCAAAATGCGAGACATATCTTTGTGTCAAAAATTTATTTTCTAAAGTGTGGATTTATATAAATGACTTTTTATGAGTGTATCAATTTTACAAGACATATATGTCAAAGTTTACTTAAATTTATCAAATGAGCATGATGCGATAGAAGTTTTTGCTGGTAAAAAATCATTTTTTTTAATAAATACGGAATAACTGGTTAAATTTCAGATAGGTTGGTCTTCATTAATATGCATTCAATAAACATATCTCTAAACGTATTTTTTTTTTTTGTCTCAGTGACTTGTTCCTTAACTGTATATCTTTGCAGTATAAAATTATATTTTTGTTTGTATATTTTCCCTGAACTTCTACGGTGTAGCTTCGTTCATGAACTGTTTATTTACTAAAACCCACTATGGATTCGATTTTATATTTATTTTAATCTTACAGTAGAATATAAAAATTATGTTTTAAATCGCTTCTAATGTGATATACATACCAATTCCGACGATTTTGATATATTCGACACTTCAAGGACACGACGACTGAACTGGTCGGTTATTACAATAAAGCTGATTATAAGGTAGCCTTGCACCCTGACCAAACCTCCTCTTATTGTCAGTAAGTCTACTGCCAAGCAGTGAACGAGGCTAGGATCCCAGCTGACTAACTATAATGTCATAATTTTTCCGTATTCTTATTTTTACTTTCAATATTTCCCAAACTAGAAAATGTTAATTAAATTACTGAAATGAAAACGACTTATACATAACCCATCACGGTCATAAGGATCTTTAACTTCTAACAGGTAACAGACCTTAATTAAGTGTTGCCCAGACAGACACAATATAATACTTAGAACTGCAATCCAAAATGCGGCATACACGTATACGTAGGCGTGCTTGACAGAAAAGCGGTACATATTCTAATTGTAACGTGTTTGGCTTCCAGCACAACAAATACACAACTTCGTCCGTTTGCTGGGCGGTATATGTAGAAAATAATACAAAGCTGCGCTTACTCAGAGATGCACCATTAATAAGAAAATTGATCGTTGTTTGATATAATTAGATTCAATAGTCCAGTGGCATATATATAATGCATAACAAGCACGAAAACCAATAAATCATACATGAAATTTCCAGGTTATGCAAAGATGCTCGACCGGTAAAAAAGGGGAATTATGTCTTACACTGGAAAGAGAATGAATATTTTAAAAGGATATATTAACTTGTTGCTTTGATAGGTCAAGTGCGAAGCGACCTTCAAATATTTGTTGCTAACGCCGGTTCTTTACCTTTCAGAGAACGAAGTCAGAACTTCCTGAACCACGCATCGGACTCAAAATAATTTTACCCATCCTGATTGGACTTGACAGTGTTTAAACATGTTGGTGATCATAATTTTCATTTAATATACAATTTTTTATATTCTAAACCAATCAACCCTTAGTTTTTTTATAACTGGCGCGCTGTACATAAAATCCAATTCAAACCACATTTTTCATTCGCGATATATATATATATATATATACGTGTTTATTAAGGACGATGGTTAATCTTTCCTACAAGGAATTTTTTGGCGATATTTTAGGGAATCGAGTAAATAAAAAAATGATTAAAGATGTACACTTCTTCATGTATAACCGGAGTTTAATACGCATGTTGAAACATAGTAGACATATTCAAAAATATTATTGGCTTGGCAAGAAAATTTCGAATCATATTCTTAAAAGGATTTTTTCCCATAAACAAAATAAGACATTTAAATGCGACGATTAAAGTACATGTATATAACCTCGGTCGATGGGCTATTTGAAAAAATGAGTTTAATTTAAGTTACACAAATTTAACCAGAATTACCTCCCATTGTCCACTTAAATATAATATATTGAGCGAACATTTTAAGCTCCTTGTCAATTTTAAAATTTTGTTTTATTTAATGTTAAAATGTTTAATAACTTCAAGAATTTCATAATTCTTTCATATTTATCTATTCATCAAAACGCTAAAATTAATGCAGTTTAGTGGTGGAAAGAGAGAATAAACTATTTGTTAACTACATAATAGTATTTCAGAGTTATTATAACCACTTTTCACGTTAGAAGCGAAAGGCTAAAACTTCTCCTGTCCGTGTTAACAATGTTTGGATTAATTAGGGAACAAAAAATAAAAATCAAAGCAATAGCATTTCGTGCTTTATTAACGTTGTACTACATCATATAACCCTATTTGTATTGCTTATTTTTCTAGTTTCTTGGCAACTAACTGAAATGATACTCGCGCGAAAATTTCCCGACTAGCATTGTACAACCAGTGGATATCTTTCAGTGCCATTTACTATGAACACGTGTTCAAGATATTTGCTATTGGTTAATTTGTAAGCAGATATAAAAGGACACGTGGTATATAAGTATGAAAAAACTTTGTATCTGTTGAAAGGCTAAAGAATTATCTACTGAGCAGTTTGGGCAAACAGATGAATTCATTTTGACAATTCGCGGAAACGGCAAAGTAAGTTTATTTCAAATTTTTTCAAATTTTTTTTATATAACGTATTAATAAAGTTCAAAATCATGAAATTAATATTTTAAAAATCTTGTAATGATTTTTATTTCATTTTCATTTCAGAGTATACAATGGCCGGCTCGTCCATTACACCAGGTTAGTTGTTCACTTTGTCTCTAACAGTAAAAAGATCAAAAATTTACCTTGACATTTTTTTGTAATGCTATGGTTCTCACGTTTTAATTTCTCAATGAGATTTGAGTTTCTGAATTTTAAATATGCATATAAACAACTGATCCATGTTGAACTTTGCATACGAACTTTGTTCCGTAGTAGTGTGTGAGAACGTAGTAACTGATTTTTTTTTCAATTTATAGTTTGAAGCACAGCCAAAATGTCTTTTATTTTTTCGCGTTGAAACAGTGTTCAAGTTTATACTAGGCATTGCACAAGAACATGTTTTTGAATTGTTTATGAAATTTACTCGGAAGTACAATCAACGATATAAGAGTGTAGGATTGCAAAATTTCATATTAATAGGCTTAGTTTTTTACGTCCTTAAAATCTGTTTTGTTATGAGGATGTATGAATAACCTGACTCGTCGGGTCTGTGTTTTTGTAAATTATTTTTCTGTTTTGTAGTATAATGATGAATTAAGCCCTTTCTAACTGATTTAATAGTTTGTTCATATTTTGTGCTGTTACACCTCTGTCCCAGATTAGGGGACAGTTGAGCGCCCGCAAACATGTTTAACCCCGCCAAATTCTTTATGTGCATGTCCCAAGTCAAAAGCCTTTCATTCAGTGGTTGTCGTTTGTTACAGTATATCATATCTGTTTTTCGTTCATTGTTAAGTACATATATAAGGCCGTCAGCTTTCTCGTTTGAATTGTTTTACATTTTTCATTTCGGGTCTTTTTATAGCTGACTAAATGCGGTATGGGTTTTGCTCATAGTTGAATGTGACCCTTAGTTGTTAACTTCTACGTTTTTTGGTTTCTGGTGGAGAATTGTCTCATTGGCAATCATGCCACATTTTCTTATTTTTACATTATGAGAGACAATAACATCTAAAGCAACATGTATATACATTGAAAATTTCACATGATTGATAAGAGCATAATTGGAATATTTTTTACAATATAAAACTTCTCGACGTATTTCGTATATTTACAGAATACAATTCCACGTTTTAGCACAAAATCTAATAATATCTTTTCTCATCATTTATCACTAATGAACCAACGTTGTCTCAACATATAAGTAAATCTATTACAACGTGGATATAGCCATTCATTGACTCATTTTGACCATCCATTGGCTTGGTCGTGTCGAGTAAACGTTCGTCCGTTTCGTCCACATGTTGTGTTGAATTTAAACATAAAGGTTTTTCAACGTCATGATTTAACACTTGCAATATGTATGGTGGATGTACACAAATTATACTACTGGTATAATCTATTGATAAAAAGGGATTTAAAAAAAGTTATAGAATTGCACCAAATAGTTTCTTTTGAAAGAATAATATATGTTTAGAGCATAACAATAAAGAAAAAATACGATATATAATTGTCTTTTATGTATAAAACTTTTAGACACTATAACAAGAGAGCAGACAACCTTAACTCTCAGTCGTACCATCATAACCGGAAAAAAATCCCGGAATCGCAGATTCAAGAGAAAAAAAAAGTTGTAGGAACTCTGTAGTCAGTTTGTCGTCAGTTGCTTTGTCGGAGACCGAGATTAAATATTGTCAAAAGGTCTTAATAATGTTTCCTTATTTTATTCCAATTTAAACGTTTTCGTGCTGGTATTTTCATTTTTCATGTTTAGTGCTGAACATTGATAGTAAAAACAGCAAATTTAAAAATAAGAAATAGAGAACAAGTAAACAGAAAATATCAGAATCGAACAGAAAAAGAAACATTTGTATCCTTGGACCTAAACCAGAAAAAATTTAGTCTTCTGGACATGATTATATAAATTGTTTGCACACAAAAACATATTCATATAAGATTTTCTTATTTAAGGAACGAATGTAATATTCTTTCTGTCTATGAAGAAATAACATCAAACATGTGGTGCACACTGAATAATCTGCGTTTATTATGATATTGAAATTAAATAAATCGAGTTGATATCAAGCGATATCCCATTCTCTACTCGTTATGAAACCTATAACTCTCTGTTGTCCGTAAAACAACGCACGGAAACCCGAGATGAATAAACTGGTGTAATTACGATACCGTTCATTATGTATACTTCATGGAATAACGAAACAAATTGCTTTAGTAAAAAAATATTTTATGTTTTAAAACTGCTATAAGTTTGAACCATCCATGTGAGCTATGCAGTTCGAAGACTGAAACTCATACTAAAGCATTCTATTTATCTCAGTTAATACATATTTCCATACACTATCTAACATGCAGAGGAACCATGTGAAATTACCTTCATTTATATAGCAGTTGCTGTTTGAATCCACAGGTATTGGTTTATTCTTTATTTAATTCATGTAAAAGACAATTGCTAAAAATATCATATAGAATGACCGCAGAAAATTGATACAGTTGTGGTTAAAAGATTTGTGGGAATCTTTATAAGAAAATAAGGGGGAAAAACCCAGACAAGTGTTTTCCATTTTGTCTCATCTGCGGTAGTCCAGACATTAGAATAATATTTCTGCTGTGTTGTTAACATTTACGATTACTCTTGTATTTACTTTTATTAGTAGACATACACTTTGGTTTATACCATTTACCGGTAGGCAATACATGAAGTAGCGTATGACCATAATATTTCCAGTAATTGTCACCTAGTCCTGACCTTAATTCACGGTTCAGGTGTGACAACATTACGGTACCTTGTAATTGTGAGCCGTAATAACAGCAGTATTTGATGTAAAGGTTGAATACGGAATTTCGAAGTCCATAGAAGTGTAACATGTGACTTTACCTTAATTTCTACAACTAGTGAATCGTTTTTGGTTTAGTGATGGTACCCGAAAAATTTTGTTGATTATTTAGGGAATAACTGAAGTATGACCGGAGTGGGCCCCCTCTTTGGTAGTCAGTGATCCCCCAATTATGAAAATTTCTGGATCCGCCTCTGCATTGTACACATGTTGTTTACTTGAAATACTTGTCTACAAGATGTCCCTTAACAATTTTTACGTTAAAGTCCGACGAGAAAAAGAATGCTCCCTATTGATTTAAATGATAGAATGACAATTCTTTGGTAAAAATTTGGCTAACAGAAGAACATGACACCCAAATAAGTGAATCCCTGTGCAGATATGAAATTAACGGTTTTTGATATTGGTTGGTAATTCCTTAGAAATTGTGAATAAGAGAAAATGATATTACAATATTGCAGACAAACATTACTCTTACATTGGTTACATTGTCATTTATATGGGCTAAGGATTTCTGTTGCAGTGACGTATACGTAGGAGTAGACTTTAAAAGATTGAGTTTGAATAATTTATTTCAAGTTCAAATCAAATAAGTAATGATGACTACAACTTAATCTCCAAAATTATTATATGGAAATAAATTGTATATCAGTTGAGAAAACATGATGAAAATGAAACACGCTACATAATTGGTTTTGTGAATAATTTCTTCGAAAATCCGCATAAAGACAACAAGTGTGGACACAGATCAGTGTTGATAGAAATTGTTTAATACTAGATTTTTCATTAGAAATGTTTTGCAAAAAACAATATTATGGAGGGTTTCTCTTGTTTGTTTGTTCCCCTTAAGAGCAGGACTAACATATACTTGTTAAATTGATTTTATGGGCTAAAAGTCATATGAAACGAGCTTCCTGAAATTATAATGTTATGAACATTTTTGAATCAATACATCTATATTATGTTACAGTGAATTTGTAGAATTAGGGATTATGTATGATCCCGGGAAATTTCAGGAATTATGTATAATCACTGGTAACGTTAGTGATTATATATAATTACTAAAATTTTCAGGAATTATGGATAATTACTATAAAAAATGTCAAGGATTATACATAAAAACTGGAATGAAGAGACAATGAATAAAAGTCAAATAATCTATTCTATAAAATCCTATTTAAACATCTTTAGAAACATAAATATCAAAATTTTATACACAATATTCTAATACAAATCATTTATTTTACAAACTATATTATAAATTTGGATGATATCTACTATGAAGGTCTTTATGGGTCTCTCATTTCTTTCTTCTATAATTTCTTATATCATTTTTGTCTATTCTTTATTCGTTTTGCTTATTATTCTCTAGTCTGTTATTTGAGCACCATATTATTTTTAATTCTTACTTTCTTATATTTTTTTGTCTATTCTTTATATTTTTAGCCCTTTATAGTTAATTTTGCACTGGTTTTCAGACCCTCTACTGTTGAACATTTGCTCTGCTTTTCGGGTTTTTTTTTTGCAAAAAAAAAAACTAAAAAAAAAAATCCTAAAAAAAACCCTTAGCCTTCACATATTGAATCTGTTTTTACTGCACCTTAAAGACAAATAAAGTGTTCATTAGAACCATCTGAAGGTACTTAAAAGGTCAATCAGATACCTCAAACTGATTACTTGTACTATCTGACCATAATGTCATGTTTCGAAGTCAGTCATTATCCTTTTCAGCCCTTTCATGAACATCCATTTTTAATCAATATGCGGAATCGGTATCACAGACTCCTCAAAAATTATGTTCAATCTGTCAAGCATGTGTTTTGGTTGTGTTTCTGAACGTTTTGTAGCATTTCTTTGCTTAGTTTAAATTCCATGTTTGTTATCGTTCATCCCCCTTTAATTTACAGCAAATAACATGATCTGTGCATTGATGTTGGTATTGGTTTCAATTTCTACTTAAAATACCTTTTTGTTTATGAGTCAATGTGGTTTAACCCAGTTAAATAGAATATCACCAGAAAAACTTTCACTTCAATAAGATTTGATAAAAGGACAGGGAATGAAAACTGTCCACTTAAACCATAAAGAGGTCATACATAATTTATTTTTCTTTATTTGATATATTTTTACCAAACAGAGAATCTGTGTATTTTATTTTATTGATAATCCCTGAAATCAATTCAGGGACTTTCTAAAATAAGTCTTAACATTTTCAGTGATTATGTAAAATCACTGGTCATTTTCAGGGATTATATATAATCACTAATGATTATAGTGATTATGCAAAGTCCCTGAAAAATCAGGGATTCTATTTAATCTCTGAAAAATTGGGGATTCCACATAATCCCTGATTATACAAGTTCACTGAAACATATATACCGGTATATACTAAACTAAGTCCACTAACGATATTTGCATTAATTACGAACCCATAACATATAAATGACAAATTTTTTTCCATTCAGTCAAAACTTTCCCTGCTACTTAACTTTCGTGTTTTCTTACCAAATGCGACTTTAATAAACAATCAACACAGAATCATGGAGTACGGGGAAAGTAAAATATGATATACATTCAATAAAGCAATGTTTGATTATTTAAAATATTATCCATTCTGTTTGTTAATTAAACTTTTTCATAGCAGTTGTTAAATGATTTGGTGTATTTTTTTTTATTTCAGATTCAATAAGCCTTATTAAACTTCCACGTGTGATTACCTTTTTTTTCATCACTGATTGTCTATTGCACTTGTGCTATACGGTCTCCTTGTTGTTAAAGGGGAAAAAGCTACGAGATATACAAAAAATTAAAATATGATTTTTTTGGTTTAATCATTAATGAAAGTGAAATAGTGAAATAATAATTCGCTTTTAGCAGCCAATTTGGTTTAATTTGGTAAAAATAGGCAAAGAAAAATTGCTGATGAATTATTCACTTGCAAGTGAATAATTCGACCTCATTAAATCGGTATTCATGTGACCTTCAATTTAATCCCTTAGCTAGAGATGGGTTACGCATGAATTAAACGTTTTCAGTAATTAGAAGGTAAGAATGTCAACATTGTAAGTGAAACAAGGGTAAACCATTTGATTGACTGATTCGATCTACAAAAACTCATTCTTATACAGGTAAAAACAATGATTAACATACATTTTTAACCTATATTATTAAATCAAACATACTTATTAAAATCCAATTGCACGAGTTCGCTGTCTATTTATATCTATATTTATGTTTATATTGGGTTATATAACCATCGGGAGTCTTCGGAGGTAACCTCAATAGTTAGATGGCGTCTAGACTAAAATACACACGAAATGTTGACACAATCATCGAGCCCATGCATTTTAAATTGTTTATTTTAGACTTTTTATAATTTGGATATACGTTTTAGTATGTTATAAATCAAAAATGAGATTTTGAGTCAAATCGGTGAACACGAATTTGACAGCTAGTGCCCCTTTAAGGTAACAGCATACGGAAAAGCAATCAGCGAATTAGATAACGGGGAGACACTAATTCAATCACAACACATCTCGGAAGATTTTGGTATTACAGATAAAGGATTTGAATTTCTTTAAAAAGAAAATCCGTATTAATTTTATATGTTAATGATTTTTTTTTTACATTTTTTTTGCATTTCCAGCAGATAGATTAAGCGAAATATTAAATCACATAGATAGTTCATTGAATTTGAAATGAAACAGGTAGTGTAGAAGTTTGATATTCATGTTTACGGTTTATGTAGCAAACGTTTTGAACGCCTAAAAAGAATTGTTTACTTGAGTTTCAAAATTGTGCGAAATTTGTTGGATGTGTAACGGTTGACCTTTTTTTTTTTATTATCTAACATGGTTACAAAAACGGCTTTGACCTCGCTTTCAGTAGCTGCTAGTACTTTTAGTGCACTCATTTGCGTCTTTTTGTGTGTACTGAGAACCGATATGTCAGGTAGACCCTTTCCAAACTGCACACTGACTTTAACAGTTTGTTCTAATTGTTTGTCGTTACACCGCTGTACCAAATTAGGAGAGAAAAAAGGGGAGAGTTGATGCACAAACAAACAAGTACTTAGTTTATTAACCTCGTATATTTCACTGAAATAGACCAGTCACACGTTCAATGTTTTTAAACATGTAACACTTAAGCACCTTTTACAACTTTCTTAGTTAGCTTATTATGTTGAAAATCATCACTTTAAGGGCATTTAATATCGTTGATATAACTATTCTAATAATTTTTTTTTCATCTGATATTTAATTGACGATGGACGCATTTTCACACTGCACTATTATATTACCTCTCTTTCGGACCTTTCAGGTACATGAAGGAGGAGATACAATTAGATAACGACCTATATGCAATGATAACCTCAATATAAATAAATGCCAATACTTTGAACAAAGTTTAAAAACTTTTCACCCAGTGAAAATCACAAATCGCGTTAATCAATGAGGCAATGCGTCTTAAACAATAATTTTTAGCTGACTTCCAAAGTCAAAGCAATTCCAAATAAATTTGTGAGTCACGCTTGACCGTTCCCAGTTAAAATTCTCTGACCAAAATGGCTAACCAGGTCACACGATGTTCGTTCAAACCACCCGCACTACCAATGCTTTGGGATTCGTCTCGTCGACAGACTATTGTACCCTGAGAGGATCCGACCTTTACTAAATACTATGTAATGGTAAGGTTCGACACTTTTATTCTACCTCTCATTCCATTGTTGTAATACTTTTTCTTCTTGTAACGTCTATCTGGCTGAAGACCATTAACAAAGAGGGTGGTGAAACAGATAATATACACTTGTTTTCGTGAATGACTTTGAACCCACAAGGAACAATAAACAACTATTTTCTTCTACCCACCCTCCTGTAATGTTCTCGTTTCATCTGACACAAACTTGTTGGTGAAACACATGAAATAGCTAAGGTTTTTAGCTGTATATAAGTATACAAATATTTTGTGTGTTTATCTATCTATTAAATTATTTTCAAACTTTTATCGTAACTGACATATTATGTTGATAAAGCGCAAATGTAGAAAAAGCGCAACTATCCTTTTTTAAAAAGCGCAACTATCCTTTTTTAAAAAGCGCAAATATCATATCATATAAATCGCAGTCAATTATAAAAGCGCAAATGTTCTCTTAAAATGGGAAAACATATGAAATTAATCGTCCATTGTCTTCAATTTCTCAACAGATCTAGTTGTGTTGTTTAAATAGTATGAATTCAAGATTTATGTATTTGGTTTAAATTAAAACTGTTTTTTTATCTCGCTCTTTGAGTTTTCTAACTTCTTAGTCCAAATTTTGGTTATCATTTTTGAAAGGCTATATTTTTTAAAGAATGTGCTGTGTTTAACAGGTGTGTCGTGATTGGGCAGTTTCTTTCGTTGGTATAAAATGACCTATGAATTATTAGTCTGATCTTAAATTCGGTTTCTTTTTCGCTTACAAATTGCAGTTTGCAAGTTCCACAAGTAAGAACATATAATATACTATTTACCGTTTAACAGTTGGATGTTTCAAAGATGTTGTATCGCTGCATTGTTACTGTGAAAGAAGCAAATAATGACGAAACACAATAAATATGCTGATTGCAGTTTTTCATTTATTGTGTTTTTAAATTCGAGTCATATCAAAGGTCCTCAGAGATTCAATGTCTTTTAAGAAAAGGAATGTTGATAATGCAGCAGCTCTGATATCTCTCTACTGAAAATATTCCAACATATTATTTCAGATCAATTGCGTATTGTACTTATTGGAAAAACTGGGTCAGGCAAGAGTTGTACTGGAAATACAATTATCGGAGATGAAAGATTTGATGATTCCATGTCATTTGATTCTCAGACAGGAACAATGCATTGTGAGGAAGTTAATCGGTTTGACAAGAAGATAATCGTTGTAGATACTCCTGGCCTACATGACACAAAAGAGGAAGTTAAAATCGATGACACTCTGTCTGAAATCAAGAAAGCGTTCATCCATTTAACCCCAGGTCCTCATGCAATTATTTTAGTTGTGAAAGGGTCTTCGAGATATACAGCGACAGACCGGGAAATTGCCAATGCGTTTGCAAACATGCTTGGAAAGGAAATGCTTTCTTACTTTTTTGTCATTTTTACCGGAAGAGATGAGATTGAAAAGAAAGGCACAACTATTGATAGAATGTTGAAGAATTCTACTCAAGAACATCTAAAAAAACTTCTTGAAAACTGCAGTGGTCGTTATTTTTGTTTTGATAATTTTTCTTCGGATGAAGTTCAAGTAAAAGAACTACTTGACAAAATTGATGGAAATGTCAGATTGAAGGGTGGAAATCATTTCTCAAATAAAATTTTCAAAGCCATTGAAAAGGAACTAGAAAAGGAAGGCATTAAAGCTGATGAAATTAAAGATGGTTTTCAACAAAAAAGCATGAAATTTATAAAAATGCTTACGTCACCCATATGGGCTTCATTGTGTTACCTTGGGAAGAAGGCATACATATTCTGACAACTTAAAGTACAATAGTATTGTGAATATACAAGTGTGTTTTCATTAACCATAATTAACATTTTCTCTTATTTTATATATACCACCATGATACTGTTGATTGAGGTCCTTATTATGCAGTAAGATATAAATCCTTAACGAGTTAGTCATGTAACATGTATCTTAAATAAGGCTTTCACATGTCCCATCCTGTAAAAAATATCACAAGGAAGCCATTTTGTGTCAGTGCCACATATATTGATGTTTATTCTTTGTTCAAGAAAACTAAGTAGAATCGACGTTTTGTTTATCCTTTTAAGTTTTAACACTTATTTGATATAGGGTACACACAAGGGTATAGATAGGATTAATCACAGTAATCTCCATTAAAGAGATATCAACAGATGTACTGATTAACAAGGATTAAAACCATGTTCATTTTTGTTTTAATTTATGAATTTTTCATTCAACTGGTCCAAATGGTCTCTGTGAACTTCTGCCACAATTTTATGTCTGTCATCCGTCGTAAGGTCACACAAATCGTTCCCTCAAAAGTACTTAGCCAGTCGGAACAAGAAGTTTGCATCAGCAATACATACAATGTAGCGTATATAATTTTATATGTTTACCGATCACTTCTCCTTCTAATGACGTTTTGTACCGATTTTTTTTGCGTTAAGACAAAGAAACTGTAAACATAAAGAATAAACAGGACCTACGCAAATCAAGTCGCACATAAGCGGCATTTATAGAAATCAACGCTAACATATTTCCCATGTCATTCCAGGATTCTTATAAATGTTAGGAAAACGAGCATTAATTATATGTAGTAATGTAGTTCACGTCACGATGACCTATACTCATAACATCTGGATCATGTGGAAGCAATGTTTATGGAAACGAAATTTAGTATAAATTACTAGTTTCATTGCATTTGCCTGATGCTCTTTCCTGATGATTTTTAATAACCAACAAGAAGAATTGATACCCTACTAAAAGCATCGTATGCATATCAACTAGGAGTTATTTTGCAGTTGTAGATGCATTAAAGGGGTAATTGTAAAAAAAAATATGAAATAAGTAGAACATGTTTAATGTTATCGACTGAAAACCTATGATAGATCTAGATAGATAAATAAAAGACGAATGATATAAAAATATATGTTATACCTAATTATGCATTTTGAGGTAAATGTTAATGCATTTTAATTTTATTTGCTGTGTCATTTATACATTTGAAACTCTTCTGTATCCTTGATTTGGTCTCTCGGCTGACCACATTTGTTTATAGGTCAAATCTTATTTTCCACGTGCTAGTCAAGGATGATATGCAGTTGAAAGTGAACACAGGAAATGGAACTCTTTATTCGAGAAGTTAAAACATTTGCTAAGTTAGTATATCCTAATTGTTCATGTTGTTACGGACGATTGTGGGAGTAGCACATGACGACAGGATATGTGACTTGTTGAATATGGAACATATTTGGGATGAATATCATTCTGTATGTCAATGTGTTGTTTGAATTGTTTGCTTCTGAGGGAAAAGTTTTGTTTCGTTTTCCCCCTGAATACCATCAGGAATGAATATATGTATATAAACAGAAGGAAAATTCAGATAAGTTTACTACATTATTTAACAGTGTTGGTCGCTTTATAATCGACAAGTTGCAAATGTTTTGCAAAATTGTGCTTTCAGTTATAAGGTTAAATATTGTCTCTCATATTTTACTTTATCAATGTGAATTTATATGTTATAACTTGTTTATCAGTTACCCTAAAAATGTAAAAGATTTATGTAGGTGCATAACTAATGATTTTTACTTGCATCTTATATATGTGTATATACTGAAATCTTACTTTGGAGCATCGAATAATTTTTTAACTTTAAATGACAATTTTCACAAAAAAGAGAAAGAAAGGAAGGTGCAATTAAATTTGTATCTTTTATATACATTAACATAAATTCCTCCAAAAATCCACAAATAGATTGCAGATTGATTCTCAAAGCATACATTTGTATCATTTGTTTTAGAATAAAGTCCTAGAAATAGCCATTAATATAATCTAAATGAGAAAGAAGTATACCGTTTTACTTTCAGGCGTGTTTGAATTTATTGTCTTGACTTGAAAACGTGCAAGCACAAATATTTGATGTATCATCTCGCTTCAGATTCCATTATTTTTGGTTGTGCATATTTAGACTACATGTTGATAAAATAACAGTTTAAAATGCTGTTACCAAAAATATAAAGTATGTAGGTCAAGTGAAATACCTTCCAAATGAGTCATAGCAACAGACTACATGAAGATGTGCTTGAATGATAAAATAAAAAGCTTTGTGCTACTACAAATTCAAATTGGAGGTGTAGTTTGTTTTAATTTTCGTTCACATTAGATTGTAGGCATATTTTTTTGTTTCATTTATCATGAAATATACAAAAAAAAAGGTCAAACACCACAATATAACACCTCCTTAAAACCATCAAAGACAGATTTCACTTGAAGATCTTTTTAATGCATAACTGTCCCCCCGGACAATAGTTTTTAGTTGACTACAGACAACATCCCCACATATGAACACAATTGCTTAGCCAATTACCACGAAATCCAATATTTGGTATTTTCAAATTATCACATGTCTTCCATAACTTTTCATTTCGACAAATTATCATTTGGAGGTTAGAAAATGGGAAGTTATGGACATGTTTTTCAGATATAAATACCTATTTTACTCCATACCCAAATTTTCTCATTTTTCTTCTGTTGTAAAATCGACTGGGTATGGTACCAAATTTCAACACTGCTATTGTACATGTTGTAGTTTAATGTTTTATCTTTGTGGACTCGAAAGTACAAACAAAAGCCTCCATGAGAATCAAATTATGTAAAGATCGACCATTTATAAATATAAGGGTTTTAAAGAGTACGTAAGATGTAATATCATTTTGGAAAAATACAACGGAAATGGGACATTCGCAATTGTTCAATCTGTTCTCAATTTGCGAATGACAGCAGATATAAATCAAATAAAAAATGAAATACTAGTAGTGATTCAACCGTTCAGAAAATTTTCTTGTATAAGTAATAAGCGATTGTAATTTCTGACAATAAACATTGAGTCATGCCATCTAAGATATGTACACTTCACATATCGTTACTGTACAATATATTAAAAGAAAGTATCTATATAACTATATGTGTTTGCGTGAAAAAAGTCCATAGCCGAAATGGTCGAAAATAACTCCATTTTTGGCGAGAATACAGAAATAATTTTTTGAATTATATGTAAAAAAAGAAAGAATTGCCCAGTAACATGAATAAAGAGTAAAGTTATTTTGCAGGCGTCTCAAATCTACATATTATACTATACGGACTAAGTGGATCTGGTGTAAGTTCAACTGGAAACTCTATAATCGGAAAAAATGAATTTGATGTAGACCAGTCATTTGATTCCGTTACAAAGGAATGTAAAATCATCAGATGCGTCCGATTTGGGAGAATAATAGAAGTTGTTGATACACCAGGATTTCCGAATGATTTAGAGCGAAACCAGATAACAAAAACGGTATCTGGTTTAAAAGAAGGATTGGAAATGGCATCTCCTGGTCCCACTGTTTTATTGTTGGTCTGGTCAATTGATCGGTTCACAGAAGATAGCAAAGTAATGGTCCGTTGCCTCAAGCAATTACCTGATATTCAAAAATACGCAATCGTTATTTTTACTGGCTCTGATAGGATTAAAGGATCGTTTACTGAGACAAAGCAAAAAATAGGAAGGAACTTGTTGTTAAAAGAGCTAATGGAACTGTCGTCTCATCGCTTTGTACTTTTCAACAACACAGTTAACGACGAAAAGCAAGTTCACGAACTATTAACCTTAATTGACAAAATAATCGATAACAAGTCCGCATTCTCGAGCAAAAAAGAAATCGGTATCAATGTCGAGGCAAAGATGACAGCTGCAGTTTACAACACAAAGACATTATGGAGAGTGTTTGCTTTTTGGATCTTTATGGCAAAGTATTTTTACACAAAACCAAAGAGGGCATATGAACGTAATTGTACAATTCAGTAAACATATAATATGAAAAATTGGATAGGAACCATGTGCTTGCTAAGTGAGACAACATGACAATTTTAATTCATAAGTTTTACCGATTTCTATTTTGTAGTAAAAATAATAATATTGAGATCGGCAGATATTGCAGTTTTGGTTGAATATTACCTTTGAAGAAGAAACCACAAAAATACGGTTGTCTAGAAAGGAAAATGAAAACGTTTCGGTAAAACTAATTCGTTCACCATATATTATCACAGTTTACCTTCTTTAATGCCCGATTCAGAAAACAAAAGGATTTAAATTTGATTTTTCTAACAATAGGAATACTGGTAACTGGTCGACGTGTGTTCAATGTTTGCTATTTATAAGGCCTGAACTAACAGATGTAATATTAACTTGCAAACCTTGGATAAGAATAACATTGACAAAAAAAAACTTTAAACATGGATTAAAAAGAGTTGAATCTGTAATAGCATGTGCAAATAAATGATGATTTATAAAAAGAAATTATCAAAGTTTTTAAATGTTTCTAATTTAAAGGCACTGCCTTACAGCATGAACAAAACAGCTCATTTTATGAGATACTTATAAATTGTACCCCTATTTCCCTCCGTTTATTAGTTTTGTCAAAGGTAAAAATTACAAAAAAAATATATATTTCGTTTTGCTCTTCAAAGACAAAGGCATACAGACTGACTAACTATGATTCTGAATATTACAATGGGTTTCGGCAAGGGTTTCTTAAAAGTTCGAACGACAATTATTCATATTAGATGGACGTACGTCAAATTGAACGATTTTGACCGTTGATAAAAATCGTAAGAAAGACTTTGTCGTAGATTCGATCGTAAACTTACGAGTAGTGATGTAGTCGTAAGTCAAATCAGAGCTGTTTAACATGTTAATATTTCGATAATTATCAAAGCAATACATACCATAACAAAACATAATGGTACATGGTACAGAATGAAAACATGTACATTTTTTTTTTATCTTTTTTTTTCTCGTTCTCCCTTTTGAAAATTTCTTTCCGATTAAAAATGAGGATTTTCCCCTGGCAGTCAGGACCAATTTCTTAAAAGCTAAATCATGAACTTCAACTAAATTACAGCATAAATTAACTATTAAAAATGAGGTAACAAAAATAAAGTTTAAGTCTCCGTTGCCAAATGGAAAAAGAAACAACCTTCCCTTTCGGTGATACTGGTCCATATCAAAAAATTATATGTACCGAAACGACTAAGGAATATATGAGAACATCCTTTATTTCTATCAAATCAATTTTCACAATTTACTTGAAAAGAAACATAAAGAAACATTAACCCACAAAAAATGGAACACGATAATTTTAAATATTTTACAATCTGTTGATAACCATTCTATATTGAGGTGAAAGAAAATAAACAAAAGTAGTAACAAATAGAAATGCATAGCATTAAATAGATATGATTTTACATTAAGATAACCCAGTAATGTAATTATCGGTGTAAGATAAAACCTTCTATTAACTATTTTGTTTGAAAGAACAAAAAAAAGTAACCAGTATTTTACGCCTTGATAGGAATACAGAAAAACATTAATGAATCTTTAAATACTTGAAAATATAACAATTAATTAATTAATTCATTAATTGTAAAAACGGAAATTCGCTTATCTCTTAAGAGCTGATGGCCATGATATTGTGAACGTGGCGTTTATTCATTCAAGACCCCAATCTAATTTAGTCGTCATGGCAGTTATGTTTACATGATAATACGATATCGCGCCATGTTTTACCTTTAGAAATAAAGAAGGAACTTAAGTTGAAAGCGAATTCATTGCTTTATTTCATTTTACAGTTTTAGCTGCTTTTATTATTATGTAATGCTCTATTTAAAATGTTGAAAGCCTTGAGCAACACATCCTGTAAAAAGAAGAGAAGGATACCAAAGGGACATTCAAACTCATATTGATGTAAGAAGATGTGGTATGAGCGCCAATGGGACAACTCTCCATCCAAGTTACAATTTATAAAAGTAAAACAGATATATATATATATTTATATAAACATATATAAATCAAACATCTAGATATAAGTCAAGGATCTTTCTTACATGTACTCATTGTTTTTATTGTACTTCGCTGTTCTTGTTGCTCCTTTGTTTTCTCTTATAGTTGATGATTTCCCCTCGATTTTGGTTTGTAACCCGTTTTTTTTTCTCAATCGAATTATGACTTTTGAACACCGGTGTACTACTGTTGCCTTTATCTATAAAAACGACTATAAGTATACAAAATAAAATAAAACATTAAATGTAATTAATTATAAATATTTCGGATAACAAACATCCTTCATAAGTTTGATTATGATGTAAAATGAATCATATCAATCTATTCTGATTTAACTATAACAATCTTGAAATTTATATAATTAAAATTTCAAAAGTGACGTAGGTTAGGTATTTACAACAGAGACTGCATAGAGATGCTTATAACAAAAAAAGTAATGTGCGATATGGACAGGTATATTTCTAAAATTTGTAGTGTATTCCTGTCACGTAATGTTGTCATTTAAGCGGTTTGTATATATGTTGTTGCAGTTAAGTGTTTCTGTTGTTTCGTTGTTTTCATCTCATAGTTGGTGTGCTTCCCTCAGTTTCATTTTGTAACCGAGTTTTATTTCAATTTAATAGATTTATTACTATTAGACAGCGGTTTACACTGATGTCTTTCTTAATACACCAGATCGTGATATCGTCCATAAAATTTACGAAGGAATGATTACAACTTCAACACTTTAAATTCTTAGATTGATAGATTCGCTATGAGAAGCAAACCTCTATCAAGAAATCATGGTAGGAAATACAAACCTTGGAATATCGTATCGTTTGTCAGATATGAACTCCGTAGGCAGGCGCTGCTGGAATGAATCTACATAGGAATTGTTCACAAATGGGAAACTGAAATCATGTCTTTTGTCGTAAAACTTAGTTTTTAGCATACCAACATTGTCAATTTTTAGTTGTAAGTCAAGACATGAGACATACTTTACTGTATCTATTGTAATCTTCATACCCAGTTGGATGGGATTGATGCGTTCAACATAGTCACCAAGTTGTGAATTATTTAGCGAGATAGGTAACATCATCTATATAGCAGAAAATGAAATTAAGGGGTACTGCTTACTTGTTTTCTATCTGTCAAAGAAGTTCCTGTATGACGTCAACCTCATATAAATAAAGGACCAAGTCGATAAGAAGAGCAACACATAGCATGGGAATGTCGATTGATTTTTGGAAAACACGCCCACCAAACAGAACAAATATGTTGTCAATCAAGCAATCAAGCATTTTGAAAATGTCAGTTCCAGATTTATTTTTTGAATCTAAGTGAATTTATACAAAGCACGATTTATACCTCCCCAAAACAAAGGAATTAGTATCTACGTAGGTCATTCGCTTTTTATGAAACAAAGAAGGACCAACTCTTTCAATTTTTTATTCAGTTTGAAATAAGAAATACTTATGATAGAGATGTATGTACTTTAAAAGATCTTTGGATTTTTTTTGTATGCACATCTGATTCTCGCTTCCTCTAGAATTAATAATTTTACAATAACTTTGAAGCCTGGCCTTGATTGTTGCTACATTTGATGTTAATAATTAAGAAGTGGTTTCAAAAGTTTCCGCAACATAATGTTGTTTGCAAGGACAATAATAGCTTGTTTAGGTATCCCATATAGTGACGGAAGATCTAGTTCTTCATCTTCGGGTGAAATTCCAAAGGAACATAGAACAGACCTATGATTATTCAAGATATTCACCTTTTTAAGTGTTTGGGCCTTTAACTGCGAGGACAGCAACTTATTTGTCATGGAGGTAGGACAGATGTTTTGCAACATTTTGAATCTTTAAAGATAGATGTACCACAGGTATTAATAGATCCATTTAGTTTTTTTGATTCCGATTTGTATCAACCATTTAACTGCATTAATTCTTTCGGAAAGAGAATATTTGCCCTTTACCTCGTGTTTAATCCCTTGCCTGGCACAATTCTCTATTGAATCCATCAGTACTTTCAGGTTAGTTTTCAATTGATTCAATTGATGAATTAAGGCTCACAACATTTCGGGCCTTTGGGAAACATATTTCGCAGAGTAGTATTATTGAAAATGTTTAAGTCACCAGTAATAGCGTGAATAACGTGGCCTGCCGGATTATATTTGAAACTAATTAAAAGTTTATAAGGCTGTGCATCTAACTAGCCAATATGTGATTGTACTGACATTAGGCAAAATTCAATCAAACTTTACAAACTATTGCTTTTTTTTCATTTCACTTTTAGATTAACTGAAAAAAGATTAAAATTTAAACTAGAAGTCTTTAATACGTACAGTTGCATATCTAAATTATTCCGTGAAGTTACACAACCAGACTACTTTAAACTAGGAGTAATGACAAATGTGATGCTTTTAGTTTTCCTTAATATCCGGTTTTTACCTCTATCTGTGTATTACTAATGCATTTATCAAAATTGATCATCCACAAACTACTGCTGCGTCCGTTTATTTTCCATTGTCTCATTCCAATTTCTTAGCACATACATATTTTGTACTGTAGTTTGACGTTACATACCAGTATCTTGATTGCGCATGCAAGGGTATTCTAATACGAATTATTATTAATTTGGGTATAGAAATTCTGCTTCATTAGAACGATCGGTCACTAAATACAACTCCGTAATTGGTTGACCGAGAAGCTGTCTCGTTTCAAAACAGACATGATTTGTTGTCTAAGATCTTACAATACAAGAAAAGTCGAATTATCTATTTATTTTCCGATTGAACCTAACTGTCATTAAAGAACTGTTATTTTAAAATTGCAAGGCTTTGGATAGTTGGTTAACAGAAGACGATTGCCCTATCCGTGTATGACTTTCAATGGACAATTGCCATTATATTTCTTGGATCACTTTTTCCACAGGTTTTGTTAAATAATCTTGGTATATATTATTAAAATGCTTTGCAAAGTTCCTTGAAAAGTTTTAAAACTTCGTACATTTGCATACTTTCTATTTGCCTTTTTTACCATTTTGTCCCTACCACCATGACGTATTAATATGTGAATGTTCTGCACTATGTAGTACATGTGTCAAGACATACATAATATTTTATATCTTCATTTGATGAATATCGTTTTTAACGATTTCTCTTACATCTCTACATTGAAGAACTTCAGACAGAACTACTTTAAACAAATATTTACGTTTATTTTTATCTAAAGAGGGGAGAAGGTAGTGAAACTAATTTATAACATTTTATCACTTTTTGATAGAATACATGTATCTGAGATATGACAAAAGTTTGTGAAACGTGGCTTTTTTATGTTTGGTTAGAACCTATTCATAGAAATGCAAGTACAAAACAAGGTATTCTTACCTATATTACCTAGTATATTATCTGGTGTCCATTTTATTATTATTTTGTAGGAGGCAAATTAATAATACAACACTTATTCGCTTTTAACATATCAATGTCAATGTCATGTCACAATAAGATGCTCTTGTCCTGATATGCATGTAATATTTGCCACTGGGTCACATAGCTAAACCCAAACAAGTTCTTATTCCTTACACATGTGGTTTCCCTTCTCTTATGACAGCAATCAATCCAATTGTCGGTTTTTACATATGATTTTAAAAAATTGATATAATTGGTCTTATTCTTTTCAGTAATTACAAAAACACTATGATAAACATTAACTTTCCTTTGAACAAGATAGTAATAATAACTTGTTTTGTCTTCTTTCTGTGGCTTTTTGGCAATAAGTTCCAACATTTCATCATATTTTCCCCGGTGTCATATGTTGCACTTTAATTTTCCCTCAATTATACTTTGTATGTATGTTTGCTCTTGATGTAAAGACATCTGTACCTGAGCCATTTTTCTACAGTTTGTCAGTTGTTTATTGCATGAAAACTGCCCACTTAGAATTAAAAATAAAGGTCAGATCAACCTCAAACTTGTTGAGTGTTACTGCTGTAGGTTTTTTTTAATAAAAAAGAATTAATATAATTTTACAAATTCCCTGAACTTAATCAGTGAATCTGTAAAAAAGATCCTAATTATTTCAGTGATTTTGTAAAATCACTGGTCAAAATCAGGGATTTTATAAAATTACTAATCAGTTCAGTGATTTTACAAAATCCCTGAAATTTCAGTGATTTTAAAATATCGCTGATTTTACAAATTCCCTGTAACATGTATACAGTCTTACTCTTGTGTATTATTCTGGTAGATTTTTTGTGTATCTAATTTGTATATTCTTAAAAGATCAACGATATCGGAGGATAATTACTTGCATTACCTTTGATACTTATTTGTATATCGCCGGTAACATATTCATTAGCTTTGTCTTTGGCTCAACCATGCATTCGAAGAACGCTTCCCGACTGTTTCTTTAGCCTTAATTGGTTTACAAGTTCATTTAAGTTATGAATATGTTTACATGTACGAAGATTAACTGATCGACGAAACTAGTCTGTAAAAACAGACCTTGAAAAGATTAAAAATTCACAGAAGTAATGTTTTAGAATGATAAAAAACACGAGGAGATTGCTGGTTGATAAGCGAACTAAGACGATCTGTATTTTCATTTTATAAAAAAAACAACTTACAAAATCCCTCTTAAGAATCAATCATTTAATTTACGGCTTAAGATATTTTATATTCTTTCAGATTCATTGCGTATTTTACTAGTTGGAAAGACTGGATCAGGCAAGAGTTCTACTGGAAATACAATAATCGGAGAAAACCGATTTCCAGTTAAAATGTCTTTTGATTCTTATACTTCAAACACGGAATGTGTCGAAGTAGATAGGTTTGACAAGAAACTTATTGTTGTAGATACCCCAGGTCTGTTTGACAAAGTTACGAACGGAGACACACTTAGAGAAATAAAGAAAGCCTTAATACATCTAGCTCCAGGTCCACATGCTATTATTTTGGTTGTAAAAGGGAACGGGAGATACGGAAAAGAAGATAGAGACATTGTGAATTTTTTCATGAAATGCTTTGGGAAAGAAATATTTTCCCATTTTTTTGTAATTTTTAGTGGCAGGGATATACTTGAAGGTAAAGGAGTAGACTTTGATACAATGATGAAGAAAAGTTATCAAGAAGAACTGAAAAAACTCATTGCAAATTGTAATGGTCGTTATATTTGTTTTGATAATTATTCTACGGATGAAAATCAAGTAAAACAGCTGATTGATAAAATAAATGAGAATGTCAGACTGAATGGGGGAAACCATTACTCAACTGAACTTTTAAAAGATATTGAACATGAGGGAATCGCAATAAAGAGCTTGAAAGTACTAATATTTCTAACTGCACCAGTATGGGGTCCATGTTACATTCTCGGAAAATGGACAAATATGTTCTGAGAAAAAATACTACATGTGTAAGAAAATAGGATGGTTTGCAATAAACCAACAAACAATTTCATCTTTTTAACATATGTAACGATTTATGCAGTCTTAATTATAAACACGTAAGCAGCATGCTGAGAAAGAAAAATAAAATTATTTTCCTTGCTTTTTAATACCTAGTACTAGACAATCAATTTTAAACGTAAACGGTAAATTCGTCAAGCTATCAAGCTTTCGCTGTTCGAAGTATGTCCAGTGCACGATGTTTTGTCGTCGATATTGTCAACATTGCAATGTTTACTTTATCGTGTCGTTATTGTGTTTACATTGTTTCCTACCTTTGTGTTTATACGTTCACATTGTCTACATCATATTAACGTTGTGTAAGTCTATACCTTTGTGTTTACACCGTTCACATCGTATACATCGCAATGTTGATAGTATTGTGTCAACACACTGTGTTGATATTGTATATCAGAAGCATGTGAACAGACAATTCAATTCATTGCGAAATATGTACAATGTATATGCAACAAAACATGTCACACGGAAAAAAAAGTTGTTTATGTTAAAAAGCTTTCTGACATGTTTAATAGGGATCGACTTGTAAGAAATAGAAAAAAAGAAAAGTTTAGTTCACTAGCTTATGTTAATGAAAATACATACAATAATGATTTATTGTATAATTTAAATTAATAATCTTTTCTTTATTATGTATTACTTATAAATTTAAATCTGTTCATTTGCTACTTATCTGTAAAAGTGTTTGTGCTTAGGAAAAAATAAAAAATACTCATATTCATAATATAGAAACGATCTTTAGTCATCTTTACCGCAATAACAAGATAAACGATGGAAACAGTATACAACAGTTGTTACAATTTAAAAGATGTTGACACAATATAGTGTTAACATAGTTAATATGGCGATGTAAACGATGTACACACGATATTTTTACAACATTGTATACATCGCCATGTTAACGATGTAAACAATATGTAAGAGTTCAGACAATGTAAACGATGTTGACACGATATCGTGTTAATATTGTTAACATCGCGATGTGAACGATGTGAACGATGTAAACTAAGTATATGAGTTCAGATACTGAAACGATGTTGAGAAAATATCGTGTTTACATTGTAAATATAGCGATGTAAACGATGTAAACAAGGTATCATTACAAAATTGAATACATTGCGATGTTAACAATGTCAACGATGTAAACAATATGTAAGAGTTCAGACAATGTACACGATGTTGACACGATATTGAATTAACATTGAAATATCGCGATGTCGACAATATTGATAAAACATTCTGTAATGGACATGGATGCACTGTTCAATACCTTTTGAGGCAATCCAGTGAGTTGTTGTATTTTATAAAAAACAGCTACTTACCAATCTGAACATACACTGAACAGATATAAATTGACCTCAACGGAATTGTCTGAACTGTATCGAAGGTTGACAGGAATGAATTTAACTAACAAAATTAACATAAGAAAAGTAAAATCACAAAAATACTGAACCCCGAGGAAAATTCAAAACGGGAAACCCTTAATCAAATGGCAAAATCAAAAGCTAAAACACATCAAACCAATGGATAACAACTGGTCATATTCCTGACTTGGTACAGGCATTTTTTATGTAGAAAATGGTAGATTAAACCTGGTTTTAAAGCAAGCTAAACCTCTCACTTGTTTGACAGTCGCATCAAATTCCATTATATTGACAACGATGCGTGAACAAAACAAACAGACATAATAGGTAAAATGTCAAAAATAGGGGTACAGCAGTCTACATAATCTTAATAATGTTATAATCTTAAAAGAGGGACGAAAGATACCAGAGGGACAGTCAAACTCATAGATCGAAAACAAACTGACAACGCTATGGCCAAAAATAAAAAGACAAACAGATAAATAATAGTACAGATGACACAACATAGAAAACTAAAGACTAAGCAACACGAACCCCACCAAAAACTGGGGGTGATCTCAGGTGCTCCGGAAGGGTAAGCAGATCCTGCTCCACATGTGGCACCCGTCGTGTTGCTTATGTTATTACAAATCCGGTAAATAGTCTAATTCGGTAAGTCACATTCGTGAAAAGGGAAGGGTATTGTAGTTACGACATAAGGAACATATCCGATATCATCTGTGAAACGGTTATTCCATAACGGTCAACCAACTGGTGATTGCGTCCGTAAAATTTACGAAGGGATGATTTCAACTTCACCATTTGGAACTCTTGGTTTAATAGCTTCCTTGTGAGCAGCAATCCTCTATCAAGGAAATCATGATAGGAAACACAAGCCCGAGAATATCGTACTAATTGGGAGATATATACTCCGTATGTAGGCGCTGCTGGAATGTTGCTACGTAGAAATGGAAAGTTCACAATTGGGAATAATCTTAATAGTCACTATAAAAAAAACAAATTTGTAACAAAGAACTGTTCCGATAAAAATTAACGCCGTCTTATTTTACTAGTAATTGCCTCTGTAAAATGAAGGTGCGAAACCAAGTCAGAACTAAAGATTTTAAAATTGAGACGATAGATCGTAATGAATAGGCAACACAACATTAGTGATTGGAGGGTAAAATAATTTTTGGAAGCTTTAGATATTAAGTAAAATTGAGAATGGAAATGGGGAATGTGTAAAGGAGTCAACAATCTTACCAGAGATAAAAAAACAAACTAGGGCTACCAATGAGTTTTTACAGGAGACAATAAATGAATTAAAACCAAAAAAATACAAGGCTAATAATGATCAGAGGCTCATGACTTGGGACAGGCGCGAAAATGTGGCAGGGCAAAACTTTTTTGTGATATCTCAACCCTCCCCTTATATCTCTAGCTAATGTAGAATAAATAGACATACAGCAATACGGACAGTAAAACGCAGTTAAAAAGATTCCGAGATTTATAACAGAATAGACAACAGAATGAAGTAAACAAATTGTCTATGATACATTAATCAACAAAGGACTACTAGCAGTAAATGACATGCCGACTCCAGACCCCAATTAAAGTCGCTGACAGATTATGTCTTCATTATATGAAAACCAAGCACAATCCCCCCTCCCGTTATGGGTTTCGTATCATGCCATTATGAAATATTTGCCAACAACTGATTTTAGAATAAGTGTGTTTTTCACCGATCCAAAGACCCTATGAGTAATCAATATTAATTCCAATATATACCATCTTTAATGACCTGTCAACAGTATCGTAACTATATCCCTTCCGAATAGGTCTGTTTGAAGGTTTTGTGAAATTTTGTGGCAAATGACCACATTCTTGTGCTTTGAAGATAATATTACTATAACAGATTTGATGGGAAATACCTGAACGTATAAGATGTCAGAATGTTGATTTTTCTCAGTAATGTAGAATTTTTTTTCGTTACAATAAAATACGAGGTATTACAGGACCTACCCAGTGTTTTTATTTTTAATTTGTTCTCGTCCTAAATATGTATGAAATATATGACACTGGACGTCAAGCAATCGGCAATCAATCAATAATTCCCACAGATTCATGAAGTTTCTTATTCAATTGATATGTCTTTTTAAAAATAGAAAATGTATTAGTTTCAACTTATATAAGCCTTCTTATGAAACGAAAAGAGTATTTTCCGTAGATATCATAATTGGAAATATAAAATGAGTGAGAACAGCTAGATCAGTGTTTCCAATGGGCATCAATTGAAAAAATCAAAAATTGAGCGGTGCAGTATTATTGGACGTTATTTTTAACAAGTGACTAATCTTAACCATTTATGAGAGGATAACAGAATAAAGGTATAAAAACTATGGAGGTATGAAATATAAATGATATGTGCAAAGAACTAGCTTTTCCAATAACATAAAAAAAGGGTATTGTTTCAACTCGAAAATACGCACCAAAGAGAGCTTTCCGAGTTGTGTTAAATTAAAGGAAAATCAATCTTTCTCCGTATTTCTAAAATGTTACAAGTGTTAATAATTCGTTGTTTCAAAACAAACCATCATAAATATCCAGGTTTACGCAATAGCTAGAGGCATTGAAGAAAATTTACTGTTCCTATTTTTCAATCTTACTTTACTAAAATATACCAAGTAGAACGCGTTCACTATTCACATGTTTGTACTGACAACATTGTTGTAAATGAACATAATCTATATATCACTTATACAAATATTGAATCAAAGGGGGGGGCGGGGCGGGTTAAACCAAACATCACTTAAAACCTTAAATTTAGTGTTTTCTTCATAACTGGAAAGATTTGGATTTGTAATTTAGTTGTACGAGTAAAAAACGTATTACAAACGGGATATCACATCCTAGTTTTTACAATGTCATTGTAGCTGTACACAATATTTGAAATGTATTTAAAAATGTTTGTATTTTCAAAAAGTTTGAATTACCAAATATCGTTTAAAACAGTTTCAAAATTTGTTTTCAGGTTAAAAAGTTGTTAAAGATATAAATGTTTTAAAAATGTTCATGATCTTAAGTCATCATTTACATGTTATATGCATGCCATTATTAAGCTGTTTCCTATTCTATTGTAAAAATATTTTTATAAATTGATAGTATACCCTGAAAGTATTTAAATTATTTTTGGTAACCGCTAATGTCATACTGATCATTGCTTCACATATTTTTTAACACGTTTCTTTTGTTGAAGACGATTGTATCTAGATGTATTTTAGTTATTTCTTTTTTTATCTTATTTATATTAGATGTCTCAAAGATATTACCCCATTTTTCTGTCTTATTTCAATCATTTTGATTTACAAATCAAACATTTATATAATGGTCCTTTTTCATTTTTATGTAATTGCAATGAACATTTTACAATTTGTATTTTTTTCACTTTCAGGGGATTTCTTTTTCCTTTTAATTTTAAATATTCATGTATGTAAATATAGTATTTCTAGATCATTTATTTGACCGTGTGTAGCGTCCGACATTTTTATTCTGAACAGCTTTCCTATTGTTGTCTTTGGTAACATGGACAACAAGAAAGTAGCAACAAGTTTTAAGTTTTAATCATGTCATATCACTTGTATAATTCAATTTTTCTGTTTGTTCAACTCTTTCTCTGGACACATCTGTTTGCTTCTGAAAGAAAAGTGAATAATATCAAATACTAATTGTATAGAAAATATTGTAAAGTCTTTCAAAATTAAATTTCTAAATAACTACTAAGAAGCTACTCCAAGTACCTATTGGTATCTAATTATAGATTTCTTAATACTAATTAAAAATATATGGTTTCTATATAATTTTGTCTAAAATAAGGGAGATAACTTGCTACTTCTGGTTTAGAAAATCTCAGTTTTGGTATCATATGATAGCTTTAGGGACGACATCAAAAGATCAATGTAGGTTAAAAAACTTAAATCAAATCAGTCAGTGAAAAAACTATGTGAGATAAGTTTTTTATCCTACATTGAACTTTTGATGTTGTCCCTTAGTCATACAGATTCCAAATATTTATGGTTTGTTTTTACTTGTGCTTGCAATACGCCTCAGACCACAATTATTTTTTTCTGTTGGTTACAATGCATTTCTTTGTGTCAAGTTGAATTAAAAAATTGCACTGCATCAAACATGAAATAAATTTAACTGCTTAAAGACCATAATTATTTGAATAAAACATGCTTGTCCCAGGACAAACCATCTGCGCTTTTCCTGATAGGATTTGAATCTTGAATAAATGTGTTTTTTGGGACCCTGGACCTCAAATCAAAAGACCCTAGGTTTCTATCAATTATGGTTTACCAGTTACAAATACATATCAATCATTTGTTTACATAATGGGAAATAACTGTCATATGTAGTCTCAGGATCGCTTCAGTGAAAAACATCCCAATTGATACGATATTCCTGGGCTTGTATTTCCTATCCTGATTTCATTGATAGAGGATTGCTGCTCACAAGAAAGCTATTAAACCAAGAGTTCCAAATGTCGGAAGTTGAAATCATTCCTTCGTAAATTTTACGGACGCCATCACGAGTTGGTTGACCGTTTTGGAAGATCTTTTTCACAGATGATATCGGATATGTTCCTTATGTCGTAACTACAATCCCGTTCCCTTTTCACGAATGTGGACAACCGAATTAGACTTTTTACCGGGTTTGTGATAACACGAAGAACAAGACGGGTGTCACATGTAGAGAAGGATCTGCTTACCCTTCCGGAGCACCTGAGATCACACCTAGTGTTTTGGTGGGGTTCGTGTTGCTGAGTCATTAGTTTTCTAAGTTGTGTCTTGTATACTTCTGTTTGTCTGTCTGTTTTTTGTTTTCTTTTTTAGCCATGGCTTTGTCGGTTTATTTTCGATCTATATGTTTGAATGTCCCTCTGGTATCTTTCGCCCCTCTTTCAGAAATCATTTTGTAGTAATAAAACTCTCTGTTTGTTATCATTCTGCCGATGAATGTATGTCCACAAGAATGAAAACCTGCAGTAAGATAAGAATCCATTAGGTCAATACATGAAATTTGATCATTTTGAAAATATGTTAGTGATGGAAAGAATTTTTTAAGAACCTGGAAGTATCAGTACATAAATAAATTAACTGTGATACATAGATTATTTTATGTCAACGTTGTACATGTTAATTTATCTCATTTCAATATATACATTAATAAAATGAAAAATAACATAAGTGTCATATCAGCAGAGGCGATGAAAAGAACAGGAAAACACTGGGATGGTGAAAAAAAAATGATAAAGCTATGACCTATGTATGTATAAACAATATTTAGATAAGCATGTTCACACCCATACACAAACATAATTATTTTTCATTGTCACTCTCATCAGAATCCTGAAGGATAGCATCATCTTAAGGACAACCATCTTGACCATGATCAAAGATAATGTCTCGATCTATCTCACCTGAGAAAAAATTACCATAAATATCCAACAGTTTTAGAACAAGCGAGTATGTTTTTGGTTTAAGCAGCCGGTCTCGTCCTCGATTTCGTATGTGTGTGACAAGCCGGTAGACTTTTTCAGAAGAAAATGGGTAATCGACGTTTTTTATTCCAATCAAAAACTGCAAGACTCGTCCTGATTTCATATGTTTTTGTTCAACATATTGTATGATTTTGTTTACCTACAGTAACAAAGTATTGTGAAAGCTTCAATGTAATGTGTCTTTAAGCAATGCATATATTTCTGGGATGTTTTAAGATATAGGAATATGTGGTCTGAATGCCGATGAGACAACTCTCCATCCAAGTCACAATAAGTAATATAAAAAGTAAACCATTACAGGTCAAAGTACAGCCTTCAACACAAGCTACAAAGGGCCCAAAAAATAACATATACAAAGATTTACTAGTTATATTGAGGAGTACTGCTCGAACATCACTTCGAATCATTTGTTCTTGAGATGTAATATGGTTAAGATTTGCATCTTGACGTTGGATTGCATCTTCACGTTGGATTGCATCTCTCACGGCTGTTCTTGTAATGATTTACTATAAAGAAGCAATGCATCGTAATCATTTCTCGTAAATATGCGACATGCATAAGACATGTCGTAATTTGCATTCTCCAACTCTGTTGTAGTCCTGTTGCAAGTTTCCCGCTGTTGCTTATGTTGTAAATCTACAGAACAATCACTTTACGTAACACATGAGGATTTGTTTAGTAAGTGCCCGATTTGAAATCCAAATTGAATGTAAATTCAATCATTTTGCTGCTTCTTGGATGGATGGATGTCGTTATGAACCTCGTCTTTTTTGTCGGATCTGTTGTTTCTTGTTCTATGTCCGTGTTTTTGCTCTCTATACTGATTTCGAGTGGATATAACTTTACAACGGGTCTATTCGTAATTCCATTTTTAGTTCTCACAATTGCTGAACGAATGTGTCTGTGATTTCCGTTATCTAAATACTCAACAATTGCAATTCTGTTTTTTTCATTGTGAGTTTGTATAAAGTCTCCAAATTCAATCCTTCTTTTATTATTCCCTGTTTTCTGGTAAAATTCTCTGAGAGAAGTCAGGTACTATCGATTCCAAAATTGGATTATTAACGATTGTCTCTTTATGACGTTTACATTCTGACGTCAAACGCACGATTCTACGTCAGAGTTGTTGTTAATCTAACCATTAGTTCCCAGTACTTGAAATATTTCAATCCTTTATGGGTGGATTCGGCATTCATAGATAAAATACTTAAATAAGTAAGCAATTAATGAGGTTGTTAAATTGATATCTGCCATTTTGTGCTTCTTTGTTTAATACTTGTTTGTTTTTATTTTGATTAAGATTATAACACAATGTTGACTGCTGTACCCCTATTTTTGACATTTTTACCTACTATGTCTATTTGTTTTGTTCACGCATCGTTGTCAATATAATGGAATTTGATGCGACTGTCATACATGTGAGTGGTTTAGCTTGCTTTAAAACCAGGTTTAATCTACCGTTTTCTACATAAAAATGTCTGTACCAAGTCAGGAATATGACAGTTGTTATCCATTCGTTTGATGTGTTTTAGCTTTTGATTTTGCCATTTGATTAGGGACTTTCCGGTTTTAATTTTCCTCTAAGTTCAGTATTTTTTGTGATTTTATTTTTTATTAATTCGTAGTGTTTATTTAATCATAGTTTTCAATATTTATATCTTCTCCACGGGGATATTGCAGTGTATTAATGCGTCGTCCATGTTAAAGATGAGCTGGAGTAAGAAATTACGAATTTACAAAATCTGAAGAAATGTAAGTTAAGGGTTGACCATTGAGAATAGATTCAATCTCCGTTATTACTATTTGAAGTGTTTTTGAATCAATAAGTGATTTATCAAGTACCTTTCGGATGCTATTTTTTGTTAAATCAACGAGGCGTTCCCACCAGCCTCCAAACCATGGTGCGTGTTTCGGTATAAATTGCAATTCAATTCTTTGTAAAAAAAAAAGCATCCAGTAATTTCTCAGGTTTACATAGTCGTGTTTTCATCTGACGCAGAAACAAAGGTAGTTGCATTGTCTGATAGAATCAATTGTGGTAAAGATTTCCTGCTAACAAAATGCCTCAACGCTTGTAAAAACGAGTCCACACTTTTAGTTTGTTACCACTTCCAAATGTATTGCTCATGTGAAGAGCATGTGAACAAGCAAATGTATGCTTTAATTAACGACTTGTCTGTGTGTCTTACACGTACTGCTCCTGTTAAATCTATCCATGTAGCCGTAAACGGTGGCGCTTCTTGGAGGTTTATCTTCGGTAAAGGGGGAGGGTCAGGTGCTGAATATGGCTTTCCTTTTATTTTATGGCATGTAACACATCTTCGCAGCATTTTTCTAACAACTTGTCGAATTGCAGGTATCCAAAACGCCTGTTTTAGATGAGTTATTGTCATATTACAGACTGAATGTAAGAATATGCGTCCATTATGATGAGTTCATATAATGGTAGTATATATGGGCATTTTGCGAATTCCAATATTAGTGCGTTGTGTATTCGTTCTTGACATCTCATACGATTATGTCATCTAAGAATTTACGTAGTTGTCTTATTCTAGCCAAATATGTTTTAATTTTCGATTTCAGCTCCTTATATTCTTGTAAATAAGTCGTCTTCAGACAGTGCTTTATCCATAATTCCGCGGATTTCTGTATTTCTAGTGGTTTCAATTGTCCTGTTTGTCTTGAGTTGCTATGCTTACGACATTTACTAACGAAACGTTG
The DNA here is from genome assembly GCF_021869535.1 of Mytilus californianus. Taxonomy (NCBI): domain Eukaryota; kingdom Metazoa; phylum Mollusca; class Bivalvia; order Mytilida; family Mytilidae; genus Mytilus; species Mytilus californianus. Next base: position 56,793,428 of record NW_026262734.1, read on the forward strand.
TACATAAGCAGTTATCCGTAACAATCTCTTATACGATCCGTGTAGGTTTATATCCATAATAACGTGATGTTCTGGTGGATTTTCATTTTTATCAGTCAAAATGTCTCTTGTTGCTTGACTGTTTTCCTGGTCATTGATTAAAACAGATAAAGTGTAATGATGCGTCGCTTAACATTGTCGTATTTTGAAATTTAGAATTTTCGGTTAGCCAACTGGCCATTTGTTCCACAATATACTTTCCTTATACTTCACGCTTGTTATACCACGGGTTAACAAATCGGCTGGATTAAAGTCTTTTGGGCAATATTTCCATTTATACAAATACGTCAAATCATTTATCTCATTCAATCGACTTGTAATAAAACGTTTTGGCGTTTTTGTTGATTTTAACAAATGTAGTACAAACTGGTTGTCGGACCATAGAGTTATGCTTGTACATTCTATTGTGGATTTTAGGTTATTTACTAAACGTACCTTTATAACGGCGGCCATCAATTCAAGATTATGTAAGTTTTTTAAGCGGAGCTACCCTTGTCTTTGGCATCACGATTCTTATACTTCCGTTACACAAGTATGCTACTGCACCATAAGCATGTAAATTATTTTCTGTTGAGTTACAACTAGTTTTAGAAAATAGGTATCTATTAAATACCTCATTTGTTCGGACTACTAAAAAGCGCCCAGGAGCGCCCGGGAGCGCCCAGGGAAAAGAAAAAGCGCCCGGGGAAGAAAAGAAAAAAGCGCCCTGGGAAGAAAAAAAAAGCGCCCGGGAGAATAAAATAATAATATTTTATAGCAATAAATGTTTTCCTGAATAAAAACAAAACAATCATTGCTTGTTTTGTTCTTAATATAAATGGGGATATGTACGACGCTACTTCTAAATAGTGTTGTTGCACTTTTACATTTTAGATTTGAAAAATTGTATATAAGTAAGTAAGTAAATATAAACAAGAGTATAAAGAAGAATCACGAGCGATATTGTACACTTGGACCATGCTACATCTAAACTGCTGTTGGAACGATACAATATGAACGAGAATGGTGAAAGATTCTTGGTCCTATAAAGAAAATACCGGAAATCTATATTTATATTAACATTTTAGCTTTAAAACATGTAATACAAGAAAAAGCGATATCTGGTTCATATGAAGCATTTGAATTCACTGTCTCGTTTGTCATATAATAAAAGACAGCAAAATAACTGGACAATAGTGAAGTCACATGCATTCTAAACTTTTAGTTTATCTCTAGGAGTTGGCTTCCGAATTATACTGCGTATATGTAAATAAGGGGAATTTCTTTATACTATATATCTATAATATATAAAAGAAGATGTGGTGTGATTGCCAATGAACCAACTATTCACAAGAGACCAAATGACACAGAAATTAACAGCTATATGTCACCATACGGCCTTAAACAATGAGCAAAGCCCATACCGCATAGTCAGCTATAAAAGGCCCCGAAATGAAAATGTAAAACAAAATGAACGAAAAATAATATGTAACACAGCAACAAACGACAACCACTGAATTAAAGGCTCCTGACTTGGGACAGGCACACACATACATAATGTAGCGGGGTTTAACATGTTAACGGGATCCCAACCCTCCCCCTAACCTGGAAGAGTGGTGTAACAGTACAACATAGGAACGAACTATAAAACTCTATTATTTTGGTTTCAGGTGTCCCATTGACGTCTTTAACAGCTGGGAGTTGTCTGTTCAGTTCTGCTTCCATGGCCCTCGTGGGTGACAACAGTCTTGTGACCGAACTCCGTGTCCGTACTTGCATTGAAACAGCGACAAGTATTCTAAGATTGATAATGATAGAAACATCCTCCTAGTCTCCCCAAGTTACAATTAGTAATGTATTGACTGTTCAAAACCCGGTGTGTTTTCTTCACATTGGACATTACACGCGTTGAGCAATGTCACTGGAAACAATATTAGGGTTGTGTATCCCCCAGTTAACGGCACTGGTAATCTTGCGTTCATTACTCTGAATACCACAAAAGAAGCGTATTCGTAGCAACAAGACCACTATCTTGAAATTTTCAACATAACTTTTAATGTACATTGTATTATATTTGTAATAAACAGTAATGTAGTTGACAGTTTGTATGAATAGGTGGTAAGACGGCTAAACAATGACGTCAATTCTGTGTTTAAGCTAGACAATATGTTGTCAACATACAGGTCCCATTTCAATATTTTTTTTGTTCTATTGTTGGTTTGCTGTAAATGTGTTAATACCGTGGCATTAAGAATGAACGGTAAGTCTGTATTCAATCAAATGGCTATCAGAATCTGATGGATTGCTTAGCCATAGAAAATGGGTGTCGTCATCGTGTAGGCTTTATGGCATAACGGTTGAGTCGACTCGAATTAAAATCTTCGTTAAATCATTCAGTATCGGGGGATGTTCATGAGACAGTCATTCAAACTGGGATGGTTTGGTGAAATACGACAACTACAATCGTACACTATTTTAATTGGCGTCGTGCTTGAGTCCTTTTAGGATGATCTGGAATGTAGTTAATTTTGTTCGAAATCGGCTCAGTTTCATGTACACTTTCAATAATCCCGTGGTTTTCTTGATCCGTTATGATATCGCTTTACCTTTTCAACATACTTGGTTCTTGACGCATTCTTTTTATTACGCTCTCCGTTCTTTTCTTTGTTACAGCATAGTTTAACGGTAACTCATCGTGGTCGTTTTTCCAGGGTAACTTTGCGTAATAGTTGTGGTCTCGAAACTCAATTGGGAGATTCTTGGTAATTTCGTGTATAATCATTCTCATTTTCGTGCACTTCCGGAGGTTCAATTCCTATAGCTTCAAGCTTTCAAAACGCTTCTAAGCCGTGTTCCTCTGTTTTACGTGATATAAGTACATTGAAAATACTAGACGCTGTTGAGTACTGTGATTTTCCTGAATGTAACGGTCCAAAAAGTAAATACCTTAGTTTCGATTTGACTGGGTTCGTTTCCGCGTCCAACTTCAGCTTCAACTACTTCCCAATAAAATCGGCTCCAATGTTTCGTAACTGGATGTGCGAGCTTTAATCCTTTTCAAATAGTGTTACTGTTCCTGTTAATGTAATGCATGTACTTCTGTAACGGTATAGCTATCATAGGGACGATTAAAACCTGTATTGGGATTTCATGTCCAGTTTCAGTTTTAACATAAACTGCGGTTTTATCAAGTCACCTAGCATTAGTGTTGAATTCTCCGAATGATGAATATTGTCAGCTCCTTCTTTCTGCAGGTTCAATTTACGCGCAAGAATCTCCGTTAAAAAACATTTGAGCGCCTTCAGCAAACAAAATATTAGTATCTGTGAAATGAGGGTTTGACCATACGGGGGTCACGGCAGTTTTTAACAATACATTTGAGTGAAATTGTGCTGACGAGTGTAAAATCGTTAAGTGTTCTTGTATCTCGATATCCTTTACAAAATTTATAACAGTTGATGTAAATGTAGATGGCGTACTTTCGTTTTTATAACAACTGTTAACAGAATTGTTCGTGTCAGTGTTAATTCTCTTGTCAGGATTTTCGGTGTGTTTAACTTCACTACATAAACTAGTGTTGTGTCGTTTACTACAGTTACGACATGAGCTTTTCGATTTGCATTCCTTTATGTGATGGCAGATGAAACATATATTGTTTCGTTTAACGATAGCGAGGCGTTTATCTAAATCGCGTTTTTTCGGGCAATTGGCAGGCGAATTGATATTTTTGCAGAAAATGCACGGCTAAGCTGTTGAATGCTGATTTGCATTTCTAGTACTAATACATGTACTTGCATTGTGTATTCTTTCTGATTTAGCACCGGCTAAAATGGTTGATGTCGAAATATCACTTTCCGTCTGAGTAACTTCTCTGGCTGCCATAATTTGTATCTGTTTATGTACACTTCTTCGAAGATCTCGTAATAGCCAATATGTCGTACAATGCTCCTGAGAGAGTTGTTTTTTTTACCGGGCAGTTTGTTAATTACAATTGGGATTAATAAATTACCGTAGAGTCCTGTGTCTGTCCAAGCGATTCAAGACCTCTAACTAAACTCTCCATTTTGTCATAAAAAAATTCTCAAGCTTATGAGGTAATTTCAGGGTTGCATAATATCAAGAAGTGCTTGTAGGTGTGCTTGTGTAATTTTGTGAGTCTGTCCATATTTCTCTATCAGAAGATTTTCGGCTTCGGCATAGTTAGCGTTAGTTAGAGAATATCCGGCAATTGTCTGAGCGGCTTAGTTTTCTAATTGGGACTTCAAATAATTAAACTTTTAAACATCTGTCAATGTTTGGTTATAATGAACTGCTGATTCGTCTGAATCCCAAAAGCTTGGCCATTCTAATATATTGCCATTAAAAGTAGGTAATGGTATGGTAATTTTGGCAAACGGTGATTGCTAGATAAAGCGGACGTGACAGCATATCTTGACGTAGAAATTGATGTAGCAATTTGGCTTGTCTCTGTTAAAATTCGAGCGGCATCACGTGCACTTGACTGTGGCAATGATGGGGCAACATAATAATAGAATGTGTTGTGATCTATAAATATCCTAAAATGTCACTATTTAGTAACACAATTTGTAGTATATTCTTCTGTGTCTACGATTTCAGTTTCTATATCCTCTGTTTCCGATGCATTCACAATTTGTTCATTTAGTGTGTCTAGTAACATCTTCTTTTGTTGTAAGTTTTCGTATGTGGCTAATAGCTCCTCTCTGTCGAATTCAGAATTTTATTTTGCCTCGGCATATTTTCGTAAAGGTTTGGTAACGGGCTTCATAAATGTGGGGACGATTTCTTAGTATCTTACTCTAATAATAAATAACAACATCTTAACAGTTTGACGTTTACTTTTTACTAACTAAAGCTAAGGTGACGTCGCGGATGTGACGTCGACCTTGGATACAAAGCTTAATCGATACGTTGATGAGATGAATGTGATGTTTGATTTGAAATAGGATGTGTTGTGATCTATAAATATTCTAAAATGTCACAATTTAGTAACAAAATTTTAGTATATTCATCTGTGTCTACGATTTAAGTTTCTATATCATCTGTTTCCGATTGTCTTCTCGACAATATGTGTATATTGCACATATCATAAAATTTGAACCTGGATTAATGCAAATGTTTGACAAGAACGTTTTGTTGTTGACTTATAGCTGTTTACGATGTAAAAGTGACAATTATGTACGCAACTGAGGTTCTGATCTACGACTTCTCAAGCAGAAGCCTGTCATTAATTACATTTTAACCCCCAACAAAGTTTTAAAAAATCGATAGGAAATAATTTTGTTTATTTAAATGCTCACCACATTTTGTCTTATAAAAATAATAAATAAGAACTATTTATGCCAAACTACATTGTATATTTCCAAATATTTTCTTTTTGTATCTTTCATGATGTTTAAGAATTTTATATTACACGTACATGAACCATTCATATGCTATTTTTCGCTGGCATCAATGGCAGGAAATTAAATTTGTAATCAAATTTGGTAAGTTATATAAGAGTTACAATGTTACAAGAGGTATCTTTGTATATTTTCTCTACTTATATTAATTTTGAGAATTAATAATGCCGTATATTGTAAATGTTCGAAGATTAAAGCCTTTCTGTCGATTTGCCTCCAACAGGATGCCGAAAGCCTAAATTTGTAAGTCCAATCTCAAGCATCACAATTTTTGATAGTTTGTTGTCTCTATCAAAATAAATACTGGTTTGATTGAAATGAGACAACTCTGCACCAGAGACCAAATGACCATTAGATGTATATATTATATGTCACTGTACGGCCTTTAACAATGAAACCCATACACGCAAGCAGATAAGAAAGGTACCAAAATGACGAATGTAAGACAATGCAAACAAGAAAACTAACGACCTGGTTTATGTTAAAAATAATTAACGAATAAAAAAGATTATGATATTTGGGCGTTGGCATGAATTATTATCAAAATGTAATTAAATTTTAAACAAAACTTTAAACATTCGAAATACTATGGATTTTCGATCCTAGGAATAAATTATCCTAGCTGTATTTGCCCAAATCTTTCGGAATTATGGGTATTCAATGCTATTCATGCATGTACATGGTACTGTATTTGTTTGTTTGTTTTTATTTTTGATTATTCCTGCGACACCGATGAGTCTTTTGAAGACGAACAGCGCATATATAACAAACGAAATCCACAGAATTATAGGCTACTGACTTGGGAATTCAGAGATATAAAATTACAAAATGTATTGAGGATCAAGGCTGGACAGACATAGTTAGCTGGAAAGCTAGCTAGGTCTGACGCAGAAAACCTGTTAATTTAATATGCACGCCGAAATTGTGATTCAAATTGTATTAGACAAGGTGGAGGAGGCAGTGATCCCAATAGTGAAGATCACGATAGCAATGAGAAATGTCCTTTCAATTTGGTATTTCCCTGTGTAGCTGTGTCTAATCCAACTGCATTTTGGATTGGAGAAGGACAACCACCATCAACAGACAATGAAAAGGAGATTTAAAAACGTTTCTGGAAAAATATGGACAATTTGTGTGTTTGGTACACAGAGGATTATCTTGAAAAGAAGAAAATTGTTTTCTCTGAATCTTTTACTGTTCTCATATAGAGTTATATAACATCATGACAGCTTGTAAAGCAAATAACTTTGACCTACGACAACTTCACACTATATCTGCAAGTGATTAATAAAATGCATACACGACTGAAGTTTTCAGGTCTGAAGGTAGCTATAAGACCCGAATTGATAAGAATCACAGAACATCCCGTTTGAAACATCTTTTTAGATATGTTTATGCTCATGTAATTTTAGAGATGTCTGCGTGTTGGAGAGATTTCTCGAACATATGCTATTATTGTCTTGTTCGAAATGTGAAGTTTGAAAATCAATTAATAAGAATTTAAAACTTTGTATATAATTATATATGATAACTTTGGCAGTTCAAGGAAGATCTAAAACTATTCCTGTCTTTTAATCTTAACTGAATGCAAAACGAAACTATGAAATCACAACGCACTTAAATTACACCACATAAGAATCAGACATATTATTTATAACATTTACATCTTTCAACGAAATATGTCAGTCATGTCCTTAGTTAAATGACGACTTAAAATAAACACATTTAATATGACTCATTACAAGCACTGTGACAGATACAATATTCAGCTACAAATAAACGCTTGATAGATAGTTTCATCAAAATTATCAACGTAAAATTTGTGTTGTCAGGTCAGCAAAGATAACCTTAACATTTTATAACATATCTGATATCTATGGACAAGATGTGTAAATTAAAAAGTTGGTACATCAACCATCATTATAGCATAAAAATATGTTTAATCAGTGTGCCAAAAACAATGAAAAACTATATTGGAATGTCTTTCTTACTTTAGGCTGCTTTGTTACAGGAACACATTTATTCTTGTGAGCTTTACCCAAAAATGTTTGGGTAATGAATGGAGCCTTTTAGCAACATTTATTTCGTTAATACACAATCAAAATCCAATTACTGTTAATCAGCCAGAAAATCAAAGATCAACACTAGTCTTGAGCAGCCAAGAGCAATAGTTTTAATATTAGTTTTAATCAATAGTATCAAACTTATATCTATCTGATTGTTTCTGAAAATTCAAATGCTTTTTTTATAAAGTTTGCCGTTCGGGTTATACATTCAATAATAGAACGCAATCAGCAAATTTTTGTACACATTCAAATAACGGGTTAAACATATATCTTTGCTCTATATGTACTAGCACAAATAAAGTATCCTGTTTCCACGCGTACACGATGAGCAAGCGGTAATGAGAATATTTCGTTTTGCGTACCAGTTTACTTTGGGCCCTCTTTGCGATCATTTTCTACCTATATTGATTTCTTTTATAACATCAGGGACAACGTGTTTGATTTAAACTAAAAGCTTTAAGTGCTGGTGGTTAAATGAAAGACGAAAACAATATTTCTACATATGATTGTCGGGAATATGAAATTGATTTCTACTTCTGCTAATCAAGAGAAAAACCTCGCTTTTCGTTCACTTCCTACATGTATATCACGTACAATGTTGTTATAAAGGTATGAATTTTATTAAAGAAGTGGGGCGAAAGATACTAGAGGGACACTCAATCTCATAGATCGAAAATAAACTAACAAAGTCATGGCTAACAAAGAAAAAGACAAACGGACAAATAAAAGTACACAAGACACAACATAGAAAACTAAAGACTTGGGGTGATCTCAGGTGCTCCGGAAGGGTAAGCAGATCCTGCTCCACATGTGACACCCGTCGTGTTGCTCATGTTATTACAATCCCGATAAATAGTCTAATTCGGTAGGTCAAATTCGTGAAAAGGGAAGGGAATTGTAGTTACGACATAACGAACATATCCGATATCATCTGTGAAACGGTTATTCCATAAGGGTCAACCAACTGGTGATGGCGTCCGTAAAATTTACGAAGGGATGATTTCAATTTTTTGGAACCCTTGGTTATTAGCTTGCTTGTGAGCAGCAACCCTCTATCAAGGAAATCACAATAGGATTTACAAGACCGGGAATATAGTATCAATTGGGAGATATATACTCCGTTTGTAGGCGCTGCTAGAATGTTGCTACATAGAAATGGAAAGTTCATTATTTTAAAAGTGTCTAAATAATAGGTATTTCTGAAATTTCAAATGTTATATAGTTCGAGTTCTGAATCTGGCATGTCAGTAACTACTAGTAGTCCTTTGGTAATTTATGTATCATTGTGATTTTGCTAAGATTATACGTAGTGTTACTTTTTCTGACATCGGAGTTTAACTGTGCGTATTTCTCTGTGTTTTATTATCCTCCAATTTGCTAGAGGTATAGGGAAAAGGTTGATATATCGAATAACATGTTTAACCCCACTTATTTTTGCGCCTGGCCCAAGTCAGAAGCATCTGTCTTCGTTAGTGTTGTAACGATGTTTTGTTTTAATTTTTGTTCCTTTATATGTTTTGGAGATTAGTGTGACGTCCATATTCACTGAACTAGTACACATTTTTATTTGAAGGTCAGCTGAATCCCGCCTCTGGGTGCGGGATGTTTTTGCTGTGTTGAATACCCGTTGGTGACCTTCGTCTGTTTTCTGGTCGACTTGACACATTTCCCATTTCCATTCTCAATTTTAAAACGCATATGTGTTAATTAAATAGTGGTATGCTTCCACAAATATATATTCAGCACATAACATACACATATTTTTTAGTGTGAATTACTCAGTATACAGATAAATACAAATCCACAAATAATATGATAAATGGTATCACAACGTAACACATATATAAAATACGTAAATATTAAAATGTTTAACAATTTTTAATATGCCAATTTAAAATAAATGCAATATTTCTACAGACAAACTAGCTTGATCGGGACCGCATCTATCCTAGTAAAACCTTTGCCCATTATTGTACATTTAATTTTGCTGATTAATAAATAAATTGGATTAATTTCCAGATTTTTTAATGAAGGTACAATATTGCAGACATATCAAGGACGATGTGAGACCCACTATTTGAGCAATTTTATAGATATATTATTCAGGTCGTAGTTAAAGCATATGTATAGCTTTATAAAAGGTTACCTAGATATGTTAAATAATTTACTCAAATTTGAACGTGAAGAAATTATAATTATAGTATTATTTGACATTATTTGCAAACTAATATACAGCAGGAATACGTAATAGGAGCCATACAGTGTTAGTTTGATACATATCATGATGAACTTAAAGACCGCCTAAGAACAATATCAAATTCAAAAACAGTATGAAATAGCTATGGGCACTTAAGTAGCCCCAACGTATGCAAATACAACATATCTGCATTGACGGAAAATAACAAATGCATTTGTGCGAGCTTAAGAAACAGGACAAAAAGGGATGCTCGCCGCGCTTTTCTTCTGTTTAGTAGCTAGTATAAATAAATCTTTTTTACTTCCGACAATGTAAGTATTTATTTTTTCCGGTAATTTACCCTGGCACTTGAAGCTTTGGTTGTTTAAATCCAAATGGTCTCTGATTTTACAAAGTACTTAACAGAACTGTTACACAAAATAAACCATTTACATTACCGCTTGCTTAACAAAAATGAATTTCTCTCTTGTGGAGAGTTGTCTCCTTAACAATCATACTACATCTTATTTCTATAATGTGTACTGGTTATTTGTACAATAGTTGGCTAATTGCAGGATACATTTATTAACTTTCATACTTTCATCAAACGTATTACACATATGGCAAACTTTATAAAATAAATATTTGCAATTGAAAAAAACTTAATATGCATGTATAATTTTGATACTATAAATAATACTAATAATAAAACTATTGCTGTTGCAGGCTCAAAACTTGTGTTGATCCTTGATCTTTTTGTTGATTAACACTACTTAGATTTTTATTCTGTATTGATGACACAAGTGTTGCATAAGTGTTCTCTTACCTAAGACGCCTGTAATTTTGATGGGAATTCCAATTTAGTTTTATACAATCTTTTTTTTAAAACCTTATTTTATGTACAGACTTCACTTGTGAATAGAGGCAGGAGTAGTATACCGATGTTCAAAAGTCATAAATTGATTGTGGAAAAACAAATTCGGGTTACAAACCCAAATTAAGGGACATACATCAACTATAAGAGGAAAACAAAGGAACATTAGGAACACCGAAGTGCAACAAAAACCAATGACAACACACATAAAAACGAATTATTTGATAACAACTATCTTATTCCTGACTTGGTACAAGACATTTTAAGAAAAGAATGTTGGGTTAAACCTGGTCAAATGGCTAGCCAAACTTCCCGCTTTATGACAATGTTAAAAAATATCGCAAAAAAAAGACTTTACGACGTCCTATTATTTTACCCACATTCTCAAATTAAAATTGAAGGGATAGGTAGTGAACCTTTGTAACAGTAACTTTGTATATGTATTTTTTAGCTGCTCTCTGTATTCTCTACGTTTAACATATAGTTACATTTTATGAGTCAAATATTGCAAATCATAAGTGTTGATATATTATAAATGTTACTGAAATTATAATATAATATTTTATTTTGATCTTTTTATATAATAGTAAAAACAAATGGTAAGCATATCAATATTCGAGACCTTTGACTTCAATCTGCATGATCTGCTTGGTGGTTAAACGAAAGCATTTTCTTGTTACCGACATGTGATGCCAAGAAAATTTTAAAGGGTTTGTTGCTAAAACATGAGGAATAATAAGATAAAATTCATCTGTAAAAAAATTTTGAAGGAAGACTAAAATAAAATATACCTAAGAGAAAATAAAGACTGAAAGTTTTGAACTGACATATTTAAAATAGGCAGGCTTTCGTACTGTTTTATCTGAGCGTCACTGGTAAGTCTTGTGTGGACGAAACGCGCGTCTTGCGTATTAAATGTTAAACCTGGCACCCTTTGTTTGTTAGCTATTATTCGTATGTTTCTCTGTCCTATATGTTCTCCCATTTATTTGTATTGTAGTCCTGTCATTGAATGTTGTCATTTTAATGTTATATTTAACATTGCCATAAAAGCGGGAGGTTTGGCTAGCCACAATACCAGGTTCAACCCACCATTTTTTTCTTAAAATGTCCTGTACCAAGTCAGGAAAATGGCCATTGTTATATTATAGTTCGTTTCTGTGTGTGTTTCATTTTAACGTTGTGTTTCTGTTGTGTCGTAGTTCTCCTCTTATATTTGATGTGTTTCCCTCAGTTTTAGTTTGTAACCTGGATTTGTTTTTTCCTCAATCGATTTATGAATTTCGAACAGCGGTATACTACTGTTGCCTTTATTGATTGTGTTTCTTTTACTTTTTCATTTTACAAAGCTTTATCGTCCTTGCAACCAACAACATCATAATTACAGTTAAGTTCATAGTGTAAAATGTCTACGTAGATCTGTAATACCACCAAAACATAGTACGTCACAACCGGTTGCATACAAAAAAGGGTCGAAAAAATATTCCGTTGAATTTGACAGTTAGCAAATTTATCCTACATTTCAATGCAGTAAAACAAATCTGTCTCCTAGACATATATCTTCAGTGTTTCAATGCACCGATTTTTTTTTATTTGGTGTTTCTATAGAATATTTTTTACACTTGAGATTGCATGCTTACTAAAGCTTGTACACAGGACGAAAAAGGTGAAATTTTGATTAACTTCCAGTGATGGTTATTTTCTCATATGCAATGAAACAGTATGTGATTTTCTTCAGTAGTACTAGACAGGGTAAAACTTTACTCATGCCAATTATTTTTTTATTTAACACAAAGACGAATTCCGCACAAACTTTTGAAAAGTCAAATTTAACAAAGTATAATAGGGGAAAATCAATGGTGGTATAAAGTAAAATCACAAAAATACTAAACTCCTAGGAAAATTCAAAACGGAAAGTTCCTAATCAAATAGCAAAATGAAAAGCTCAAACACAACAAACAAACGGACAACAACCGTCATATTCATAACGACCCACATGTAACATGTGTAAAGAATGGCTACATACCTATTATCATAATGGCATTTTTTTACTGAAGCTAAGAAATGTTCAGACAATTATACAGTAAATATACGACCCTACATGATAATGTATCATACCTATTGGTACAGGCATTATCTTATATAGAAAATTTTGGATTAAATCTGGTTTTATAGCTTACTTAACGTCTCACTTTTATGACTGTCGCATCAAATTCCATTATATTGACAACGATGTGAGAACAAAACAAACAGACATAAAAGGTAAAAATGTCAAAAATAGGGGTACAGCAGTCAACATTGTGTTACATCTAGAATCGTAAATGTATGGTCTGTAGTTTTGCAGAATTATAATTATTTCATCAATTACTTCAACTTTAAATAATTGTAAATATAATACCACATCTTCCTATATCTATATAAACAAACTCTATGTATATTTTGATATATTGATTGCATGATAAAAATATCATAGCGTCGACCTTTTCTTTAATGTAGATTTTCAACACAATTTAAAGCAATATGAGTCTACCATTTCGAGGATTAAGCTTCATAAATAATTCGAAAATGTAGTAAACAATTTTTAACATTTTTCACGGTCACTTTCAATTTTGTTAAAAAATAAAATTGGCAAAATCGACATTCTTTTTTGGACTTAAATTTTATATTTTAAAACAAAATATAAATTTAAGTGAAAAAAATAATCTCGATTTTGATAATTTTATTTTTGTTATTTTTTGAAAATTTGAAAATTATAAAAGCCAAGAAAAGTAACTGACCAAAAACTCAAATGAAAGCAAAAAAAAAAAAAGAACATCATTTTCTTTTAAACACATCTACTTTAAGCATGATAGCAAATTAACTTAAAATGAAGTATAAAACTTCTGGTGAAAGTTGACTATATTCATATGTGCAGATAGGTGAACAACATTTTCATATCAGTTACAGGTATTGGAAAACCTTTTAAGGTGCTGAGAGCCACACATACCCTCGGAAAATGAAAATAAGTAAATAAATCTATCTTCAATGTTAATTAAACAATGTTAATGAAATCAATGTCAACATTTAATACTGGGTCGTGTCAATGAAAGTATCCTAGGATATGTCCTAAGATAGGTCTTAGGACATTATTTAGGATGGTCTTAGGACGTGTCTGAGACATGTCTTAGGATGTAAAACAAAGCTATCTTAGGACAGCCCTAACTACGATGGTCCAAGGACATTCTAACACATTTATTTAATTGAAAACAAATATGTTGCGAATTCAATGACATATATTTTATTGTATTTCACTTTATGTGTAAAGGGAGGGAGAATGATTCTTTTATGGCAAACAATTTACGCAAAATAAAAGTTTTAACGGAATACTAGTTGATACGTTATTATACATGATAAAATAATATTAAATGAATTTCATACGACAACAAAACAGAATAGTCACACAACTTTGTTAAATGCAATATTCGTGCTGCAATTTAATGTTAGTATGTATATTAGTTTTGTCTTTGGGTTCACTCGATTTCATTACATGCATTGAATAAGGATTAATTATTGTCAACTTTTTCCACATTTAAATTAACATTGCACCGTTTGGTTAGGTGCAAAAAATGTCACTCATATTGATAGTATTGTTTAAGCAAAAAGGACTGCACCACTTATTCTATATATGAGCGTAACACTATGACATCGTAAAACATACTTTTTGAAGAGTTACTATTGATATCCATTTCATTTAAATTTGTATATAGAAAAGCAATTTTAGTTTATAGTAAAGCACTTCACCAAATGACCCCGCAATATCTCAATGTATTTAGATATGTGCATCAAGTAAGTTCTAGCACACCCACACAATGTTCTTGAAATATGTTTATAATTCCGAAAACTCAAACTGAATATCAAAAACGCTTTTTGTTGATATCTGGATGTATTTTAAAGATCAAATTTGTCTACAAATTGAAAATAATGTAACACAATTGAATCTTTAATAAATATTGAAAAATATTTTGTTTAATTAGTTTATTTTTTCATAATATTAAAACAGTTTAATATTGTATTAGTATTTTCATCATTGAGTTTTTGCCATATTTGTTGTTTTTATTTCGTTTTAGGACATCGTAACTTTTGGGACTATCCTAAGACACCTATTTATATATTCTAACTTTAGGACCAAATTTAGGACATATCTTATTTTAGGAGACTTTTGTTAACCTGACTTAGGACTAAGACGTGTCCTAAGACCATCCTAAGACATGTCCTAGTCCTAGGACAGCTTCGTTGACACGGCCCCTGGTTTTATGAAACAAAGAACATTGGACAAATTGATATTTTCAGTGGTAAATACTTTCTCCTGCACATGCTAAAGACGATGCATATTTTCAGGTTTTTCCTGAAATATAATATACCGCGAGGTGTCAGGATTGATTAAATGAAAAACCTATCGTAGGGCAATTTTTCATTGGGTAATTCTGACACCCCTTGGTGTGTTATACTTCCAGAATAACCTTTAAATATACATTACCTGACTTAAAAGTGTTAAAACCGTCAACCCATAAAAGCAACAGTTGTATACCGCAGTTCAAAAGTCATAAATCGATTGAGAGAAAACAAATCCAGGTTACAAACTAAAACCTAGAGAAAAACATCAACTATAAGAGGAAAACAACGAAACAACAGAACACTAAAGTGCGACAAAACAAAAACGACATTGCAACATACATAGAAAAAATTAAAATCACAAAAATACTGAACTTCGAGGAAAATTTAAAAAAAACGGCCCTTCAGACCTGTCAAATATTCTACAGAATGGACTGTTATCGGCTTACATTCTTTACATAAATGTGTTAGTAACTAACTATGTCGGCCTTTTTTCCAAAATTAAACTGTGTAAAACAAATAAATCATGTGCACATAGTTGCTTTAAACCAAAAACATACAAATGAACTAGTTGATTGATTATCTTCTTTCTTTACTTTTACAATGTTTTACATACGAATAGAAAATACAAAATAGAATCACAACCGCAAACGACAAGATGGTTATACATTGGTCATTTTGGGGCCCTTTATAGCTTGCTGTTCGGTGTGAGCCAATGCTCCGTGTTGAAGATCTTACTTTGACCTATAATGGTTTACTTTAACAACTTGTGACTTGGATGGAGAGTTGTCTCATTTTGAACTCATACCACATCTTCTTATATCTATTGCAATTGATATATGCATGAAGGTCGAAAACAAATCTGTTAAGATCGTGTATTCAATACATATGTTTTACATTCAGTCATCTGACTGCTATCAGATATAATATCATTTGCATTTAAGTCTTTAATCTACTGGCTATCTCTGTTGATTTGACAATATAAGAATTAGAAGGGCCTTTAAAGATAAAAAATATAATCAATAGTAAGCGATGACCGAAATCCTCGGTTGACAAGTGATTACAGAAAAATGTGTGTAAAAAATACAGTCAACTCAATTTTTGAACATGTTAAAACTTTTCTGAAGGTATCGTATTCTATTGTAAACAAGGCCAAATATGTCAAGTAATATCTGAGTTTAAACGCGCTACTGAAAATCTTTTGTACATATTGACATAATTTAGTTGTGGAGAATTCAAATTACATTAGGGATACAGGAACTTCAGTATGTTAAAAAAAGAATGACACTACATCGACAACAAATGTAAGGACACATACAACTAGGTGAACACTAACATGTGTAGGAACACCATTGAAAATAAACAAGTTTCGTTATATATATCTTATTCACCTCATTTGAGCCTTCATGGTGACTTTTCGTTCTTCCCTCAGAGGGATTCGAATCCTTGCTTCTATGCCATTGTTGAAACACTGCCTATACCTTTCGGAGAGCCGAATAGATATTCCCGGGTTTGTATTTCCTATCATGATTTCCTTGGTAGAAGGTTGCTGCTCACAAGGAAGTTATGTAACCAAAAGTTCCAAATGTTGAAGTTGAGATTATCCCTTCGTAAATTTTTCGGACGCCATCACGTGTTAATTGACCGTTATGGGACAACCGTTTCACAGATGCTATCAGATATGTTCCTTATGTCGTAACTACAATTGCCTTCCCTTTTCACGAATGTGATCTACCGAATTAAACTATTTACCGAGTTTGTAATAACATGAGCAACACGACGGGTGCCACATGTGGAGCAGGATCTTTTTCGTTTTGTGTAATGGCGTTGTCATTTCTTTTTCGATCTATGAGTTTGACTGTCCCTCCGGTATCTGTCGCCCCTCTTCTTTAACTATATTCGACTGTACTGATTTGTACTTAACTCTCATATTGCGATTGAAAATAGTCTGAACTATTACGCGACCAGTCGGAAACAGTCTTAACCCAAATACTCAACTAGTTATTGGCCTATATTTTTCAGTCTGAACCATACTCCACCAAACAAAACTTAATTAACCAAAACTTTTAAGTAAAAACTACAAAGGTTTCATGGTTGCACATACAATAGTTAAATTTCTATTTTTTTAACTTGGGTAACAACAGGCAACAAAATCACTAAAATGCTTTCTTAATATCAGAAATAAATCTATTCTTATTTTGGCATATTTATATGTATATACATAAAATAGATAAAAAAAAATAATAAAAAAATAAATAAATCATTACCTGCTGCTTAGGATACACTCTTAAAAACATCACACCTGTTCAGAAAGTAAAACAATTTTAAATAACATCCGTAGTAAATAGTAAATTTAACCGCATCATTTAAAACTTAAGTCACAGGGCCTATTAATTCACAAAATAAGTAATACACAAATTTAAGAAAAGCCGTTTTTTTTTAACCTGTAACACACGCCTGTACTGAAGTAATTAAACCTTATTAAAGTGCTTCTTGTAATGAATGCCATGTCTTTAAATTTGACAAAATTTTATTAACATGATTTTTTTTCTGTTACTTAGGAACACAATTCTTTTTCAAAAGGTTTTATCAAGGATTGCTATAAAAGTTTTATTAAAATAAAGACTTCGTTTAAAAACAAAGGTGTCATCATCAAATTTTTGTATATACAATTAAAAAAAAAAAATGTTCACCGCATTATTAACCAAACATGACTGATATCACAAATATGTAATAGGATTAAGTAAGTAATGTTAATCATTTTACATTAACCATAAAATATATTTCAAACATGAAAAAAAAACATTTGAGTAAGATTTAGAATATTTTAAAAATCGTCGAAAGTTATAGTTTTTTTTTATATACATTATGTTATAGATAATGCATATTTTTAAAAGGATTTTTCTTGTCATAGAACACACCAAGGGGTGTGAGGATTGATCAAATGAAATACCGACCGTGGGGAGGTTTTCTTTGAGCAATCCTGAAACCTCGAGGTGTTTTCTACACGAACAAAAAACAACATAAAAATATGCATTATCTGACTTATATACTTTCCAAAGAATATAATTTTTTACAAAGATTTGAATCCAATTTTACCGACTAAAAGGGTAATTTCTTTTTTATGCGGCTAATTTAGAATGTGAAATAAAACTCAATATCTAATCTAGATATAGATCTTAGAAATCCTTATCTAGACACAATAAAAATATTTATATGAAATAAGACACAAACGAATTGTCCCCATCCGATAACGGTGTATGAACAAAAACCAAATCGCTTTGTAAGTAATTTATCGTTCCAACTGAGTTCATATGTTGTTAAATTTCTATTTGTAATGACATTTTTATAGCGGAATAGTGATTATTTTTTCAACAATTTTTATTCGAATGAAATATTTCTTTTGTATGGCAATGCCGATAAAACCCCTTCCCCCAACCCCATTGTTATGTACGTAGATGTTATTCAATAGAATATAAGAATATTGTATTAGTTGATCATATTATAAAGTAAAAGGTAAACATAGATGTAAAAAAGTAAAAAACTGGCACGAAGAGAGCACGAAATGGTGATACATGTACATGAAACATGAAAACGAATATCGATACATTTAGGTCACAGTATGATTCCTATTCAGTGTGAACCAATAAGATTTTCAAAATGGTACACAAGAATGTGTTTAATTTCAATTGCCTTGTTTTAAAAGTGTTCTGGAAAGTTTTACATTTAAATTATCTCACATAAATTATATGAAAATGTCCCCTTATTTTAGCGATAATTTTAAAAACTTCACATAATTTGTTTTTCAAGTTAAAATGCGGGTCAATGATGATTTATTTTAAACCGATCAAAGATTGAATTTTAAAAAATAAATTCCCCAATTGGCAACACCATCTGTCAAACGAATTAAATTTTGTAATAAATGATAAATTGTATTTTTATCAAGGAAAAATAATGATCTCACAAAGGTCATTATTTTAAACATTGAAGCATATTTCATTGAAACATGGTACCGTCCAGGTTGATTTTTCGAAATTTTGACCCATCGTTCCGAAAGAAAATAACTCATTATAGGTATAATAACAATGTAAACCTCATATCATGTGTATACAAATTCATTTAACTGAGAACTTAATTTGTTACATGACTTTTTTTTAATCTGACAAGAAATTAATTCCTTTAATCATCTTGTTTTATTTTTATTCCAAAGGTGATACACGTTGCACATATATATGTTAGTGGCAATTAGTGAAATTAGGTAATACGCGTAATTCCTAGGCAATAAACTAACGACTAGGCATTAGTATTTAATCCTAAGATTTAATCATAAATACTGATATATATGTCCAGGAATTAATGTTAATGTCTAAAATGAAAATGAGAGTAAATAAAAGAAACTTGAATGGTAAAAGTGTCAAACTATTTGTAGTTGTTATAGTATATAGCTGCCTTCTTTTCTTTGTTGACTGCTGTATCCCTATATTTGACACTTTTACCTTTTATATTTTTTTGTTTAGTCCACACATCGTTGTCAATATAATGGAATTTCATACGACTTGCATATGAGTGAGAGGTTTAGCCAGCTATAAAACGAATGAGGTTTTCTTTGAGCAATCCTGAAACCTCGAGGTGTTTTCTACACGAACAAAAAACAACATAAAAATATGCATTATCTGACTTATATACTTTCCAAAGAATATAATTTTCTACAAAGATTTGAATCCAATTTTACCGACTAAAAGGGATATTTCTTTTTTATGCGGCTAATTTAGAATGTGAAATAAAACTCAATATCTAATCTAGATATAGATCTTAGAAATCCTTATCTAGACACAATAAAAATATTTATATGAAATAAGACACAAACGAATTGTCCCCATCCGATAACGGTGTATGAACAAAAACCAAATCGCTTTGTAAGTAATTTATCGTTCCAACTGAGTTCATATGTTGTTAAATTTCTATTTGTAATGACATTTTTATAGCGGAATAGTGATTATTTTTTCAACAATTTTTATTCGAATGAAATATTTCTTTTGTATGGCAATGCAGATAAAACCCCTTCCTCCAACCCCATTGTTATGTACGTAGATGTTATTCAATAGAATATAAGAATATTGTATTAGTTGATCATATTATAAAGTAAAAGGTAAACATAGATGTAAAAAAGTAAAAAACTGGCACGAAGAGAGCACGAAATGGTGATACATGTACATGAAACATGAAAACGAATATCGATACATTTAGGTCACAGTATGATTCCTATTCAGTGTGAACCAATAAGATTTTCAAAATGGTACACAAGAATGTGTTTAATTTCAATTGCCTTGTTTTAAAAGTGTTCTGGAAAGTTTTACATTTAAATTATCTCACATAAATTATATGAAAATGTCCCCTTATTTTAGCGATAATTTTAAAAACTTCACATAATTTGTTTTTCAAGTTAAAATGCGGGTCAATGATGATTTATTTTAAACCGATCAAAGATTGAACTTTAAAAAATAAATTCCCCAATTGGCAACACCATCTGTCAAACGAATTAAATTTTGTAATAAATGATAAATTGTATTTTTATCAAGGAAAAATAATGATCTCACAAAGGTCATTATTTTAAACATTGAAGCATATTTCATTGAAACATGGTACCGTCCAGGTTGATTTTTCGAAACATTGACCCATCGTTCCGAAAGAAAATAACTCATTATAGGTATAATAACAATGTAAACCTCATATCATGTGTATACAAATTCATTTAACTGAGAACTTAATTTGTTACATGACTTTTTTTTAATCTGACAAGAAATTAATTCCTTTAATCATCTTGTTTTATTTTTATTCCAAAGGTGATACACGTTGCACATATATATGTTAGTGGCAATTAGTGAAATTAGGTAATACGCGTAATTCCTAGGCAATAAACTAACGACTAGGCATTAGTATTTAATCCTAGGATTTAATCTTAAATACTGATATATATGTCCAGGAATTAATGTTAATGTTTAAAATGAAAATGAGAGTAAATAAAAGAAACTTGAATGGTAAAAGTGTCAAACTATTTGTAGTTGTTATAGTATATAGCTGCCTTCTTTTCTTTGTTGACTGCTGTATCCCTATATTTGACATTTTTACCTTTTATATTTTTTTGTTTAGTCCACACATCGTTGTCAATATAATGGAATTTCATACGACTTGCATATGAGTGAGAGGTTTAGCTAGCTATACAACCAGGTTTAATCCACCATTTTCTACATAAGAAAATGCCTGTATCAAGTCAAGAGTATGGCAGTTGTTATCTATCCGTTTGATGTGTTTGAGCTTTGATTTTGCCATTTGACAACGGAGTTTGCCAAATGATCATTGTACTTTTGCCTTTGGTATATAATATTTGTTTTCCAAGATTCAAATTTATAATCCGCAAAAGTTCAAACCATTTGTTCTCGCTTAAAAGCTATTAATTCAGATAAAGAATTGAAACATACTAAATCGGTACTAAAGAAATAAACAGTTGTCTATTTGTGACCAGTTCAAACCGGGTCTATTAGTTTAGAGCGAATTTTCTTGAAATAACTTTCAGAAAGAATCTTCAATTCCCCAATTTTCTATTAGACATAATGATTTTTTTTAAATCGACTATTTTTGCAATACAACAAAGGAATACGAAAAATAAATCTGCTATGAATACGAACAATCACAGATCTTTTAAATTAAAGTATATCAATTATTAGCATATGATTTTTAAAATATTAAACAAAAAGATATTTCACCGAATGAACATGTATTTGGAATATAAAACATAATTCCCAAGTTAAACTTATTGCCTGAAATGATGTTCGGCAATAGGTTGAATAATCTCAGATTTCGGGAAATAAGCTTAATGTCTGAAAATTTCAATCAATAATGTAACTTATTGCCTAGATTATATAGGATTTATGCTTAATGCCTAATTTTACTTATATACGACTTAACCACCTAGGCTACATAACGATATAGCTTTCAGGGTTAGATATTATGCCTTTCCTCGTTGGCTTTTTCTAGTGTTGCAAAATGTACATGATGTATAGTGGCAATTAGATGGTGTACCTTTATATTTATCTAGGGTTGTTACACAGTCCATGCTGTAAATTGGCAAGTTAATAAATCTCTTGCGGATTGACGAAAAGTCGTTTGTTTGAAAACTAATATTCCCGATTCTAATATGACGCGGCTATTTCGCTTTGTAAACAACACCGTGATCAAATTCTCGATATACTAGTATGTATTTGTAAGGCCATATAATTTACCTCAATTTAGGATAGACTCTTGAATTTTAAAGAGTCGAAATAGGATGAACGGATCATATAAACCCGAAGGCAAATATAATACAAGCCCAAACGAAAAAATATAAACAAGTCTAAATTGAAAACAACGTTCAAACCTATGATTGCGTTGGATAAAAACCGCAATTTTTATACGTGTGCATGCAAAAAAAATTTCTTTGTAGAGGGGTCTAAATACAGCACAAACAACATTTTCCAAAAGACCAAAAAAGTGAAAGTATATTTTAACAAAACGCATTTGACTAACAGGTCGAACAACTGATGTTCTTAAACCCTGCTGACTGCCATTGACGATTGCCAAATAAAATTGATCACCAGATGTAACATGGATCTTATATTAAATTTAATACCAAACAGAAAACAATAAACTTACGGAGAAGATGAAAAATGAGGTGCAAAAATTTATACACCATATCCGGATTTCGACAATTAATGTCTCTTTAGTGTTGTTAGGGATCGAAACGGTATTTGGAAGGCCATATAATATATATAAATGTTACGCATAAACTGTATGTTTTAAAGACATAGGGTATTTTGATTTGATGTCCTTGGTCCGCCAAATAAAAGTCAAGTTTATGATCTTTACTCTTAACAGCATTTTAGATTAATTTGCATTTCTCATAAGTGCAAATGTGAACTACACTTTCTAACGGTAGAATCATCAAATTTGGCAATAGTGCACCTCTGGGAATACAAAAATCATTTTGATGTAGTTCGCCTGGTTCACTGGGGTAAAGCTGATGACCGTAATTCGATGAAAAATCAGGTCAGTATCTGTATTGTCTGTTAAAGTGTTTATATATTATTTTCTATACAAAACATACATTAGTATGATGTAAATTTATAAAAGATTCACACGGAAATCACAAATTACTATCGTGAAATGTGTATGAAACAGGAAATTCGATGTGAAAAAATCGCTAAGATGACCTTAAATCATTATTAAAATATTGTCAAGATGACCGTAACATATAACAATGATGACCGTGATTGGTAAAAAGATGACCGTAACTTTTAAAGGATGACCATCAATTCTAAGAATATCCGTATTTGTATTCATATCTTTTTGTTGACTTTGTCTCAATAGGGGCTCGGTTAGCGGATATAAATATGTTTAATCAATTTCTTTTTTTTAACTATTTGCGTATTTTGAAGGTCATGACAATGATAGTAAATTGCATATTGCTCGTAAACAATGAAATATTTATTGATAACGACGTTAACATTTTAATACTAATTGACAGCGATACGACGAAAAGTTGAAGAAAAAAAACCCCAATAATTAAACATATGAATATCCGGTAATCGATCCAATGATTTGAGGAACATATATATTTGGAATGATATATTTTGTTCTTCTTAATTTATATTTGGCTTATAACCTCTTTCTAACATCACTTTAAGTTTTGTTACTTCAACTCCGAAATGTACAGACCGATAGGCAGAATGACCAGTGTTTTCATCCAAAATTTTCTTTCTAAAACTAAATGATTGTGGACCAACATGATTGTCTATAGTGTGTATCAAAATGCTGTCTACATTCGATGATGTGAATTTGCAGGTGGTATAGTGATAACATATGTTCTTATCTCAAATTAAAGAACATTTGCAATAGTAGTTAAAACGATATATAATATCAATGGGTGTACATGCATTGACATTTTCAATTGTATTTTTTATATGTCATTAAAAGGAATCCCAGAAATAAAAAATCTTTTGGCTTGTAATTGGAGGCTGTGCACCCCAGTTTTAGCTCACCAATAGGGCCAAGTGAGCTTTTCTCATCACTTGGCGTACGTCGACCGTCGTCGTACGTTAATTGTTACAAAAATCTTCTGCTCTGAAACTACGGCCTTAATCATCCTTATGATATCTAGGGTAAAAAAATGTATCCGATGTTCCTGCCTAACAACCAAGATGGCCGCCATGGCTAAAAATAGAACATGGGGTGAAATGCAGTTTTTGGCTTATATCTCTGAAACTAAAGCATTTAGAGCAAATCTGACGTCGGGTAAAATGTTCATCAGGTAAAGATGTATCTGTGCTGATATTTTCAGACGCATCAGACAACCCGTTGTTGGGTTGCTGCCCATGAATTGGTAATTTTAAGGAAATTTTGCAGTTTTTTGTTCTTATCTTGAGCATTATAATAGATAGAGATAAACTGTAAACAGCAAAATTGTTCAGCAAAGTAAGAGCCCTTAAATGAGGATTTTGTTTATCCTATTTTGTGTTTTGAGCAAAAAACGAAAGAAGTTAGAGAGAAACTAAACAGGCTAAATGATAAGCAATACCAGATCATGTAAACTGATTTTTGTCATGAATTCTATTCTTCCCTACAATGTTGGAGAGTTTCCGTTGCTGAATATGCACAGAGACCAAGGTGAGCAACACAGGCTCTTTAGAGCCTCTAGTTCATTTTTAATTATTTCATTTTGATACAAAAAAGGTATTAATACAAATACGGTTATTTCTTAGAATTGACGGACATCCTTTAAAAGTTACGGTCATCTTTTACAAATTACGGTCATCCTTTACAAATTACGGTCATCTTTTAACCAATCGGTCACTCTTGTTATGAATCGCTGGTACTGTTACGGTCATCTCGATTGTGATTTACGGTCATCTAAGCGATTTTTTCAAATCGAATTTCCTGTTTCATACACATTTCTTGGTAGTTATTTGTGATTTCCGTGTGAATCTTTTATAAATTTACATCATACCAATGTATGCTTTGTAAAGAAAACAATATAGAAACACTTTAACAGACAATAATAATACTAACCTAATTTTTCATCCACCATCTTGGGATGACCGTGAATCGAATTACGGTTATCAGCTTTATCCCAGTGTGGTTTGGCAATACGAGTGAAAACAGTGACAATTCAAAAATCTGTAGGATATTATTTTCTCCAATAGGATTTTGAGAAATCCTATAGGATAAAAACATAATCCAGAAGGATATTAATATCCTATAGGATGTATAATCCCATAGGAGAATAAAAATATTCTATAGAATATATTTTCTCATTCAAGACTAAAAAATCCCTTACGAGAAAAAAGCTTTTCCTACAGGGTATTTTTAATCCTATAGGATATTTGTATAATAAGTGAATCCTGTGGGATAAAAAATATCCGATAGGACTAATGAAAGTCCTAAGGGATTTCTTTACAGAAAAAAATTCCTGAGATAATAAAAATACCTGAGGGATGAAAATAAATCATAAGGGATGAAAATAAATCATAAGGGAGAACAATATCATTAGGGAGAAAAAAATCCTATTGGAGATTAGAGAAAATTTAAGGGTGAAAAATCAATAGGACTTTTTCATGGTTTTTGCATTAGCTTAGACACTTACATCTTCGCTAGCCAATGGTTACGATCCACTCCCCTCCTCTTCACCCTTGGAAGATTAAGCCAACATTTTTGAAACAATGTTGCGTCATCTTTCGGTTGATTGATTCACCCCCATTCTGAATACCTTCTTCTAAACCAATGGTAGTTCTTGAACACTCTTCAGTGTGGAGGTGAAAACATGGTATTGTCTAGAGTTTACAAACTTGGTGGATCAGAAAACGACAACATACGTTGATAT
This sequence comes from Mytilus californianus, assembly GCF_021869535.1. NCBI lineage: Eukaryota > Metazoa > Mollusca > Bivalvia > Mytilida > Mytilidae > Mytilus > Mytilus californianus. Next base: position 56,819,265 of record NW_026262734.1, read on the forward strand.
CCCAACATTTGTACAAGAATCATACACAGAATCTTCTATTAGTTTATTAAGACCATTTAAATTGTCACTAAATATCGTCGTATGTTTTGAGGGGTAAAAATTTGTTGCACAATCAGCACGTTGCAATTGTTTACTAAGATTTTCTACATTTACACGTATTCATGTTATAGGTGGTTTTTGATTGGATGCAGTCAGTCACGACTGCAACCAATGAAAAGCATTACCTCGTGGATCCAAAAGTCTATCTTTATCCTCCGCGGGTGGAGAGGAGGGAAGTAGATCGCTACCCTTGGCTAGCGAAGATGAGAGACTTGTTACGTTGAAAAAAATTCAACCAGAAGTGATCTTGATTAAATCGGAAGTATCAACTGTTGCACTTCTTTCAAAGACAACTACCTAGAAACAATGTACTTTGTAATTGGCATTCATAGACCTATCATTTGAGACCTGAAAGCCGGAAGTAGTAGTTATGTATCTTATTACAGGCAAATGTATAACGGTATCATATATTTATGAAATACCTGTGAAAAAAAGATATTTTATGAGACCGGAAGTGATGTTTAAACTGGAAGTAAAAGCTTATCTCGCCTTTTTGAGGCAAAGGTACATAATCATATATTGTTGGAATCAGTATGAAGACACCTATAACTTGATGCCAATAATAACTTATAATAAATAATAAACTGGAATTAACTTCTAATAAATGATTTTTCAATTCGATAGTGCAAAGACCGTCAAATGTTCTATGAATAATTGGTTCAATATAATTATTCTTATTTATATACAAATATCTGTATGTCATGGTGGTAAATTTTTACACTTTATTTGAAAAACAACTTTCTAAAAGTAAAATTAAATATATTTAAGCAATGATTTGTTTCTGATAGTGCAACACAAATATACGCTATAATAATTAAAAACCAAGTGTTCTCAATAATAATAAAGCATTAAAACATTTAACAATTATTTTTTTTCAAAATGTTTTAAAAGAAAGTAATATCTTAAAACAGCGACGATGCATTTGAATCTGATTTCATGTACTGGTTAGAAATTGTTTCTTTATCAACTGATGCTAATTTAACCGCAATGTCAGAACCAACTATTGCATTATCAAAACACAGATTGTTATCATTTCGAGTAATTTTTCGGACCAGTTTTAAGAGGTCTTCAACCTGATTTTGATCGCCATTTATGTTGTCAAACAACAGGAATCGATGATTTGAAAGATCTAATAATTCACCTAGGTTTTTACTTCCTTCTATTTTTCTTCTTGTTTCTGTTGCGTCATGGTGTGCCAAATTGGCCTTTGTAAAGATCACTATCCCATATTTTGATATGGATTGCAAACATCTGAGATTACGGATAAAAAAACGACTTTCTTCGTTAAAGCAATCTAATGGACAGACAATAATAAAAACGTGTGGGCCAGGTTGTAAAAGATCTATGCCCGTTTTAATTCCATCGAATCTTTCTGTGACCGAGCTCTCAGTTTCTTCCAAGACAAAACCTGGAGTATCTACAATCTTCAATAAACTACCAAAGCGTTCACAACTTTCTAATTGACAGGTTGTAGTTGTAACATCAAGGGTCGGACCAGTTTTAAATCGGTTTTCTCCTAAGATTGTATTGGCGGTTGAGCTTACACCAGAAGCTGGTAACCCATGAATTATCATTCTGTATTCAGGCGAATCTAAAATTGATGACAGAAATATGCTTTTATGGAATTTTACCTCCAATTGTAAAACATGAAATCCTAGTTAATATATGATATCTTATAAATCCCTACAACGATAAATACAATTTTCATAAAAAAAACCACATGAATGATTTGTATTTTTATTTATTCTATATTACTTTATTTAGTAATTGACAGCATAGTACAATTCTTCTATTGTTAATTATATTATGCAATAAGCAAACCTTTACTACTTTGTCAGAAAATGAAGGAAATACATTTAAAGAAAGTAAATGACACTTGTGCTAATCTGCTTAATATATAAAAAAAAAGCGATGTCCTGATTATATAGTACTAGTATACAGGCTAAAAATAGAAAATTCAGAAATAAAGGCGAACATTTATTACTACGATTTTGACATGACCAACCAACATTGGAGACTAGTTATTGAGATTTCAAGAAAAGTTTCGATATCTACCAAGTCACATTTATAGAAAACGCTCAACATATTTTCTGATTTAACATTTTGTGAAAACGAAATGATCCTCATGCGTCTGTAACAATTGAAAATAAATTAACTTCCTGTGTTGTAATAATAAGTTCCTGGAATAAATATTTCGGGTTGAACCATATATATGCGCCTATCGAAATTGTTTATTTTCAATATAATTGCTTGATGTTAATCATATCTTTCTGCTTATAAATGAATAACTTTTTTTATCGTGAGCGATTTCATTCTCTCACGAGTTACTAGCGATATTCCATATTTAACAACACAACACTTAACCTTTGAAAATCGAAATTACGATGAATTATGTAATATTAATTGCGCCAGTTGCAGTAATTTGAAAATGAGATTTTAAGGCCTTTCTGTTACATTTGTGTACATGCTGGAAAAGAAATGGGGAGAGTCCTAAGTGATATTCTCTGGATTTTATCGTCTGGTCGCCATATGTCACTCTCACACTGTTGTCATTTTTAATAGGACAAAGTTTTCGAAATCGGCCACGTGCAACATCACGCTTACACGTTCAAGCAAATAATCTAGTTCTAAAATAGTGCAAAATGTACTTCGTTCATAATATTCAAGGAGTTTAGAATAAACAGACTCGTCAGAAGTAATGGTATGACGGCTGAAGTCTAAACTTGTTTCGTTGTATATTCACGATACTTACTAAATGAATCAAGGTACAAAAGTACATGTATCTGTTAAATATTCTTTTTAAGATATATCTTACCGTTTCCATTTTCAATCCCACATTCCGGACAAAACTTTGGCTTATAATTACAGTTTTTACAATTCATCTAAAATGCATAAATGGAAACATGAAATCAATATGGATTAGCAAGACGTATACAATTCAAATAAAAAAAAAAACATTGCGAATCATTCTCTTATAAATACTTATTGACAGAAAATTATATTTTATCATTATATCGCTTTGTAAGTCAAATTAATATAAAAAAGAAGATGTGGTATGATTGCCAATGAGACAACTCTCCACAAGAGACCAAAATGACACAGAAATTAACAAATATAGGTCACCGTACGGCCTTCAACAATGAGCAAAGCCCATACCGCATAGTCAGCTATAAAAGGCCCCGAAATGTAAAATTTAATGTAAAACAATTCAAACGAGATAACTAACGGCCTAATTTATGTACAAAAAATGAACGAAAAACAAATATGTAACATATAAACAAACGACAACCACTGAATTACAGGCTCCTGACTTGGGACAGGCACATAGCGACTTAAGAGAAAATAGTTTCGACTGTTGTTTGTCCTTGAATTAAGTCATATATTTTGTTTGCCATGGTGTTGTCAGTTTGTCTTCGACTTATGAGTGTGCATATATTATATATATAGCATAGCTTTCGTATCTTTCGGCCTCTCTATTCTTCTACCTAAGTTCATAGGTTATATAATTAAGTAACGAGCATCTTCTTAATAATAATAATCATAATAATAATAATAATAATAATAATAATAATAATAATAATAATAATAATAATAATAAAAATAACAATAATAATTTTGTATTCTTCCAATTTAATATCTGTGGATGAATATATTATATATATAGCATAGCTTTCGTATCTTTCCGCCTCTCTATTTTTCTACCTAAGCTCATAGGTTATATAAATAAGTAACGAGCATCTTCTTAATAATAATAATAATAATAATAATAATAATAATAATAATAATAATAATAATAATAATAATAATAATAATAATAATAATTTTGTATTCTTCCAATTAAATATCTGTGGATGAATATTTCTTAATTTTTATACAGCGCGCGTAACACTCTTTTTCAACTTTTATTACAATTACAAAAATGTATACCGATACATTGATTTAAGTTTTCTATTACTGTTATATAAAGTTTGATATTAAAAACATAATGTTTCAAGTAAAACAGCAAATTAAAACCCGAATCCGTAGTATTTCAACATTATTGCATTATATATTAAGTGACGCGGTAAATTAATAAGACTATACACTAAATATGTCTATCATAGATCTAAATTCGTTTTAACTCTTATTTGCATAGTCATGAATAAAAAGTGAATTTAAAAAAAACTGTGAATAAAGTAAATATATAAAAATAAGGAGATGTGATATGATTGTCAATGAGACAACTATCAACCAAAGTTCAAATGAAGTGGATGTAAGCGATAATAGAAAACCCAGGGGCGGATCCAGGATTTCAGGTTAGGGGTCAGGCAAACTTTTTTGCCCGAAAATTTGTTTGAGGTAAAATTATCGAAATATTCTCTATTGAGGTGATGATTACCCATGCTTTGGAAATTTTAGGGGGAGGGGGGGGGGGGGGTTACCCGCATCTCCCCGCTTGAATCCGCCCCTGCAACCGTACGGCCATTAACAATGAGGGAAAACAACATACTGCATAGTTATGTATATATTTCTAAGGTTAGACTCATCAGAGCAAAACTATACGTATGTGTAAATAAATAAAATTGCATCGGATTGTTTTCCAGAAACTGACTGGAACATGTATTTTTTTTTTTTTTTAAATACGAAAGTTCGCAAAATATTAAAATAATTGACTAATGACTATTATTATTCTTTGTTAAGTTTTCTTGTCAAACTATTAACGGTGAAATTTCATTGATGAAAGGACACATGTGTGCACTCAATTAATACAACTTTGTATATGTTGTTCGAAATCATAAAACTATATTTGTACATTACTTTTTCAGTAGACGTTTCTTGCCTTATTTGATTAAAGATATAGAAATACACCCTTATTTGAAAAAATAAAAAGCGGCACCCGGGCTTTTATAAGGTAATTTGAATACTAATACTACGTTTAAAGATAACGTTTGAAAAGTAGCCAATTGACTTATACATGTAGCAATATTTTTACTTTGTCACAAACTTCATAAAATTGGAAAAAGTAAACTTACCGCTCATAGATATTAAGACGTTATATTCAGATTGTTATTATTCAGTATAGATTTACGATGACCAATGAAATCGACGTAGCGGACATTTGTTAAATCGTCAGTCAAAGGTAAAAAGGCGGGGAATTATATCAAGTAATCTTTTATCGACAGAGTACAAACGTACATGCGAATTTTCTGTCCGTTGCATATTACGGAACCTTGTCAACTTATATTATTAATGTTAAAACTTAGGAAAACAAATGTACTTGATTTTTTTATTCAAAAAAACTTTCGAAAATCACAATTTCTCATGGAAACAATTTTGTTTCTTGCATTTTTCTTGACATATTCAATCTATTCATTTAATTTTTTTATCAATGCAAATACACGTCAACAAATGAAATAAAGAGATATCAATACAATAAAAAATTATAAAAGAACGAATGAGTCCTTATTTTTAGTGAGGCATGCGATTCGAGGCTTTGGAATCTTAAGTCTTAGCGCAGATAATACGTCTTTGGAGTTGCCATTGATGATTTTTAAGTGACCAAATCGGCGTTGCAAATATCTTTGTCATTTACAGAGACGAGATTAATAGATTGATTGTCGTATGATAACCGCCGAGTGAGAAAATATTTCATTTTTATCTAGGAAGAGAACACATTAACAAAAATACAATAGACTTCGTCGATCAAGATGGTTGTTAAAAAAATGGAATTTTGGCTGCGTTGATAAAGATGTTCAGGTAATAAGGAAAGAAATTTTACGTCATGCAATAAAAAAATCTACGAACCCATTGAAGTGATATTGTAAGGGTTCTGAACATTTAAAACCAGGTTCAATCCACCATTTTCTACATTTGAAAATGCCTGTACCAAGTCAGGAATATGACAGTTGTTGTCCATTCGTTTGATGTGTTTTGTCATTTGATTTTGCCATGTGATTAGGGACTTTCCGATTGAATTTTCCTCGGAGTTCAGTATTTTTGTGATTTTACTTTTTTTTTAGAGAGCGTTGTGCTTTTCCTATATTTAGCATTGGGGTTAACGTTCACAACCCGACCTGACATTGCTGCGTATAGACATTATCGCTGTTCAGTCGGAAAGTTGACCCCGGTTTGACCCCATTTCTTAAAGCAACAATGGAAGTCATGTGACTACCATATTTGGGCATTTTTTGGGTCATTTTTTCTTCAACTGAAACGACTCTGTTTCCTCCAAAAAGTCATATCAAATGAAACCAAAGTATGCTGTACGTTACAAATGCACAATTCTCACATAAAAATTGTTTTGATTAAGCGTACTGAATTAGAATACGAAGCCTTCAAAACAAAGGTCGTCACTCGTCGCGTCAAGTTTTTTCAACACAACAGTTGAAATTTCTTTCTTAACTTCTGGGGAACCTATGCTGAATTTAAAATATGTGATGAGGCTTTTTATAAACTGGCCCGTGTCAAATTTGTGCCACTTAATACGCTGTAATACGCAAATGTGCCATTTCGATGTATCGATATTTCTGACGAAGCGGTGCCGATAGTAATTTACGAGTTACGTCCCTTTGTTGACACTTTTCAAGAACAAACTTATAGGTACTATCAAGCACCATATTCTGTTATTTACAAGTGGATGTTATTAAAATAATTATTTATCTTTTTACTAAATATATTTTGATTTTAAAGACATATGTAAAACAATTAGGGAAACACATTTTATCATTTTTACAACAATTTCAGAACTAAAATAGGGCTTTAATATTACAGTAAATGTTACTCTGTGCCATAATATATTATTCCAAGAGTAACTTTAATATTTATATTTTAGTAAATATTTTTACTGCTTTAACCAAATTATATAAACACAGTAATAAATTTCTACTACATAAAGACAAGGGGTAGCCAAAATATGCTTGAATACTTGACCTAGGCAGGGTTAAAATGATCACAAACAGGAATTCCTTTTCAATACTAATACCCGATCCTCCCTTTTTCCTATAGGATAAACATTTAAAAGAGATAATAGCCAAAGTATTCTCAATGTAAATTCTTCAACTAGTTTGCTAAGTCGTTATAACGAGTTAGCTAAGTTGTTATAACGAGTTAGATTAGCTAAGTCGTTATAACAAGTAAGCTATGTCGTTTAAACGAGTTAGCTAAGTCGGTTAAACGAGTGAGCTAAGTTGTTTAAAGGAGTTATCTAAGTTGTTTACACGAGTTAGATCAGTCGTTAAAACAAGTAAGCTAAGTCGTTATAACGACTTAAAAATAAAACTCCACCCTTACACTAACCGGCTTCCGTAGGATGCCGTATCTTCTTATGGATTATTTTCGTGTGAACTACCTTAAAATCCAGCTCTGCGTGTCCGTCTAGTAAATACTAAAGTTCATAGTCCAAGCATGTTCTCGTCCTGAAAATGCATTTAGAGTGCCACCGGACGTGAAATCAAAACAATTGAATATTTGACAGTCGATTATTACATAACATGAATAACGATGAAGACGTTCGTGAAGTTTAAGCATAAAACATAATTATTAAAAGGGAAAATAATTTTTAAATCGAATTATCATTTTTTTTTTATGCATACGAAAACATTCATTATGTCTTATTATATCCAAATATAACATGTTTATTCGGAATGAGTGCAGATTTACAATTAATAAACTATGTATGTTTTGCATAGTATGTTAAACAAGGGTTGAACGCGGTAAAGTGTGACTGCCAATGGAAACAGTTTACGTTCGATGGGGTATACATTTTGCTTTGCAACTTGACACGCCATCAGCAGACCATTTTGAAGAGATGTTGAACGAATTCTTTAACATACTGAGAACGTGGCACCCGCCGTACTCTAGACATCTGATTGAACGTTCTCATTCCGATCGGATGAGATTGCGTATTTTTACACTCCTCGAGAAAGATCATCGATGATTATACTTCAATTCAAGCACTGTCAATGGTTCTATTGTTGTTTTCCCTTCTATATGCTAGTACTTAAAACTACAAATAAATCTCTTCCAACTTTAATTTCTTCTTTTCAAAATTCGTTTACACTGTGACAAAGCCTTATCCCAGGCGTAAAACTTCCATTAACCAATCACAAATTTTACAATAATGTCTCTTTGATATGGGCGAGGGGAGGTAATTCAGATTAGATTTGTGTACTATTACGCAACAGGGTAACGACAATTTTTCGGTATTTGATTGAAAGAAATCAGCCGATGAATACAGTTGCAATATTTTCAATAGTTGAAAATAATTTTTTTTTGGGACTCATACAATGTATGTATATTTTCCCATAAACGTAAGTCCGGCGCATAATGTTAATGCAACGCATATTCTCGGGATAATTAAGCTCAAATACAAAAACAAAAACAAAATACAAATAAAAATTATCCCAAAATTAATAGTATGAGTTCGAACCCATGTGAGGGAAGAACAAAAATATTCCGCAAATTTGCAGATTTAACATTGTTGTGCTGATATTTAGAGTAACTATGAAATATAGTATGTGATTTCAACCGTGTATCACTGAAAATTATTTGTTATCTTGTTTCTAATATATATATATATATATATATATTCAAGAGTCTATCCTAAATTGAGGTAAATTATATGGCCTTCCAAATACCGTTTCGATTCCTAACATCACTGAAGAGACATTAATTGTCGAAATCCGGATATGGTGTACAAATTTTTGCACCTCATGTTTGCGGTATACCATCTTTTCCGCAAGTTTATTGTTTTCTGTTTGGTAATAAATTATTAAAAATAAGATCTATTTTGTTTCATCTTGTGATTTGTTTATTTGGCAATCGCCAATGGCAGTCAGCAGGGTTTAAGAACATCAGTTGTTCGACCTGCTAGTCAAATGCGTTTTGTTAAAATATTCTCTTTCACTCATTTGGTCTTTTGGAAAATGTTGTTTGTGCTGTATTTAGACCCCTCAACCAAGAAATTTGTTTTGCATGCACACGTATAAAAATTGCGGGTTTTATCCAACGCAATCATAGGTTTGAACGTTGTTTTCAATTTAGACTTGTTTATATTTTTTCGTTTGGGCTTGTATTATATTTGCCTTCGGGTTTATATGATCCGTTCATCCTATTTTGACTCTTTCAAAATTCAAGAGTCTATCCTAAATTGAGGTAAATTATATGGCCTTCCAAATACCGTTTCGATTCCTAACATCACTGAAGAGACATTAATTGTCGAAATCCGGATATGGTGTACAAATTTTTGCACCTCATGTTTGCGGTATACCATCTTTTCCGCAAGTTTATTGTTTTCTGTTTGGTAATAAATTATTAAAAATAAGATCTATTTTGTTACATCTTGTGATTCGTTTATTTGGCAATCGCAAATGGCAGTCAGCAGGGTTTAAGAACATCAGTTGTTCGACCTACTAGTCAAATGCGTTTTGTTAAAATATTCTTTTTCACTCATTTGGTCTTTTGGAAAATGTTGTTTGTGCTGTATTTAGACCCCTCAACCAAGAAATTTGTTTTGCATGCACACGTATAAAAATTCCGGTTTTTATCCAAAGCAATCATAGGTTTGAACGTTGTTTTCAATTTAGACTTGTTTATATTTTTTCGTTTGGGTTTGTATTATATTTGCCTTCGGGTTTATATGATCCGTTCATCCTATTTTGACTCTTCCAAAATTCAAGAGTCTATCCTAAATTGAGGTAAATTATATGGCCTTCCAAATACCGTTTCGATTCCTAACATCACTGAAGAGACATTAATTGTCGAAATCCGGATATGGTGTACAAATTTTTGCACCTCATGTTTGCGGTATACCATCTTTTCCGCAAGTTTATTGTTTTCTGTTTGGTAATAAATTATTAAAAAATAAGATCTATTTTGTTACATCTTGTGATTCGTTTATTTGGCAATCGCCAATGGCAGTCAGCAGGGTTTAAGAACGTCAGTTGTTCGACCTGCTAGTCAAATGCGTTTTGTTAAAATATTCTTTTTCACTCATTTGGTCTTTTGGAAAATGTTGTTTGTGCTGTATTTAGACCCCTCAACCAAGAAATTTGTTTTGCATGCACACGTATAAAAATTGCGGTTTTTATCCAACGCAATCATAGGTTTGAACGTTGTTTTCAATTTAGACTTGTTTATATTTTTTCGTTTGGGCTTGTATTATATTTGCCTTCGGGTTTATATGATCCGTTCATCCTATTTTGACTCTTTCAAAATTCAAGAGTCTATCCTAAATTGAGGTAAATTATATGGCCTTCCAAATACCGTTTCGATTCCTAACATCACTGAAGAGACATTAATTGTCGAAATCCGGATATGGTGTACAAATTTTTGCACCTCATGTTTGCGGTATACCATCTTTTCCGCAAGTTTATTGTTTTCTGTTTGGTAATAAATTATTAAAAATAAGATCTATTTTGTTACATCTTGTGATTCGTTTATTTGGCAATCGCCAATGGCAGTCAGCAGGGTTTAAGAACATCAGTTGTTCGACCTGCTAGTCAAATGCGTTTTGTTAAAATATTCTTTTTCACTCATTTGGTCTTTTGGAAAATGTTGTTTGTGCTGTATTTAGACCCCTCAACCAAGAAATTTGTTTTGCATGCACACGTATAAAAATTGCGGTTTTTATCCAACGCAATCATAGGTTTGAACGTTGTTTTCAATTTAGACTTGTTTATATTTTTTCGTTTGGGCTTGTATTATATTTGCCTTCGGGTTTATATGATCCGTTCATCCTATTTTGACTCTTTCAAAATTCAAGAGTCTATCCTAAATTGAGGTAAATTATATGGCCTTCCAAATACCGTTTCGATTCCTAACATCACTGAAGAGACATTAATTGTCGAAATCCGGATATGGTGTACAAATTTTTGCACCTCATGTTTGCGGTATACCATCTTTTCGGCAAGTTTATTGTTTTCTGTTTGGTAATAAGTTATTAAAAATAAGATCTATTTTGTTACATCTTGTGATTCGTTTATTTGGCAATCGCCAATGGCAGTCAGCAGGGTTTAAGAACATCAGTTGTTCGACCTGCTAGTCAAATGCGTTTTGTTAAAATATTCTTTTTCACTCATTTGGTCTTTTGGAAAATGTTGTTTGTGCTGTATTTAGACCCCTCAACCAAGAAATTTGTTTTGCATGCACACGTATAAAAATTGCGGTTTTTATCCAACGCAATCATAGGTTTGAACGTTGTTTTCAATTTAGACTTGTTTATATTTTTTCGTTTGGGCTTGTATTATATTTGCCTTCGGGTTTATATGATCCGTTCATCCTATTTTGACTCTTTCAAAATTCAAGAGTCTATCCTAAATTGAGGTAAATTATATGGCCTTCCAAATACCGTTTCGATTCCTAACATCACTGAAGAGACATTAATTGTCGAAATCCGGATATGGTGTACAAATTTTTGCACCTCATGTTTGCGGTATACCATCTTTTCCGCAAGTTTATTGTTTTCTGTTTGGTAATAAATTATTAAAAATAAGATCTATTTTCTTACATATTGTGATTTGTTTATTTGGCAATCTCCAATGGCAGTCAGCAGGGTTTAAGAACATCAGTTGTTCGACCTGCTAGTCAAATGCGTTTTGTTAAAATATTCTTTTTCACTCATTTGGTCTTTTGGAAAATGTTGTTTGTGCTGTATTTAGACCCCTCAACCAAGAAATTTGTTTTGCATGCACACGTATAAAAATTGCGGTTGTTATCCAACGCAATCATAGGTTTGAACGTTGTTTTCAATTTAGACTTGTTTATATTTTTTCATTTGGGCTTGTATTATATTTGCCTTCGGGTTTATATGATCCGTTCATCCTATTTTGACTCTTTCAAAATTCAAGAGTCTATCCTAAATTGAGGTAAATTATATGGCCTTCCAAATACCGTTTCGATTCCTAACATCACTGAAGAGACATTAATTGTCGAAATCCGGATATGGTGTACAAATTTTTGCACCTCATGTTTGCGGTATACCATCTTTTCCGCAAGTTTATTGTTTTCTGTTTGGTAATAAATTATTAAAAATAAGATCTATTTTGGTACATCTTGTGATTCGTTTATTTGGCAATCGCCAATGGCAGTCAGCAGGGTTTAAGAACATCACTTGTTCGACCTGCTAGTCAAATGCGTTTTGTTAAAATATTCTTTTTCACTCATTTGGTCTTTTTGAAAATGTTGTTTGTGCTGTATTTAGACCCCTCAACCAAGAAATTTGTTTTGCATGCACACGTATAAAAATTGCGTTTTTTATCCAACGTAATCATAGGTTTGAACGTTGTTTTCAATTTAGACTTGTTTATATTTTTTCGTTTGGGCTTGTATTATATTTGCCTTCGGGTTTATATGATCCGTTCATCCTATTTTGACTCTTTCAAAATTTAAGAGTCTATCCTAAATTGAGGTAAATTATATGGCCTTCCAAATACCGTTTCGATTCCTAATATCACTGAAGAGACATTAATTGTCGAAATCCGGATATGGTGTACAAATTTTTGCACCTCATGTTTGCGGTATACCATCTTTTCCGCAAGTTTATTGTTTTCTGTTTGGTAATAAATTATTAAAAATAAGATCTATTTTGTTACATCTTGTGATTCGTTTATTTGGCAATCGCCAATGGCAGTCAGCAGGGTTTAAGAACATCAGTTGTTCGTCCTGCTAGTCAAATGCGTTTTGTATAAATATTCTTTTTCACTCATTTATTCTTTTGGAAAATGTTGCTTGTGCTGTATTTAGACCCCTCAACCAAGAAATTTGTTTTGCATGCACACGTATAAAAGTTGCGGTTGTTATCCAACGCAATCATAGGTTTGAACGTTGTTTTCAATTTAGACTTGTTCATATTTTTTAATTTGGGCTTGTATTATATTTGCCTTCGGGTTTATATGATCCGTTCATCCTATTTTGACTCTTTCAAAATTCAAGAGTCTATCCTAAATTGAGGTAAATTATATGGCCTTCCAAATACCGTTTCGATTCCTAACATCACTGAAGAGACATTAATTGTCGAAATCCGGATATGGTGTACAAATTTTTGCACCTCATGTTTGCGGTATACCATCTTTTCCGCAAGTTTATTGTTTTCTGTTTGGTAATAAATTATTAAAAATAAGATCTATTTTGTTACATCTTGTGATTCGTTTATTTGGCAATCGCCAATGGCAGTCAGCAGGGTTTAAGAACATCAGTTGTTCGACCTGCTAGTCAAATGCGTTTTGTTAAAATATTCTTTTTCACTCATTTGGTCTTTTGGAAAATGTTGTTTGTGCTGTATTTAGACCCCTCAACCAAGAAATTTGTTTTGCATGCACACGTATAAAAATTGCGGTTTTTATCCAACGCAATCATAGGTTTGAACGTTGTTTTCAATTTAGACTTGTTTATATTTTTTCGTTTGGGCTTGTATTATATTTGCCTTCGGGTTTATATGATCCGTTCATCCTATTTTGACTCTTTCAAAATTCAAGAGTCTATCCTAAATTGAGGTAAATTATATGGCCTTCCAAATACCGTTTCGATTCCTAACATCACTGAAGAGACATTAATTGTCGAAATCCGGATATGGTGTACAAATTTTTGCACCTCATGTTTGCGGTATACCATCTTTTCCGCAAGTTTATTGTTTTCTGTTTGGTAATAAATTATTAAAAATAAGATCTATTTTGTTACATCTTGTGATTCGTTTATTTGGCAATCGCCAATGGCAGTCAGCAGGGTTTAAGAACATCAGTTGTTCGACCTGCTAGTCAAATGCGTTTTGTTAAAATATTCTTTTTCACTCATTTGGTCTTTTGGAAAATGTTGTTTGTGCTGTATTTAGACCCCTCAACCAAGAAATTTGTTTTGAATGCACACGTATAAAAATTGCGGTTTTTATCCAACGCAATCATAGGTTTGAACGTTGTTTTCAATTTAGACTTGTTTATATTTTTTCGTTTGGGCTTGTATTATATTTGCCTTCGGGTTTATATGATCCGTTCATCCTATTTTGACTCTTTCAAAATTCAAGAGTCTATCCTAAATTGAGGTAAATTATATGGCCTTCCAAATACCGTTTCGATTCCTAACATCACTGAAGAGACATTAATTGTCGAAATCCGGATATGGTGTACAAATTTTTGCACCTCATGTTTGCGGTATACCATCTTTTCTGCAAGTTTATTGTTTTCTGTTTGGTAATAAATTATTAAAAATAAGATCTATTTTGTTACATCTTGTAATTCGTTTATTTGGCAATCGCCAATGGCAGTCAGCAGGGTTTAAGAACATCAGTTGTTCGACCTACTAGTCAAATGCGTTTTGTTAAAATATTCTTTTTCACTCATTTGGTCTTTTGGAAAATGTTGTTTGTGCTGTATTTAGACCCCTCAACCAAGAAATTTGTTTTGCATGCACACGTATAAAAATTCCGGTTTTTATCCAAAGCAATCATAGGTTTGAACGTTGTTTTCAATTTAGACTTGTTTATATTTTTTCGTTTGGGTTTGTATTATATTTGCCTTCGGGTTTATATGATCCGTTCATCCTATTTTGACTCTTTCAAAATTCAAGAGTCTATCCTAAATTGAGGTAAATTATATGGCCTTCCAAATACCGTTTCGATTCCTAACATCACTGAAGAGACATTAATTGTCGAAATCCGGATATGGTGTACAAATTTTTGCACCTCATGTTTGCGGTATACCATCTTTTCCGCAAGTTTATTGTTTTCTGTTTGGTAATAAATTATTAAAAAATAAGATCTATTTTGTTACATCTTGTGATTCGTTTATTTGGCAATCGCCAATGGCAGTCAGCAGGGTTTAAGAACGTCAGTTGTTCGACCTGCTAGTCGAACGCGTTTTGTTAAAATATTCTTTTTCACTCATTTGGTCTTTTGGAAAATGTTGTTTGTGCTGTATTTAGACCCCTCAACCAAGAAATTTGTTTTGCATGCACACGTATACAAATTGCGGTTTTTATCCAACGCAATCATAGGTTTGAACGTTGTTTTCAATTTAGACTTGTTTATATTTTTTCGTTTGGGCTTGTATTATATTTGCCTTCGGGTTTATATGATCCGTTCATCCTATTTTGACTCTTTCAAAATTCAAGAGTCTATCCTAAATTGAGGTAAATTATATGGCCTTCCAAATACCGTTTCGATTCCTAACATCACTGAAGAGACATTAATTGTCGAAATCCGGATATGGTGTACAAATTTTTGCACCTCATGTTTGCGGTATACCATCTTTTCCGCAAGTTTATTGTTTTCTGTTTGGTAATAAATTATTAAAAATAAGATCTATTTTGTTACATCTTGTGATTCGTTTATTTGGCAATCGCCAATGGCAGTCAGCAGGGTTGAAGAACATCAGTTGTTCGACCTGCTAGTCAAATGCGTTTTGTTAAAATATTCTTTTTCACACATTTGGTCTTTTGGAAAATGTTGTTTGTGCTGTATTTAGACCCCTCAACCAAGAAATTTGTTTTGCATGCACACGTATAAAAATTGCGGTTTTTATCCAACGCAATCATAGGTTTGAACGTTGTTTTCAATTTAGACTTGTTTATATTTTTTCGTTTGGGCTTGTATTATATTTGCCTTCGGGTTTATATGATTCGTTCATCCTATTTTGACTCTTTCAAAATTCAAGAGTCTATCCTAAATTGAGGTAAATTATATGGCCTTCCAAATACCGTTTCGATTCCTAACATCACTGAAGAGACATTAATTGTCGAAATCCGGATATGGTGTACAAATTTTTGCACCTCATGTTTGCGGTATACCATCTTTTCCGCAAGTTTATTGTTTTCTGTTTGGTAATAAATTATTAAAAATAAGATCTATTTTGTTACATCTTGTGATTCGTTTATTTGGCAATCGCCAATGGCAGTCAGCAGGGTTTAAGAACATCACTTGTTCGACCTGCTAGTCAAATGCGTTTTGTTAAAATATTCTTTTTCACTCATTTGGTCTTTTGGAAAATGTTGTTTGTGCTGTATTTAGACCCCTCAACCAAGAAATTTGTTTTGAATGCACACGTATAAAAATTGCGGTTTTTATCCAACGCAATCATAGGTTTGAACGTTGTTTTCAATTTAGACTTGTTTATATTTTTTCGTTTGGGCTTGTATTATATTTGCCTTCGGGTTTATATGATCCGTTCATCCTATTTTGACTCTTTTAAAATTCAAGAGTCTATCCTAAATTGAGGTAAATTATATGGCCTTCCAAATACCGTTTCGATTCCTAACATCACTGAAGAGACATTAATTGTCGAAATCCGGATATGGTGTACAAATTTTTGCACCTCATGTTTGCGGTATACCATCTTTTCCGCAAGTTTATTATTTTCTGTTTGGTAATAAATTATTAAAAATAAGATCTATTTTGTTACATCTTGTGATTCGTTTATTTGGCAATCGCCAATGGCAGTCAGCAGGGTTTAAGAACATCAGTTGTTCGACCTGCTAGTCAAATGCGTTTTGTTAAAATATTCTTTTTCACTCATTTGGTCTTTTGGAAAATGTTGTTTGTGCTGTATTTAGACCCCTCAACCAAGAAATTTGTTTTGCATGCACACGTATAAAAATTGCGGTTTTTATCCAACGCAATCATAGGTTTGAACGTTGTTTTCAATTTAGACTTGTTTATATTTTTTCGTTTGGGCTTGTATTATATTTGCCTTCGGGTTTATATGATCCGTTCATCCTATTTTGACTCTTTCAAAATTCAAGAGTCTAACCTAAATTGAGGTAAATTGTATGGCCTTCCAAATACCGTTTCGATTCCTAACATCACTGAAGAGACATTAATTGTCGAAATCCGGATATGGTGTACAAATTTTTGCACCTCATGTTTGCGGTATACCATCTTTTCGGCAAGTTTATTGTTTTCTGTTTGGTAATAAGTTATTAAAAATAAGATCTATTTTGTTACATCTTGTGATTCGTTTATTTGGCAATCGCCAATGGCAGTCAGCAGGGTTTAAGAACATCAGTTGTTCGACCTGCTAGTCAAATGCGTTTTGTTAAAATATTTTTTTTCACTCATTTGGTCTTTTGGAAAATGTTGTTTGTGCTGTATTTAGACCCCTCAACCAAGAAATTTGTTTTGCATACACACGTATAAAAATTGCGGTTTTTATCCAACGCAATCATAGGTTTGAACGTTGTTTTCAATTTAGACTTGTTTATATTTTTTCGTTTGGGCTTGTATTATATTTGCCTTCGGGTTTATATGATCCGTTCATCCTATTTTGACTCTTTCAAAATTCAAGAGTCTATCCTAAATTGAGGTAAATTATATGGCCTTCCAAATACCGTTTCGATTCCTAACATCACTGAAGAGACATTAATTGTCGAAATCCGGATATGGTGTACAAATTTTTGCACCTCATGTTTGCGGTATACCATCTTTTCCGCAAGTTTATTGTTTTCTGTTTGGTAATAAATTATTAAAAATAAGATCTATTTTGTTACATCTTGTGATTCGTTTATTTGGCAATCGCCAATGGCAGTCAGCAGGGTTTAAGAACATCAGTTGTTCGACCTGCTAGTCGAATGCGTTTCGTTAAAATATTCTTTTTCACTCATTTGGTCTTTTGGAAAATGTTGTTTGTGCTGTATTTAGACCCCTCAACCAAGAAATTTGTTTTGCATGCACACGTATAAAAATTGCGGTTTTTATCCAACGCAATCATAGGTTTGAACGTTGTTTTCAATTTAGACTTGTTTATATTTTTTCGTTTGGGCTTGTATTATATTTGCCTTCGGGTTTATATGATCCGTTCATCCTATTTTGACTCTTTCAAAATTCAAGAGTCTATCCTAAATTGAGGTAAATTATATGGCCTTCCAAATACCGTTTCGATTCCTAACATCACTGAAGAGACATTAATTGTCGAAATCCGGATATGGTGTACAAATTTTTGCACCTCATGTTTGCGGGATACCATCTTTTCCGCAAGTTTATTGTTTTCTGTTTGGTAATAAATTATTAAAAATAAGATCTATTTTGTTACATCTTGTGATTCGTTTAGTTGGCAATCGCCAATGGCAGTCAGCAGGGTTTAAGAACATCAGTTGTTCGACCTACTAGTCAAATGCGTTTTGTTAAAATATTCTTTTTCACTCATTTGGTCTTTTGGAAAATGTTGTTTGTGCTGTATTTAGACCCCTCAACCAAGAAATTTGTTTTGAATGCACACGTATAAAAATTGCGGTTGTTATCCAACGCAATCATAGGTTTGAACGTTGTTTTCAATTTAGACTTGTTTATATTTTTTCATTTGGGCTTGTATTATATTTGCCTTCGGGTTTATATGATCCGTTCATCCTATTTTGACTCTTTCAAAATTCAAGAGTCTATCCTAAATTGAGGTAAATTATATGGCCTTCCAAATACCGTTTCGATTCCTAACATCACTGAAGAGACATTAATTGTCGAAATCCGGATATGGTGTACAAATTTTTGCACCTCATGTTTGCGGTATACCATCTTTTCGGCAAGTTTATTGTTTTCTGTTTGGTAATAAGTTTTTAAAAATAAGATCTATTTTGTTACATCTTGTGATTCGTTTATTTGGCAATCGCCAATGGCAGTCAGCAGGGTTTAAGAACATCAGTTGTTCGACCTGCTAGTCAAATGCGTTTTGTTAAAATATTCTTTTTCACTCGTTTGGTCTTTTGGAAAATGTTGTTTGTGCTGTATTTAGACCCCTCAACCAAGAAATTTGTTTTGCATACACACGTATAAAAATTGCGGTTTTTATCCAACGCAATCATAGGTTTGAACGTTGTTTTCAATTTAGACTTGTTTATATTTTTTCGTTTGGGCTTGTATTATATTTGCCTTCGGGTTTATATGATCCGTTCATCCTATTTTGACTCTTTCAAAATTCAAGAGTCTATCCTAAATTGAGGTAAATTATATGGCCTTCCAAATACCGTTTCGATTCCTAACATCACTGAAGAGACATTAATTGTCGAAATCCGGATATGGTGTACAAATTTTTGCACCTCATGTTTGCGGTATACCATCTTTTCCGCAAGTTTATTGTTTTCTGTTTGGTAATAAATTATTAAAAATAAGATCTATTTTGTTACATCTTGTGATTCGTTTATTTGGCAATCGCCAATGGCAGTCAGCAGGGTTTAAGAACATCAGTTGTTCGACCTGCTAGTCGAATGCGTTTTGTTAAAATATTCTTTTTCACTCATTTGGTCTTTTGGAAAATGTTGTTTGTGCTGTATTTAGACCCCTCAACCAAGAAATTTGTTTTGCATGCACACGTATAAAAATTGCGGTTTTTATCCAACGCAATCATAGGTTTGAACGTTGTTTTCAATTTAGACTTGTTTATATTTTTTCGTTTGGGCTTGTATTATATTTGCCTTCGGGTTTATATGATCCGTTCATCCTATTTTGACTCTTTCAAAATTCAAGAGTCTATCCTAAATTGAGGTAAATTATATGGCCTTCCAAATACCGTTTCGATTCCTAACATCACTGAAGAGACATTAATTGTCGAAATCCGGATATGGTGTACAAATTTTTGCACCTCATGTTTGCGGGATACCATCTTTTCCGCAAGTTTATTGTTTTCTGTTTGGTAATAAATTATTAAAAATAAGATCTATTTTGTTACATCTTGTGATTCGTTTAGTTGGCAATCGCCAATGGCAGTCAGCAGGGTTTAAGAACATCAGTTGTTCGACCTGCTAGTCAAATGCGTTTTGTTAAAATATTCTTTTTCACTCATTTGGTCTTTTGGAAAATGTTGTTTGTGCTGTATTTAGACCCCTCAACCAAGAAATTTGTTTTGCATGCACACGTATAGAAATTGCGGTTGTTATCCAACGCAATCATAGGTTTGAACGTTGTTTTCAATTTAGACTTGTTTATATTTTTTCATTTGGGCTTGTATTATATTTGCCTTTGGGTTTATATGATCCGTTCATCCTATTTTGACTCTTTCAAAATTCAAGAGTCTATCCTAAATTGAGGTAAATTATATGGCCTTCCAAATACCGTTTCGATTCCTAACATCACTGAAGAGACATTAATTGTCGAAATCCGGATATGGTGTACAAATTTTTGCACCTCATGTTTGCGGTATACCATCTTTTCCGCAAGTTTATTGTTTTCTGTTTGGTAATAAATTATTAAAAATAAGATCTATTTTGTTACATCTTGTGATTCGTTTATTTGGCAATCGCCAATGGCAGTCAGCAGGGTTTAAGAACATCAGTTGTTCGACCTGCTAGTCAAATGCGTTTTGTTAAAATATTCTTTTTCACTCATTTGGTCTTTTGGAAAATGTTGTTTGTGCTGTATTTAGACCCCTCAACCAAGAAATTTGTTTTGCATGCACACGTATAAAAATTGCGTTTTTTATCCAACGTAATCATAGGTTTGAACGTTGTTTTCAATTTAGACTTGTTTATATTTTTTCGTTTGGGCTTGTATTATATTTGCCTTCAGGTTTATATGATCCGTTCATCCTATTTTGACTCTTTCAAAATTTAAGAGTCTATCCTAAATTGAGGTAAATTATATGACCTTCCAAATACCGTTTCGATTCCTAACATCACTGAAGAGACATTAATTGTCGAAATCCGGATATGGTGTACAAATTTTTGCACCTCATGTTTGCGGTATACCATCTTTTCCGCAAGTTTATTGTTTTCTGTTTGGTAATAAATTATTAAAAATAAGATCTATTTTGTTACATCTTGTGATTCGTTTATTTGGCAATCGCCAATGGCAGTCAGCAGGGTTTAAGAACATCAGTTGTTCGTCCTGCTAGTCAAATGCGTTTTGTATAAATATTCTTTTTCACTCATTTGGTCTTTTGGAAAATGTTGCTTGTGCTGTATTTAGACCCCTCAACCAAGAAATTTGTTTTGCATGCACACGTATAAAAATTGCGGTTGTTATCCAACGCAATCATAGGTTTGAACGTTGTTTTCAATTTAGACTTGTTTATATTTTTTCATTTGGGCTTGTATTATATTTGCCTTCGGGTTTATATGATCCGTTCATCCTATTTTGACTCTTTCAAAATTCAAGAGTCTATCCTAAATTGAGGTAAATTATATGGCCTTCCAAATACCGTTTCGATTCCTAACATCACTGAAGAGACATTAATTGTCGAAATCCGGATATGGTGTACAAATTTTTGCACCTCATGTTTGCGGTATACCATCTTTTCCGCAAGTTTATTGTTTTCTGTTTGGTAATAAATTATTAAAAATAAGATCTATTTTGTTACATCTTGTGATTCGTTTATTTGGCAATCGCCAATGGCAGTCAGCAGGGTTTAAGAACATCAGTTGTTCGACCTGCTAGTCAAATGCGTTTTGTTAAAATATTCTTTTTCACTCATTTGGTCTTTTGGAAAATGTTGTTTGTGCTGTATTTAGACCCCTCAACCAAGAAATTTGTTTTGCATGCACACGTATAAAAATTGCGTTTTTTATCCAACGTAATCATAGGTTTGAACGTTGTTTTCAATTTAGACTTGTTTATATTTTTTCGTTTGGGCTTGTATTATATTTGCCTTCGGGTTTATATGATCCGTTCATCCTATTTTGACTCTTTCAAAATTTAAGAGTCTATCCTAAATTGAGGTAAATTATATGGCCTTCCAAATACCGTTTCGATTCCTAACATCACTGAAGAGACATTAATTGTCGAAATCCGGATATGGTGTACAAATTTTTGCACCTCATGTTTGCGGTATACCATCTTTTCCGCAAGTTTATTGTTTTCTGTTTGGTAATAAATTATTAAAAATAAGATCTATTTTGTTACATCTTGTGATTCGTTTATTTGGCAATCGCCAATGGCAGTCAGCAGGGTTTAAGTACATCAGTTGTTCGTCCTGCTAGTCAAATGCGTTTTGTATAAATATTCTTTTTCACTCATTTGGTCTTTTGGAAAATGTTGCTTGTGCTGTATTTAGACCCCTCAACCAAGAAATTTGTTTTGCATGCACACGTATAAAAATTGCGGTTGTTATCCAACTCAATCATAGGTTTGAACGTTGTTTTCAATTTAGACTTGTTTATATTTTTTCATTTGGGCTTGTATTATATTTGCCTTCGGGTTTATATGATCCGTTCATCCTATTTTGACTCTTTCAAAATTCAAGAGTCTATCCTAAATTGAGGTAAATTATATGGCCTTCCAAATACCGTTTCGATTCCTAACATCACTGAAGAGACATTAATTGTCGAAATCCGGATATGGTGTACAAATTTTTGCACCTCATGTTTGCTGTATACCATCTTTTCCGCAAGTTTATTGTTTTCTGTTTGGTAATAAATTATTAAAAATAAGATCTATTTTGTTACATCTTGTGATTCGTTTATTTGGCAATCGCCAATGGCAGTCAGCAGGGTTTAAGAACATCAGTTGTTCGACCTGCTAGTCAAATGCGTTTTGTTAAAATATTCTTTTTCACTCATTTGGTCTTTTGGAAAATGTTGTTTGTGCTGTATTTAGACCCCTCAACCAAGAAATTTGTTTTGCATGCACACGTATAAAAATTGCGGTTTTTATCCAACGCAATCATAGGTTTGAACGTTGTTTTCAATTTAGACTTGTTTATATTTTTTCGTTTGGGCTTGTATTATATTTGCCTTCGGGTTTATATGATCCGTTCATCCTATTTTGACTCTTTCAAAATTCAAGAGTCTATCCTAAATTGAGGTAAATTATATGGCCTTCTAAATACCGTTTCGATTCCTAACATCACTGAAGAGACATTAATTGTCGAAATCCGGATATGGTGTACAAATTTTTGCACCTCATGTTTGCGGTATACCATCTTTTCTGCAAGTTTATTGTTTTCTGTTTGGTAATAAATTATTAAAAATAAGATCTATTTTGTTACATCTTGTAATTCGTTTATTTGGCAATCGCCAATGGCAGTCAGCAGGGTTTAAGAACATCAGTTGTTCGACCTGCTAGTCAAATGCGTTTCGTTAAAATATTCTTTTTCACACATTTGGTCTTTTGGAAAATGTTGTTTGTGCTGTATTTAGACCCCTCAACCAAGAAATTTGTTTTGCATGCACACGTATAAAAATTGTGGTTGTTATCCAACGCAATCATAGGTTTAGACGTTGTTTTCAATTTAGACTTGTTTATATTTTTTCGTTTGGGCTTGTATTATATTTGTCTTCGGGTTTATATGATCCGTTCATCCTATTTTGACTCTTTTAAAATTCAAGAGTCTATCCTAAATTGAGGTAAATTATATGGCCTTCCAAATACCGTTTCGATTCCTAACATCACTGAAGAGACATTAATTGTCGAAATCCGGATATGGTGTACAAATTTTTGCACCTCATGTTTGCGGTATACCATCTTTTCCGCAAGTTTATTGTTTTCTGTTTGGTAATAAATTATTAAAAATAAGATCTATTTTGTTACATCTTGTGATTCGTTTATTTGGCAATCGCCAATGGCAGTCAGCAGGGTTTAAGAACATCAGTTGTTCGACCTGCTAGTCAAATGCGTTTTGTTAAAATATTCTTTTTTACTCATTTGGTCTTTTGGAAAAAGTTGTTTGTGCTGTATTTAGACCCCTCAACCAAGAAATTTGTTTTGCATGCACACGTATAAAAATTGCGGTTTTTATCCAACGCAATCATAGGTTTGAACGTTGTTTTCAATTTAGACTTGTTTATATTTTTTCGTTTGGGCTTGTATTATATTTGCCTTCGGGTTTATATGATCCGTTCATCCTATTTTGACTCTTTCAAAATTCAAGAGTCTATCCTAAATTGAGGTAAATTATATGGCCTTCTAAATACCGTTTCGATTCCTAACATCACTGTAGAGACATTAATTGTCGAAATCCGGATATGGTGTACAAATGTTTGCACCTCATGTTTGCGTATACCATCTTTTCTGCAAGTTTATTGTTTTCTGTTTGGTAATAAATTATTAAAAATAAGATCTATTTTGTTACATCTTGTGATTCGTTTATTTGGCAATCGCCAATGGCAGTCAGCAGGGTTTAAGAACATCAGTTGTTCGACCTGCTAGTCAAATGCGTTTCGTTAAAATATTCTTTTTCACTCATTTGGTCTTTTGGAAAATGTTGTTTGTGCTGTATTTAGACCCCTCAACCAAGAAATTTGTTTTGCATGCACACGTATAAAAATTGCGGTTTTTATCCAACGCAATCATAGGTTTGAACGTTGTTTTCAATTTAGACTTGTTTATATTTTTTCGTTTGGGCTTGTATTATATTTGCCTTCGGGTTTATATGATCCGTTCAACCTATTTTGACTCTTTCAAAATTCAAGAGTCTATCCTAAATTGAGGTAAATTATATGGCCTTCTAAATACCGTTTCGATTCCTAACATCACTGTAGAGACATTAATTGTCGAAATCCGGATATGGTGTACAAAGTTTTGCACCTCATGTTTGCGTATACCATCTTTTCTGCAAGTTTATTGTTTTCTGTTTGGTAATAAATTATTAAAAATAAGATCTATTTTGTTACATCTTGTGATTCGTTTATTTGGCAATCGCCAATGGCAGTCAGCAGGGTTTAAGAACATCAGTTGTTCGACCTGCTAGTCAAATGCGTTTCGTTAAAATATTCTTTTTCACTCATTTGGTCTTTTGGAAAATGTTGTTTGTGCTGTATTTAGACCCCTCAACCAAGAAATTTGTTTTGCATGCACACGTATAAAAATTGTGGTTGTTATCCAACGCAATCATAGGTTTAGACGTTGTTTTCAATTTAGACTTGTTTATATTTTTTCGTTTGGGCTTGTATTATATTTGCCTTCGGGTTTATATGATCCGTTCATCCTATTTTGACTCTTTTAAAATTCAAGAGTCTATCCTAAATTGAGGTAAATTATATGGCCTTCCAAATACCGTTTCGATTCCTAACATCACTGAAGAGACATTAATTGTCGAAATCCGGATATGGTGTACAAATTTTTGCACCTCATGTTTGCGGTATACCATCTTTTCCGCAAGTTTATTGTTTTCTGTTTGGTAATAAATTATTAAAAATAAGATCTATTTTGTTACATCTTGTGATTCGTTTATTTGGCAATCGCCAATGGCAGTCAGCAGGGTTTAAGAACATCAGTTGTTCGACCTGCTAGTCAAATGCGTTTTGTTAAAATATTCTTTTTTACTCATTTGGTCTTTTGGAAAATGTTGTTTGTGCTGTATTTAGACCCCTCAACCAAGAAATTTGTTTTGCATGCACACGTATAAAAATTGCGGTTTTTATCCAACGCAATCATAGGTTTGAACGTTGTTTTCAATTTAGACTTGTATATATATATATATATATATATATATATATATATAAAGATAATGATTATAATTCATTGATGATCATCGTCCAGTGGCAAGGACATTAATTTTAATGTGTGATGAATATTTACCCTACGTTGCACTAGACCATGTGTATATGTTACAGTGAATTTATAAAATCAGGGATTTTGTAAAATCCCTGGAATACTTAGTAATTTTGTAAAATCACTAACAGTTTCAGTGATTTTGTAAAATCCCTGAAATTGTCAGGGATTTTATAAAATAACTGAAAATATTGCTAGGGATTTTGTAAAATCCCTGATTACAAATTTGAACTTGATATTAGAAATGTATTTTTCTTAATACACATAAACTAATGATTTTGAAATATATTTCTTAATAAGTAATACTAGTTAAAACTATTGTACAGTGATTAAGAATAATAGGCATATGAACTGATATTAAGACTATAATTAATTAATTAATTGTTGGTGTTTTAACGCCACTTTTAAGCGCCACATTTGGGCTATTTCGTGGCGGTTAGTTTTTATAGGTGGAGGAAGCCGGAGTGCCCGGAGAAAACCACCGACCTTCGATAGGAAAACTGACAATCCTAGTCAATTAAGATTGGAGTCGAGTGCACGCACGAGCGGGGTTCGAACTCACAACCTCAGTGTTGACTGGCTAGTGATTACAGTAGTAGAACTACTTAGACCACTTGGCCACCGAGGCCCCTATTAAGACTATACAATTTACTTATTTTTGCATGATAAGTTTGGGTGACATCTGTTACACAATTGCCCTGCTTTTCGACATCCACATTTTAAAAAACCTTGTCCATCACAAATGGAAGACAGTTTAACTGCTTGTCGAATATGTATGAAATTGTCAATAGACACAGCTGACAGACTCAAAAACAATAAATCAATGGGTTCAAACTGGTTTCTAGTGTATGACCCTAACAAAATGCCATGTTTGGTAACAACACTATGTTGTACACGTCTGTCTTCATGGCATACATAATATTTGATATCTTCATCGATGAATACCGTTTTTTTTTACAATTTTGTTCACATCTCCACATTGAAGAACTTCATTCCTACATTAAACAAATATTTACTTTTAATTTGGTTTGGATCTAAATAGTGGAGAAAGTAAAGAAACTTATCTAAAGTTTTATCACCTTTTGTGATAGAATACATGCATAAGACAGTATCTGAGATACGATCGAAGTAAGAAATGCGTTTTGTACAAAACAAAGTATTTTTTACCTATACCTATCTGTTGTCTTTTTATTTGCTATTATTATTTTGTGGATATAAATGTCTTTTATAGGTTGCAAATTAACAATACAACAATTATTTGCTTTTTATTTATCCATTTTCATGTCACAATAAGATACTCTCGTCCTGATATGCATGTAATATTTGCCACTGGATCCCATAGCCTAAACCAATCAATTTCTTACTCTTTCCATATGATTTATTTCTTCTCTCATAACTGCAATCACTCCAATTATACTTGAATATAAAATTTGATATATTCGTTTATACTTTTCAGTAATTACAGAAGCACTATATAATAAACTTTAACTTAGTTTCGCAAAGAAATTATAAGAGCTTATTTTGTCTTCTCTTTGTGGCTTTTTAGCAATGGGTTTGTGAAATTTCTTCATATTTTTCCCGGTTCCATATGTTGGATTTAAAATTTTCCTTCAATTATTTGAAGTAACATTTGTGTTTAAGTTTGCTCTTGATTTAAAGACATATGTGTCTGAGCCATTTTTACCAGTATGGTTGTTGTTTAATGAAAATTGCTCACTTAGTATTAATATAAAAGGCTAAATTAACCTCAAACTTGTTGAGTGTAACTGCTGTAGACTTTTTTTTAAAGAATTCTTTAATCAAAAACAACTATTTTTTTTTACAAATTCACTGAATTTAATCAGGGAATCTGTAAAAAAGATCTTATTTATTTCAGTGATTTTGTAAAATCCCTAGTCAAAATCGGGGATTTTATAAAATCACTTATCAGTTCAGTGATTATACAAAATTTCAGGGATTTTACAAAATCCCTGATTTTACAAATTCACTGTAACATATACACGAAATTTCGGAACCTTTATATCTTGCTTCGCGTTACGGGTTTTGCTTAATGTAGACAAATGGTTAAATTCTATACGTTATTTATTAAATCAGACTAGAGATATAAAGAACCTATCGGTGTAAACTGGTGATACAAAAATTAAAAAAAAAGATGATGTGGTTTGTTTTATACACATTATTACTGTAATGAAAATGTGCTTTTCTTCACATCAGTTCTATCAATATCAACGTCAGTAAGTGTATGTCTTTTGAAAAGAGGCTAAAAAACTGCATGGGCATACAAAACTCATAAGTTGAATGACAAATGCCAACGCAATTGCTTAAGACAAAAACGATTTGTTGAGCGATTTGTTGGTTTATTTTCCGTACCGTAACAGCTGTATTTCATTCCTTTTTTGAGGCATTATTAATATATTTTTATCAGAAATGTCGGCGATACTATAAGAATCGTTAACTTTGTAAATGGAAGTAGTTATAGAGAGGACTATTGTTTTCGATTTATGTCATAACTTACTTTAAGACAGTGTATTTTCAAGGTATTTTCCTTAGAAGAAATATATTTTGTTTTCGTTTATATCGACTAAATGCTTTTAAACTAATACATGGTTTTCGGATCTTATCTACGAGTTGTATTTTTTTTCTTAAACCTTAAAACCCTCGGCATGTTCGGAACCACCAGTATTAAAATAAAATTTACGCTTCCAAAAACTATTAAGAATATATGCAGATGCGGTTTGAATGCGGTAGAGAAATTGAGACAAATATTCATGTTCACCAAATGTTCATATTTACCACAGAGTGACACAAAACAATTATAGATAAAAACCGATCCAAGTGTAACAACTTCATATCCATGTCTCCCCTTCGAGGAAAGGAGAAATATCATAGCAGTTTTATTTTCTCAATAAACTTGAACAGTTCTCTCAGTTGTTAATGAATAGAATGACAATGTTTAACAAACTATACACAAAGATTAAACAGTGAGGAAGTCGCATCGAATAGCAATGTAGAATAGTCCAAGGACTCAGTTTTTCTTTACATCATTTGAAAAATAATGTGACACGATAGAAGAAAATTATTTCGCTTCTGAAAAAAACCCAAATTTAAAATCAAATCAAGTACAAAAGATTCCAAGCTCGCTTGCTCCTCTTTTTCAAAGGTAACGAGTCAGAAAGACTAGAATAGAATGTGATGTGTCCTTATGACTTCTTTTGATATCGATTAGTATTTTTATACGCCCGTTTACGGGACGTATTATGGTATATCGTTGTCCGTCAGTTCGTGCGTTCGCAGCCAACATGTCAGAAAATAACTCAAATACGCTTAAACCAGTCTGTATGAAACTTTGGTGAATTGTTTATATGTATTGACGTAAGCTCCCTTTCGATTTTTATAAATTTCAGATTTTACTTTTCCGAGTTATGGAATTCTATTCATAAAAAAGGAGGGATTTTCCAGTTTTCGGACAATAACTCTAAAATGCTTTGAACAGTAACAATAACTTCCCTTTAGTTTTTTTTTTTTTTTAAATTTCTGATATGACACTGACGAGTTGTGGAACTTTATTCGTTGAAAAATCGACGGGTGTATTATGCGCTCATGGTGCAGCTCTTTATTTTTTTCTACTATTGTGGTTGAATTTAATGTTTTCATATTCAAATGTTTATGTATCATTTATTTACTTAAAATTTGTATCGCTTGTCTTGTATATGTTATATTTGACGCGAGATAGAACTTCGTTAAATAACGGCCAGAGACATATGAAGACTGTCGATTGAAAAAATAACCTGATAAAATTTCAAATTTTAAAGTGAACTAAATTCCAACAATTATAATATAACTAAAGAAAAAAATATGAAAATAAGTGAACATCTGATGATTTAACTAAGACAATTATTCACCCGTAAACAAATGAATCTAAAGGTGAGAATAGATAACGTCTGATGATCATTGTAGACCATTGGTTAGAAGGCTACGATTCAAATATTATAAAACGAAAAAATGGAATTAAAGACA
The DNA here is from genome assembly GCF_021869535.1 of Mytilus californianus. Classification (NCBI taxonomy): domain Eukaryota; kingdom Metazoa; phylum Mollusca; class Bivalvia; order Mytilida; family Mytilidae; genus Mytilus; species Mytilus californianus. The sequence goes on from NW_026262734.1 coordinate 56,848,753, forward strand.
TAAACTGAAAAAAAACCAACACCAGACGAACAAAGCGGCGTCACTTTAGTTCTTTTTCTTGGGGATAGATATTCAATATAAGTAAAGTATATAGCGGTATTTCACACATTTATGTACGCTCGACCCGCAAGATATTATGGATAGTGCTACCAAAACAAAAACTGCAACTGCCAACATTCTCTCAAATAAATTTTAATCACATAATTATTAATAAGATTTGAGAAAATTGGTCCAAAGAACCAGGATCAGAAAAAAGGAGGACGAGTATGTTGGCAAGGGGTGGTCTGGAACATACATGTCAATGAATTTTAGAAGATATTCAAATTGACATGTGAGTTAGTTGTATGTAAACTCAAAAATATTTTTTCGTATCGATGTTTGATTGATTGATTGATTGTTGGCATTTAATGCCACATTTAAGCACGATTGGCAATGTTGTGGCGGCCATTTTTCATTGGCAGAGGAAGCCGGAGGGCCCGGAGAGAACCACTGACCGTCGAATGGAAAATGACAATCTTAGTCAATAAAGATCTGATTCAAATGCACCTACAGAGTATGGGGTTCTAACTCAAAACATCAGTCTTGAAAGGCTAGGGATTGATGTAGATGTACTACTTACATCACTCGATATATGAAGTAAGTATAATTATATAAATATAATTAAAAACAAAATAAAATCACTTTAAAAAGAAGTACTAACGTGCTTGATCAGCTATTATAGAAATCACATCCTCAATTCTGTTGACAAATTACAAAAAGATGAATGAAAAGACTTACTCTATTCGTATAAAGTAATTATGAAAAGTTATGCTATATGTTGATTTTCATGCAGCATCTTTTTTTCGATTCACAACTTATGAAAGTACTACAGTACAACAGCAACCCAAAGACTCAAATAACCGTTGACATACAGAGGCAACATACAGTATCTAACTATTGACACGTGTCTGTGTCTATACATGGTTAATCGGGTATGTCAATCTCTAGACTATATACAACAATGTTGTGCTGATATTTAGAGTAATTATGAATATAATATGTGTTTTCAGCCGTGTATCGCCTTCACTGGTGATCCAATGGATGGATCTGTCGTAGAGTTGTCACTTGTTTAGACGTACTTATATAAATATATATATATTCCCGGGCAAGGAAGAACAAAAAATTTGCTTCTGCAAATTTACAGATCTAACATTGTTGGGATGTTGTTAAGACGAATTATATATACAGAATGTATTTTCAGCCTTGTATCGCCATCACTGCTGGTGATCCGATTGATAAAATCTGTTGTCGAGTCGTCACTTGTTCAGACGTACTTATAATATAATTATTTCTGTGACTGCATCTTACATTAATTTGTAGGATCCTTTACAATAGATAATTCAGCTGATCTGTAACAATTCCATCTTCATGCCGTATATATCATGTACTGTGTTACCACGCTAGATGAAAACTGACGAGGCACGGTAACACCCGGCCACCGAAAGCTTTATTTATATAAAGCCGAGGTGGTCGAGTGGTCTAGCGCGTCGGGCATAGTGCTAAGCGATTTGGTGCCACGATATCTCAGTAGCATGAGTTCGAATCCCAGCCAGGGAAGAACAAAAAATTTGCTTCCACAAATTTACAGATCTAACATTGTTGGGCTGTTGTTTAGACGAATTATATCTACAGAATGTATTTGCAGCCTTGTATCGCCATCACTGCTGGTGATCCGATGGATAAAATCTGTTGTAGAGTCGTCACTGGTTCAGATGTACTTATAATATAATTGTTTCAGTGACTGCATCTTACATTTATTTGTAGGATCCTTTACAATAGATTATTCAGCTGATCTGTAATAATTCCATCTTCATTGCCTTATATATCATGTACTGTGTAACGACGCTAGATTAAAACTGACGAGGAAAGGTAACACCCAGCCACCGAAAGCTTTATTTATATAAAGCCGAGGTGGTCGAGTGGTCTAGCGCGTCGGGCATAGTGCTAGGCGATTTGGTGCCACGATATCTCAGTTGCATGAGTTCGAATTCCGGCCAGGGAAGAAAAAAAATTGCTTTTTATAGATCTAACATTGTTGGGCTGTTGTTTAGACGTATTATATATATATATATATATATATATATATAAACAAGTCTAAATTGAAAACAACGTTCAAACCTATGATTGCGTTGGATAAAAATCGCAATTTTTATACGTGTGCATGCAAAACAAATTTCTTGTTAGAGGGGTCTAAATACAGCACAAACAACATTTTCCAAAAGACCAAAAAAGTGAGAAAGTATATTTTAACAAAACGGATCACCGATGTAATAAATGGGTCTTAATTTTAAATTTAATACTGAACAGAAAACAATAAACTTGCGGAAAAGATGGTATACCGCAAATAAAAGGTGCACAGGTTTTTGTACACCATATCCGGATTTCGACAATTAATGTCTCTTCAGTGATGTAAGGAATCGAAACAGTATTTGGAAAGCCATACAATTTACCTCAATTTAAGATAGACTCTTGAATTTTGAGTAGGCAAAATAGGATGAACGGATTATATAAACCCGAAGGCAAATATAATACAAGCCCAAACGAAAAAATATAAACAAGTCTAAATTGAAAACAACGTTCAAACCTATGATTGCGTTGGATAAAAATCGCAATTTTTATACGTGTGCATGCAAAACAAATTTCTTGTTAGAGGGGTCTAAATACAGCACAAACAACATTTTCCAAAAGACCAAAAAAGTGAGAAAGTATGTTTTTACAAAACGCATTTGACTAACAGGTCGAACAACAAATGTTCTTAAACCCTGCTGACTGCAATTGGCGATTGCCAAATAAACGGATCACCGATGTAATAAATGGGTCTTAATTTTAAATATAATACTAAACAGAAAACAATAAACTTGCGGAAAAGATGGTATACCGCAAATAGAAGGTGCACAGGTTTTTGTACACCATATCCGGATTTCGACAATTAATGTCTCTTCAGTGATGTTAGGAATCGAAACAGTATTTGGAAAGCCATACAATTTACCTCAATTTAGGATAGACTCTTGAATTTTGAGGAGTCAAAATAGGATGAACGGATCATATAAACCCGAAGGCAAATATAATACAAGCCCAAACAAAAAAATATAAACAAGTCTAAATTGAAAACAACGTTCAAACCTATATATATATATATATACAAGTCTAAATTGAAAACAACGTTCAAACCTATGATTGCGTTGGATAAAAACCGCAATTTTTATACGTGTGCATGCAAAACAAATTTCTTGGTAGAGGGGTCTAAATACAGCACAAACAACATTTTCTAAAAGACCAAAAAGTGAAAAAGTATATTTGAACTATAAATATATATATATACAGCACAAACAACATTTTCCAAAAGACCAAAAAAGTGAAAAAGTATATTCTAAAACAAAACGCATTTGACTAACAGGTCGAACAACAAGTGTTCTTAAACCCTGCTGACTGCCATTGGCTATTGCCAAATAAATGGATAACCGATGAAATAAATGGACTGTTAAGAAATCGAAAAACATCCTAAACTATCCAAGATCTTTCCCGAACCACCTGTACTGGCTTTCCGTAGGCGCAAAAGCCTTAAAGACTTGCTGGTGAGAGCTGATGTATCCTCTCAAGCAGGCTCTTCGTCTGTGGGCTCTTGCAAGGGTTGCGGAAACAAACGATGTCTGACTTGCAAACAAATACTGGTTACCCAGACTTTTAACAGTCACTCCACTGGTACAGAATACACCATATTTTGCAATGTTAATTGCAAGACTACAAATGTTGTGTATCTCCTACAGTGTAAATGTGGTGAACAGTATGTTGGCGAGTTAGAACAGCCGTTTCACAAACGAATGAACGGTCATCGTAGCGACTACCAATGCAAGCCAGACCTCCCTCTCAGTCGACATTTGAGATCCCCTGGCCACACTAAGGCAGATCTCAATCGAATGGTCATTACAATCATTGACCACAACTCTACTTGGTCTAGGGAGGATAGACTCACTCGGGAAAGATTTTGGATAAGAAAATTAACAACTTTGGCACCAAATGGGATAAATGAAAAGATGTAGTTCGACTCCATGCAGTGCTTCACATTTGGGTTATATTATTTATTATTACAGTCTCTGTTTCTATTTCTTTACCTTACTCATCTCTAAAATAAATCTGTTGAATATACCAATTTAAATTGCTTAATTTTTTGAGGGATGTAAAAGTACCAAGTCACGTTCAACTAGTTAACTTTAGTCAAAATTTATTATTATATTTTAACGGCCGTTTGTTTGCGATGTTTAAATACGCAGACTCTGTTTTAACTACTCTACCGTTGTCAAATTTGAAATATTTACAAATTTAGATCGTTCAGTGCTGTTTATTTGGAATTCTTATTGACGCAATCGTTCTTGTAACATCATAACTGTCGTCACCGTTAAAGCTTTAGAATTGTGCTAGTTCATATCGCACATTATTATTTTTATTTAAAGCATATATTTGAACTCTCTGTTGTAATTAGTCATATAACCTATGTCGTGTTTAACACATATTTAGAATTGTGCAAGCGTCTCACCTGATGTTCGGTTTGACTTTTTTATTGTATAAATTTCAAGATTGTTATAGTTTAATCTAAGTAGACTGATGTATGATTCATTCAACATCACAATCATATTTACTGATGAAGGATATCTGTTATCCGAAATATTTATAAATAATTACATTTATAGTTCCTTTTTTGTTATTGGTGTTGTTTTGTACACTTTTAAGGCGTTTATATATATATATAGTACACTTTACTTGTTCTGATGGCTGACATAATAGAGATACTAATTGGGAACGGAATTTAATGAAGTATTTGACAGACACAGCAATGTAGTTGTTCATGAGGACGATTATGAAATTTGGGTATCCAGTAGAGTTGAGGAAGATCCAATTAATTTGTGTTGAAATTCAAAAGGAACACTAAATAGCAGTATGATTGTCCAAGATTTCCTTTTTTCTTAATTTTAAGATTATTTGTGAATTATCAATACCTAATCATTTTTCAAGAAGTATATATTACTCGTATTATCATGTGATTTACACAAAACGTTATTGTGAGGGGCATATAACTTTTGAACCTGAAAAAAAGATACTGCATGAAAACCAACATATAGCTTAAACTTTTCGAAATCAATTTTTGCAAAAAGAGTAAGTATTTTCTTTCATCTTTTGGCCATTGTTTACAGACTTCATTAGTAACTCAAAGTCGTGTCATGGTTTCATGGGGTTGCCTATTAACATATCTGTTATACACATCGTAAAGATGCATAAAGGGAGGAGTCAGCTTGGACTACAACTTCCATTCAGTGACTTTTAACCGTACAATAACTTCCATTTCACGTGTTGTTGGACGGGAAGGACGGACCTTGAGAAGCTCCAAAGATTTTCACAGATTTTTCACAGACAGATATCTTATCTATCTTAGCACTCCTCACTTAATTCACTCACCAAAGTTCTAGTCCTTCATTTTCTGCAGTTAAATTCATCCCGTGTGTATATTATCCAAATTTATTTAAATTTTCCTGCCACAACCCAGTAGCCGTGCTCCCGCCATTGGCTGCCATTGGTTTTTTTTGTGTGTTTTTTTGTTTGGTTCTTATGACAATCTACTTGTGTCATTTTGAATAAATCAATTGTATATATATTATAAACTAAACTCATTTGCATAAATTTTCCACATAGTCAATTCGTACATGTCGTTGAATAAGATTATCAAATTTGGCAATAATAGCCTAGACCCACCTCAAGGCCGGAGAACACATAGGCCGGTTATTTTAGCAGATAGCAAAGGCATCAAATTACACAGCCAATTTGTACATACGCAGCAAAGTAATATAACTTGGTGGTGTCAAAGAGGCAGAACAATACAACTGTATTTTCCGAACAAGAACACACGCTAGAGCAACAAGTGATAGCACTCATCAAAGAAGTAAAGGCAATCAACACCTCTCTCCATTCACATTCCCCAGACTTCAATTACGACCTATACAGGACTTCAAACTACAAAACTTCGAAACATTAAGGCGCCACAAAACACAGAAAGTTCTTCAACGTTGCACTGTACCCGGACGGTATCCATCCAGATCCAGCATTAGCAAAAGCCTGGCTGCGAAAACTTCTGCAACAAATTTTTGTAAACTGTTGGTCGTCTCAGTAATTCCATACGTACATTTATAGTCTATTTCTCATACATATTTCTCTTTTTGGATCTAAATTTAAATAAACACTTAAAGTTACATTTCTGTATTTCAAAAATATACTTATCGTGGTGATTATTACTAATATCTGGTGTATCTCTTGTAAATATTTTTTTTTTTTTTTAGTTAGTTAAAATAAACATATTTTAGTGATTATTTCAAAGATCTGGTGTATCTCTTATTTGTAATTTTTTTTTAAGTTAGTTAAAATAAACATATCGTGGTGATTATTACAAATATCTGGTGTTTCTGTTGTTAGTATTCCTTTCATTTTAAAACTTAAGTTCTGTTAATTAATACTCAATCTATTTTTACATTTTAAATCATAAATATTGTCATTACCATTGGAGTTGATTAAAATAAACATATCTTGGTGAACATTACAACTACCTGGTGTATCACGTTTTAGTATTCATTTTTTTTATTCCTTTCAGTTTTAGATTTAAGTCCCGTGCTACTTAACTAATATTCAATCTATTTTACATTTTAAATCATAAGATTTGTTATTACCATTCAAAACTAATGTTGCCTGTTGACTCTCTCGAGTAAATAGCCAGTGTATTTTTAGCCTTTTAGTACCTGTACAATCATTACTGTTTATTTTTACAATGCTCTTATAGGTAGGTTTATCAATATTTCCTCATTGTAATAACTTATTTCTTTTATCACTGTAGTATTATCACTGCTTTTAGCAATGGTATAACCCTAATTTTTTACCTGACTTCCGGCCTCATTATTACCGACTATTTCTTATTTTTACTACTACTACAACTTTAAATTTTATTTAGTCTGACAAATTTTATTAAAAAGTACAACTGCATATCTCTATTTTTATTCTTCACATATTAGTCTACCATATATATAAGAGATTCTTCCATACCATCCTGTATTTTTGAATTTCTTTAATAGAGCTCATTACTTTCATTTTTTTAACTTCAGCTTCTTTTTTTTTTTTGGTTCCTTTCAATCTCTTTAAATTCAGGGCTATAACACATATATATTTAGTCAAATGCGTTTTGTTAAAATATACTTTTTCACTATTTAGGTCTTTTGGAAAATGTTGTTTGTGCTGTATTTAGACCCCTCGACCTAGAAATTTGTTTTACATGCACACGTATAAAAAATGCGGTTTTTATCCAACGCAATCATAGGTTTGAACGTTGTTTTCAATTTAGACTTGTTTATATTTTACCGTTTGTGCTTGTATTATATTTTCCTTCGGGTTTATATGATTCGTTCATCCTATTTTGACTCTTTAAAATTCAAGAGTCTATCCTAAATTGAGGTAAATTATATGGCCTTCCAAATACCGTTTCGATCCCTAACATCACTGAAGAGACATTAATTGTCGAAATCCGGATATGGTGTATAAAAATTTTGCACCTCATGTTTGTGGTAAACCATCTTTTCCACAAGTTTATTGTTTTCTGTTTGATATTAAATTAATATTAAGATCCATTTTGTACTGGTGATCAATTTATTTGACAATCGCCAATGGCAGTCTGCAGGGTTTAAGAACATCCGTTGTTCGACCTGTTAGTCAAATGCGTTTTGTTAAAATATACTTTTTCACTATTTTGGTCTTTTGGAAAATGTTGTTTGTGCTGTATTTAGACCCATCTACCTAGACATTTGTTTTACATGCACACGTATAAAAATTGCGGTTTTTATCCAACGCAATCATAGGTTTGAACGCTAATTATAAGAGTGGTTTATCAGGCGCTGTTCGCTTTCTATTGTGGTTGTGTAATCTCTCCCCGGACTCGCATACAGTTTAATTTGGTCAGTGTGGTTTTTCCGCGCTATACCTAACCGATATTACAATTAACTAAAACCTCTGTTTTGGTCAGTGTGGTTTTCCCGCGATATACTGAAACAGGGGGTTCCAGTACAGTCCGTCTAGGCTTGGTAAGTGTGTTTTTTCCGCGCTAGACCGACCTAGGTGACGTCCATATTTCATCTCTCCTTTCGGATGAAATTCCTCTCTGGTTTGGTTGGACACTCACATTTGGAAGATGTTCCAGCGCTGAATTATTCCTACTCATGCTCTCCCTCCTCTCTATGGTCACAGCAGCATGTTGCGAAAGATGGCAACCAGAACTTCTAAATAGTCTCAATCTACAGGAAACCTACTCTCTAAAGAAACTTTAAATGGAAATGTAAATAATAGAAACTACACATTGAACAGACCAAAAGCTTTAGAAACCAAAACTTTTAAATGTAATCAGGATCATTTACACTATGAAATGAAAGCTGGGAAAAATGTTGTCATTGAATTCAGCACTGGGGCCTATGAGCTCATTAAAGCGAAAATTCTGCATTTAATTAAATCTCTGGAGTTAAATCTTAGTTTCGAAGTTGTAGAACAGCATGGAGTAGAGTTCTCCAACCTGAACATTGACTCTTGCTACAAAACATTCAACCGCAAAGCAAATAATCAACCAGGTAGTTTCCTCAAATTTACCATGAACCTATACCATACTACAAACAAGATGACTGTAAATGGCAGCAGGGTTGATATTTTCATCAACGACATCTTTGATAAAATTTGTGCCGAAATTCAGAATCACTATACAGAACTGAACATTTGCAATAAAACCATACACTCTCAATTGAGTATTATCAAAGATTCTTCATCTAACATCATACAGAAAGACCTCAATACATACCAGCTGAAACCATTAAAACAACAGAAGATCAACTCTCTCTCAAAGGCATGAATCTTCCACTTACGCACGGACCACAACTAACTGAAAAGGGGGATGGTGAAATCTGCCCCAACTGTGAGCAAGCGGTGCAGACCAAAGGGGTTGCGTGTGACACCTGCAATAATTGGTTCCACTACAAATATGTTGGTTTAACAGAGGATCACATCAACTCTTATCAACAACTGGAATATCATTGCGATCAATGTAACGACGATCTGCTCTACGTAGGAGCTACATTTATTCCTCAAACCAATGAAAACAACCAAGAGACAGTAAATAATACCTCCAGTTCCGAAGCTACAATAAGCGTTCATGAAACACATGATCATACTAAGGATATAAGTATGGACTCCTCACCTCGAAAATCATCTCTCGAGTCTCCACCAGTTACTTCCTTAAATACCGGTAATACTAGCTGCCTCAATCCGACAGTAAACTCCTCAGAAAAATCAAAAGAAGCTACTCAGGTCAAAACCGTGCTGACCCCTACTATTGATGAAGCAATTACCTCAAATGCGCCTCAAAGAAACCCAAGTACAGAAAGGGGAAAAACTATAAAGAGAAGCAACTCACCTAGTACTAAGTCATCTAACATTCAAAGGAAGCAAAAGTTAAATCTATTGATTCAGATCATGACCAAACATTGATTACGCAAAAAACAAGAATTCTTGATCCAGAAAACGAAGTAAATCAACTCCGCACTGTTCTTCAGTCTTTTAAAGATCACATAAAACACCAAAGTGACTCGGTTGAGAATAACTCTACACAACAAAATTCCAACAAGCATCTGCATCCTCATTCTGACCAAAGATATAGAAATGATACAAGTCCTCATTCTAACCCAAGACATAGGATTAATACAAGCCCTTCATGGTCACATCAACACATGGACAGCTATTATAAACAAGAACTCCTGGAAACCAGACTGCGCGTCTTGGAGAATCAAACTGCTCAAAATATGAGCATTAACACTGCTCTCAAAACTCAGCTATCTCTACAGAAAAGATCTACTGGCTACTATCATCCTCATCTACAGCACAACCTACAACAAACTTCTTATCTGCGTCAGCAATCAATGCCTCTCTTACCTTCTTGGAGTTATGTTATTCTCATAAAAGTATCTAATATCTTTAAGGCACAATTTTTTAGCATCAACGACGACTCCATTTTTGAAATTTGACAAGAATTTGTTATTCCATAGGTCTATCGGAATGACTTTGCATGATGGGGTCTGTTTTTAAAAGGTCAATTTGTTGAGGCGTTAACGAAGCTTTAATGCGTCTATATTGTGCTATCCAGTTCCTTTTATCTTTTAGGTTGTTAAAAATTTCAAAAGAAGTTTTAAAGGATTCATTATTTAAGTGCCATATATCTTTTATTTTTTTTATTCCACTAGAGGCAAAATTTGCATAATATAAGGCATGACCCTTGAACTTGAATTTACAATTGCCGAATATATTTTCTTCTAAAAGGTCCTCTTTCGTAACAGATTTTTGGGTTTTCTGTAAGTCAGTACAGGAAATTAAAAGTTCTTTATAATATTTAGACATTTTTATTTGACTAAGACCTCTAGTGTCCGAACAAGAACATATAAAAAAGTCTGTATAAAATTAGTCTAGTGACGTTAACCAGTATTTACCTATTGCATTCCATTTTTGTATTTTTGAGTTTACAATACTGTACATACTTTTAACCTGTTTTGGTTTAATAAAGTCTCTTAAGTTTATCATTCCTATCCCCCCTTTTTCTTTCGGTAAACAGCACACTGTTCTTGCGATTTGGTTTGTTTTCCCGTCCCATATAAAGGACCATATAATAATATTTATTTGTTTTTCGTATATATCTGGAATACCTCTCATTTCAATTTCGTATCCAATCATAGACAATACAAAAGATTTAATAAATAAAACTTTTCCCGTAAATATGAGATCTCTTGATTTCCAAACCTCCATACAGCTTTTTATTTTATTTATTTTTTCTAACCAAATTTGATCTAAGTCCACCCCATACCCATGTTGAACCCCTGATGCTTTCACAGGCCGCTTAGACCATTTAATTTTGTTAAATTTTGGTTTTTTATTTCGCCACTTGCCTAAATACATACCCACAGTCTTTTCCATATTCATTCTAGCCCCTGAAGCGTTTTCGTACAGTTTTAAAGTTTTAAATGTTTCTTCGATAGACTCCTCACTTTTATTAAAGAGTTGAGTATCGTCAGCAAACATATTTAGCTTTGTTTCAATATAGTCCCCAGTTCTAGTTGGGAGTTTTATTCCTTCTATATTAGGGTTGTTTCTAATTGATGCTGCAAGTGGTTCTGCTTGCAGAATATATAACATAGGAGCAATTGTGCATCCTTGACGAATTGAACGAGTTATGCTTACAAATCTAGAAGTAAACCCATTCGTATGAATACACGTTTTAGCGTTAATGAAAAGCATTTTTACCCAACTACTGAATTTTTCCCCAAACCCAAATTTTAATAAACAAAAATCTATCCATTCCCACTCCGCCCTATCAAATGCTTTTTGTTGGTCCAAGAATAATATCGCACCCTCCTCCTTTTCTTATTCACAAAAATCTATTACATCTTGCAGTAATCTATTGCCTTGACAAACCCTCTTTGATCCAAATCAATTATTTGCGGTAGTACATTTTTTAACCTTTCCGCGAGTACTTTGGAAATAATTTTATAATCCGTGTTCAAGAGCGTTATAGGACGCCAATGTTTTATGTCTTCTCTCTATTGCGGTTTTTATCCAACGCAATCATAGGTTTGAACGTTGTTTTCAATTTAGACTTGTTTATATTTTTTCGTTTGGGCTTGTATTATATTTTTCTTCGGGTTTATATGATCTGTTCATCCTATTTCGACTCTTTAACATTCAAGAGTCTATCCTAAATTGAGGTAAATTATATGGCCTTCCAAATACCGTTTCGATCCCTAACATCACTGAAGAGACATTAATTGTCGAAATCCGGATACGGTGTACAAAATTTTGCACCTCATGTTTGCGGTATACCATCTTCTCCGCAAGTTTATTGTTTTTCTGTTTGGTATTAAATTAACAATTACGATCCATGTTACATCTCGTGATCAATTTATTTGGCAATCGTCAATGGCAGTCAGAAGGGCTTAAGAACATCAGTTGTTCGACTTGTTAGTCAAATGCGATTTGTTAAAATATACTTTTCACTTTTTTGGTCTTTTGGAAAATGTTGTTTGTGCTGTATTTAGACCCCTCTACCAAGACATTTGTTTTACATGCACACGTATAAAAATTGGGGTTTTTATCCAACGCAATCATAGGTTTGAACGTTGTTTTCAATTTAGACTTGTTCATATTTTTTCGTTTGGGCTTGTATTATATTTTCCTTCGGGTTTATATGATCCGTTCATCCTATTTCGACTCTTTTACATTCAAGAGTCTATCCTAAATTGAGGTAAATTATATGGCCTTCCAAATACCGTTTCGATCCCTGACATCACTGAAGAGACATTAATTGTCCAAATCCGGTTATGGTGCACAAATTGTTGCACCTCATGTTTGCGGTATACCATCTTCTACGCAAGTTTATTGTTTTCTGTTTGGTATTAAATTAGTAATTACGATCCATGTTACATCTCGTGATCAATTTATTTGGCAATCGTCAATGGCAGTCAGCAGGGTTTAAGAACATCAGTTGTTCGACTTGTTAGTCAAATGCGATTTGTTAAAATATACTTTTCACTTTTTTGGTCTTTTGGAAAATATATATGCATAACTACTCTAAATATTAGAACAACAATGTTAAATCTGCAAATTTGCGGAAGCAAATTTTTGTTCTTCCCTCGCTGGGATTCGAACTCATGCTATTGGGATATCGAGACAACACCGCCTGCACTGTGTCCATCGCTCTAGACCACTCTGCCACCTAAAGTAATAGGTACTATTACTTCACCTAGACTGAACTTATAGTTCAGCTTTCGGTGGCCTAGTGTTACCTTTCCTCTATACATATATATATATATAGAATTGATACAACGCTGGTAAAGATTCGATTATTTTCATATATTTGAAGGCTAAATGTTGAATTCTCAACACGTTAAATTATAATTTCTATAAAACCAAATATATAGGTCGAGCTCCATACCCTTATAAGTTTAAAAACAGTGAATGTATGTTTAAAAACAAACTAACTAGTAACTACATGCTGCTATAACTGTTAATGCAATATTTGGTCTCACTTGTATTGATTTATATCATTCCATTTGACACAATATAAAAGTGAAGTAAAATGTAGAAATACATGTACTAAACATCTTATACGTGATATATATAAGTACTACAAAAAGAGAACTCGGGCGAATAAACCCCTCCCTACTCCCACACACATCACCTCTCCACACATTAACTCATTTTAATTTAGGCCAAACAGCATAAGCAACAGTCTTTTATTTTTTTTATCTTAAATTTAAAAAAAGATATATACTAGAAAAGAAAGTATAAGGGGTATCCATCCATGACATTGCACTTTGATTGCTGATCCTCATCTCAAAAACACAGTGAGGCCTTCAACACAGAAAAAAAACTCTCACCTCACTGCAAGTTTAAGACGGCCCCTAGCACCGGTTTGGTCAGAATTCTTTGCAAATTGACGATCATGCACGCCCAACTGAATTAAAGAACACAGCCCATGGAGTTATATCAATAAATCTGGCAAAGAAATCAAACGTTTGCTGTCATAATTTATCCCGACAATCACACTTAACAATACAAACATTAATACAACCATGGGGCACATCGTGATATATGTAAGATAACTTGGCAGGAAATAACGTATTTATAGGGCAAATAGTTCGTGAAGACTTTGTTAGATGTAACACCACCAATTCGGACCCGGTCAAAAAGAACATACCGGAAATTAGTACATATTTAAAACAAAATTGTTCCTACCCATAGCTGTAAATATCAAACTAAAGAATATATATTGGTAATTTATGTATGAAATGAAAGGCGAAGAACTGTCGATCATTGTAGAACACCTTTTGACTGATAATTTTTAATAATAAAACAATTTATGAATGTAATCTAAAAAGGAGGGCATATATTGCATATTGCCTGTTTCTCAGGGAAGAAGTCCTGGTCCGGTAACCAGTACGCTCTGGTATGTTAATAACGGTATATTGACCCCAAATAAATGCTTGAAATTGACAAAATTAAACATAGAAAGCAATGGAGTCAAGGATGGGTGATGAGCGTCTTCTTAACATTGTATAACACAAACTGGCTTAAATTGAGATACTGATGTAGCACGCATAAGAGAAGTTATCTCAATAAATTAATCATAACTTTAAAAAAAACACACAAAGAGCATACACATCAAAAACTCAAGCTGTGACTACTACAGTATTTGTCTTTGGTTTCCACACCATTATAGTCTGCCGTAATAGTAGTTTTGATGTTTAACGTCCTTCAAAAGAACTAAATCCTCTAAGCCGGCGGTTTCTTTGCGGATTTTTTTTTTATAGAATCATATTTTAGGCACCGACCGTTTATCTTTTGAGGGGGCATGATTTTGCTCTCATGGAAACTTTTTTTCGACTAAAATAAAAAAAAAACAAGCTGTTTTTTCAATAACATACAGAAACTAGAAATTTAGTTCGAAATGCAATGTATTATTTATTCCCTCCCCCCCCCCCCCCTAATTTTCAATGGAAACAAAGTATTTTGTTCATTTTCCCTCTCAACAAGGAATTAATTCAATTGTTTATTCAAGACATTTTAAATAAGATAATGCATTTAAAAAAAACAGCCCACTAAAGATAAATGGTAGGTGTTGAATTGAACTTTCGAAAAATTTTCCTTATAACAAATAAAGCAACAGTTGTTCGTAACATACAATATAACGACATATGAATATATTTAGGATATTTAGGTCGAAGAAACCATTTCTTTTATGACATCTGAATGCGATTAACGGCAAATATATATTGACATTTTTTTATATGTAATATATTCGCTGTACATGCAACGTCATGCAATTCACCGTACAATAAACAAAATCTGTTTTGGTCATATTCTTTAAAAAACGTCTTTTGATTGCAAATTTCAGTAAATATGAAGTCATACTATCATAATCTATAACTTAGTCTGGAAAAAGAATGAAAAACAGTTAAATATATTGCCACCGAGACGACGGAGGGCGATCGACCTCGAAATTTTCTAGTACCAAGCGTACAGTTTGGAGTAAAACTCAAAATCTTGTCTTTGTTTGCTACTCGTTGGCCTTAAAAAAAATGAAGCTTTATATATTAGAAAATCGTTTCAAAAGTGGTAACCTCATCGAAACGGTAAAAATTGTTAAAATTAAAGGAATCCTTACTTTGTTTATTTATTTTTTCCTTTTTCTCCGCTTCGTTGGTTACCAATTTCTGGTGGCGATGATGCACAGTGCTCAAGACGTCGACAAATATTTAGCAATTTTCAACTTATATTGCTCAAATTTTATTTAAACCGAGTCTGAATATTGGTATAAGTACATGATTTTCAAGAAAAGAAGGGAAGTATTGCCCTTTTTCTTACTGCGGACAAAAGTTTTAGTAACCGTTGATTTATACAATACAAAATTTGCATAAAACAATCAATCATAATGTACCAAAAAGAACTGAATTTTTATGCCGGTACATTCTATTCAAGAAAAGGAGGAACATTTTGACAACTTTAATAGATGCCAAAAATGAACCATTTTATGAAAACCATCTATCATGTCATTGAGGTATTACAAGTACTGAAACATGATGCCAGTACATAAGTTTCAAGAAAAGAAGTTCTGTAATTGGTATTATTTATTGCTGCCGATGCAGTTGTAAGTAACAGTAGATAAATATAGCTCATAATTTGTGTAAAACAATCCATTTTGAGGTACCTGAAGTACTGAACTACAGTGCCGGTGCATAAAAGAGAGGCGAAATATACAAAAAGGACACCCAAACGCAAAACAAATGCAAAAAATAAAAACAAAAGACAAACAACAGTACACAAAACACAACACAGAAAAACTAAAGACGGACCAACACGAACCAAAAACCGGGGGTGATCTCAGGTGCTTTGGAAGGATAAGCATATCCTGCTCCACATGTGTCACCCATCGTGTTGCTCATGTAATTACAAACCCGGTGATAAGTCTCATTCGGTAGGTCACATTAGGGGAAAAGGAGAAAGGGATTTTAGTTTCGACAATTGGAACATATCCGTCGTCATCTGTGAAACATATATTCCATAACGGTCAACTAACTCGTGATGGCGTCCGTAAAATTTACGAAGGGATGATTTGAACTTCATCACTTGGAACTCTTGGTTAAATAGCTTCAATGTGAGCAGCAACCTCTTTCACGGAAATCATGATATGAAATACAAGCCCTGGAATATCGTTTCAACTGGGAAATATATACTCCATATGCAGGCGCTGCTGGACTGTTGCTAATAGAAATGGAAAGTTCACCATTAGGTAGCAGACATCATCTCTTTCGTCGTAAAGTTTTGTTTGATTTCAATATCAATCTCTAGATGTATGTCAATATATGAGGCAGACTTGCCTTGCACAAGGTCGTGTTTATCTTTGACTGTTTATGACGTCTTCACACTAAATCCATTGGATGTTTGATGAGTCTTAGATGCATGATTTTTTATTAGTTGTTATTGGCTTTGAACTAGCTGTCAGTAACTGCGAGTACTCTCAGATCAGTACTTAGTGTCTTTTTGTTGTTGGGATGTACAAGTACTCGGCCGCGTCCACTTTGTGTTTTTGTTAGATGTATTTCTATTTGTATCCATCTGATGAGTTAAGCCTTTTTCAACTGATTTTTATAGTTCGTTCTTATAATAGTGTTATTTCTCTGACTGTAGACCCAACAGTTCCTCCATTCATGTTTTTTTTAATTTCTGGTGTAAACTTTCCTAGACCAAAACTATTAAAATGCTTTTGTTGGAGATAAAAGTTAAAGCCAGTTGCTTCACACCATAATCTGGATATTATCTAAATAGTTATGGATATATATTTGTAAGCTTCATTAGGGCAGTTCTTACAAAACGTGTATTTGCCTGTTCATAACTATTGTACGCAGACTGATGAGTACTATTGTTGTCCTTCATTGTTTGTTTAATCCTTGTCTGTTTTATACATTATGAAAATAAAATATAATAATCTACGTTTTTCATATGATTATAAACCACAACTGTTCCAGGTTACAGTGATTTCAATAAGTGCATATTAATAAACAAGACAGGATGAGGGGGCATTCAATTATGACACAAAATCAATAGATCCACAGCAAAAAAGACCACAAAAAGCAAAGGAACAGCGCTTTTATTGCAGTTCTCCATCTCAAAGCCACAGCGAGGACTTGAAGACGGAGCAAAACTCTCTCCTCACTGCAAGTTTAAGACGGTCACCTAGCACCGGATTGAGTGGAATTCTTTCAAACTGACGATCACTCCAAAACTGTGAATTTTAGTACAAAGCCATGGAGTAATATCAATAAAATAAATATGGCACAAAAAAAAACATGTTCTGTCATAATTTACCCTGACAATTACACTGAAGCGATCAAAAACAATAAAACATTTAGGCAACAACGGGCCCATTGAGATATATGTTGGATAACTTTATCGTTTGCATAAGGACGGGCAAATAATTCGGGTGGACTTTGTAAGATGAAACATCACCAGCTCGTGTTCGCTCAAAAAGAACATAACTGAAAGTAGTATATATGTAAAACAAAAGAGTTCCTACACATTGGCGTTAAGATCAACCATATAGAATATAATTATATTGGTACGTTAGGTATCAAATATGAAAGGTGTACTTTTGAATGATACACATATGTATGAATAAAATTTAAAAAGGAGGGCACACAATTGGTAATTGAAATAAAAAAGACATTAATTAGCCCCCTACCTGTCAATTCAAAGGTGACAATTATCACAATCTTAAAAACGATACTGTTGCAGTTTATTTTTAACAGAAGTAAATAAACCAATTAAGTCTTAAATAATACTAAGCATGAATTATTTGCGAAAGACCTATGTGCAATAAAATTGTTATTCTTTGAAAAAAATATAATCAAAATAAAACAGAATTCAATATTTTCCCTTTTTAGGATAAAAAAAAACAGAGAATGTTTAGCCTTTTCACTTCAAATTTCAATTATATCAGAAATGTAATGTTTTGAATCCCATAAATTTGTTATATTATTTATATTTCTTTTGGATTATTTAATAAAAATAAAACTCAGGGTCTTAGTTGTCCTCATTACCCTCAAATAGATAAAGATCCTTACCTTAAGATGTGTCATAAAGTTTTAAGTTGTTTTTGTATGTCCAGACATAACAGCTGTACAAAGTTTACACTGTACTTTGACTTTCCAACATGCATCTTTAGGCAAAATAAAGTACTCCAAAATAGGTGTACCTGACATATCTGATCCTCTATTCACAATGAAAATCAACTAATTCACTGTACAGACATATAGCTAAAAATGCTATGAACTCACTACGCATATTGCCAGTCATGAGCAAATGTTTCTCAAAGGCTTTTGGAATGAGAGAAACTAAATTTCTATACCAGTGAGTTTTATTTCATACACAAGCCATTTCTACCTTTCAACATGTAATGATGTCCTCATAAAACAAGTTTAAAAAACAAAATCATTAAAATAATATTTTGTTGGTATCAAATATCATGTTTATCCATACTTCCTAATATCTTAACATGCTTGAAGTAAACAAAACTATTCTGTTTCACTGTTTATTCAAAATACACTCAGACGCAGATTTCCTGCGTAACAGGAGCGACAAATACACATAAATTTACAAATAACATAGAAGCGAAATGAGTAGAATACATAAAATAAAACAATATAAATATTTTTTTTTTTTACAAAACTAAATGTATACTACATCTATTGACCAGATCGCAAAAAGTCCGTGCAATCTGTAAAGTTTAAATAACCACGTGATCACATGAACACAATAAAATGATAATGGATAGTAACAAAAAGTGTAACATATATAAATATTCATATGTGATGATTTACAGAGAAAGCAGTAGTTTTTCAACCTTTTGAATGAAAATAGAAAGGTTAGTTAATACATTTAAGTTGCAATATTTCAACATTTCATAAAGTTTGTTGATATTTGGGTTGATTCTGTAGTAGTTAGGAATATATGCATTTCTTACTTCAATAACATCAGCATTGTTACAAAGCGCTATGTAATGATACTCATCTCCAAGACCAGTCTTACAAAGCTAACATTTTCTTTCAATTTCTGGAATTCTATTCCATCTCCCCGTTTCGATAGGAAATTTGATATTGCAAGTGCGAAGTTTGCAAATATAGAGTCTACTAAATTTTCTAAGTCTTATTAGATAGGGTTCCATACAGAAATCAGTCTTAAATTTTGAATAGAACTTCCCCCTTGATGAGTTATCGATATCCGAAAACCATTTTTGTATGAACTGGTCATGGAGTCTTTGTTTAACGTTAATTTAAAAAAAAATTCAAATTAACGTTTCCTTGTACATGCCAGATTTCAATGTTACCAGTTTCATCAAAAATAGATTTTACATAATTAATCCACTTAAAAGAATTATTTCCATTTTCAAATAAATTAAACATAAGCTTGTAGAGTTTTCCAGACAGTTTATCAACGTTTGTTACAAGTTTGTACCAGAAACAAATCATTTTCATCTTTATACTAATTTCGATAGGAAATCGGCCAAGTTCACCATAGACCATGAAATTTGCGGTCGATGACCTAACCCCCAGAATTTTTTTTGCAGAACTGTAAATGTATCTTCTCAATATTCATCTTATTTTCATAACAAGTTTTATATTTATCAAATATGAATAATAAGAATGTTTATTTAACAAAGTTTTTAAATCAGGACATGAGTTTAATCCACTTTACGGTAATAGTGCGGTGACGGAATAGGAAAAAGTCGAATATTAAAAGAGTTTAATTTCACTTCATATTACACGGCTAAAAATTTGCACAGTCCTAGAAAAAATGATTTTACTTGAACTCAAGATTGGTCGTAAAAAAGTCGTATGGTGCAGTGTTTTTTTTTTATTTTAGCGTTTAGTTAGCAAATTTGACTTCAAATGCAGATTATTAGTGGCATGCAGTTTGACTTTTTATTCAAAGGCTGCAATCAAATATATTTCTTTTTTTTTATTTTATTCAACCATCACACATAATGCTTTATTCAGTAGGCGAAAAAGTTAATCCTAAAAGCCTTTCGATGACAAATTATGAAAGTATAAATGACTGTAAACGGGGATATTTTGTGTTTCACCGGATTGCAACATCATACAATTAAGCGCTGATGTATCGTAACTACTAAGAATTAATAAAACTGCAATTTTGCTTTTCATATACACAAGTTTTTATGAGGTAAGATTATTTAAAACGATATTTTCAAAACTTTCAAAATTTCTACTTTTCAATCATTAACTTAAACAATTTCCGGAAAGTTGTGTCGCTTCCCTGATTGGGCTGAATACATAGTTTTCCTCAAATATTTAGGACTTGATATAACTTGTATTTGTTGATTTTCTATTGTTTCGTTGATTTATTTGGGTCTCCGTAATTCTTTTTTGAGGTTGTGTTGATATAGTTTTATTTATATAAGAGGCACAATAAGTTTTTCAGTTGTTTATTTAAGAAATGGGGATCCGACAAAATCCCCAAAAGTTGTAAAAACTGGGAAGTCCGTTGAAACTTGGTTTTAACATTTCAAAAAAGCATACATTAAGGATGTACTTAGGTCAGGTTTAAGAATTTTTGTCAGATGTTATGACTCCTTGGTTTTTTCCTACAATACAGGGTCAAATATTTTGCCCCACAACACCCATTTTCTTTTCATATAAGACTTCAATAGCTGATAAAAGGTCATTTACCAAAATGTAAGCAGATTCTAGATTTCTTTTCTTTCGATTTGAGACCAAAATAATACCAATGCAAATATAAGGTAAAAGTCCGGGTCAGCCTTTTCCCGCCATTAAAAAAATTAAATATCTCGAAAGGGAGTTCCATAACCTATCAATATTTTTAGCTTATTTTGTTCCTTAACTAATGCTCTTCTGACTTAAAGTATCAATTTTAAATTCTATAGATTTTTTTAATTTCACCTAAGTACATTCTTAAGTTTAATCCTTTAAATAGTGTTATTTCCTCAAAAACAGAAGTGGGATTATAGTTTTATTTACCACTTACAATTAATCTGTTAATCGCGGTATTTTGACACAGTTGATAGGTGTATAGATGAAATTTACTCGAAAGTTCGATGATTGGGACTTTGGTTCGTTCGATGATTTGGAAATTGTTTATTATAAAAGTTGACACGAATGATGCATAAATCAACATAACATAACGGTGTTTACAGTCCGCATTCCAAATGGAAATGTAGAACCTTTTCAATGACCAAAAGAAAACCATTTTACTTAGTTCTTTGATTTCAAGTTCAGATATATTGAAGATTTCCTATCTCTCTATAACCCACATGTCAGTCAGTACTTACATTTTATATACCCCAGTGAGCTTGTGATGAAGGATACTACCGAAACTAGAATGTCTGCTTCATATCTTGACCTTTTCTTTGTTATTTACACAGTTTAACGACTTCAAACAAAAATCTATGACATACTTTTGTACATGTATAAATCAGGCCGTTAGTTTTCTCGTTTGAATTGTTTTACATTTGTCATTTCGGGGCCTTTTATAGCTGGCTATGCGGTATGGGTTTTACTCATTGTTGAAGGCCGTACGGTGACCTATAGTTGTTAATTTCTGTGTCATTTGGTCTCTTGTGGAGAGTTGTCTCATTGGCAATCATATCACATATTTTTATATTTGCATGACGATTTAAACTTTCCAACTGTCAATTTCCACATTCCTCAATAGTATTATATCTTCTGCGCCATATCGTATGGTGTTTACATATCTCAATTGAAACCTTACGCTAGTGCATGTTGACACAGTACAGACTTCATGAACAGGGGTATGCTCCTTACATAAAACTGCTTTAAACAGAGGCGGCAGGTATCAAAGGGATAATCAAACTTATTAGTCGAAGACAATAACACAACGTCATGGCAAAGGTCGACGAACGACGTAAGCTTTAAGCTTTACCGTGTTTCAACTCACTATAGCAGCATCTTTTCGCGGTTTAAGATCTTTAAATACTAAGTACCAGATCAAATATGAAAATTTACCATTGTGTCCCATTCCTGTTTGTAACATGTTGACGATTTTGATTTGCATGGCACATGATGCATGCTGTTGACGCAACCGATCTGAACTCTTTTTGATGTTCTTGGAATTCCCTCAGTTTGACAAAATGAACATCGATAAACTACTGTTGCCTCTAATGTTTCTTAGAGACATACATGTTGTACATTCATTTTCTTGTTTTACGAAGTGTGTTCCGGTGCTTTGCTTTTGCGCCAAAAAATAATTTGCATGAACAGTTTTGTTCAATTATTCTTTTTTTTTCGCCGAAAAAATTTCAACTTTAAAGGCAGAATAACAGCGTAAGCCACTGACAGCCATGGTACATATATTATGTCATTTTCACAGACTTCTGTATTTGTATCAACAGTATTTTATTTAGAACACACAAAGTAATAAACACGTACAGCAATACAATGCAAGGATTGGAAAACAAGTGACAAGTCACTCATATACAAATTCTTTATTTGGCTAGTTAAAATCACAGTTATACCATTAAACGGTCTAAAGAAAGAAGAGTTACAATATTACAATTCGTAGAAATTGTTGCAAATATAATACAAACTTTATAGATGTTATGTATACGCTACCAAAGTCCCGATAAAAATACAGTGGACACTATTTATAGATATAAGAAGATGTGGTATGAGTGCCAATGAGACAACTCTCCATCCAAGTCAAAATTTATAAAAGTAAACCATTATAGGTCACAGTACGGTCTTCAACACGGAGCCTTGGCTCACACCGAACAGTAAGCTATAAAGGGCCCCAAAAAATTACTAGTGTAAAACCATTCAAACGGGAAAACCAACGGTCTAATCTATATAAAAAACGAGAAACGAGAAACACTTATGAACCACATCAACAAACGACAACTACTGAACATCAGATTCCTGACTTAGGACAGGTGCAAACAAATGCAGCGGGTTTAAAGGTTTTAATGGTACCAAACCTTCACCCTTTTTCTGAAACAATAGAGTAACATCACATCATAGAAAGACACACTATAAAATATCAACTGAAATAGCTTAACTCAATCAAAGGACATATTAACACCACTGAACAGACACTGAACAAATAAATTTGACCTATGACACAATGTAAATACAAAATAAATAAACTAAGGGAAGAATAATAAAAGTAACATGTTATATCGGTAAGAAATGTTAAACAATTAAAGAAAAACAATATGCTCGAACAAGAATATCAGCCATTTGCAATAACTTTAAACACAGGTAAATGAAAATAATTTTGTTGTTAGGTATACGTGTACAGTACCAATAGAGAAAGGAAATATTTTTACAAAATAAATAATTTTGATGTTCATAGTACAAAGTGAAAATTTATAGTTATACCAAACACTTATCAAAGCTGGTATATAGACCAGATATAACCCTGAATAACATTAAATAACAAAAAAGCAATACAATTAGTATCAACAGGTCAAATAAACAATAAAATACGATTTGAGAGTACTCGCAGTTACTGACAGCTAGTTAAAAGCCAAAACAATTAATAATAAATAATCATGCATCAGAGACTTATGCTTTGTCAAATTTAAACTTCAAGAATTTTGTGTTCGATCCTTTATCTTCAATTTCGGCCGTTTGTGGTTATACTCAAATGTATTCTAACTCCTATAATGTTGAATTGAAACAGAGCAACAACTAAATTACTATACATGGATTATATATGCATATAAAATGAGTATCTATTTTTTTTTTTTCATTTGACAGGGAAGGAACTCAAGCGTAAGACATTCAAATACAGGTTGCGATAGTAACAACAGTGCATCGGGAAATTAAAAAAAGAAACGACAGGTCGACATAAAAAAATCAGTGTTTATTCTTAATCAAAAGTTCATGTATATTTTTTAAAGACAAGGAGTGTATATATACAAACATGTTAATCAAGGCAATTAGTTTATAGAGCTTTGTTTTGTGCTTATTTGTGTATTTGTTTGTAGATTTTTTTTTAAATAAAACTGTTGAATCTAGCAATTATACAACCTTGGCTTTCAAATATTCGGCTTTGAGTGATACTGGTAAAGGTGAATCTAGAAAAGCGTTTCGGACGCATGAAATTTATAAAGTGTTGTTTTCTTATTCTATATAATAAAGTAATACTATTAGATTTGGGATAAATGTATAAACCAAATATATCTGTTTATAACACAGTGACAGTAAAGGGAAAAGAGGACAAGAGAAAGTGGAGCCATGCATATTTTGTTTTTATATGAAGGAATTAAAATCACTTGCAGTCAATATTTTTCTGTCTTTCATCTTAACATGAGTCACTCTAGTTATATGATGTTCAAAATTCGAGAACACATTTTTAATGCAGATAAAATATACAACTTAAGCGAATCGCGTTTACTCCTAACAAAGCTACACCTAGTGATGCATCACTTTATCAAACTCGCACCATTAAAAAAAAAAAGAAATATAACAAACTCGAAGAAATGTGTTGAATCATTAGATTGTTTTCTTTTTCTCTTAGTAAATTCCTCCTTTCTCGGAGCACCCGTGTCACACAGAGACAGAACTCGCACCACTCGAAAAAAAATACTACAAACTCGCACCACTGAAGAAATGTTTTAAATCATCAGAGAGTTCTAGATTGTCTTCTCTTAGTTATTTTCTTCGTTCTTGGAGCACCCGTATCACACAGTGACAGAACTTGACTCGCACCTTTCGAAAAAAAAGAAAGAAATACTACAAACTAGCACCATTGAGAAATAATTAAATCATCAGTGTTCTAGGTTGTCTTCTTCTTCTCTGAGTTATTTCCTCCATTCTAGGAGCACCTGTGTAAAACCGAGACAGAAGCTACTAATTGGACATTCAAACTCCTATGGAAGAAGAACTTACAAACTAATCAAAACTATCAACATAATGCATCAGTGCATAAAAACAGTTTGAGAAACACGAACCCAAGCTGTTTATCACCATAAACATTTCAAGTAGTCTTCAATGCCCGTTCTTTTGATTTTGCTCTCTGCCACATGAAATTTGCGACTCGCTAAAAGTGCATATGACCTTTTTCGCCGCGAAATTTTGCTGACGTTTTTCAAGAGAACTTTGTGGTCGACTCAACTGTTACACTTTTGCGCATATAAGGACCAAGTTTGAAGATTTAATTCATCACAACGTTAAAAAGCTGCAATGCCAAGGTTGGACCCTGTTATTTGAAATATCGTCATCGGCCGTCTTCAGTCCGGAGTGTTTAAAAGTGAAGTAGAAAGAACTGAAAATGATAACCAATGCATAATTTCGTGACTTTGGAACAGATACCAACAGATTGGCTGTTATAAGGACCGCCCGAGGAGTAGACGACCTCGCCTAACGACTGCTGGACAAAATTGCTACATCCGGGTATTTCATCTACGGAATCGAACCGTTGCCGCAACAGCCACTGTAGTTGGGATACCAGGATTGAGAAAAATCAGCTCACATACAGTCCACAATCGATTGCGACAACATGGAATAAGACCCAGGAGGCCGTATTTTGGACCAGTTTTGATGCCGTTACACAGACGGAATAGAGTCCGAGGGGGCAACCGATTGATGGCTGGACATTCCGCAACTGGCGCATAATCTGGTTCAGTGATGAGTCCCGTTTTATACTTCAGACACGTGATGGAAGAACTCGTGTCTACCGACGCATGAATGCATGAACGTTTTGATTCCTCGTGTGTCCAAGAAGTGGACAGCTTCGGTGGAGGAAGTGTCATGATGTGGGCGGATATCTTAAATGACCGTAAAACGGAATAGGTACCTGTTCCGGGTAATTTAACGGCTCAAAGGTACAGAGACAAAATTTTCCAACCTCACCTTATGCATGTTATTGACCGACAGAGGGAGTTATTCCATCAGGACAATGCTAGGCCTCACACAGCGCGTTTAACAATTGAATACCTTGAGCAGAATACATTAATGTGCTACCTTTGCCTTCCAAATCACCGGACTTGAATCTTATAAACGTGTGCGCCATCGTCAACCCCCGCCTCAGACCCTTGAACAGTTCCGACAAATGTTGTAACAGGAATGGCGAGCAATTCCACGCAACAACATTAGAACATTGATAGCATCCATGCCGAGGAAACGCGTAGCAGTCTTAGCAGCGAGAGGTGGTCATACACGGGACTAATTTTAATGGCCACGGAAGTAACTCTAATTGTGATAAATTGACTTTTATTCATCAATCTAGAAGGAATTGACTGTACTCTTCTCAATCAAACACGTTTTGAGTGAATATCTGTATTAGTAATTGTAATATTTTCATTCAAAATACATGTATTAAAATTCTTAAAAATCCATTATGCGTTTGTTTTTTTGCAGAGTATATTAAGAAAATCAATACGCTTAGGTATATATAAACATGTACCCAAAAAGTATTAAAAATATTTTGTACACGTTGTTTACATGTTAAGTCACCACTACTAGTTCAAGAATACCAATTTTAGCTCGAGCCGTAGTTACTGTATAAAATAAAACCGCACGTATGTTTATAAACCATTTTTGTCAAAAAGTCACAAATTCTCCTTTAAAAATGCTTCAAAAATGAAGACAAGTAATTTTGCATTACAACTGATATACAATTATGTACGTTAAAAAAACGTTATAACAACTTTATAGCTACTTTAATGCTGTTTCTCAAATGTTCATTTTATATTTTTTTATTTACCGTACCGTTTATTGAATTTTTTCCGTAGGTTAGTTGCGGTTTTTCGAAAATGGTACTGTGCTGTTTGTTGGTTAAATAACATAGCTAAGAACTTATAAAGTCTGTATATAAATACCCATTATATAAGCATTTAAAACTACATTTCACTGTTTTTGACATTTCTAACATGCAATTTCATATCGAAAATTAAAATGTTACTAGTAAATATGAAACAAGTGCAGCTCACTCGCCATTAGAGCATATATTTGCCCTTCAGCTTCTTGGAAATTTGATGTTATCAAAAATCGTTCTTTCATTATACTTTCTTTTCGTTTTGAAAACACGTGTATAACTTCCATTTTTTATGATTTTTTATTTGCAATGTCAAGCTGAGTTTAGCTCAACTTTAACTGCTACTATTAGAGATTTACAATAACTGTCAGACTCCACGCCTGGTAAACCATCAAATCTCAACCAAATGGTTAAGCGAGAAAAAAGTTTACTGGCACTTCCTGTTGAGCTTTTCTGGTACAAAATATCAAAAATATAGAAAGAGTAGGTCAACTTTTCATCAATTTGATGCCAGTCTGTAATATTTTGTTAAATAGGAGAATGTCATGCCGTAGATAATTAAATAAGATCTTGTCTCGTTCATTACTCGGACCAATGTAATTTAAAATGACATCGGAATGACTTTTCTCCAGCAGGTAAGTGCAGCCAACTTTTTTTGAGTTTTTGACAAAAAGTTGGTGAGTTCATCAATACGTAACGTGTATATCAGTATATAAGTGTTCTCTTCGTCACTATAAACGTATAATAATAATTTCTATTTTTTAGGAATATAGTTTTATTAAGCTGAATATGTTATAAAATATGTCAGGTTGAGATTGTCTGGTATCGGTTGTGACATTCTGGAACAATGTTGAGATCTTCTGTAAAATAAAACTTCCAACTAGCTAATTTTCAATCTGATACGACCGTCAAAATTCGTGAACCCTCTATATAGTGGTTGTCATTGTAACTTGTATTTTGTTTTGACATTAGTTTTGTAGGATAGAGTCCTGCTGGTCCATTAATACAGATACTAAAGAGTAGTGGTTTTAAAGCCTAGAAAACGAAATGTAAAGTCTAGCGCTGAAGAGCTGAAGATGTTAAGTAAGCGCTAGAGAAGTTAAGTCTAGCACTCAAGATGTAAGGTCTAGCGCTGTAGATGAAAAGTCGAGCGCTGTAGGTATAAGGAAGCAATACACAGTTAGGAGTTTGGTTTCGCAATTCGGCCCTGGTGAATTTGTTAAATAAGAAAGTAGGTGTGCAATTAAATTTATTCTTAAATAGCTGAAGAACAATATAACTTTCAAAAGGGTTTTATATGAACATTGATTTTCGCATGTTTTATAGGCAATTTTCTGTTTGTCAGTCCTTGTATCACATCCGTATCGACATTATGCCCACTGAGAAATGTTTGAAGTGTGTTTTTTAACATTTTTTATACGCTCAAATTTTCAATTCTTTTTAATCGAAAAATGATGTCAAATGCATCATTGTGCATAAAGTTTTATTATTTGACTTCTAGATAGATAAATGTCAAATGATTTCAGAAACATTTCACTCAAATGGATTGAAATTCTACTATGGACCATATTTTAGGGACATTTGTGACATTTCATCCCCCTTTTTGCAATATTTTGTATCAAATAAATGCAAACTGTTTCCTTGATAACACCTAAAAGAGATTATATTTTACCATTTTACCTATTGTAAATCAAATCAATGGAAGATGATGTTTCCATACATATGCACATACATGACACAACAGTATGCTTATTTGTTAGGAAGCAAGCTCTGATTTAGTTATCTATGGCATGACATTCTCCTATTTAACAAAATATTACAGATTGGCATCAAATTGATGAAAAGTTGACCTACCCTTTCTATATTTTTGATATTTTGTACCAGAAAAGCTCAACAGGAAGTGCCAGTAAACTTTTTTCTCGCTTAACCATTTTGTTGAGATTTGATGGTTTACCAGGCTCGTGGACTCGGAGTTCAAGTACGAGTACGAATACAAATTATACAGGTAAGCTGTAGGGGTGATCGCAAAATAAGGTGTACGCTAAATAATTTAACCTTGCTCAATCTTTGTGTTGTGATAGGACAAAACCATTCATCAAATTAATTGACTTTTTTATACTGAAGGGTAGAAAGTGCGCTTTTTGTCCAAGCTCGCAAAAAGATGTGTTCAGAATTTAAAATCTTTCGCAACAAATATTTATTGCTCCAGTTATATGAATATTTTTACCGACTACATTAAAAAAAAACAAGCCCTTTTCAAGTTTAAAAAATGGTCCTTTCATAACTGACGAATTATTTACAAGGGAATTGGATAATACTATTATTCAGATTTCTTAATTTATTTTTTGTTTTGGGCCATTTGTTTCACTGTGCATAGTCTTGGTGAATAAGTGCTATGTAAATATAAATATTTTTGTTTGCCGTAGATTTAATATGGTGCGCACTAGTTTGAAAAATCGTGCGCACGACTTTCAAAAATGGTGCGCAAACTTTTAAACTCGTGCGTACAACTTTCAAACTTGTGTTCAGGAGTGTGAAAATGGTTCGCACGACTGTCGAACTCGTGCGAAAGTTCGTATAGAGTCAGTCAAACTTTGTTTAAAAGTTATACGCACGAGTTCTTGTAGCTTCAAGATTTACAAGAGCATCATAAATATTATCTGGCTGTAACATTATCTGAGGCAAATTCTCCAGCATTCGCTGTAGCATAGCCTGCAATTATATCTCCATTGTCAGGCCCATTATCCATTTTTTTTTTTAAAGTTAAGGTTCCACTACTGGTCATACAGGAGTGGGTGGCTCCTTATCCTCGTTAAGAGAAAGGGATTGAATTATTTCATCAGCCATACACGACATACACCAGACAGCAGATAACCAGAAAGCCGGAATACAAAAAAGAGAAAGTGTAGGAGGCTCAACAGACTCATTGCAGAATACCGAGTCTCCGTTGAACATTTTATTGGCGAATTGAAATGTTATAAAGTCATTGGAACTCGTTGGAGGCTTTCTCGTCACACACTTAAAGCCATAGTTAAAGTTTGCGGTAGTCATTGTATTGTTAGAGTGATGGGCTGGAGAAGGTTGTACGAACATAACCAGACGAATAAAATGCTTCGCTGGGCGCAGCTTGATACGACCGCAGAGGTCGAACCCTGAACAGTTGGGGCAAGTATGGACACAACATTCAAGCTTGATACAGCTCTGAATTTGGATTGTGATTAAATATTTGACACAGCATAGGTTTCTGACACAGAAAGAATGTGGTCTAAGAACTTCATTTTTTTTTAATTTACCTATTATGGTCCAATGTCCAAAATCAAAATACATGGTTAGATTCAGCATATCAAAGAACCCCATATATTCAATTTTTGTTGAAATCAAACAAAAAAAAGTTTAATTTTAGACCCCAACTTGGACAAACTTGAAAACTGGTCCCATAATCAAAAATCTAAACACATGTTTAGATTCAGCATATCAAAGAACCCCAAGAATTAAATTTTTGTTAAAATCAAACTAAAGTTTAATTTTGGACCCTTTGGACCTTAATGTAGACCAATTAAAAAAGGGACCCAAATTAAAAATCTAAAAACACGGTTAGATTTGGCATATCAAAGAACC
Source organism: Mytilus californianus (assembly GCF_021869535.1). Lineage (NCBI taxonomy): Eukaryota > Metazoa > Mollusca > Bivalvia > Mytilida > Mytilidae > Mytilus > Mytilus californianus. The sequence continues at coordinate 56,879,329 of NW_026262734.1, forward strand.
CCAATAATTCAATTTTTGATGAAATCAAACAAAGTTTAATTTTGGACCCTTTTGACCTCTATATTAACCAATTTGATAGCGGGCCCACAAATAAAAAATCTAAATACATGGTAAGATTCAGCATATCAAAGAACCCCATATATTCAATTTTTGTTGAAATCAAACAAAGTTTAATTTTGGACCCCAATTTGGACCAACTTGAAAACTGGGCCAAAAATCTAAAATCTAAATACATGTTTAGATTCAGCATATCAAAGAACCCCATATATTCAATTTTTGTTGAAATCAAACAAAGTTTAATTTTGGACCCCAACTTGGACCAACTTGAAAACTGGTCCCATAATCAAAAATCTAAACACATGTTTAGATTCAGCATATCAAAGAACCCCAAAAATTCAATTTTTGTTAAAATCAAACTAAGTTTAATTTTGGACCCTTTGGACCTTAATGTAGACCAATTAAAAAAAACGGGACCCAAAATTAAAAATCTAAAAACACGGTTAGATTTGGCATATCAAAGAACCCCAATAATTCAATTTTTGATGAAATCAAACAAAGTTTAATTTTGGACCCTTTTGACCTCAATATGAACCAATTTGATAGCGGGCCCACAAATAAAAAATCTAATTACATGGTAAGATTCAGCATATCAAAGAACCCCATATATTCAATTTTTGTTGAAATCAAACAAAGTTTAATTTTGGACCCCAATTTGGACCAACTTGAAAACTGGGCCAAAAATCTAAAATCTAAATACATGTTTAGATTCAGCATATCAAAGAACCCCATATATTCAATTTTTGTTGAAATCAAACAAAAAAAAGTTTAATTTTAGACCCCAACTTGGACAAACTTGAAAACTGGTCCCATAATCAAAAATCTAAACACATGTTTAGATTCAGCATATCAAAGAACCCCAAGAATTCAATTTTTGTTAAAATCAAACTAAAGTTTAATTTTGACCCTTTGGACCTTAATGTAGACCAATTAACAAAGGGACCCAAATTAAAAATCTAAAAACACGGTTAGATTTGGCATATCAAAGAACCCCAATAATTCAATTTTTGATGAAATCAAACAAAGTTTAATTTTGGACCCTTTTGACCTCAATATTAACCAATTTGATAGCGGGGCCACAAATAAAAAATCTAAATACATGGTAAGATTCAGCATATCAAAGAACCCCATATATTCAATTTTTGTTGAAATCAAACAAAGTTTAATTTTGGACCCCAATTTGGACCAACTTGAAAACTGGGCCAAAAATCTAAAATCTAAATACATGTTTAGATTCAGCATATCAAAGAACCCCATATATTCAATTTTTGTTGAAATCAAACAAAGTTTAATTTTGGACCCCAACTTGGACCAACTTGAAAACTGGTCCCATAATCAAAAATCTAAACACATGTTTAGATTCAGCATATCAAAGAACCCCAAAAATTCAATTTTTGTTAAAATCAAACTAAGTTTAATTTTGGACCCTTTGGACCTTAATGTAGACCAATTAAAAAAAACGGGACCCAAAATTAAAAATCTAAAAACACGGTTAGATTTGGCATATCAAAGAACCCAAATAATTCAATTTTTGATGAAATCAAACAAAGTTTAATTTTGGACCCTTTTGACCTCAATATGAACCAATTTGATAGCGGGCCCACAAATAAAAAATCTAAATACATGGTAAGATTCAGCATATCAAAGAACCCCATATATTCAATTTTTGTTGAAATCAAACAAAGTTTAATTTTGGACCCCAATTTGGACCAACTTGAAAACTGGGCCAAAAATCTAAAATCTAAATACATGTTTAGATTCAGCATATCAAAGAACCCCATATATTCAATTTTTGTTGAAATCAAACAAAAAAAAGTTTAATTTTAGACCCCAACTTGGACAAACTTGAAAACTGGTCCCATAATCAAAAATCTAAACACATGTTTAGATTCAGCATATCAAAGAACCCCAAGAATTCAATTTTTGTTAAAATCAAACTAAAGTTTAATTTTGGACCCTTTGGACCTTAATGTAGACCAATTAAAAAAGGGACCCAAATTAAAAATCTAAAAACACGGTTAGATTTGGCATATCAAAGAACCCAATAATTCAATTTTTGATGAAATCAAACAAAGTTTAATTTTGGACCCTTTTGACCTCAATATTAACCAATTTGATAGCGGGCCCACAAATAAAAAATCTAAATACATGGTAAGATTCAGCATATCAAAGAACCCCATATATTCAATTTTTGTTGAAATCAAACAAAGTTTAATTTTGGACCCCAATTTGGACCAACTTGAAAACTGGGCCAAAAATCTAAAATCTAAATACATGTTTAGATTCAGCATATCAAAGAACCCCATATATTCAATTTTTGTTGAAATCAAACAAAAAAAAGTTTAATTTTAGACCCCAACTTGGACAAACTTGAAAACTGGTCCCATAATCAAAAATCTAAACACATGTTTAGATTCAGCATATCAAAGAACCCCAAGAATTCAATTTTTGTTAAAATCAAACTAAAGTTTAATTTTGGACCCTTTGGACCTTAATGTAGACCAATTAAAAAAGGGACCCAAATTAAAAATCTAAAAACACGGTTAGATTTGGCATATCAAAGAACCCCAATAATTCAATTTTTGATGAAATCAAACAAAGTTTAATTTTGGACCCTTTTGACCTCAATATTAACCAATTTGATAGCGGAGCCAGAAATAAAAAATCTAAATACATGGTAAGATTCAGCATATCAAAGAACCCCATATATTCAATTTTTGTTGAAATCAAACAAAGTTTAATTTTGGACCCCAATTTGGACCAACTTGAAAACTGGGCCAAAAATCAAAAATCTAAATACATGTTTAGATTCAGCATATCAAAGAACCCCATATATTCAATTTTTGTTGAAATCAAACAAAGTTTAATTTTGGACCCCAACTTGGACCAACTTGAAAACTGGTCCCATAATCAAAAATCTAAACACATGTTTAGATTCAGCATATCAAAGAACCCCAAAAATTCAATTTTTGTTAAAATCAAACTAAGTTTAATTTTGGACCCTTTGGACCTTAATGTAGACCAATTAAAAAAAACGGGACCCAAAATTAAAAATCTAAAAACACGGTTAGATTTGGCATATCAAAGAACCCAAATAATTCAATTTTTGATGAAATCAAACAAAGTTTAATTTTGGACCCTTTTGACCTCAATATGAACCAATTTGATAGCGGGCCCACAAATAAAAAATCTAAATACATGGTAAGATTCAGCATATCAAAGAACCCCATATATTCAATTTTTGTTGAAATCAAACAAAGTTTAATTTTGGACCCCAATTTGGACCAACTTGAAAACTGGGCCAAAAATCTAAAATCTAAATACATGTTTAGATTCAGCATATCAAAGAACCCCATATATTCAATTTTTGTTGAAATCAAACAAAAAAAAGTTTAATTTTAGACCCCAACTTGGACAAACTTGAAAACTGGTCCCATAATCAAAAATCTAAACACATGTTTAGATTCAGCATATCAAAGAACCCCAAGAATTCAATTTTTGTTAAAATCAAACTAAAGTTTAATTTTGGACCCTTTGGACCTTAATGTAGACCAATTAAAAAAGGGACCCAAATTAAAAATCTAAAAACACGGTTAGATTTGGCATATCAAAGAACCCAATAATTCAATTTTTGATGAAATCAAACAAAGTTTAATTTTGGACCCTTTTGACCTCAATATTAACCAATTTGATAGCGGGCCCACAAATAAAAAATCTAAATACATGGTAAGATTCAGCATATCAAAGAACCCCATATATTCAATTTTTGTTGAAATCAAACAAAGTTTAATTTTGGACCCCAATTTGGACCAACTTGAAAACTGGGCCAAAAATCTAAAATCTAAATACATGTTTAGATTCAGCATATCAAAGAACCCCATATATTCAATTTTTGTTGAAATCAAACAAAAAAAAGTTTAATTTTAGACCCCAACTTGGACAAACTTGAAAACTGGTCCCATAATCAAAAATCTAAACACATGTTTAGATTCAGCATATCAAAGAACCCCAAGAATTCAATTTTTGTTAAAATCAAACTAAAGTTTAATTTTGGACCCTTTGGACCTTAATGTAGACCAATTAAAAAAGGGACCCAAATTAAAAATCTAAAAACACGGTTAGATTTGGCATATCAAAGAACCCCAATAATTCAATTTTTGATGAAATCAAACAAAGTTTAATTTTGGACCCTTTTGACCTCAATATTAACCAATTTGATAGCGGAGCCAGAAATAAAAAATCTAAATACATGGTAAGATTCAGCATATCAAAGAACCCCATATATTCAATTTTTGTTGAAATCAAACAAAGTTTAATTTTGGACCCCAATTTGGACCAACTTGAAAACTGGGCCAAAAATCAAAAATCTAAATACATGTTTAGATTCAGCATATCAAAGAACCCCATATATTCAATTTTTGTTGAAATCAAACAAAGTTTAATTTTGGACCCCAACTTGGACCAACTTGAAAACTGGTCCCATAATCAAAAATCTAAACACATGTTTAGATTCAGCATATCAAAGAACCCCAAAAATTCAATTTTTGTTAAAATCAAACTAAGTTTAATTTTGGACCCTTTGGACCTTAATGTAGACCAATTAAAAAAAACGGGACCCAAAATTAAAAATCTAAAAACACGGTTAGATTTGGCATATCAAAAAACCCAAATAATTCAATTTTTGATGAAATCAAACAAAGTTTAATTTTGGACCCTTTTGACCTCAATATGAACCAATTTGATAGCGGGCCCACAAATAAAAAATCTAAATACATGGTAAGATTCAGCATATCAAAGAACCCCATATATTCAATTTTTGTTGAAATCAAACAAAGTTTAATTTTGGACCCCAATTTGGACCAACTTGAAAACTGGGCCAAAAATCTAAAATCTAAATACATGTTTAGATTCAGCATATCAAAGAACCCCATATATTCAATTTTTGTTGAAATCAAACAAAGTTAAATTTGGACCCCAACTTGGACCAACTTGAAAACTGGTCCCATAATCAAAAATCTAAACACATGTTTAGATTCAGCATATCAAAGAACCCCAAGAATTCAATTTTTGTTAAAATCAAACTAAGTTTAATTTTGGACCCTTTGGACCTTAATGTAGACCAATTTAAAAAACGGGACCCAAAATTAAAAATCTAAATACACGGTTAGATTTGGCATATCAAAGAACCCCAATAATTCAATTTTTGATGAAATCAAACAAAGTTTAATTTTGGACCCTTTTGACCTCAATATGAACCAATTTGATAGCGGGGTCCACAAATAAAAAATCTAAATACATGGTTAGATGCAGCATATTAAAGAACCCCTATATATTCAATTTTTGTTGAAATCAAACAAAGTTTAATTTTGGACACCAATTTGGACCAACTTGAAAACTGGGCCAAAAATCAAAAATCTAAATACATGTTTAGATTCAGCATATCAAAGAACCCCATATATTCAATTTTTGTTAAAATCAAACAAAGTTTAATTTTGGACCCTTTGGACCTTAATGTAGACCAATTTGAAAACTGGACCCAAAATTAAAAATCTAAATACACGGTTAGATTCGGTATAACAAATAAATAAATGTGGTCAAAGATTTTACAAATCTAATGCGCCATACTGGTCTTCCTTTATAAATATGCATTTCTTTAAACATAATTTAAAAGCAGTGTAAGGGAAGTAACCAAAACGTTGTATTTGGATTACCTCCCTTACACTGTTTTAAATTATCTTAATTGTTCATTAACCATTACTTTATACATAATTTAAAAGCAGTGTAAGGGAGATATGACAATGATGTATTTGATTTATCTCCCTTACACTGCTTTAAATTATGTTTTGTACTAAAGTATTTGTCCATTAATGAGGACAACCTTGTTTTTCCCCCTTTTTTGCCCCTAATTCTTAAACGGTTTGAGCAATAACCCCCCAAAGCAAATCCTAACCATCCCTTTGTGGTATGGAAACTTGTAGTATAATTTCAGAGAGATCCATACACCGTTCCACAGTTATTGTCTGGAATCTAGAAAATGCTTATTTTTGGCCCCTTTTTGGCCCCTAATTCCTTAACTGTTGGTACCATAACCCCCAAAATCAATCCCCACCTTCCTTTTGTGGTATTGAACCTTATGGTAAAATTTCATAGAGATCCATTCACTTAAACTAAAGTTAGAGTGCGAAAACTAATGCGTCTTCGGACGACGACGCCGGACGACGACGACGACGACGCCAACGTCATACCAATATACGACCACAAAAATTTTTTTGCGGTCGTATAAAAAACAACACAACTTGAACATATTAGTGATATCACTTCACTTGCCTTCGAAAACGCAGGGATAATACATTTCTTAAACAATATAACCCCAAACAACGTCATCGTACTGAATATGGATGCAATATTTGTCACTGAACCTTAAAGCAGACAACAATCAATCAACCAAGTCTTTAGAGCTGTGTGATACTTATGTAAAATTCATTTCTTTAGTGGTCTACATCATGACATTCAAATATTTTGGTGAGTTTGCTATTATTGTGTCCTGGATTTGAAAAGACACTGCAGTAGAAACGCCATGATTAAAATGTAAAAAATGTACAATTGTGGCTAATTTGTCTTGAAAAGTTTTATTATCACTGAGATAAAAAGTGAAAATTTTCACTCAGTAGCAATTTAAATATACATATTTCTGAAATTTTGATAGATAAAACGCACAACGGTCAGTACAAGAGTTTGCAACCAACGATACAAAATAAACACGTAAACTTTTTAAAGGACAACAGAGGTCAACGTCTAAAAATCAAACCTTCTGTTGCGTGATTGCTATAATCACAAAGTCTGAATTGCCGGAACACATCGTTACAATGCGTAACGTTTAAAATATGGTAAACTTTATATCTAAAAGAAATTATCAGTTTCAAATTACTACTGAGTGAGTACTGTAACAATGTTTTCAGAAACAGGAAGAAAGCCGGGCTTTTTGTATATTTAATTTCTTAGGTATTTCAAGCATACAATAACTGATATTGTTTGACATAGTAATACGTACTAAAGACAAATTAGTTTAGATATTCCTAAAATGTCAGTGTATTTTTTTTGTTGCTTTTATCATTTTCAATTTTGAACACCTGTTAATGGAATATTACATTCTACGGTTGATATTCCTAATGAGCATGTTCTTATGTTGTACTGTTACACCACTGTCCCAGGTTAAGGGAGGGTTGGCGCGCCTTCAAACTAGTTTATCCCCACCACATGCTGTATGTGCCTGTCCCAAGTCAGGAGCCTGTAATTCAGTGGTTGTCGTTTGTTGCTGTATACCATATTTGTTTTTCGTTCATTATTTTGTACACAAATCAGGCCGTTAGTTTTCTCGTTTGAATTGTTTTAAATTTGTCATTTCGGTGCCTTTTATAGCTTACTATGCGGTATGGGTTTAACTCATTGTTGAAGGCCATACGGTGACCTAAAGTGGTTAATTTCTGTGTCATTTGGTCATTTTTTGAGAGTTGTCTCATTGGCAATCATACCACGTCTTCTTATTTTTATATGTAGATAAGTATCTCATTTCTTACGAAAAATTTGACGATTGCAGATTTGTCTTTACTTTAAAGAAATGATAGTCTACAACATGCGGAAGCCATACAGGGATAAATAAAAATAAGATAAATCAGTAATCTCGGATTAATTATCCATGATCTCCTAATCCGTGATCTCGGTTTCCCAATACGTGATCACGGCTCAATAATCTTTGATCTCGGATATCCAATCCTCGATCTCGGATATCCAATCCGTGATCTCGAATATTCAATCCGTGATCTCGATTATCCCATCCGTGATCTCGGATATCCAATCCGTGATTTCGGATTACTAATCCATGATCTCGGATTAATAATCCATTACCCCGGTTTCCAATACGCGATCATGTGTCATGATTGTTGATAGTAGAAAACTAATTATGTAAAAATAAAAAATAGACTTTACTTATTAATGAGTGATTAAAGATGTTCGCTGATTTTGTTTTTGACTTTTTGTCAGATATTCGGATTCCTCTGGACTTATCCATGTAGTGCCTAAAAAATAATTTGCCAACTTACCACTTATTTTATTACAAATAGTTTAAAAAGACATTATTTTGTAATCTTTTAAAATCCTTGTTATTTTCTTATTACTTTTGTAAGAAAAATGGTGTCACTGTTAAATATATGATAAATCCAGAGAGATCATTTCCCGCCAAATTTTTCAATGGCTTATATCTCAAAAACAAGGACATGTACCTTTCATTTTTTTTTCTATTGATTTATATCAAGTCTTATAAAAAGCTATTATATTATTTTGAAACATTCTTAACATGCTTAACAATCTGTTATTATTGACACTTCCCGATCCCTTGATTCTTCATCATGCAAAATTTGGTCGATCTTAGTTCTAGATCACAAAAGTCGTGCGCAGAACACAAATAAGTATATTTTACTATCATAAGGGTCAAAGTCAAGGTCAAAGTTACCTAATTGGGAAACCAAGAACACGGATTAGTAATTCGAGATCATGGATTGGAAACCGAGATCATGGATTCAAAACCGATATCATGGATTTGGAATCCGAGATCAAAGATTGGGAATCTGAGAGAACGGATAATTAATCTGAGATCGATCACCGATTAATTTTATTTGTTATATGTCCCTTTATGGTTTCCTTAAACAACGAACGTAAATAATTTAGACCTGTTCAATTCAAAAGGCTATGTAAACATCCCGACTCCTAATATGGACTGGCATGAACAATTATAAACATCTAGCAAAGCTTTTTTTTTAAATATTGTGGTTAAAGGAGATACTATGTATTCGCATTGAGACAGCAAAAAGACATTAATTCAATTATATGTATATACAAATGTTTAACTTATTATATGTTGCAAATATTTGGTCTAAATATATTTCTCTTTCACCAAAAGTTTCATTTCTGCAAATTTGTTGGTTAGTTTAAGTAAACAATGACATCAAAAGCACTATTTTGTGTAAGAGCAGGGCTACTTTTACTTTTAAATTCGAGGGAGTGAATTAGTGGTCTGACACCTACATCTATATAAAAAACGAGTATGATTTTGATTTTAGGAAACAGTGATGTTTTGCATTTGATATAAGGTTTTACCTTCCTATCATGTATTTTTTATACGATAAAAACTAAAAATTCTGCAAAGCGTGATCTAGCATGTTTTAGAAAACAAAGCATATGGGATATCTATCTATTACACACAATCAGGACTTGCACAGCAAAAACACACACAAAGCAAAGGAACAGCGCTTTTATTGCTGCTGTTATTCCTCTCAAAGTCACAGTGAGGCCTTAACATTACCCATTTATAGACACGAACATATAACAAGGAGAGTTGAAAATACATATTGAAATAGACGTGTAATATTTCATTGTTTGCGTTAAAGAGATCTTCGGTATTTGTCGACACGACACAGTTCTTTGCATTTTCTCTACTTAATTTTAAAATTATTTGAATGATCGAATTTAGTTTCATTTTCCAACTCAGTTTGTTTGAGATCGTGTGCTGTTTATGACGTTTCTTTAATAAATCTTCTATGACGTACAGCAACAAATGCTAGGGTGAAGTATGGCATGATTTAATTTCAATTAGCAGATTATGCACGTTGAGCTTGCTTATGTAATTGAGAACATTCTTTTATTTGTTAAAGTTTTAATATTGAAAATTAACATACAAAATCGTAGTCAATATGATTAAAATATTTAAGTTAATTATTGCATGTGCAGTAGGGACGTCGTCTAGTTTTGTTGTAAAATAATGTATGTTCTACTGTACCCGCGACTTCAAAGGAAAAAACGAACTCATAGACTCTAATTTACAAATTGAGATGGTTTCCGAATTATCATATGTTGTTTCATGTCTTTCAATGAGACAACGATAAGCCTTGTACGTAATATCTAAAAAAAAAAATAGATGATCGGACCAAGGTTCCCCTATAGCAGGAAAGACAAATTAAAATACAACAAATGCACTGCGAGCTGTTGGTCACTAATAGTTCAAAAATAGAATTTCAAGAAGTGGTACCATATCCGTAAGATGTATCCACAATGATTATAGTTGATGTATGAATATGAACACGCATTTCACGGTACATCATGGTAACATGAAGCTGGAAAGCAAATTTCAATAAGGTTTGATGTGTTGTTACGTAGAAAAATGAGACGAAAATTTCATATATAGCCTTAAATGTAAAAATATACAAATATTTGGTTAACAGAAAGTTGATAAAGTGAAACCTCTTCACAAAGTAAAGCAGGGTTGCATGTAGCAGAATCATAGTTATATTTAGGAAGGTCTGTTTTGTATTTTGTTTTAGAAAAATGCAACGAACGTTTTATACGTGGCTATTATGTGTAAGAATATTCGGTAAACGGGAACTTGATTATCGTTGGCTGTGAAATCTCCAATTATTACGACAAAAATCACATTGGGCGAACTGACAGACAGGGGCAAAACGGTATAACCCCTCCTTTGGAGCGGGGTTTTATTATAGCTGTGCAGTTGAATTCAATCGTTATTCAGTGTTTACATATGACCAAAGAATATACAACAATGAATTATGTAGTTAGGAAGAAATTTCTAGACAGACATGGTATAATAGATGTAAATTATTTATATTTTGCATTCACCAACATATATCCAAGGGCTGAGCCATGCTCGTAGAGCAATTTAGGGTGAATATCATACATGAAATATGATATTCATTCAATATGAATGTTCCATTGCTGAACATCTTCCAGAGACACAAAATCATTCTCATTGTTCTCATTCAGAGACGAACTGTCTTCACTTTCGTCTGAACTTATAATCGGATCTGCTTTCGCTGTAAAGTCAATGTCTGCATACGGCGTTCTGTTGTCAGCTCCATGAATTTGAAATTCACGTTTGATGGTTACAGGATCAAATGCAATCTCAATATAATTCAATTTCGTAGAATCCTAAAAAAAATGAAAGATTTTACTTTTAAAAATTATAAGTTATTTGTTAATAAAAACGTTACAATAAAATGATAGATATGTTACTAACAATGTTGAACTACAGGGAAAAGGAAATGTCAGTGTTCAGTGTTTAAAATTGATAAAAGTAATTTTCCTATGCATTAACATTACACTATATATTTCATAAATATGAATATGTAAATAAAGATAAAAATAAAATCCTTTCCGATTATCATAACACTATTATTACATTGGTTGCAATGCATTACATTGATTTCCTAGTGAAATTAACGTGATTATTTCACTCCTCTGACGTCATACAACAATAGGCGTTGTCAAGACGTCGATAACGTCGGATCAAAACAGATTGTGAATGCGTAGACAAAGATATACTAGTTCCTTACATTTTCTACTTTATTTTCCTAAAAAAGCCATTTGCCAATGTAATAAAAAGAATAACTAATCAAAGAATTCAAATATCGAAAAATATTCAACTCGTGACCGAACAACACTGATAATTAACTCATGCGCTACGCGCATTCGTGAATTAATGTGTTGTTCGGTCACTCGTTGAATATTTTTCTCTATTTGAATTCTTTGATTAATTATTCTATAAATATTACTAAATACATTCCTGTCATGAAAACTAACTGAACATCCAGTCCCAGATGTTGTTTAACACCATAATTTAAGACAATTTTATAGGCAAATTATATAAAATGAAAAAAAATTTGAAAGAAAAATCATACCTAGTTGCGCAAGTGGCAAAGAAGCGGCTGAAGATACGAAAGGGACATTCAGACTCATTAGTTGAAAACACAAAATATAAATAGAAGATGTGGTATGAGTGCCAATGAGACAACTCTCCATTCAAAGTCACAATGTGTAAAAAGTAAACAATTATAGGTTAAAGTACGGCCTTCAACACGGAGCCTTGGCTCACACCGAACAGCAAGCTATAAAGGGCCCCAAAATGACTAGTGTAAAACAATACAAACAGGAAAACCAACGGTCTAATCTATATAAAAAACGAGAGACGAGAAACACTTATGAACCACATCAACAAACGACAACCACAGAACAACAGGCTCCTGACTTAGGACAGGTGCAAAGACTTTTCGCAACACGAACCCCACCAAAAACATTTGGTCTTATCAGGTTCTCCGGAAGGGTAAGCAGATCCTGTTCCAAATGTGACACCCTTTGTGTTGCTCATGTAAGTATAAACCTGGTGATAAGTCTCATTTGGTAGGTCACCTTTGGGGAAACAAGGACATGATTGTAGTTACAATAGCTGAAACAAATCCGACGTCATCTTTGAAACAGATATTTCATAACAGTCAACCATCTCGTAATCGTGTCTGTAACATTTTCGAAGGGATTTGAAATTTGCAACTTGAAATATTTGGTTTAATAGCTTCCTTGAAAGCAGCAACTATCTATTAATTAAATTATGATAGGAATAACAAGTGCTGGAATATCATAACAACTGCGGATATGCAGGCGCTGGTGGAATGTTGCTACATAGAAATAGAAAGTTTACAATTGGGAGGCTGAAATCATCTCTTTTGTCGGAAAGTATTGTTCTCAATCGACCTCATTGTCAACTTCTAGACGTAAGTCGAGATATGAAGCAGACCTTATTGTATCTATTGTATCCTTTATTTCAAGTTCAATGGGATAGAAACATACATGATATAGTCACAAAACTTTGAATTATTTAGTGAGAAGACAATTTAATTTTAATTAAGTGTAATATATGAAGTGCTTTATGTAAATTAAAAGGATTTAAACTGGAAACGCAAGTTTACCTTCCGCCCCTATTCTATAGAAGCAACGAAAATACAATCTCAATTAATAAACATTTAAAATTTAGTTTGCGCTATGTAGTTATATGTTCAAGCATGGATAACGTAATGCATAAACTAGGATAGGAAGGGTCACAAGGATTGAAGGATCACGGATTTGTACAAACGATAAATTTCTGTGTTTCTAGTTTATAATGGTACATATTGTACGGGTGCCACATGTAGAGCAGGATCTGCTTACCCTTCTGGAGCACCCGAGATCACCCCCAGTTTTTGGTGGGGTTCGTGTTGCTCAGTCTTTAGTTTTCTATGTTGTGTTATGTGTACTATTGTTTGGCTGTTTGTCTTTTTCTTTTTTAGCCATGGCGTTGTCAGTTTATTTTTCGACTTATGAGTTTGAATGTCCCTCTGGTATCTGTCGCCTCTCTTTTTTAGCCGAAACGTATTTTTACATTTTTAGATTCTACATTGTTCGGTTATTATAATAATTGGTTAAGTTAAAGATGTTTAAAGAATAGCACAACTTTATCATGCAATTTAAGATCATTGCATGCAGTATTTAATTTTGAGTTAAAACTTATCAAACTACTCTTACATGCTTTCTATTCCTGTTTCGTCTTTGGTTTATATTTTCACAATCTGCAATACAAATCAGGAATGAACAAAGATGGTAATTGTAATCAATGAATAGGCTTTGACATGTACATAAAAACGTGGCTGCATAGTGTTGTCAAAATGTTGTGGGACTCTTCCATCCTATTCGTTTAGCCATGGTGTTAACATAACAAGGTGCGATAAAAATTTCCATTCTTTATAATTGGTAGAAAAAAAAGAAAGTTACTTAGTTGAACTTCCAGGCGAGTCAGCGATATTTCAACCATTATGAGGATTTTCTGAGGTCGTGGCATCCAACATGAACATAATGAAGAAAGGAGATTTATAGATATATAGATACAGAGTCAATAACATGTGGGTCCTTCAAAAAGGGTCAGTAACATACCCACTGATCCATCTAAAATTGCAATGAATTACTAAGTATATGGTTATGTGAGTGGTGTGTTCCTAACATAACCTCCTATAACAGATTGTGGTCATGACGAACAACTCAAATTAATGTTTACGGTCATTATCACGAGTTTGTTGATCCAAATGACAAGTCTTATCTGTAACTTTACCAATCAATGTCATTTTTACTGGCTCTAGAATCACATGGTAGGTGATGCTGGAATTTCAGAAAACACTAACCCTGTCGAAGCATCAAGTCGCGCTTATTTTGAAGTTGATGCTAATATCTACCGACGGACTTTAAAAACGCAACACTAGATTATTTTTTTAAAATTCTCATTTTCAGATATGCATTTTTTTGTAAAATAAATGTATAAAAATAAATTCCATTTTAGTTTGACTGGATTGAAAGAATTGTTTCACGTAGAAAAAAACCCATTAAAAGCCATTCATGGGTTTCAAATACCGCTTTAAGAAATTCCGGCGACGTCTATAATCCAATATGTTTAATTACCTTAGGTAAGTCGGGTATAGAATGTTTCTCAACAGAAAGAAGTATGGTAAGCATGAATAGTAGTTATTTAAAGATTAATCATGATTTGGTAAAAGGAAATCACCAAAATGTGTGTTGCATTTTTATTGTCCGTCAGCATGTACGGTATTATTTCTTTTGGTTGATATATTCCATATGGATTTACCAGTTTTGGCTATTCGTGAAGTACAGTTGCCTTTTATAGTTATTCGGGACAATACTGTAAATATAAAAATATAGTTGGATGCAAAAAAGTTATCCTATAAAATGCTTGTAAATTGACAATATGTTGTTGAATATCTTCACCATTATATTTTTAAATGTACCTGATTTGTTTCCTCCTTTGTCTTTTCCTGTGACTTTGTACGTAACGAGTTGTTTGTCTAAAATTTGCCTGCGGCTATCAATCGAGGAATATACGTCATCTCTGTTAGCAGACATATTGGTGTCATTTCCAATTGCAACACCTGTAAGAAATCATTTTACAATGTTTAAATGTTTATAAGACCACATATCCGGTACAAGTGATGTTCTAAATATTTATATATTTCAAACCAAATGTCGTGCTCAATAAGATCGATGACCTGCGTTCATGTCTCTGTCATACATAAGAGGATAGCAGTCATTATTAAAACGATTGGACAGCACAACAAACCATAACAACCACCACCACCATACTTCTCATGCATTTGTTTTTTGGTTTTTTTTTTTTCCACTGCTGTGAGCTATATAGTAAATCGGGTTGCTTTTTTCAAAACTTCAACCAGTAATTCATACATTGTATAAAGGACTCTAATAAATTCTCCAAGAAAATAGATGGTCATGTTTTTCTATTGGCACCACCCACACCTAGCTCTCTTATACCGGTGCAATGAATGCAAAATATGTAGTGCTTTTGAGCAACTACTTGTGATTTTTTTGTCAGGTAATAATAAATGTGTTAGTATCTTGATATTGTAGTATAAATCTTCCCCACTAGGCATTTTTTGGTCTTAATTGGAATTATCATTGTGAACTTGGTAATAATGGGAGTTATGAAACTTAACATTTGACATATATACTTATGTTTATGACTTTTGAAAGATATTATTAATTCGTAATTTTGGGTCCTCAATGCTCTCAAGCTTCTTACTTTATTTGGCTTTTATAACTATTTTGTTTCGCTAATGAGTCTATTGTAGACGAAAAGTACGTCTGGCGTACAAAATTGTAATTCTGTTATCTATGATAAGTTTATTCATAAAATATGTTTTTACGCTAAAAATGTGCATAGATATTTAATATGACTGAATCAGTTGTAGATGCACTCAAACATTTAAGAAAATATATTTTACGGGATTAAATTCTTATTTTGCAATTCCCGAAGGTTAATCGTTACAATAATTGAAAAGCTAGAATGACTTAATATCATTACTGATTCATGTAATGTCACAAGAAGCGTCTTTACAAATATATGAAATAGTGAAATGTACTTGTGATACGATCTACATATAACTATATGTGTACTACATTATGATTAAAGCTATCATGGCATTAAAAGCAAACATACTCTTGTTATTGAATAATTTGTATTGTTTAGATAAAAAAAAACAATGACTGTAAATATTAACAAGGATAATGTTCTCTTACCTTGCGCAGGGTGACTATTCCGTCGGGGAGAGCTGAAAGGAAATATGATCAATGTTTTAACGTTTAATTACTGCATCAACTACATGTCCATAAAATGCCGATAATTAGTAAAATAGAAATCTCTATTTTCTTGTCTTACTGTCCATGAACTGATCTCGAGATGTATTAGATGAAAAACAAAATATATTTTTCTTTTTGTTGGGTTAATGATTTAGTAATCTACTGCCAATTTAAATCTCATGCTAGACAGATGAAAACATGAAACATTCCAAGCTCTTACGTTCATTATTACAACCATCACTATTAACAAATGTAATATTCAATCTCACATTGAAGTGTGAATAAGACATTGAAAATGGTAAAGAGAAAGAAATCATGTGTTAATATGTGATTAGCTCATGTTCATGAATAACTTTCTAAAATTAAACAAATATTCGTCGATGAAAACATCGAGGGTCCAATAACTTTTTTTGGTAATTTTTTATTTTTATTTCATGATTAGTAGGAAACATAAGCAAGTTTCTGTTAAATTGTATAACCTGTTCTCATTATGCTTAAGAATACATATTAACAAAGAGAGGCTAAAGATACCAACGGGACAATCAAACTCGAAAATAGTCGAAAATAAACTAACAACGCCAAGGTTAAAAAAGAAAAAAAAAGACCAACAGACATACAACAGTACACAAAACACAACATAGAAAACTAAAGACTGAGCAACATGAACCCCACCAAAAACTTAGGGTAATCTCAGGTGCTCCGGAAGGGTAATCAGATCCTGCTCCACATGTGGCACCTGTCGTGTTATGTTAGTACAAACCCGGTTATAAGTCTAATTTGGTAGGTCTCATTCGGGGAAAAGGGGACGGGATTGTAGTTACGATATTTGGAACATATCCGCTATCATCTGTGAAACGGATATTCCATAACGGTCAACCAACTAGTGATGGCGTCAGTAAAATTTACGAATGGATGATTTTAACTTCACCACTTGGTACTAATGGTTTAGTAGCTTCCTTGTGAGTAGCAAGCCTCTATCAAGGAAACCATGATAGGAAATACAAGCCCTGGAATATCGTATCAACTGGGGGATATATACTCCGTATGCAGGCGCTGCTGGAATGTTGCTACATAGAAATGGAAAGTTCACAATTGGGAAGCTGAAATCATCTCTTTTGTTCCAACGAAAAATTAAATACAAATTTTAGAGATAGAAATATACAGAAATTAGTAATAACATAAAACGATTGTTACTAGTTATAACATAGTACCAATCGTTAGGAATGACATAGTGTCATGTTTCATTTTTAAAATATTTCTGATTCTGACAAAAAGTTCAGTTTTTTAAATCCGCACCACTACAGGTTTTAGTTGACAACATACATGGCATGTGTGCTGCTTAGTTCTGTTGTATAAAATTTTCAGTCGACAATAACTCGAACTATCTTTATATTTCCCTTTAATATAATGAAACTTTTCCTCTAAGTAAATCTTGTTTGGTATTTAAGGTTATAGCAACTAGCCACCTGAACATGTAATAACTAATATCGCACATACGTCAAATTACATAACATCAATAAATTAAAAAAAGATATATCTTTTGTAAACTTTGTCCATACAGCTAAATTCCAGCGATACATGCATATACAAATGTCTTGCGAATTATACGATAAATGTAATCCTCCCCAACAATGGTGACAATTTCAAATTGCCTGTGTATAATTCCAAATTTATGACTGTGGTGACAATAATAATGTTTTTTTCGAAAATTGCTATGGTCCCTGAACATTTAACTTGTTAAGATACCCTTTGTTGCAAAAACTTCAAAAGTAAAAATCATAACATGAAATTAAAAAAAAAAAAATTTCTTTTTTAATTTACACCGTCTATTTTATAACAAGTATTGCATAATCATGATTTTGTTGAAGTTCGTATAAATGATTATACACGAGCTCATTGTTGTGTTACAATTATGAACAACATTAAGTCAGTCTGAATAATAAGTCCACACTTTTTCCTAACCAAAGGTTACTTTTCTGAATTTACAGCTGGTTTATAATATTTATGTCAATATATCAATTAAAGTATTTTCTTTATTACACAACATATGACATAGTAGAGTACGAAAGACAGGTTGTATGTTAATACTTGGCAAATAGGACAGTAAGTCAAAAGGAGTCTGATGACGGAAACAAAGTGTTAGTTAAATCAAAAACAAAAGAATATATATGTTTATACTTATTAGGCACATTTTTCCTTGCTGTACATAAATATAAGGCATATATAATGTTTTCATCATGAACGATATTTTGTACATATTATTTCAACATGATTGTGTAAAAATTTCACACATTCACAAAAACCCACGCGTTGTGGTTAATACTAATAAGGGCTTCGTAACGTTTGATTATTTTAAATACACGTAGTAATTAATTCATATTCAACATTATCATGAATATAAAAGTTAACTAGCCCAACTATTGACTATAGATACGAAGAATTTATAAGAATTAACCATAAAATAAACTTATAAATACTTCAGATTCGTATACGTGTACGTGGATATTGAAAATGTTGCTAGTGAGTTGAGATACAGACACATTGTACATGTTGTATTGACTAATCAATTCGTAATGGTGGCCGCAAGACCTAGTGTCTATTTAAGTCGTTCGTCTTCATAACTCTGTTGGAGTAGAGTTTGTGTAAGGAGTTTTCCCTGTTGACAAACTCAGCATAGTGTGACCATGCACGAGCATGAGCAGAACACTTCAACAGACTAAAGAAGATCCATGATTCATTTCATTAGGAGTCTCAGATTGTCACATTTAGACATTTTGTATTTTCAATGGTTTGATTGATTGTATTTTGAATACTTTCATTGTTTGTGAAAGTAAAATAACAAAAACACCAATCTCCAAGAAAAACTTTTAACAGAAAGTAAAAAGCTCAAACACATCAAACGAATGGAAAACCACTGACACATGCCTGACTTGTTACAGCCATTTCCTTATGATTTACATGTTTATATTGTTTGCATTTTGAATACTGTTGACATCTTAAACTTATTCATTCTTGCAATTGAGTCTTGTTACAAGATATTTAATATGTAATGCTACATATACTACGACCAAAGGTCTCGATCATTTAAACAAGTTAATGCAATTTTTTATTTTTTTATTTTTGTAGTGGCAATAGATTATTTCGTCATTAACGTGAATCGATACTTATTATTGGATAAATCATTCTTTGACGTTTTCACCTTACACATGTAGTTGTATTTGGCAAAACCTTTCAGCAGTTTGGTTCTTCAATGCTCTTCAACTTTGTACTTATTTTTTTACCTATTTACCTTTTTTGATATGAGCTACACTGATGAGTCCTTACGCACGTGGGGCGTACAAAGTGTTAATCCTGATATCTATGATAAGTTTATAGGTAAATGTAAAAAAAATATTATATAAGACCAATGCGACATTGGTCCTGACACCTAGCTATATAGGTCCTACTTTTATACAATTTTAAGCAAATATATGTATACATCAGTACAACAGCAAGGGAATATTTGTTTTTTCCCATTTAAAGATATCTATCTGAATAAACCAAACGAGTTTATTGACATAACATGACATAAATTTAATCAAAGTGATGTAACATACCTTGTCTGTAACGCCAACACAAAATGATCAAACAAGCGGGACAGAGAACAGCAATTGAAAGAAACAAAAACTTAAAATGTATCCAGACATTTTTCTTCTCATCTGGAATGTAAAATTAACTTATTTGTTATTTCTGTTATTTTATTAGTTTAATGTATGTATCATTAGAGTTGGTAAGTTAATGTTCAGTGACAAATATTTCATGCAAAATTAAGAGCATATAGAAGAAAGAAAAAAAATAAATAATTTCGACTACCAGACTTTAAAGGGTGATTGGTATTTGGAAACATACGTTGGAAAGGGTCAGATATGTTACCTTGCAATTTGCCACAAACGTACCACTTTAAAAACTATTTAAGGTGTTTTTCTCTGGATAATTTAGAGTGTGAACACTTGTTATTGTTATAGGCCTTTAAAGTTATTTGAATGTTTTGGTATCGTTCGGTTTTTGTCTCATTGAAATGGTGTCCTAACATTCATTCATCCAATGTCAAATTTAACCAATTTTAAGTCTCAAGGTTTGAAAAAGCTATTGAAACTACTCATGTCAACGCAAGTTTACAACAACAGACAAATGAACGTAAATTCGTGAACACCTGCTTTCTTATGTTTGTAATAAAACAATGGAACTAACAATGCATTGCTTCATTCTCATGTAATATCTAGAAAAACGAAATCAACCTTCAAATTGCTAACCTCAACAAAATCATTCGTGAAAACATTAAAACACAAAGCTTACCGTCGGTGAGTACAGTGGATTGCACTGTGAACGAGCTGTTTCCTATTCTGTTGAATGCCAACATTCGTAGAACGTATTCGGTACTAGGCTGTAGATTCGAAATGTGGAAAAAATCCTTTGCTTCGTTAGATTGTATCAAAATTTACTCCCAGATCTCATCTTTTTTTTTCCGATACTGAACAATGAAGCCTTGGGGTGCACCCCCATCAAATTTTGGTTTCCATTTCAAGACAATATAATTTTGTCTTTGATAAACGGCAGTTATTTCAGGTACCTCTGGTGCCCCTTTGAAGCATACAATTTGTATTGTGAGTATATGAGAATTTAACTAAAAAAATATATTATAATGACTGTCTTCAAACGTTTTGAGTACACACTCGTGGTTAAATAAGAATATATTGTCTGTCAACTGATTTCCATTGGCATGTTGTGTTCGGGCTTATACATGCATACTCCCATGCGTGTGCTTTTTTATGAATGAGTAACCCATGGTCAATCGGTGTAAAAGACTTTTTTGAACGAGTGACTATAACTGTGACGTGAGAACACAAACATTGTTTACGGAAAATGCACGAATGTGATAGTCGTCAAAATATGCAAAGATAATTAAAAAAAGATACAATTAGTTTACATTTGTTTGGGTCATATTTATAAACATTTTACTTCATCTTAACCTGTAGTCTTAGATAGCAGGCTTACAATTTTGTACGCGTCTTGAAAAGACTCCTAATCGACGATCGAATCGAAAAAGTTAAATAAGTCAAATAAAATACGAAACTAAAGAGCTTTGGAGACCCAAAATTCCGAAAGTCGTTATATACAGCTAATGTAATCCATTTCTTGGGAAGGGAGTTTATGTTTTCTTTAATTTCATTTTTTTGTGTATTCAAAAGTACTACAATTGTGTTGGTCAAACTTTAGACAGCTACACTGTTTGCAAACTTTGAAGGAAGGAGTCAAAATGAAAGTCATATTTTAACATTTGTTTGCACATGGGAAAGTTAAGAAATGAATACAACGCACAAAATTGACGAATTGGTGAATCTGATGGCATAATTGATACCCTATGAACAAAAACTAATATTTCCCGCGAAAATGTTTTTAAATCGAGAGGGGCACTATTTTACATCAATATTTGTATCATATTGTTTCCTTCTTTAATCAATTCAACATCTTTTAAAAAATAAATGCTATTAATTTCAGATAATTTCGCGCCTTTTCTACAAAGATATGAGCCTTCACAGGTCGACCCCCCTTCCATTAATCTTAATGGGGGTGTTGAAAAACCTTCTTTGAGTTGTATAAATCAACTCTGTTGAAAAATCTATTGATTGAAATGTTAATGTTTTAGCCAATAGTCAGTAGAAGGTAAATAAATGTAGAACAGAGAACAAAATTCGCGACATCTCAACCGCTTCATTTTTTTTGTTTCTAACCTCGTTTCTAACATTATTTTAAATGAACAAGTTTGAAATTTTCCAAACATATACAACTTGTGATCCTTTTTGTTAATATCTAATTATTAAGTAAAAACGAGTTTTAAACTGACATCACAAACTTACGGGAAGAAACAAGAGAAATGTCGAAAGTTGTTCTCCCATTTTGATTTTCTAACTCTACAGTATAGTTCTTAAAATCTTCTTCTCTTGTATTTTGAACTTGATAAACACATATATAACCAGGTACATCAAATGATTTCCCATAAAACAATGTTTTATTGACAGTCATCCTACAATGACAATGTCCAAGGGAATTTCCATTTTCATTTTTCCATTCTGCTTGAGTCACATTTGAAGAACTCAGCACAAACAGGCTCATTCTGGAGGTCCCGTTAAAATGACCAAAGAACATTGACTTTTGTGGTTTTGCTAATACTGGTCTACCTATAATGAAATTATAATTAATAAGAAGATAGTAATCATTTTCAAAACGATCGATTTTTCATGACTGTCTATTAGTCTTGGACGATGTAAGCAATGCGGTGAGAGTTTTATTCCGTGTTGAATGCTTTACTGTGAGATAACGAACAGCCACAAAAGCGCTGTTCCTTTGCCTTTTGTGTTTATTTTGGTGTACATATACCGATTTTGTGTCATGGATTGACACCCCATATCCTTTTTTTCTATTAAAGACATGCTATGATCCATTTCATCATTCTAAAAACCTTTCTACTTTTTTTATTCAAAGCTGTACTTTAAAGTTTCGATTTTTCAAGCTATAAACGTTAACATTAAACGCAGGGTAAACCCATCTGTTTTTAATTCTAATTTTAAAATGTAATCTTGTGTCTTTCTGTTTGTCGATTTATGTTCTAAAAATAAAAAGTAAAATCACAAAAATACTGTACTCCGAGGAAAATTCAAAAAGGAAAGTTCCTAATCATATGGCAAAATCAAAAGCTCAAACACATCAAACGAATGGATACCAACTGTCATATTCCTGACTTGGTACAGGCATTTTCTTATGTAGAAAATGGTGGATTGAACCTGGTTTTATAGGTAGCTAAACCTCTCATCGTTTTAAGAGTAATGAATTCGAAGGAATTTATAATTTCAAATGTGAAATATGTGTAAAATTTTATACATTCCAGATGTATTTTGAATTTTGCGTTGGAAATATAATCATAAACGAACAAATCCATAATTAAATAGTGACTTACTACCTAAGCACATTTTAAACACTTGCGTTACATTGTATATTAAAATATTGAATAAAACAATTTACGGTATGCTCCTTGAAAGATCGTTTCTAAATTACTATTTAAAAACCAGAGAGGGTTTTGGAAGTACCTTCATGTTCCAACTCGTGTGAATGCTGTGCTTACACGCCATTGATTATTTCCAGCTAAAAACCTTAAACTATAAATTCAGTTTAAATAGAATAAATATGGTGTCGTTGTAGTGGAAAAGTACTTTATTTTCAATTAAACGGTTCAAACTCTCTGCAATATATTTGTTCTCAAAATTAACATCTGCTTATTTTACCTTCAACTATCACTTTGATCTTTCTCGACTGCCACAATTTTCCACTATCGTCTGGAATGCCGTTAGTTACGTTGCATATGTAAAACCCACTGTCTTCGAAAACAAGATCATTTGGTTCACCTTCGGGTAAGATAAGCACTCCGTCGCTACTATCATTAAACCTTCTGACCAGCTGGTTGTTGTTAGTGTAATGACGCCATGTGAAATTGTATGTATTTGGTTCACCTGAAACGTCACATTTAAGAGTCCTTGGTCTGATTATTCCATTAAATGTGATATCTTTGGTCCAAACGATTGGGGGATCTGAAAAATATGCATTATCGCCATTAATGTTATTTCACTGCTGTTATTTATTTCTTGCCGGGTTGCAAAATACATTCAAACATATAGTTCCATTTATTCGCATACAGTATGTATCATACCCTTTGCAAAAATGTTTTCGATTTCATGTTTATTAGAATAATTTGCAAATCCTTCCAACAAACTATGTTATTATATCATAACAGCCATGTGCAGTTTTCGTGGTCTTTTCATTTGTTCAATAATGTATCTGTTGCTTTTCAATTAGTTCATTTGAACATTGTAAAGCTGACCAAAGAAACACATACTATGGATCCATTATTATGCATTACGTACTATGTTTTGTTGATTATGTGGATATAGGTAATGAACGAATTTCAGTGTTCATCAAAATACAATTGGTTTCTTTACACCAGTTTATATAATTTGGTCAAACCACAATAATTGTACATCAATCAACGATTATTTTCTTACATTTTAAAACAGCGTCTTTGCAATGACCAATTAAATACTTGAATGTTGTTAAATTCTTTCGTTGCTTTGCTTTCTACAGTGTATTAGATTATTATCATGTGTTTTCTTTTTATGTATTTATTTTGTAAACATTGTTAATGCGTATTTGTATGTATTGACGTCAGACACGAAAACATGTCGAAGTTTGCTTGCCAACTTAATGCGTTTCTTTGGTGATTTGAAGGAAATGAATATTTCAATATTATTTATTTTTACTAGTTAACGTTATTTTTATTTAAATATTAAATTGATAGTCATTATGCGAAATATGTCCGTGTTGAAAATAAATTGTCATTTAGTCCTTATTACGCTAGTTATATAGTGTACATATTGAGACTAAATAAAGATTTTAAACGTATTCATACGTAAACAGTTAAAATCAAGATCTATTCACAACACATCTTATACTAGTATTCATTCAGGTATCTTTTTTGTTTTGTAAACGCAAATGTATCACAGCGCCAAATACTAGTATCAGTACATTAGAAAGGCATGACGGGTTTTACAAAATATTAAATTTATCATTATGTTACTACTATACGTAATCTTATGTAAACCAATTATATTTTTTACTTACAGGTCACAATAACATTTACAGCATCAGAATCTTTACCAGCTTTATTGCTTGCCATGCAGGTGTACTGTCCAGACCTTTCGGATTTAATTTTTTGAAATGTAATCACGTTCGTATTTTTTCCAAACACGTTTCTATTGAAGAACCATGCAAATATCTGGCCATTTCTGCTTTCATTGTGTTTGTCTTGACACTTTAACTTCATGTCTTGACCCTGTCTTACAGTGATATCCTTTTCCGTTTTTCTTACACTAGAGTTGATAGAAACGGTTATCAAGACTGAAGGCTTCACTGCAAGACAAATATTAGAGCGAAACTCATCATTAAATGTCATTCCAAACACAAAGATATTTGTAGACTCGGTCATGGATGACCTAAGACAGATTTGGCACAACAATTTTTATCATTTGGTTTTTAATGCTCTAAAACTTCGCAATTGGTAATGCCTCCCAACTGTTACCACTACGTTTCTGTTTAGTTGATTTCCTATACTTGATTGTGTATTTTTTTCTAATTATGTTTTGAACACGACTATAGGTAATTAGGAAAAATGAAAAGGTGGTAACCCTTATCATTTTTTGCTATAGGAACTTAAAGGTGCATTATAGATTGATGTTCAGAACGGTAGAACACGTTGTCAAATTTTAGTAAAAAAACAAAACCTATATTCTGGTTGATTATTGCTTACTATCGTCCAGTGGTAATACCTATTGTGAATTAGCGTAATTACTCACATAAGAGATTCAGCTTGACGTGGGCTATAAGTGGCCGAGTCTCCTTGCTGTTTTTCGTCGTACATGTAAATTCTTTCATACTGTAAGATCGATGGGTCGTGAGAGTATAACTCAACGATCGAGTGTTGCCTGAAACCAACAATGTATTGTCTGTTGTCCAATATGTTGTATCCCCAGGTAAGAATCCCAAGACAGTGCATCTTAGTGTAAGGTTTGTCCCTTCTGTACCTTGAATAATACCGAAATGGTCTGTTTCATCTATTTTAAGGTCTGGAATTTGAAGCGATAAAATCAACATAACAATACGCAAGATAACTTAAGCATAGATTATCACAAGTAGGTATATATAACACGACAAGGTTATGTTTGAGTATAAACCGTTTTTGTTTTTACTTTATCCTGAAAGTATATACTGTATGCTGTATGTACTATTCACTACAAAAACGTTTCTGTTGGCGCCTTTGTCACTATCAATTACCAAAATTTTTTATGGCGTCTTTGTTGGTCTTTTGGGTATGTTTGTTTGAATTTTTTCATCAGTTGCGTTGTATGTCTGTGATGTATGTTTACACATTTTGGGCTGTTGGATCCCAATTATTGTCGCATAAACCTATTATGTCTGTTTGGTTTGCTCAGCTAATTTTGTTCAATGTAACTGAACTATAAACAACTGTCATACAAGACGGAGGTTTAGCTACATAGGTTTTTGTACCATTGAAACGTTTAAACCCGCTGCAATTGTTTGCACCTGTCCTAAGTCAGGAATCTGATGTTCAGTAGTTGTCTTTTGTTGATGTGGTTCATAAGTGTTTCTCGTTTCTCGTTTTTTTTTTATATAGATTAAACAGTCGATTTTCCCGTTTGAATGGTTTTACACTAGTAATTTTGGGGCCCTTTATAGCTTGCTGTTCGGTGTGAGCCAAGGCTCCGTGTTGAAGACCGTACTTTGACCTATAATGGATTACTTTTATAAATTTTGACTTGGATGGAGAGTTGTCTCATTGGCACACATACCACATCTTCTTATATCTATTAACTCACCACGTGTGCATATTTTTCTTTTCAAAGTTGAGAAAATTCTTACTTTCGTATTTTGTATTTCTATTTAATATGTTGAACTTAAAATTATTTTGACAAATTAAAATATTTTCTAGAGATTCTTACTGTAAGGGATGTATACCGATATCAGTTGGTATATTATAAGTGCGTTAAATAAATATTTAACAAACACACGGACATGACAATGAACAGACGGAATCGCAATACTATAAAATTAGATGGACAAGGATACTGTTTTGCCTTGCCTGTCATATGATACAACAGTTGTATCATAAAACAAGTGGTAAAACTGCAGAACAAATAAGGAACATGCCAAATCGCGTGCATTTAGATACATTAAAGTGAAGATGTTGATATATGGAAGTAACCAAATGCTTAAGTATGTTCAGTAATTAAGACAGTGTTACGATCCAACATTTTTAGGGACTGTTAAAATTGAAAGAACATACCATAACGAGGTATTTTCGTAATAGCCTTGCTAGAGTCGTTTTCACAAAAAAGTACACCTTTGAAATTTTAGAAGTATGTTCTGATAAATCATATAAACCAGGATATGTAATTTTTAACGCCTAGCTAGCTGGGTACATTTTGTAGGAGGTGTGTGACATATCAACAACGGGATCGTATGTTGTAAATAAAAAAAAAGTAAAGTCGTGTCAGCTCATAAAAGTCTGTATCGAGGAACATTTGATTGATTGATGGAGTTTTTGCAAATGCAGCATAAACAGACTTTATATTATATGATATAGTATTTGGCAAAACCTTTCGACATTTTTGGTCTTCAATGCGCTTTAAATTCGTACTTTATTTCGCCTTTTTAACTCTTTTTTATTCGAGCCTACTGGTGAGTCCTTCGTAGACGACGCGAGTCTTGGGTATAAATTTGTAATCCTGGTAACTATGATGAGTTTATTTCATATTAATGACAGTTATGCAAATTTCATTTAGTAAGACAAAGAAAAAGTAACAATTTAAGTTTTACATTTTTGTACTTGCTAATTTATTCTTTTAAATGAAGGTTTTGGTTAGAAAAATCATTCAATGTGAATTAAGTAAACTGTATCTTTTTCTATTTTGTAAAAAAGAAGATGACGGAATAATTAACCGTCGAAACTGGTCCTATATTTTCCTACACTTTATATAAAACTTGAAACGTCATTCATATGAAAAAAAGACTAACTGTTAATAGTACAAAGTATTTTGTTGTTGTTGTTTTTATACTGTTAATAATTGAATGGTATCATCCTTGGCTTTCAACATCTTTAATATGAGCGTTTCTGATGAAGGCAAATGCAGAAAATGCGGTTCTGACAGTTTATTACGTGTTTTTAAATTTTTTTTTTATGCATTCCGCTTTTTACAGAAAATACGGCAGCATCGAGTAACAGTTTGACGGCTCCTAATAAAAAAAACGTTAAACCATTATTGGTAAAATCTATACTTCTATATCATTATATGCCTTTTCCAGACAAAGCAACAAAGCATTCAAATTGAATGACATATTAATATCATTTAGATACGGATAACTACTTACTACGACGTTGAACATGTATTTTGTAATCTTTTGAGTTGTTCCTTCTCTCCCAGCAGAAGTAAATGCACAAATCGTCTGTTGTAAAATTCTGTATTAGAAGTTGACAATCAGAAGTAACATTTAATCTGTCAGATACATTTAAACTTGGATTAATGCTGTTTGTTCCATTTTCACATAGAGCAAGTAGTGCCTTTGATTCAAAATATTGCCAGGCGTTCACTTCTTCGTTTGGACATTTAATTTTTACATCTGAACCAGTGGTTACATAAATGTTCATTATTTCCGTCATTTGAAATCCTAGTAAAAAAGAAGAGGTTATAAGAACCAATTTATGAAAATGTAGAAATCCAGTTTCATGTATCGTGTTTCTGAGTCTTTAGCTTTTAAGTGCACTGTTTATAGACTGCTATTCACCTTTCGCCGTTTTTTGCGTTTTTCTATTTTCGCTTCTAACTATGGTATCTGCCGCCGATGTTTTTGAACGCAACATACTAACATACTTACTAGTATCATTACACTTTTTTCAGATTTAAGACAAATACTTCTTATCTTTAAAAGAAAACACTAAACTAGAGGCTCTAAACAGTCTGTAGTACCCACCTGGATCTATGTACATCGTCAACACCTTCCAACATTAAAGACTAGATAATAACTAAAATACATTGTATTGCGGGTTTTATTTTCTGTTATATATAGCTATTCTTTTCACCATAAATTGTAAAATTTGGTAACAATTATCATTTAAAGGACAATAAATCCTTTAATAAATTGACTGACGATTTCAGCAATAATAATCCATTTTTAGATCTTGTAACAAATAAAACAAACACAAAATGATAAACAATCCTTGTAATTTTAGTGCAATATTAGACAATTACTGTCTTTTGATGAGGTAAATATGTGGTTTTATTGACTTTTGAAAAAACTGATATTCACTGAGGACAACGGCCGAGGTGAATATCAGTTTTTCAAAAGTCAATTAAACAAGATATTTACCGAAACAAAAGACAGCAATTGTTTTTTTTTTCCATATTCCGAGAGAGTACAGAGAGAATGTATGTAATGACAATTATTTACCAAAACCAATTGTACATCAAACGATATTAACATATTAAGTATACACGTAAAAGCACGCGACGTTTTGAATATACTTTTCCGCAGGTGAATATGCTTATTTATTCAAAATCCCATTCATATAGAAAAACATACTAAAGTTCTATCAATATGGAATAAAACCTATTGTTAATCAACTGCCGATTTTGTCTTCTGAATTGTTTGTAGATCTTGTCTTGCTGACTTCTTTATCTGTTACAGTTCTTTCTATCTATAACAGTGTTTAAGTAAACAGCCAAAAACAAACAAAAAATGGTAACACATTTTTTTGAAGGACAACCACTCCTATAAGGAATCAACTGACTATTTCTTATTAATCTTGCCGTGCTGATTATTGTTGTTATCTATGGTTTCTATCTAACAAATATGGGTTTTCAATATGTAAAAATCGTCGATTATAAGGGAAGTAACCACTTTAAAGAATCGTCTGACAATTCAGACTATATCATCTATTGGAAGATCTTATTCGGCTGACCTTTTTTGCTATTTAAAGCTTTTCTCTTTATGTTGTAGTTTTCAAGAAAATAGGCAAACACACAAAAATTGGCAAAAATCGTCATTTAAGGACAATCATTCCTTTAAAAAGTCATCTGACGATTTTTTTTATCTATTTGTCTTAATATAACACAAGGTAATCATTTTTCAGAAATGACACTCGATCGCGAACATTTCTGCTGTCTGAATCATTCGTAGCAGGCCTTTAAAGGATGTCAATCGTAAACTATTTCGTCTTCTCACAGCGAAATGTCAATGGTGTTATCGCAGTGAATGATTAATTATAAAAGGTATTTCTCATTAACCTATTAGTTTTTCTCTCAATACACTTTATCATGCATCAGTGTTTACTTGGGTGCAGACTTTTTTTTAAATAAGTCCTCGGCTCATTGCCAATTCGTCGAAAACCTCTGCGTAAAATTGTAATTTAATGTTATATACGTCAATTTGGGCATGTTTTCATACCACTAGTGAAATGTCTCAAATAAATTGCCCAAATTATATAATACTATTCTCAAATCAATAAAATTTGGATATTTTGAAAGGCCACTATGTTATTGGCCAATTTCAAATAATTGCTCATTTAATACCTTCTTCTTTGTATTGATTGATTGATTGATTGTTGGTTGCCTAACGTCCAGTGGCAAATATTTCATGCATATTCAGGACGAGAACAAATTAACAATAAATACAATAGGTAGGTTCTGTAATAGAGGCGTCCGGGATTAAGGTCGGAGAAACTTAGACTGCCACAGGAAATGAGGGTATATTGGATAGGGACAGAAATTTAGCCTTGCAACAGGTCACCTACGGACCCCTCAAAGAGTTGTTGCAAGGGTTCTTAACGTGCAAAGAGCGTGGCACTCTCTTTACACGAGGCATCAGATTTAACGTCCCTATTCTGACCGGACGTGGCTGCAAATTTGTACATCCCGCACAGCCAAATGGACGCCCCACTTTAGCGAGGGTTTTACTGCCGGTCGGAGGAAGACCAATGGTGACCATACTTCTATTCCCAAGTCACCCTTGGGGGTCCTACTTCTTTGTAAAATATAAATCAATAATATATTCTGTATAATGAATATAACACTTGATAATTTTCGTGTGTTCGAAGCGCGTTTCTGGATTAAAGGTCACTAGGAACGCCCAAAACTATACATCTAAATGCGAGGGATGTACAAATACATAAACACGTTTGGCGCTATAGGACCAGCATTGACCTAAAAATAATAGCCAAATTCATCAAAGGAACCCACTATTTAATGGATTTCATTTAGTTTTATTTCGTCTTAACGTAGTGAAATTGTGCATTCTGTACTTATTTTATACATTTACGATTCTTTATTTGAATTTGAAATAGGGGTTACATAGTCTGGCATACAAATTTTTTAAAGTAGATAAACTGTTTAATTATAGTTAGTTACAACGAATTGTTCTGTGAGTGAGATATTTGTTTTCATGTTTAGTTTAGTAAGAATTTGATGATGCTTGAGTAGTGATTAAGAACAAAATACCGCAAAACCACAAAATTCAGGTGTACTTTGTAGTCAATTTACCTTATGTATATTTTTAATGACGGCACTTTCTATACTTTTTAATGAGCAAATGCCTTGTTAAAAATGTTGTTTAATATATCGCACAACACTGGGTTTCGTTTCGATTTTTAATAATAATAACTATAATTTGTAACGCCAGACATGAGTTTCATCTAACCAATACACGAGTGGCGCTCGAATCAATTAAGTTTACATGCCAGGTCAAGAACAGATTTGAAGAACATTTAAAATCAAGTTTCCGAAAACAACTGTGCCAAATATGATTAAGACCATTTATGCCTTGGAGTTCAAAATATCCTGAGTGTTTTGAAAAATTTTAAATCTTGTAAACAGACATTTTACAGAAAAAACAATTAAAGCCCTCCATACATATAGTAGATGAAATATTTCCAGAAAAATCTTTTTGATAAAATTAGTGCTCTAGTCTGGATACAGCGGTCTACGATAATCGTTGGCAATATATTTTGAATATAAAGTCCATTGAGCATGTCCGTTTTGGCTTTCCATAGTTATATCAATCTAATATATGTCCACATGTTATAACAGTGTTTGTGTATTCATTTAAGAGATATCACGTTTTTCGCTAACCATTTTTATTCTATTTTATTGATTAAAATCTACAAACAATAAAGATAAAATCGTAAGGGTTTTTATTAGATGAAAATGAGCAATACGATAACTTCTATGGGTCCAAGAATTATTTCATGCGTCATTTCACTCATTTGGTATTTTTAACTATATATGGTATTCATTGTTTTATGTCATTGAACCGACTTCTTCATGTAGCAGCCGGTTCGATATTGAATATCGAAAAATAAATAATGAGCCTGCCGCTTACTTCTAATTAGTTTACATTTTTGAAACTGGTATAAAAAATGAATTTTTGCACAAAATTGTATCGACTATATCATCCTTTATATTAACAAATCAAGGTAACAAAACTTTGAACGAATTGAAAATAAATATCAAGGCCAAAGAAACATCTGCCTTGTATTTTATTTCTACTCCAGATTTTGATAATAAATTTCAACTAATTTTTTCTGACTAAATTCCTAATTCTTGTTAGGTTTCAGAGATGAGATTTCAACTATTGCCTGAATGGTGGTTTATCATAAAATCAATACAATTTTACTTTTAACATTCTAAATGTAATCATCTAAATCACTATTTTGCAGTTTCCTGCATGCATATATATTCAAAAGGTTTTCTGTTTTGAATTGTGTGATTTTTGTTTTTAATTTTTATTTACTAGGCAAGAATGGATGCAACTAAAAATGTCAAGATTCATTTGTTATTACTATATAGTCATGTAAAATGTGTACACAATTAAGGTTAAAACTAAGCTCAGCAAATATTGCTACATGTTGTAATTTATAGTAACACTCGCTGACGAGTTTTATATAAGTTAAACATGGATGTACTTTTGCATCTGATTTATTTACAGGTTCTATTACGATATTCATTGACAATCAAAGGCAATACATAATAAGACCTTTTTTCTTTCTTGTTTACAAAGAATTACACATAGGCCATTTGTTTTCTAATTTAAAAAAAAAATTATTACACTAGGCCATTTATTTTATTGTTTAAAAACATTACACTTAGGGCATTTAATAATTTTTTTAAAGCATTACACTAAGGTCATTTCTGGTTTAAAAAGAATTACACTTAGCCAATTTCTTTTCTTGTTTAAAAGCATCACTTTTAGGCAATTTTTTTTCTTGGTTAAAAGCATTACACATAGCCTATTTCTTTTCGTGATTATAAGCATTACACTTAGATCATTTCGTTTCTTGTTCAAAAGCATTACACTAAGGCATTTTTTTTTCTTGTTTAAAACATTACAATTAGCCCCTTTTTTTGCTTGTTCAAAATCATTACACTTAGTCCATTTCTTTTCTTGATTGAAAGCATTATAATTAGCCCCTTTTTTATTGTTCGATAGCATTAAACTTAGACCATTTCTGTTCTTGTTTAAAAGCATTACACTTAAGCCGTTTTTTTTCTTGTTTAAAAAGCATTACACTCTTGATAGTTCTTTTCTTGTCTAAAAACCATTATACTAAGCCCATTTCTTTTCTTGTTCAAAAACAATGCACTTATCCCATTTCTCTTCTTGTTTAAAAGCATTACAATTAGGCCATTTATTTTTTTGTTCAAAACAGTAAATATGGTCTTCAAGATTAACTTAAGAAACAATATGCTTTAAACTTCTAGCAGATCGTCTATAAACCATGTTGCATAATAGTTAATTCATACCAATTGTATAAAAAAAATGTAGAAATATCTACCTGGCAGAGTCCAAATCACAAAACACCATTGGAATAAAGAAAAGGGAGCCACATCCATACCTAAAATCAAGCAAGTGTTTGCTTTCGTTAATATGCAATGGTGTATTATATCACATAAAGGTTTCATGTTTATCTGTATGTAAAACATAAATCAACATAAATCAATTTTTGTTAAAAACTGACGTCAAGTTAATAGATATATTAATTGTTGAAATTTTATCTAAAATATATGTTGATAATGATGTCATTGGAAGCTAAATTTTACAAATTTGCAATATCGTATTAAAAATTGAGCACTGAATAACATTTTGAAATTATATGTAAAGCGTACAAAGCTACAAAATTGCACCCCTTTCTTTGAAACATCCGTGCTTTGGTAAGGGAAGCATAAAATACATTATTGAGATCAAAAATAAAATATTATATGCACAACGGCATCACATTGTATATGCTGAAAATTCTGAGTTTTTATCAAATTATGATTAGGGGTTTATGAGGAGAATGGAGATATAAATGCAAACTGAACATGTAGCGTCCACACGATTTGCTGAAGGAAACCGCGAAAATTATTCTGATAAAATAAGAAGGGGCCCTATAACTTTTTAGGGTTGAAATTGTGCAATAACTTAAATGAATTGTAATATGGGGTTTATAGTTGCAAATGAAAAATATGTACTCCAAATTAAGCATTGACAAAGTGCATGCTCTGGAAAGGGCAATTTCAAATGATAATAATATAAAAAAAGAAAGTCCACAAAAGCATTTTATGATAAAGATCGTAAGACAGTTTCAAAAATCTATAATGAAGGGTTTACCAGGAGTTATGGATACAAAGCAAGTAAATGACAAACACATGCTTTGTTAACTAAGGGAAACTAGGTTGGTGCAAAATTTAAATGTGACGTGCACATGTCCTTTTCCTTAAACTGTCACAAAAAATAGATTCAATTTGATATTTTGCAAAGATTTTATACTTTTGAATGATTAAAATCATTAGGGAAATTTCAAACGAACCATATACCGATATTATAAGTTATCTACGTTCATATTCGTAGATTTGGATATTTTAACACCCTGAGATATCCAAGTACACCATGAGGCGAAGCCAAATGGATGTACAGGGTACTGAAGGGTGTTAAAATACCTATATCTACGGATATGGACGTAGATAACGATTTTTTTCCGGTCTTATTCCGAATCTGCCGATTTTTAGGAAAATTTTAGCACAAAGTGTAATTCGAAAGCAACGTTTTTTTTTATTAAAAAAAGTTTTATTGAAATTTGGAAATTTTACATATTTTTTACGTGGTGTAGGGTACTACCTCTGGTAGAACCCTTCATGTAGTCAAATATAAGACGTTTTTAAATCCAGAGACAGAGGTCCGTAGAACCGAGGGAAAATAACTTTTTCGAGATTTAATAATTTTGGATATTTACTTTTCATGAAGGCCATGACAGTATTATTATACTGAACTGAATAAAAAGATATAATTTTCCTTGAATAAGCATAAAAATTTGAGATAAGTTTGCAAAGTTTTTCTCGACTGTAACTAGAAAAATCAAGATTTCTCATATATCTGTACTTATTGCATACTCATATAAGCATATTCACGTGTGTATAGATTGTTTAGTGCTTTTAGAGTCTTTGTGTCTCAAAATGTTTTCAATGTCCAGATCCGAGAATGAGCAAAATGTTGAGGCGGCTCTCATGTTTTCCAGATGTAAGCAACCATATCACGTCTGTAGTTTGTAATAATTTTGACGTGCAAAAATGCGCTAAAAGCAGTTATTTTTGCAACGTATATATTCCCAAACAGTTATTTTGCCTACGCGCATATTCCCAAACAGTTATTTTGCCTACGCGCAGATCCCCAAACAGTAATTTTGTCTACGCGATATTTGCCGCGGGAAAAAGGGGGTAATTCTCCTTGAGGAGGAATGAAAAACATACAGTAATATCTTAATCATTTTATCAGTGGTTGCTATAGTAAAGTATGATAATAGTAATTATCATAACTTGTAAATTGTTTTCACAAAATCAATATTTTACGATTAAAGTTACCGTGGCAATTTTGTAAACTGTGTGCTCGAAAACGTAACTGTAGAAAATAAACCTGATTTTTGTAATTAATACCTCGGTAGGGACTAAGTGTAACTATGACATTGGTGCATACAAAAGCTTAAAATTCTGTATGTACACAATTCTTTCTAAAAACCAATTTCAATCTTTAAATACAATTCTCTTGATATACAAACAAATCAAAATAATATGAATGTGCATGTATACTTCAACATATATCTTTTCAATAATCTTTTAAAAATATGCGATTGTGGTCTCCAAATAACTTTTAATCAATCGGGCTTACGGTGAAAACAGACCATCTGTTGTCTTACCTTAATCTTATGAAGAGTTACTTTAATTTTTTTTGCTCCCGCTTCACTAGTTCACACCCCAAATATACGTTAAATTGATAATAAGATTACAAATCAATCATTTGTTACTTTTAAAATATTTTCCGAGAATTATACATTTATTGACATGTATCAATTATGTTAATTCTACCAAGAAAAATACCAAAAAAAAAAACCAATATTACGCATTGAACAATGAGGCATCAAAATTATCGGATAAAACCCAAAGTAATTTCCTGCCAGTTTCCGGAAATTATTTTAGGTTTTATCAGATGTTAATATTTCGTTTTGGCCATATTTGGAGAACATGTATGATTCATGCTTCATTCATATTTGATATTTTCAGATTTCAAATTAGTAATAAGCACCACGATACTTTTGTAGTATTGCATTTTTACCACAGAAATGAGAGGCGTTTTATGCTTGAGGATTGCATTCACAAGGGCGTTATTCAAGTTAAGTGGTCAGGCTTTTTGTGTTGTTTTTATGTTCGTCGCCATATGAATAACATGTGTGACAATTGTAGAAAATGTGGAGCAGGGTCTACTTACCATTCTGGCTCTCCTGAGATCATCCCCTGATTTAAGTGGTGCCTAGTCTTTGCATTTTTGTAAACTGTTGTTTGTCTTTACGTCGTTTTTCATATTTTTGCCATGAGGTTGTCAAGTTTGTCTTCTTTGCCCTCTCTCATGTATGGAAAATTTATTTGAGGGAGATCGGCGATGATTGTCTATGTATGTTTTATATCACAAAATACATAAAAGTCGTAAAAAGATATTATGCATCGACAGCTCGTACTACAAACTGCTCAGAGTCTGAAAAGACCATATTTTGTGCTCGACCAGTTAGGTCGAGCACAGATTTTACTTGACAAGACTCGACATAATCTCGACAGTACTTAACTGTACTTAACTGTACTCGACTTAGGTCTTGACTTTACTTAATAAGTCTGATTCAGTAATTGATTATCTTGGTATATAGATATAGGAAGATGTGGTATGAGTGCCAATGAGACAACTTTCCATCCAAGTTAGAATGTATAAAAGTAAACCATTATAGGTCAAGGTACGGCCTTCAACACAGAGCATTGGCTCACACCGAACAGAAGCTATAAAGGGCCCCAAAAAATTACTAGTGTAAAACCATTCAAACGGAAAAACCAACGGTCTAATCTATATAAAAACGAGAAACGAGAAACACGTATGAACTACATAAACAGACGACAACTACTGTAATCAGATTCCTGACTTAGGACAGGTGCAAACATTTGCAGCGGGATTAAACGTTTTAATGGTACCAAACCTTAGTCTGGAATGGTCTCGACAAATGCCCGACCAGTCTTGAATCAGTCTCGACCAGTCTCGACTCAGTCTCGACCAGTCTCGATCTGTCTTGACCTGTCTAGACTCAGTCTTGACCTTTAAATTGATTCTCGACAGGTCTGAATCAGTCCATCTTACTCAATTATAAATTGATCTTACA
Organism: Mytilus californianus; assembly: GCF_021869535.1. Lineage (NCBI taxonomy): Eukaryota > Metazoa > Mollusca > Bivalvia > Mytilida > Mytilidae > Mytilus > Mytilus californianus. Next base: position 56,916,797 of record NW_026262734.1, read on the forward strand.
AAATTCCAGGTTATTTGGAAGTTTGGTTCTTTGCTGTCAAAATAAAAGATTTAATCAATACTGTAGGTAAAAAAAAACCTAGAATTTACAGTTTTTATTTTATACAGATAGTCACCTTTAATTATTTCTATAACTTTTTCAAATCAACTTGGATTTTCATAAAACTCTACAGCTATCTCAAATTTACATTGATCTTACAGAATGCCAGGTTGTTTTGTGGTATGGTTTATTGCTGTCAAATTTGAGGATTTAATCAATAGGAAAAAAAGCTAGAATTTTCAGTTCATAATGAATTCAGATGGTTACCTTTAAATTTTTTTATTATTTTTTCAAATCTACTTGGATTTTCATAAGTAAATTCGAGACCAAAGTCAAATACAGTTAAGTACAGCTAAGTACAGCTAAGACACTTGTCCTACCTCCATGACAAATATGTTGTTGTCCCCGCAGATAAAGCCCCAAACAACATCGTTTTTGTGTGTAAATATCATTACATAGACTACTTGATAAATGAATTAGGTATTGACAATTCACTTGAAAACTCAACATATACCCTCACGACACTTACCAAAGAGGAAATCCTGGATAATCATAGGTCTGTTCTATGTTCCTTTGGAATTTCAACCAAAGATGAAGAACTGGATCTTCCATCACTGTATTGGATACCTAAACTACATAAGTGTCCTTACAAACAACGGTATATTGCTGGGTCTTCCAAGTGCTCCACGAAACCTCTTTCTAAATTATTAACATCTATTTTATCAGCAATCAAAGCCGGGCTCCAAAGTTATTGTGAAAATGCCTATTCTAGAGGTGGTGTGAATCAGATGTGGATACTAAAAAATTCCAAAGATCTTTTAGAGTACATACAATCTAAGACTCTCTCATCTTGCAATAGTATTAAAACATTTGACTTTTCTACACTTTACACAAGTATTCCCCATTCCAAACTCAAAGACAAATTGAAAGAGTTGGTATTACTTTGTTTCATTAAAAAGAATGGCGAACGTAGATACAAGTATCTTGTCTTGGGGAGGGATAAATCCTACTTTGTAAAGAATCACCTTGATTCAAACAAAAAATTCTCTGAAACTGACATTATCAAGATGCTTGATTTCTTGATTGACAACATATTTGTTACGTTTGGAGGACGTGTTTTTCAACAGACTGTCGGAATTCCAATGGGAACCAATTGTGCCCCTCTTCAGGCCGACTTGTTTCTGTATTATTATGAGGCTGACTTCATACAGGAACTTCTTAGGAAGAAAGATAAGAAGTTTGCAATACCCTTTGACTCTACGTTCCGCTACATAGATGATGTTCTCTCACTAAATAATACAAAATTTGGTGGCTATGTTGAACGAATCTATCCCATCGAACTAGAGATAAAGGATACTACAGATACAGTTAAGTCTGCCTCATATCTTGACTTACATCTAGAAATTGACAATGAGGGTCGGTTGAAAACAAAACTTTACGACAAAAGAGATGATTTCAGCTTCCCAATTGTGAACTTTTCATTTCTCTGTAGCAACATTCCAGCAGCGCCTGCATGCGGAGTTTATATCCCCCAATTGATACGATGATCCCGGGCTTGTGTTTCCTATCATGATTTCCTTGATAGAGGATTGCTGCTCACAGGGAAGCTATTAAACCAAGAGTTCCAAATGGTGAAGTTGAAGTCATCCCTTCGTAAATTTTACGGACGCCATCACGAGTTAGGTGACCGTTATGGAATAACCGTTTCACAGATGATATCGGATATGTTCCTTATGCCGTAACTACAATACCCTCCCTTTTCACGAATGTGACTTACCGAATTAGACTATTTACCGGATTTGTAATAACATAAGTAACACGACGGGTGCCACATGTGGAGCAGGATCTGCTTACGCTTCCGGAGCACCTGAGATCACCCCCAGTTTTTGGTGGGGTTCGTGTTGCTTAGTCTTTGGTTTTCTATGTTGTGTCATCTGTACTATTATTTGTCTGTTTGTCTTTTTATTTTTGGCCATGGCGTTGTCAGTTTGTTTTCGATCTATGAGTTTGACTGTCCCTCTGGTATCTTTCGTCCCTCTTCTAAGTAATGTCGAGATTATGTCAAATCTTATCAAGTAAAATCTGTGTTCGACCTAGCTGGTCGAGCACAAAATATGGTCTTTTCAGACTCTGCGCAGTTTGTACAATGTTGTATTGTCGTGTAAAATCTCACAAAAAATATCAGGCTTAAAATGCAATAGGCCTCGTGCATGCGAGTTTTGTCTACATCAGTTTCTTTATCGGCGGTCGAATCAAAACATGTTTAACTGTTGTTTAAGGCAATATAAAAATAATCGAAAACCAAAAGTTCAAACGAGTTCTGCTAAATTCAGCAAAGGATATTTATGCCTGAGTATAGAAAACTTTAGCGATTAGATTTGTTTAAAATTTTCTTTTAATTTAGTTTACCGAACACAACCGTATCAATAATAATTCAATTAAGCACATACGCATGGTCTTTTTTTGGTTGTGAACCTTCGAGACGAAACGTAAGATACTATAGGATACTAAAGGCAAAAAAGACCGCATATTCAACTCCTATCTATGTTGATTCAACATGAAGGGTTCTGTGAAGAAAATCCTTTATTAAAGTTTGAATAATACTAATGAGAAAAAAATAATGTCATAACAAATAATGAAACCAACGGTTACAAAAGGGTGACTGGATTAACTTAAAAGTGTTAAGCACACTTATCCAATAAACTGCAGTGATTATCTCAACTGGAACTTGACAATTATTCTTACAATTTACGTTTTACAATGTCTGCATTAAAATTTTATACTTACCATATAGTTTTAAAGTTAACTTTAAAATAGTTTTCCTAATCAACCTGATGAACTTGTTGTCGATATACATCATGTTGCGGAAGTTTAAACTCCAAAAGGTTTTACATAAAATTGAATACTTCAGTTCAAGTGCATTTGATAACACTAAGCGATATACAATTTGTTTAAGTATTTGGATGAACCCACCTTGATGGTAATAATATACTGAGTGTCAATGGAAAAACAACCCGTCCATGTATTAAATATTTCAGAAAGATTGAAACCAACAGCTGTTCTTTGGAAGATCTGTGAATTTTAAAATCTGTTACAGTACTTTTACTCTTATGCGCTACTGTTTTAGTGACCTGTCAGTAGTTATCTATCCCGCCACCGAACTTTCATTATTCAGTCTAGCTTTCATCACCAATTCGTCATTCTTATAATGATAATCTTTGACTGATTGGACGGATCAAATTCTATTATGTGGCGTGTGCCATCGTAGATTCGTTTCCTTCATCTAACATGTTCAAGAAGTCGTTCAGCCAGAGAGTGAAAATATATTAATGAGATATGCAAATAAAATGAAAAAAATAAGTTGTAAAATGCTTCTAAACGCGAGCAATAAACATGATGAAAAAGCAACTCCTCTTGATAAACCGGATCGGATTTGTGCAAAAATAAAAATAAAGATTTCGCCGTCGCTTAAAGAAACAAAACCCAACAACAATGAATGTAGTAAATGTAGTTTCAACTTTCAATCAGCATCTATGAATGTGAATCAAGAAACGTTCAAACAAAAATTTGTCAAATCGAAGTGAAGTGCATAAGGAATAAAAACAACTAATTTAAAGCCCCGATGCTTTCTACATGCTCTATATTGAATAATTCAAGAACTGAAGCTTTTTTGTCTAATATTTATAAAAAAAAAGTGAACAAATTATCATACTTTCAATTGAATATAAGAGCGCACTGGTTCCCGGAAGGTTGGCAGTACAAAAATAGCTACTGGGGGTCTGAGAAACAGGAAAAATATGCTCTCCTATTTCAATCCAACATATTTTTTTTCAAATATTATTAACAAAAACCTTTGAAAAAGTGTCCTAAGACCTTCATATGATACAAAACTTACTCCAAAAATGAAATCATTTACAAGGTATAGCTATGCTATAAATTAATTTCCTACAACTATTTTCTTTAAAATATGTACTACTTTTTTGTTTTGTTTTTTTTTTAGATCGGGCCCTAATCAGTGGTTCCATTCCCGAAAACCAAAATTTGCGTATTTTTATTGAAATGGTTGAAAAATTACGATTTATGTTAATTATAATGTCATAAATATAATACTGAAACGTAAATTTTCGAACAAACAAAAACATGAAAAAAAATAATTTCATATCTAGTCATTGGTAAAGCTATGATACATCATTATAATGGACATTGAACCTTAATCTGAAAAAGAAGCTAGATAAAGCGGCTCTGTATTTGTCCATCCGGTTTTCGGGTTTGTTTGGCTTTGGGAGTTTCTAATGCGATTCGGACACATGAATTTTTCTATAGTTTATATCATTTTGTATACCCATGTATTTATTTCTTACTTAATTTGTACATTATCGAGAAAGTGTGTATATATCATATTAATGAACTACACTGTCCTATCAACTACAAAAGTATTGTTTGTTTGTGTCTTTGTTGTATTTAATTGTATGTTTATAGATATACATTGTAAGAAGATGTGGTATGAGTGCCAATGAGACAACTCTCCATCCAAGTCAAAATTTATAAAAGTAAACCATTATAGGTCACAGTACGGTCTTCAACACGGAGCCTTGGCTCACACCGAACAGTAAGCTATAAAGGGCCCCAAAATATTACTAGTGTAAAACCATTCAAACGGGAAAACCAACGGTCTAATCTATATAAAAAACGAGAAACGAGAAACACTTATGAACCACATCAACAAACGACAACTACTGAACATCAGATTCCTGTTTGCATTGTATTAGTCAGTTATGAATACAGTTTACCTCTTGGCTCTTAATTATTGTCACGTTCACTAATTATGTCTGTTTGGGTTGCTCACACTATATAATGGAACTATAAACAGCTGTCATACAAGTGGGAAGTTTCGCTAGCTAGGTATAAAACCGGGTTTGATTAAAATTATCTTCGGGATGTTGCATAAAGTAGATTATAACAATTACAGAAAAATTATACACGATTAAAAAATATATATATATACATGTATATATAAGTGCCTATAAATAGCAGCACATGACATACAAATCTATGGGAGTGTGGATTAATCAGTACAGAGATTAATTCAATTACACAAATAAAATTATAGATTGCCTAACAATGTAATTTTAACACACTATTTAGTATGTAAATATAAGAATGTTTAAAATATTTACAAAATGATGAAAATAAACGCAATATTTCGCTTGACTAACTAGCTTTATCAAGCGTGCATCTATCCAGGTAAAATCGGATGTAGATGATAAGAAACTGTTGCAGCTCAATGTATATGTTGCACTTGAATTTAGCTGCCTTGAAAATAATACATAATTTGGATGAATTTCAAGATTTTTACAAAATTGGTAGTTGAAGTTAGCAACGTCCATTGGCCAATATTACAGGATAAAAAGGACGATGCTGTGTACTAAATTATTCTTTATCTTTCCTGTATCTTTTCTCATCTTTTTCGTTAAGACCATCAGGTTCTAAAGTGTGGAGTTGGTGGATCCAAAAATTTTCTCTTCTCCTTCTCGCCGTGGTGTCCCACTCGGTGTTGACTTCTATGATTTGGAAAGTAACATTATCAAAAGAATGTTTCGTTGAACGAAGATGTCTTGTGAGTGGTCAGTTTTTGTTGGTTTTGTACCATGAACGATGGTTATTGAGCCGAATATTAAATTTGTCCATTGTTTCTCCCACATACTGAATGCCACAAGTGTCACATGTTAATATATAAATTGAGTTCTCAGTTTTACAGTTGGAATTTGAGTAGATGGTATAATTTTGTTTAGTAACGGAGCTGATGAAAGAACTGCTTGTATTGGCAGCTTTACAACACAAGCAGTTCCTTCGACCACATTGTTTGTAGCAACCGGGAGATGGAGTAGGCTGCTTTGCTAATACAGATGTCACTAATTTGTCACAGATGTTTTTAGGTCTTCTGAAGGCCATGACTGGTGGTGAGGAAAATACTTTTTTAAGATTTGAATAATTTTCTATAATTTTCCAATGCTTCTGAACAATGGAAGACACATTTTTAAAATCAGGATGGTAAGCGAGTACAAGGGGTGTTCTGTTAGCTGCTTCATTCTTATCTTTGTACACTAGAAGTTCTTGGCGACTAGTTTTGTTTGCTCTTTCGAAAGCGCTATCAATGATGTTGTTATTGTATCCTCGAACAACTAGATGTTTACGTAGTTGTCCAAGTCTAGCATTTTGTTTATTTTCAGTAGAGCATATTCTCTTGATTCGCAATGCCTGGCTGAATGGGATGCCACGGGAGCAGTGTTTAGGATGGCAACTTTTAGGAGAAAGGAATTGATGTTTGTCCGTTTGTTTGGTATGAAGGTCCGTTATAATGGTTCCTTTCTTGATGTAACTCGTAGTGTCGAGGAAGTTTATTTTCTCCATAGATGATTCATATGTAAATTTTATTGAATGGTGAAAAGTGTTACAGTGTCCTAGAAATTCATTAAGATGTTCTTGTGAATCTGTCCATTTGAAATCAATATCGTCAATGAATCGGAACCATGATAAGGGCTGGTATGGAGCACTAGCCAAGAGGCGTTTTTCAAGTTGGCCCATAAATATGTTGGCATATGACGGGGCCATTTTTGTGCCCATACTAGTACCGTCTATCTGGAGATAATGTTTTTCATTGAAAGAGAAGTTGTTGTTCTCTAGCACTAGTTTCAGAAGTGTAACAAGGCACTCAGTTGGAGGATTTTTTTCACTACGAGTGTTCCATACCTCTTCACACGCTGCTATTCCTTCGTCTTGTGGAATGTTGGTATATAAAGAAGACACGTCCATGGATGCAAGTATAGTATTGCTTGGTAGAGGATTGAGGCTTTCCATTTTCTTTAGATAATCAGTCGTATCTTGGATGTAAGAGGGTCTTAGATGCTGGTCTACAAATTCTGATATCTTTTCAGTTGGATGACTATTTGCTGAAACAATTGGTCGACCTGGATTGCCCGTTTTATGTATTTTAGGCAACATATAGAATCTTCCGGCCTTTGCTTCGTTCTCAAGAGGTCGGAGATAATCAAAGGTGTCATTGTCTATATGCTTTTTGTCGAACATCTCTTGAAGGATGGTGTTGATCCTTCGAATATTATTTAGTGTTGGATCTGTGATTAATTGTTTATAAAAAATGGAGTTTGAAAGTTGGCGATTTCCCTCTGTTATGTAATCTGTTTTATTCATGACAACAACAGCTCCCCCTTTGTCGGCAGGTTTTATTACGATATCCTCTTGATCTTTTAACGCTTTCAAAGCAATGCTTTCTGACTTGGATAAATTATAATTTCTTGTATTTGTTATACAGGACTTTATATCAGACCTCACGTAGTTAATGAATGACTCCAAGTTTTCATTTTTACTCTTAGGTGGTTTCCATGAACTTTTTTTCTCAAATTTTTGGATGGGCGTGACTTCTTCATTGGTGTCAGTATCTGAATCTGTTAATCCAGCTTCTTCAAGGTTTTTCTTGCCCCTATTGTAGAAAAAATCTTTCAAGCGTAAACGTCTAGCGAATTGGTCTAAGTCCTCGTCTAGCTGAAAGTTATTTACATTTGATGGGATAGGACAGAAGTTAAACCTTTACTTAAAAGAGATTCTTCAGCACGTGTAAGTTCTTTAGATGACAAATTTACAACAATGCTTTTTGTTTCCGTCTTTTGAATTTTCTTTTTCTAGGGACCTTATGGTTTGTTGTATTGATATCATTGATATCCTGATTTAAATAGACAGTGTGAATTTTATCTCTTTGAAATTTATTCCTTTGTTTTTCTTTATGTTTGGATCGTTCAATTTTTTCAATATCTGCGAGGCGACGTTTAATTATTGGTAAATCGTCACGTGAAATGTTACTATTGTTGATGATATCTAATATTTCATTTACAATTTGTTTGTAATTTGTGGTTGTAAAAGAAAGTAACAGTTGAAGTGGCTGGATTGAACAGTTAAACAGAATTTCATTCCAACGGCTCATGAATCTTTTGGATTTATGTCCCGGTGCCTGGGGACTCACTTTGATGTTTAAACCTTTTGGTACTGTTCTACTTTGAATATATTTTTTTAAGTTTGATAAATGATGTTCAGTTTGTAGTTTCTTTTTAGTTAAAGATCTTAATTTCTTGAAATGCAGTGCGCTATCCATGTTGTAAAGATAGCGATAGATTTGAATGGATTACACAAACATTTGTGAAATGCGTGCTACTGAAGATAATAATATAAGTGCCTATAAATAGCAGCACATGACATACAAATCTATGGGAGTGTGGATTAATCAGTACAGAGATTAATTCAATTACACAAATAAAATTATAGATTGCCTAACAATGTAATTTTAACACACTATTTAGTATAAACGTTTACTCCGTTACTAAACAAAATTATACCATCTACTCAAATTCCAACTAAAACGGAGAACTCAATTTATATATTAACATGTGACACTTGTGGCATTCAGTATGTGGGAGAAACAATGGACAAATTTAATATTCGGCTCAATAACCATCGTTCATGGTACAAAACCAACAAAAACTGTCCTCTCACAAGACATCTTCGTTCAACGAAACATTCTTTTGGTAATGTTACTTTCCAAATCATAGAAGTCAACACCGAGTGGGACACCACGGCGAGAAGGAGAAGAGAAAATTTTTGGATCCACCAACTCCACACTTTAGAACCTGATGGTCTTAACGAAAAAGATGAGAAAAGATACAGGAAAGATAAAGAATAATTTAGTACACAGCATCGTCCTTTTTATCCTGTAATATTGGCCAATGGACGTTGCTAACTTCAACTACCAATTTTGTAAAAATCTTGAAATTCATCCAAATTATGTATTATTTTCAAGGCAGCTAAATTCAAGTGCAACATATACATTGAGCTGCAACAGTTTCTTATCATCTACATCCGATTTTACCTGGATAGATGCACGCATGATAAAGCTAGGTAGTCTAGCGAAATATTGCGTTTATTTTCATCATTTTGTAAATATTTTAAACATTCTTATATTTACATACTAAATAGTGTGTTAAAATTACATTGTTGGGCAATCTATAATTTTATTTGTGTAATTGAATTAATCTCTGTACTGATTAATCCACACTCCCATAGATTTGTATGTCATGTGCTGCTATTTATAGGCACTTATATTATTATATCTTCAGTAGCACGCATTTCACAAATGTTTGTGTAATCCATTCAAATCTATCGCTATCTTTACAACATGGATAGCGCACTGCATTTCAAGAAATTAAGATCTTTAACTAAAAAGAAACTACAAACTGAACATCATTTATCAAACTTAAAAAAATATATTCAAAGTAGAACTGTACCAAAAGGTTTAAACATCAAAGTGAGTCCCCAGGCACCGGGACATAAATCCAAGATTCATGAGCCGTTGGAATGAAATTCTGTTTAACTGTTCAATCCAGCTACTTCAACTGTTACTTTCTTTTACAACCACAAATTAAAAACAAATTGTAAATGAAATATTAGATATCATCAACAATAGTAACATTTCACGTGACGATTTACCAATAATTAAACGTCGCCTCGCAGATATTGAAAAAATTGAACTATCAAAACATAAAGAAAAACAAAGGAATAAATTTCAAAGAGATAAAATTCACACTGTTTATTTAAATCAGGATATGAATGATATCAATACAACAAACCATAAGGTCCCTAGAAAAAGAAAATTCAAAAGACGGAAACAAAAAACTGAAAGCATTGTTGTAAATTTGTCATCTAAAGAACTTAACCGTGCTGAAGAATCTCTTTTAAGTAAAGGTTTAAACTTCTGTCCTATCCCATCAAATGTAAATAACTTTCAGCTAGACGAGGACTTAGACCAATTCGCTAGACGTTTACGCTTGAAAGATTTTTTCTACAATAGGGGCAAGAAAAACCTTGAAGAAGCTGGATTAACAGATTCAGATACTGAAACCAATGAAGAAGTCACGCCCATCCCAAAATTTAAGAAAAAAAGTTCATGGAAACCACCTAAGAGTAAAAATGAAAATTTGGAGTCATTCATTAACTACGTGAGGTCTGATATAAAGTCCTGTATAACAAATACAAGAAATTATAATTTATCCAAGTCAGAAAGCATTGCTTTGAAAGCGTTAAAAGATCAAGAGGATATCGTAATAAAACCTGCCGACAAAGGGGGCGCTGTGGTTGTCATGAATAAAACAGATTACATAACAGAGGGAAATCGCCAACTTTCAAACTTCATTTTTTATAAACAATTAATCACAGATCCAACACTAAATAATATTCGAAGGATCAACACCATCCTTCAAGAGATGTTCGACAAAAAGCATATAGACAATGACACCTTTGATTATCTCCGACCTCTTGAGAACGAAGCAAAGGCCGGAAGATTCTATATGTTGCCTAAAATACATAAAACGGGCAATCCAGGTCGACCAATTGTTTCAGCAAATAGTCATCCAACTGAAAAGATATCAGAATTTGTAGACCATCATCTAAGACCTCATGTGAAAGAACTGCCCTCTTACATCCAAGATACGACTGATTATCTAAAGAAAATGGAAAGCCTCAATCCTCTACCAAGCAATACTATACTTGCATTCATGGACGTGTCTTCTTTATATACCAACATTCCACATGACGAAGGAATAGCAGCGTGTGAAGAGGTATGGAACACTCGTAGTGAAAAAAATCCTCCAACTGAGTGCCTTGTTACACTTCTGAAACTAGTGCTAGAGAACAACAACTTCTCTTTCAATGAAAAACATGATTTCCAGATAGACGGTACTAGTATGGGCACAAAAATGGCCCCGTCATATGCCAACATATTTATGGGCCAACTTGAAAAACGCCTCTTGGCTAGTGCTCCTCACCAGCCCTTATCATGGTTCCGATTCATTGACGATATTGATTTCAAATGGACAGATTCACAAGAACATCTTAATGAATTTCTAGGACACTGTAACACTTTCCACCATTCAATAAAATTTACATATGAATCATCTATGGAGAAAATAAACTTCCTCGACACTACGAGTTACATCAAGAACGGAACCATTATAACGGACCTTTATACCAAACAAACGGACAAACATCAATTCCTTTCTCCTAAAAGTTGCCATCCTAAACACTGCTCCCGTGGCATCCCATTCAGCCAGGCATTGCGAATCAAGAGAATATGCTCTACTGAAAATACGCAAAATGCTAGACTTGGACAACTACGTAAACATCTAGTTGTTCGAGGATACAATAACAACATCATTGATAGCGCTTTCGAAAGAGCAAACAAAACTAGTCGCCAAGAACTTTTAGAGTACAAAGATAAGAATAAAGCAGCTAACAGAACACCCCCTGTACTCACTTACCATCCTGATTTTAAAAATGTGTCTTCCATTGTTCAGAAGCATTGGAAAATTATAGAAAATGATTCAAATCTTAAAAAAGTATTTTCCTCACCACCAGTCATGGCCTTCAGAAGACATAAAAACATCCGTGACAAATTAGTGACATCTGTATTAGCAAAGCAGCCTACTCCATCTCCCGGATGCTACAAACAATGTGGTCGAAGGAACTGCTTGTGTTGTAAAGCTGCCAATACAAGCAGTTCTTTCATCAGCTCCGTTACTAAACAAAATTATACCATCTACTCAAATTCCAACTGTAAAACGGAGAACTCGATTTATATATTAACATGTGACACTTGTGGCATTCAGTATGTGGGAGAAACAATGGACAAATTTAATATTCGGCTCAATAACCATCGTTCATGGTACAAAACCAACAAAAACTGTCCTCTCACTAGACATCTTCGTTCAACGAAACATTCTTTTGATAATGTTACTTTCCAAATCATAGAAGTCAACACCGAGTGGGACACCACGGCGAGAAGGAGAAGAGAAAATTTTTGGATCCACCAACTCCACACTTTAGAACCTGATGGTCTTAACGAAAAAGATGAGAAAAGATACAGGAAAGATAAAGAATAATTTAGTACACAGCATCGTCCTTTTTATCCTGTAATATTGGCCAATGGACGTTGCTAACTTCAACTACCAATTTTGTAAAAATCTTGAAATTCATCCAAATTATGTATTATTTTCAAGGCAGCTAAATTCAAGTGCAACATATACATTGAGCTGCAACAGTTTCTTATCATCTACATCGGATTTTACCTGGATAGATGCACGCTTGATAAAGCTAGTTAGTCTAGCGAAATATTGCGTTTATTTTCATCATTTTGTAAATATTTTAAACATTCTTATATTTACATACTAAATAGTGTGTTAAAATTAGATTGTTAGGCAATCTACATGTATATATATATATATATCTATTCTACTAAAATAACGATATCCAACTTGTTAGTCGACCTGATTTAAAAACGACGAACAAAAGAATTCAACACTATATATAAATGATATAATACAATGGTGTTGTTTAAAAATCACACCATTAGAGGACCTTTTTTTTCCTTATAATTAATATAATCAACAATTAAAAAGTTCCAGGTCGAATCCGAAACACATGAAGTTTCCAATTGTAGTTATCTGTTACCTTTTGTATATCCCTCCTCAAATTCTTCTAGTAGTTGTTTTTATCTTTGTTACTCTTGTTACGACAGAAAATCCCCTTTTAATTGTAGCCAACAAAAGACACAAATCAATAATACAATTTAACAAGTTTTATTATACACAAGTTTACAAGAAGTATTACACAAAAAGAAATGTCAACTTAACTGTCAAAATATATGTCTGATCTTTTGTCTTTTCTTTATCCGGAAATCTTCTCGGGAATCCACGCAGAATATTACGTCCAATAGGTCACAATCTAGTATGATGTTGTTAGTAAATAAAAATGTCAATCCAACTGCTGAGAATATTAATGTCTATCGATGTCTATGTCTATGTCTAACTTAAGGGTCTGCATACTTATATATATACGCAAACGGAAACTTCTAGATAACGCTAGATGTTTAAATTACGCATCTTTTGTTATGATCATTCTGGTAACGTTATGTAAGTGAAATAGAAAGTTCTAATCATTCCATGAGTATCAATGATTGTTCCAGTTATTCTAAACTGCATAGTTGTAACACAATGTGTATTATTTTGTACACAATGTAAAAATATATAATAGGCCACACAAAACAAAGTAGGCCAACTAAATAAATATGATAGTTACAATATCATAACACCTCCCCCCTTAAAAAAAGTTTGAGTGTAACAAAAACTTTTCATGAATAATATGTATAAAAATTAGGGATGTCAACTCGGTAAACGACTACGAATCGAGTACTCGTTGGTTTTATCGAGCGATACTCGAGTACTCAATCGGGAATATATCTACAACACGGACACACAAAAATGCGTATACATTCTGTGGTTTGTTGTTCAACGCACGAAAAACCATCTACATAAATATCTGGGACAAGGAATTACACACCATAATTAATAAGTCATTAGCTACAAGTACTAATTAAGTAAAAAACAATAATCTAATCAATATAATTTAATGAACACCTATTGAAAAAATTATATAGTATTTGGTAATCGTTAAGAAAACGCATTTAATGTTTATAAAGGCCTAATGATTAGAAGTTTAACTATTCACTGAGGGTCACCAGAGCGTGCAATGAATTTATTTTCCTTGGCAACTATTATTGGGAACAGTCGGTTTTGCAACTTTGTAAATTAGTCTTGCAGACGAACATATTTGTTCTGACGGTGCAGATGTGACGGACTGGCTAAGACATGTTTAGTATGTATATAGATATAAGAAGATGTGGTAAGAGTGCCAATGAGACAACTACACAATGTATGAATGTACTGGTAAGTTCCTCCGTTATCCGAAGAACCCCTCGAGAGCTGCGAGGGTACAGTGGAATCTCCGTGTACACTCCCTATCGGGATTAATGGAGATGTGTCACTAACGTATTTACAACAATATTTACAAGGACAATCCCCACCTCAACACAAAAGGAGTGCTAGGACAACGGGAAGTCTGGATATGGTGGAGAGAACCACCGGGACACTCGGCGGGAACAGACAAACCGGAGAGATATCAGAAGATTGATCTCCAAGTCAAAGTAGGGGGCAACTTTGACAAGTTGACATTAGTTTAAAGTGTTAGCCTAGGTATAGCCCACGTATTTTCGGAGGCATTTTAAATGACAATTTAGCACAAGCATTCAAAACAAAATGTATTTTATTAACTAATATGATTAATCAGTGATGCCTTTTTAATTTTCAGAAAAAGGTTCTCAAGAAGATTAATTTTATACAAAGAAGACAGCAATATTCTAACAGGAAACCGATTAGTCGAGTATCGTTTTGGTATTCGATACTCGGTACTAACGAGCGATACTCGAATACTCGAGTACTCGTTGACATCCCTAATAAAAATACATAGTATATACACAGTGTTTTTATAAGTTCTTGATAAAGCATCTGCCATTACATTATCTTTACCTTTAATATGTTTTACAATAACATTATATTCCTGTAACAATAAACTTCACCTAGTCAATCTCTGGTTCTTGTTTCTCATTTAATGTATGAAGGTGAGAGGATTATGATCAGTATAAACAAGAATAGGATGCAGAGTGGGATTTAAATATACATCAAAATGTTGAAGTGCAGACAACAGTGCAAAACACTCTTTTTCAATAGTCGAATAATTTTTCTGATGTTTATCTAATTTCTTAGAAAAATATGATATAGGTTTCTCAACATTATCATCTGTCTCTTGATATAAAACAGCTCCAATTCCTACATCGCTTGCATCAACGGCAAGTTTAAATTGTTTTTCAAAGTCTGGAGTGATCAGAACTGGACTATTAATTAAAAGTGATTTGCTATTTTCAAAAGCGTTTTGACAAATTTTCACTCCAGATGAATTTAGAATCTTTCCGTAAAAGATGAGTCAATGGTTGAACAACAGTAGCAACATTTGAACAGAATTTCCTGTAAAATCCAATCATGCCTAAATATCTCATAAGTTGTTTTTTATTTGTAGGAGGAGGAAATTTGGTAATTGCATCCACTTTAGCCGTAATAGGTTTCACTTGACCTTGGCCAACTGTATGCCCTAAATAATCAACAGTGGCCTGGCAAAATTCACTTTTACCAAGATTAACAGTCAAATTTGATTGTGACAATCTATCAACAGTATCATATAAATGTGTTAAATTATCTTCCCAGCTATCAGTACATACAATAAAATCATCAATATAAGCATAACAACAGTCTAAATATTTTATAACATTATTGATCATTCTTTGAAATGTAGCTGGTATGGTATTTTCTGGTTAGGCTTAAAAACAACCTGGCATATATGGCATGATTTGCAGTATTCTGCGACATCACTTCTTAGTCTTGGCCAGTAGAAATGCTATAAGATCTTAAGGCAAGTCTTCCTTATACCTAAGTGTCAAGTCAAGGTGGTGTCATGGGCAAGACCAATAATGTCTTGCCTATAGACTTTAGGCACCACCACTTGGTAAACCACTCTCCATTCCTCCTCTGGGGTAGCATCAGGGGGCCTCCACTTTCTCATTAAAATGCCGTCTTGATGGTAATAGCATTCGGCCACTTTGTCTGCTTCCTCCTGTGGTTGAGCCCTCTTGCTGAGCTGAAGAACCTCAGGGTCTTTATTTTGCTCTTCGACAAATTTCCTTCGGTATAATGAATGGCTGTTTACGTCTGGCCATGGCATAATTACATTCTTGCTAATACTAGGTGGTCTTATTACGGCCTTCTCTGAGCTACCAGGGCCTTCAATGTCGGTTAGAAAGGTGTCAGAAAGGTCCATGTAATCAAACTGGTCTTCTTGCAAATCCCCATTTTGTTGTTTTCTAGCCATCGCCCTAGTAACGACACAATTAAGCTGGATACAGTTCAGCATCATCTTCAGGTGATTTAACATCCACCACCGGTTCACTGGTAACAATTGGTTCAGCAACCACTTTGTTCCTAGCTAGATCATTTCCTAGCAATAATGAAACACCCTCAACAGGGAGATTAGGACGAACACCCAAAACAACCGGTCCAGTAATTAAATCTGACTTAAGATAAATACGATGGAGGGGAACGTCTATACAACCTAACTCCACACCTCGTAACAAAACGGAGCCACCAACAGAAGTCTCCTCGGACAAAGGCAACACACCTTCTAACAATAAAGACTGAGAAGCTCCAGTGTCCCGTAAAATCTTAATAGGCTGAGGAGTAGTATTATCAACAATAGAAACAAACCCATCCGACATAAAAGGTTTATAATCCTCCATTCACAAAAACTGGACTTAAAAGCCTGACTCGCAGGACATTCCATTCCAACGTATTGGTAGCACGGGGTGTCGTACAAGCACTGGTCTTGATCTTATTATCTCTTTCATTCTTCTTCTGGAGTCTAAAACAATCAGGTATCAGGTGACCATTCTTCTTACAATAAGCACAAGTCAGTGACTTCTTCTCAAAAGTATCAAATTTTGGACTAGACATATCTTAACTAGACTGACTCTTATTCTGTGCAACAGGCTTACTATCAGTACGCTCAGTGCTTTGATTCTTGTAATTTCCACTCGAAGTATTAAAATTTTGACCTTTGAAACTTCTTTTATGTGAAAGAGTATAATTATCCGATATAACAGCTGCATCTTGTAATGTCTCAACAGTTTTGTCATCTAAATGTGTTTTAAGTCTAAATGAACACATTGTTTGAACTCTTCTAATAACATCAATTGTCTTAGGTTAATAAAATTCTTATCCATTTTCTTTGACGTAAGCCATCTATCAAATAGATCTTCTTTTTCCCTATCAAATTCAACATAGGTTTGTGAATCAAACTTATTATAAGACCTAAATTTCTGTCTATATGCTTCTGGCACTAACTCATAAACTTTCAAAACTTCCTTTTTAACCGTGTCATAATCAGAACTTCTTTCTGATGAAAGTGCTGAGTAAATTTCAGCGGCTTTGCCTTCAAAAACACTTTGCAGCATCGTAGTCCAATAAGGCTTTGGCCATTTCAAATTTTGAGCAATTTTCTCAAACTGTGGAAAATATTTATCGACTGTTTTTTCACAAAATCTGGGAACCAAACGCATATTTTTTGCTGCATCAACATGTTCTGATTTCGACTGGACTTTAGTGTTGCTTTCTTCTTTGACCATTTCAATTTTCATTTTCTCCATCTCTAACCTTTCCCTCATTTCAAGTTCTGCCTGTTTTAATTTAAATTCATCTTCTTTTTCTTTTATCTTCTCCATCTCTAACCTTTCCTTCATTTCAAGATCTGCCTGTTTTTCTTCTTTTTCTTTTTCCAATTGTTTTATTTTAATTTCGTTTTCCAATTGTTTTAATTTAAATTCATGTTCTAATTCAAGCTGTTTTAATTTGGTAGCATCAACATTCTCGACCTTAAGTTCAAGAGCCTCTTCACCTAAAATTTCTGTGTCAACTAATTTGTCTATTACCAAATTTTTATAATTTGTTTTCTCATAGATACTCTAAAGTCTAATTTCAGATGTTTAGCAAGCAAAACTAATTCCTCTTTCTTTAAGTTATCAAACCCTTCCAGGTCTGGCGTTTTCAAAAAATTTACCGGCATCAAATGCCATTTTGTAGAATTTTGTTGGCTAATTCTAATAAAAATACTGAAAATTTTTTAGTAAGATATTAACGTTATCCCGGACACGAGCCCCCAATTTCTGTTACGCCAGAAAATCCCTTTTTGATTGTAGCCAACAAAAGACACAAGTCAATAATGAAATTTAACAAGTTTTATTATACACAAGTTTACAAGAAGTATTACACAAAAAGAAATGTCAACTTAACTGTCAAAATATATGTCTGATCTTTTGTCTTTTCTTTATCCGGAAATCTTCTCGGGAATCCACGCAGAATATTACGTCCAATAGGTCACAATCTAGTATGATGTTGTTAGTAAATAAAAATGTCAATCCAACTGCTGAGAATATTAATGTCTATCGATGTCTATATCTATGTCTAACTTTAGGGTCTGCATACTTATATATATACTCAAACGAAAACTTCTAGATAACGTTAGATGTTTAAATTACGCATCTTTTGTTATGATCATTCTGGAAACGTTATGTAAGTGAAATAGAAAGTTCTAATCATTCCATGAGTATCAATGATTGTTCCAGTTATTTCTAAACTGCATAGTTGTAAACTAACGGGTTCAAACAGAATGATTTGTAAGAGAGAGTTTGCAAACCATGCAATGTTCTTGAAAACGAGGAACATTTCCTCTTGGAGTGTAGAATAAATAATAAATTAAGATTGCAACTGTTTAAAATATTAAAATGGGAAGACGAATTTATGTCACTTCCAAAAGACCAAAAAGTTATTAAAATATTAAACCCTATATCTACAGAACAGGTGAAACTAATCGGCTATTTTTGAAAACAGTCATTAGAACTGAGGACAGAAGCTACCTGTGCGAATTTCAAACGCGCGATTTAACGCCAGTACTTAAAACCTTCCATCCTTTATGGGTGGATTTTACATAGATAAATAAAATCGTATAATATAAGCAAAATGAGGATGTTAAATTTGATGTATGCCTTTTTGTGCTTCTTCGTTACATTTGTTTGTTTTTATAGTGATTAAGATGATAACACAATGTTGACTGCTGTACCTCTATGTTTGACATTTTTAACCTATTGTGTCCGTTTGTTTTGTTCACGCATCGTTGTCAATATAATGGAATTTGATGCGACTGTCATACAAGTGAGAGGTTTAGCTTGCTATAAAACCAGGTTCAATCCACCATTTTCTACATAAGAAAATGCCTGTACCAAGTCAGAAATATGACAGTTGTTATCCATTCGTTTGATGTGTTTGTTTTTTTTGATTTTGCCATTTGATTGGGGACTTTCCTTTTTGAATTTTCCTCGGAGTTCAGTATTTTTTGTGATTTTACCTTTTTCATGTTGTTTATATATATACATCCTATTTTGACTCCTCAAAATTCAAGAGTCTATCCTAAATTGAGGTAAATTGTATGGCTTTCCAAATACCGTTTCGATTCCTAACATCACTGAAGAGACATTATTTGTCGAAATCCGGATATGGTGTACAAAAACCTTTGCGCCTTTTGTTTGCGGTATATCATCTTTTCCGCAAGTTTATTGTTTTCTGTTTAGTATTAAATTTAAAATTAAGATCCATTTATTACATCGGTGATCCGTTTATTTGGCAATCGCCAATGGCAGTCAGCAGGGTTTAAGAACATTTGTTGTTCGACCTGTTAGTCAAATGCGTTTTGTTAAAATATACTTTTTCACTTTTTTGGTCTTTTGGAAAATGTTGTTTGTGCTGTATTTAGACCCCTCTAACAAGAAATTTGTTTTGCATGCACACGTATAAAAATTGCGGTTTTTATCCAACGCAATCATTGGTTTGAACGTTGTTTTCAATTTAGACTTGTTTATATTTTTTCGTTTGGGCTTGTATTATATTTGCCTTTGGGTTTATATGATCCGTTCATCCTATTTTGACTCCTCAAAATTCAAGAGTCTATCCTAAATTGAGGTAAATTGTATGGCTTTCCAAATACCGTTTCGATTCCTAACATCACTGAAGAGACATTATTTGTCGAAATCCGGATATGGTGTACAAAAACCTTTGCGCCTTTTGTTTGCGGTATATCATCTTTTCCGCAAGTTTATTGTTTTCTGTTTAGTATTAAATTTAAAATTAAGATCCATTTATTACATCGGTGATCCGTTTATTTGGCAATCGCCAATGGCAGTCAGCAGGGTTTAAGAACATTTGTTGTTCGACCTGTTAGTCAAATGTGTTTTGTTAAAATATACTTTTTCACTTTTTTGGTCTTTTGGAAAATGTTGTTTGTGCTGTATTTAGACCCCTCTAACAAGAAATTTGTTTTGCATGCACACGTATAAAAATTGCGGTTTTTATCCAACGCAATCATAGGTTTGAACGTTGTTTTCAATTTAGACTTGTTTATATATATATATATATATATATATATTTCTTGACTGCATTAATGATTAATAATTCATGTTCAATTTATATTGCATTGATATATATATATATATATATATATGTATGTTTTTGTCACAAACATGTTTCATTTGTTTATATGACAATAAAGATTATTAGTATTATTATATAAGGAAGAAATATTGACATTGTTTATTGATATGAATGAAAAGTTTAGTCTGTACTCTTATATTTACACATTTTATAAAAATGATCCTTCCAGAAGTACCATATTGTATACTGATATCCGACAACAGTACACACTCTCCAACAGAAAGATGAAGTATTATAAGCAATCAATGTGTTGGTATCTGTATTTTTTTAATGTATCTCATTTTAGGAAAAACAAACATACTGATGAACCAACAGAACACATATTCAATGATGGTGTACGATTTCAATTAAATATTAGCACTCTTAATCATTAGCGAACACAACATTAAAGTATCTATGCTCACATATATATATATATATTAACAAATAACAAACAACTAAAACTTAGGTACCTAAAAGTAAAAATGTTCAATACTAGTACCTTTTTATCATACGAAGAAATACTGAGAGTCTTACGTTCTTCCTCCTATTCAGTTCTTCACATATGCCTCAAATTTGACTACAGCGGTCATCTCAGTACCAGAATCTACGACACATGAGACGATTTCAATTTTAAAATTATGAATTTTCTTCACCTTATCAGCAATATACCAATTGCACCCGAGTATGGAGTATATGTTTTTAAGCTTATATGAAATTCAAGAGATTGAAGCTGCTACTAAGACTTTGTAAAACGAAATGGGTGAGTCAAAACAATAATGAGCCAATAGTTTGTCAAAGAACATATCGTCTTTTTTTCTCTTAAAAAGTTCATCTGAAAGTACTTAGACCTGATAGATATTTATTCAAAGTCTACTCTACAAATAATACACAATGGTCTTGAGTTTAGATTGTACATGTAGTTGCTGAAGTTGTGTATCTCTTTATTTGTTTTTTTTTAAATTTTCCCTGTATTTGTTGGTATTTGTGCTTTTATGTATCATGACTGTTGACCTTACCCGGTATTTACGCATCCAACTATCAGGTTTTTGGCTTTGGCCGTTCCGGGTGCAATGTTGATTTCATTTTGTTTACCACATATGTTTTTTTTTCTGAATTTGTACTTTTTTAGAAAGTGTTTACTATATGATGAATGTACTTTCAACTACAAAATCGTTTATGTTGACGTCTTTGTCAGATTTACTGTCAATTAGAATAACTTTTTGTTAGCATTTTTATTTGCTTTATTTGTATGTTTGTTTGTATGTCTGCGGTAAATGTTTACGCAGTTCTGGCTGCTGGATTTCAATTATTTTCACATTAAGCTATAATGTCTGTTTGAATAGCTTCCCAATTTTGTCAATATAATGGAACTAGAAGCAAATATCATACAAGTGGGAGGTTAAGTTATAAAACCAGATTTAACCCAACGTTTTCTTCGCAAAAATGCCTTTACCATGTCATAAAAATGACAGTTGGTTTCCATTCGTCCGTTGACAGATAAAGTCTGACGTTTGATTTTATCAGGTTTAAGAATTTCAGTTTTTGAATTTCCCTTGGAGTTAGGTATTTTTGTGAATATTTTGTACTCAACACGAACAAACAAGGATGAGCACGATTACTGTCAATAATAATCGATTACATGAAGGATTTTTGTGAAATCTATTAATAATCGATAACACTGATTTGTGTGTGAACTTTATCAAATGTAATTACGTTTCTTGTCGATTACTGTCAATTACATGCTTAAAAATCTAAAACAAAAACTAAAGAAAGCTAACTACAATCATACTGGTCAATGAGTTTGTTAGTGGAAATTAATAAATTTACACAAGCACTGTTTTTAAATGCCCTGTTTGAAACAGGTGTTGTCTAGACAGATAGTGGGACATATTATGCAAACAGTTGACTGTGAAAATCGTGATAAAAGCATGACATTTGTTATAAAGGTTAACCTAATGTTAATTTAAAAAAATAATAGCTGCTGGCCATATTCTTTTTTCATTTTTTCAAGATGACCACCGCTCATTTTGCAAATGGCGTCAGTTCAAATTGGCTACATTTCGTAAATCCTTTGAAAGCTGTGTTGTAGGTATAATGCAATGTAAATTTTGATAAAAAAAAGGAACTTACAGTTCCTAAAGTACGATGAGACAATACCATCATGAAGATAAAATGTACATTCCGGTTCAAAGATGGGGGTCGAAACGGCAAAAATGTCATTTTTTATCATTTCCAGCAACTTAAAAAGAGATATCACTTACTTTGTCCAGTTCAAATGCCTAATTTGGTTAGAAAGACAGGTTGCTTTATCTAATATTTATCTAACTGACAGTTACATGTTCATAAACCCGTATACGGAAGGCCAGAACAGTAGCATTAACAGTTTCCCACACAGTTGGATTTCTTACATCCGCATTTCAAAAGTTCCTGGCACGAAGATGTGACGACAGGCAATACAGTCCATTTTGGTTCCCAACTGTCTTTTTCGTTCATCCAACCCCAATACAATACAATACAATACAATTTATTTACAACTTAGGCACACGTATGGTGCTACAAGAGGATAACAATTATACATTAACAATTACATATATACTTATACATTTACAAGCAAGACACACAATAAATAAATAAGTGATATCATACAATAAAACTGAAATATACCATATTTGCTTGATTGAGTGTTCATGACTTGGTACCTGTTTAATGCATATATCCGTTTGAGCCCAAACATGTCTGCCTTGATATGCTGCTCTGTGTTCCAGAAGTTCACCCCTGGTAGTTAGAATGGAATGATAAGGCTGCTGCTTCCTGGCAAAGAATTCAAAGCGTGCCTCGTTAACAGCATATTTCGTTGTTGTTCTGTCATGCATGATGCAAATAATTGCTTTTATGATGTCTATGTCTGTGTCTTCAATAGAGTTTGGTCTCATACTCAAGCGGGTAAAAACGTCCGCTAGATCTGGAAATACTTCCGATGTCTGCCAATCTAAGTTCTTCCCTTGTCCAAGAAATGCCGACAAAGTGTCACATCAACTGAATACATGGAAAACAGGAAGAGCAGATACACGAGGACCTAACGAATTAGATATTAGAATCACGTACAGAAAGTCTGTATTCTTTCCAAAACCTATCCACAATTTCTCCACACCTAGTCTTTCGAATGCTGAAATTTCTAAAACTACTTCATCCGTGTAAGTACTACTTAAGATTACTTCTTTACAACCATTTACAACACCATGATTGCAGAGACAAACATTCATGTATCTGCTTCTTTGTGATTACAAGGGGACAGCTGAAATTATCCATATCGAAATTGCAAAGAACATTTTAACCTGGAGCAACATAAACATTTTTATCAGTCATTAAAGAAGCAATGCTGTCGGCGAGAAACTTGAACAATTCCGTTTTGTTGTTATCTTCCTGAAGAAAACTACTCCAAACCCTTGGCGTTCTACCAGAACCAACAACTTTCCGTCTAGCACCAGCATCTCGCTTTCTTCTCGTCCCGGCCTTTAAACTATTCTTTGGGTAAACGTCAAATATAATGTCTACTCTTAAATACTTATTTGTGCAAGATTTTGTGTAAGGCAGTATGACATCATTCGCATAATCATCAAATGTTTTGCCCCACGTGGTGGCCTTGAATTCACCATTGCCACCCCATCAACGATAAAGGGATCAGAATGCAGATAAGTTGATAGCAAATCGCAAAATGATTAAAGTATATCCATTAGCTTGGATTTGATACTACTGTTTAAAGTGCTATCCTGAGACAAAGGCGATGGAGCAGTTGGATTTTCATGGCTAAAGAAATCTTTCACACTGTCTACTTTCACATGACATGAAAAATATAGAAAAGAGATTACGATCACGTGTCAGGTTCTTTAGCTTTATTTTTCACGAAAACGTTTCTGGTTTCGTTTTTCGGCTAAATAATGGGAAGTTGTTCGTTTTTATCGGGTCATAAAAAGCTTCGTTTTACAATTGTTTCTAAAAGTCTTTTTATTGTTTGGATCCAATATTTTGGAGTTACATATCTTACCTTCTTCCGAATCAACAATTTCCTCAGTGTCAAGTTTGTACAAATCATATGAATCAATTAAAAATGGATTTCCAAACTCATTCATCAATTAAGAAAGCCTTTGAATCTTTTTCGAAGAAAGCCTTTTGTGTGATGTCGTAGAGTCTTCATGGTGCATCTGTTGTAAAATGGCTCAAACCACTATATCTTTCAAATTTCTACTAGTCTACTGACTTCTGGTCCAGCTACCATCAATCGTCTCAAAGCTGAGTGATCTTCGGTTAAACCTATATCACAATTATCGCCATCCTTCACGATTGCAGTATTCTGTTCATGTGCCTGATCAATTGCAATATTAAAAAACAACTTGTTGGTTTAAGGTACAGTGCTTTCAATTCCGGAACCGTCGTCTAATGGTTTAGGTAAGCTGTTCATTTCTTGAAACTTTGGGATGTTTGTAGCCAACATTTTATACCCTTGGCAGTTGATGTAAACGTTTCAACGGTGTCTTACTGACACAAACAATACTTTGACTAGTCATTTTCCCAACCATCGGTTGAGACAGATGACAGACGAATTCTTTTCGCCATTGTGAACAATAACAACAAAAATAACAAAACAGAAATCAAATTAAACCTTTTCTAAACGTCACTATAGAAGTATTGGGGAAAATACTGTTAACAGGCCGAGGGATTATCCTTTTACCACCCACCTAAAAACTGCACTTCATTGTCCGGATTCGATTGGGTTCGTTGATAATGTACCTACACCCAGCCTGATCGTTCATCCATTGCCATTTAACTCCCATACAATCTGTACACTATCCGGAGGATTAATGTCCATTCCTCCTTGGCTCGGCTATTCCGCGTTAGCACATCCTGTCGATGCAGGCACCACTGTATGGCTGTGGTAGAGTGAAATTTAGTATATTTTTGGTAATTGTAAATTTATATATATTGATTAAATTTATTGGATTAAAATGATTTTCATACTATTGATATTATTAGTTACAAATTGAATGGTATTTAATTTGTTCAGTCTGAATACTGTTATACTGACCAGTTTACTTGTTTGTCTATGTTACCTTGATTTCTATATTTAGAATCTTAATTAAGGCTATATTTCTATATGGATAGTGATTTTGGTCACATGTTCTTTTTGGAGGGAAACTTCTATTGTTCTGGACACTCTTATTTCAACTGTCTTACTGACCAGTTATATTCCACAATTCTGGAGTTTGTAAATTTGCTTGATTATAATATATTGCTGAATCTTTGGGAATCTTAATTACTACTTTACAGGTCAGTTGTATATACTTTTCTCACATTATTTTAATAGTCCTAGAGTTTTTAACAGAGTATGCAAGATTTGGTTAGATTGATTGATTGAATGAAGAAATGAATCTGTAGTGTGATTCTGACCTTTATGAATGATAAATACAATTAATTAACCATAAAATGCTTTAAATCATTAAAGATTGATAAATTATTAAAATATTAAATAATCTTAAATAATAGATTATAATAGAGCATTGGAGTGAAATGATATTAAATAGAAAGAAAGAGTTTTCTTCTGTATAAGTAAGAAGTAAATAAATGGTTAAATATTCATTTTAAATCTTTATTATGTTTTAGTATCTAAGGGAACAGATTTTCTTATTTTTGGTATGTGTTCATATTATGAAGTCATATTGTAGACATAAAACACATTAGTTATAAATTCATATTTATCTTCAGGTTATTATTTGATGTAGCCAAACATGATGTTAGTCTTGTGACCTTCAAATTAGCACTTGAGGTAAGCAAAGAGTTGTATTATGTTGTTTTATAATTTAGTTAATAATTTGCTTATTTTTGCTTACTTTACTTTGCTTAGTTGCGACATGTAGATATTTTAATGCTTTGCTGTTTTGCTTCATTTATTTATATTTATGAATTCATGTAGAGTATATTATTTACATGGTAACAGAATATTTATCGCAGTTAAGTTTATGAGATACATAAACTAATACATGTAAGACACAAGTTTAAGTTGAGTCTTTGAGACAGAAAATATAGATGTAAAAGAGAATGACAATATTAGTTTACTTAGAATGTTATACAGTGCAATGTACTTGTTCATAAACATGTCAGAGTTATCTTTCTTTGCACTAGTAATTATAGTATTTTATAATTGTGTTTTGTAGGGTCTTTATATGAGACTACTGTTATTTTGTTGAAGTCCTAAGACCATTAATAAAGAATCCTTACAATATTTACAACCGAGTGCTGTTATAATGATGCCTATTTCCACCCGGTTTCATGGCTTTAACTAAGGGGAAAACCATAAAGTATTTTGAAGACTTTAAAATAAAAGCTGAGAATGGACCCCATATAGTGTTTATAATTGGCAGCGATTCACACCATTGTCACGCTCTTTATCAATAAAAATATTTTGCGAATAGGCGAAATTGTTAAACGTATGTGTAGCATAACCTTGATCATGTTATACAATCAATTCATAATATCATTTAAAATCCAAAAACACTGAGTATATAGTTAATAGTGTAAAGGTTTTTGTGTGAATTTTGTATCATTTTCGTGCATGCGCAAACCCTGAACATGTACACTATGCATTTATAGTTTTAAAGAAAAAGTAAGTATTTTGAACTAAATTCGAAACAACAGTCATTCAAAAGAGAACTGTTGGTAATATTTATCAACACAAAAAAAGTGTTTGTCTCTATTCTCTTTATAATTAGTAGGTTATTCATATTTTATGAGCAAGAACCATTCTGAGCTACAAAAAGTTGATTTATTAACAAACAAAAATGTCCAATTAAAAGGATAAAACAATGACACTCTCTATTATTGTGATACCTGTTCTCTTATATTCATAACATTTAATTAAAAATATTCCATTCGCGTTATCAAGTGTAATTCAATCTATTAAAGGCACATGCTTTCCATTACAAAAAAACATATCGCCTCTTTATCAAAACAACAAAAGTTAAAGTCTCTGTACTAGAAACATTTTTTGAAGAACAACCCATCTTAAAATACGAGAAGGACTCATTTTCATTAACAGTACATGATTTTAATTAAAAACAAAAATAATCATTATAATAAAACCCTTTTACAAGCAAATAATTGTACGTATATGATACTTGTATATATGATAAAGGGACGCTTATCCTGTCGACGCACAGTTGTGCTCTTTTTGGAGTTCATACGATTCCCTCAGTTTTTGTTTGTTACCTTGATTTGTCTCTTCTTTGTCGATTTGCGACATTTGAACATCGGTAACTTACTGTTGCCTTAATAAAAATTTCTTGATCAATGCGAGCAAAACGTTCAGCACCCGGGCTATTATCACATTTGACGAAATATAATTATTCTAAGGTACAAAGAGTATTGATTTCCAATGACAGTACATGCTTGAATATTGACAACATACATTGATGAAGACAAAAATTCTAATCGTGTCTTTATCCTGCAACAGGCCAAGAAATGCTTTAAGTCGCGGAACTCCAACAAGTACAGAAAAAGTAAAGAAGACATGATTGTAACAGGATGCTGTAACGAACTCTCGCAAACTTGGTCCCCATAAATATATACCCCTGGGGACTCATCATATATATCATTAAATTCATTTTGACATATAAACAAGATAATATATAATGGTTTGGAGGTGGCATCTCAACCATTGAAAAGATATTTAAACATTTTGAAATGAAAGGGGATAGGGATTACCGCTAGGGAATCACGCTATATACAATCCAATTTATCTTGATATGACAGAAAATATTTGGTTTAGGGATGGGGACTTCAACTGCATACAATACATTTGAACATTAACAAAAAGGAAGGGAGTGGGGATAACCTCTTGAAACATATTCTTCGTACAACAAACAGGAAGGTATGTAGTTTAGCTGTGGGCATCTTGATCATTTCAAGATATCTTAATATTCTCAAATGGTATGGTTAGTGGATGACCACTGGGGAACTATCTTATCGTTTATTCAATTCATCTTCACATGTCAAACAAAACAATATCTGGTTTAAATTATAAAGAAACTAAGGTTATAACTCCCGCAGGCAAAGTTGACCTGAGAATGATTTGCCTAGTTTTGTAGGTCCTTTTTGGTCAAATATCTCTTCAACTGGTTTGGTTCTCATTCATTATTGGCTTTTAGATATTCGGCTTTTAGCGTTCCTGATGAAGTTAAATCAATGAAAAGCGCTTCGGACGCATACAATTTATATATGTTGTTTTCATTTATTTAGGAATGGGATCTTAACCATGTTCAAGATATTTCAGTATTCTAAAATGTCAGGGAATGGGGATGACACTCGAGGATATTTTCCAATTATTAGATTCTCCATATCTTTTACGGTTTTGTGTTATTCGGGAAAAAAGTGTTCAAATATCAAGATAATAAGTGACATTGATCTTTTGATCTTTAGGTAGACCATATGTCTCATGATCATTACTGACGAACCGTTGTGTTAATCATGTACTATAATCGAGTTATCGAGTTATAAAAATTTGAAAATACAAATACAAATATTTCAACAAGGTTCTATAGTTAACATAACTTTTCCTTTTGCTTTTCAAAGTGCCGTTTCCTAGAACCCCATCCCAAAAAATCCCTGAATGCATTTCTTAACATATGAGTCTAAGATATTGTAGAACACTCTTGATTTATGGACTCTGGAAACTGCAACGGACGAGGTCATAAAGTAGCACAAGTGATAGCAGAACACTACTCGGATCTGAAAAATACTGGTTCTTGTCATCCGTTACGTCGATTTACGAATTGGGGTACATTGTATGTTCTTTCTATTTGTTTTAATGTGTTATATTTTGAAAATATTAGAGGTCAATGAATTATGAGATGATCTCTTTGAATGTATATAGTACTATCGATATGTATAGAAAACAGTTAAGATAATATAAGTAGACACATATTTGCTCCTCATCACGGTGCAAAACTATACAGTTCATACAATATTAACACCATCTTGAAATTACTATGTAACACATTTCGGCTCTCATATGTTGCCTTATGATGTAGGAAATATTCTATATGCTAAAACAATTTTAATAAATTGATAGTTTTGAATTGATAAGAATGAAATAACTCTAAAGTTGGAAAGGGAGGATCGTCCCTACCGATAAAAAGGTATACACAGAAATGATGTTGTTATGGGTTACGTTTTTTAAATCTCAAATATATCAATGGGCTGCCATTTCACGGCGATAATATTACAATGAGTAGAAGAGAGGCGAAAGATACCAAAGGACATGCATTCAAACTCAAAATTCGAAAATAAACCGAAATCACCATAGTTACAAAAAAAAAAAACCCAAAAGACAAAAAACAGTACACAAATACAACATAGAAAACTAAATACTGAGCAGCACGAAACCCAGCAAAAACTTGTGGCGATCTCAGGTGATCCCGAAGGATAAGCAGATCCAGCTCCACACGTGACACCCGTCGTGTTACTCCTATAAAATATGTAGATAAGTTATATGAAGTGATTAGGCATCACGCAGTAGCAGATTGGTAGTTGACTCTGATCTAATACTAATACATCGAAAAATTCATAAACCATGCAACGGTCATGTTAATTTTCTAACCTGAAACACAAAGGGTTTCCGCTGTCATTTTGCAAAAAAAAATAATAATTATGGCGATTAAAAATCCTGATTGGCAAAGAATGTGGCGAAAAAATTATAACGGTTCGACTTCGTCCATCTTGTTAATTTTGTGCCAGATTTATCGGACTTTTTCCCCGAATAGACAATACTCGGATTTAACCTTGAGCTCATCACGCGTATCGATTTTGACAGAAAATCAATAATCAGCTGATTGTATTTGATAGCAATCGGCAACAATGGACTAATTAATAAAGATGCTAATGTATTGTTTAATGAAAATGTGGGGTAAAATGGCGTCACATGTCAACTTAAGGATTGTTTTAACAACTTTGACAATGTTTGATAAAATTAATTGTTTTGAAGATGGTACTTCACATCGTTATAGCGGCGCACCTGTTTAAGTTAAAGTTTTACTTCTCAACTTTTACTTTTAACGATCGATGGTCCGGAAAAGATCTGTTGTTCAGAAGAAAGGGTCAAAAGTAAGAAAAATCTCTAATTTATTCCTTGTACTTTAACTAGGCAGGACGTGTCTAACAAACTGATTGATGATTACTGAAGATGAATGTTCCAAGAAGTCAAATTTTACAGTATCGTTAAAACATTACAAGAAATGTTTGTTCTAATTTAGTGTTCATTTATTACAATGTAGGTTATAAAATGGATAATATGTAGAATAAGAAAAGAAACAACAATGCTGCAAACTGGATTTGTTTGTTAGAAAGAAAGATACAAGTCATTAACAAAAATATGTTTATGTTGGTTGGCGAAAACAAATTGAGAGTGGCGTAAAACATATTGTTTTGGCGAAAGAGGTGGCGAAAGAAGAAATTGACCCAGGGGAAATCCTACATTTATAGAAATTAACATGTATATACATATTTATTTCAATTGGACATTAATATTCATCTTCTGTAAAGATGTCAATAAAAACTATTTACTTATCGTTTTACCTAATTGATTTGAATGATTAATGTTATCTAATTGAATAATCGATTGTATGTCTGATAGCTGGGAAATATATAAATAGGTGTGGTATGGATTTTCAAATAGATCAATATATGAATTGGGTATAGTTTAAAAACAAAAGCGGGACGTTTCCTCCGAAAATATTACACAAAAAACAAAAACTGACCTTATTTTGATACTGCGAAGCGCTCCATACCTTTTCCGAATGGTTAAACTCGTATTATTGTGTTATTTCATTATACTGTAGGAGTAGGGACTTAATTGTATTCATCTTGACTATCCTCCCGTACGTTCGCAAAGGTGTATTTATTTTCGTCGCTACTTTTTCAAATACAGAATGAATCAATGATTAGTTAGCAACATGACAGTGATACGTTGTAATTTTTTTGATCTGTCAAACACCTTCTTTTTGTTTGTAGATTTTTTTGGTCACATATTCCTCTATGCATTTTCAACAGAGTGGCGTAATATCAGATCATTAGTTTCCCATGGATGAGTTGTAACGTTTGAGTTGATCTGTCAGACACTATCTTCTGTTTCCAATACTCTGAATTACGAACAAGGGTATGCCTTGCACGACAACAACACCTGCATGTTGGGACAGTTGTAAATGCACTTATATAATAACCAAATATATCTGAAATTACAATCATAAAGGATAAAAGATCGTGTTGTTGTAAGGACAACTCAAAAACTATTAAAACAAATAATAGCTATTGTCATAATACATGTAATATGAGTAAGATTTATTTTTTCTTTAGATGTTCTGATTTGCTTGATTTGTGCAGCATTTTACGTTCCATTTTAATCTTACATACTATTTTGACCAAGTAATACTTCTCTGTGCACTCTCGATATTAAAGTAGATAATCGAATGTAGTGGATATTTCAGCGCTTTAGACGCATATAATCAGTCAGGGGCATTACTTAAACAAGTAACTTTTAAAATTACCTATATAAGTAATGTTGAAAACGAGGCTATTTCAAATATTACTTATATAAGTAACTTTTGTTAATATTATTTTTATAGGTGTCCATGCATATAAATAAGAAGATGTGGTATGAGTGCCAATGCAGTACTGTGTGAGACAACTCTCCGTCCAAGTCACAATGTATAAAAAGAAAACAATTATAGGTCAAAGTACGGCCTTCAACACTGAGCCTTGGCTCACACCGAACATCAAGCTATAAAGGGCCCCAAAATTATTAGTGTAAAATAATTCAAATAGGAAAACCAACGGTCTAATCTATATATATAAAACGAGAAACGAGAAACACTTATGAACCACACCAACAAACGACAACCACTGAACAACAGGCTCAAAATACATATTGTACTAGCGTTAACCAATTTTCACAGTCATCTGGTTATTTTTCCCATGAAATATAAAAACTAATTATCCTGAAACACTAATTGCATTTCTGACGCACTTATCTTTCATATCGACGCTTCTGGGTCAAATATTGGTCTCTTGAGACTATTAAAATATAATTTTCCTTGAAAATCTTGAAGGTAGACAGTTATAAATAGATAGAAACTTGTGATTTGATTAAGGCTTGAAGTTATTTATAATTTGTTACCCAAAACAATTGCATATGTTCCATAAATAATTGTAAGTACTAATTCTTTCAAAAATGTATAAAATAGCTTATTCAAGTAATATTTTTGTCATTATTTTTAAAGTAACCTTTTATCTCTATTCTCCTCTCAAATTTAATAAATTCTTAATTTTATGTAATAAAGTAATGTAAAAATTCATGAAAACTACATTCATTCCATGCTTTTATTAAAATTTAAAATAACTTTATTGAGTAATTTAAAAAAATTTTAAAACAAAAATTACCTATATAAGTAATTAAAAAAAATTAAGTAACGCCCCTGACTCACTGTGCTTAAACGGCTGTGGGTAACTTAAGTTACCCACAGCCCAAGATGGAGCCGCCTGGCTTCGGTAAGAAACTTCTCTCTTATATAATAACAATACAATGAAAACAACACAATTAATTAACAGTAATTAAAAAGTTGTATCAATCTTTTAGGGAAACACTTACACATAAAAGATGATTAAATACTGCAAAATAAACGATCACATTACGATTTTCGAAAACACTTAGGATGTCCGTAACTTGAAAACAACTTATCCGTAACTTTTTTCATTATACCAATAGGGATGTCCGTAACTTTAACGGGATGTCCGTAACTTTAACACGATGCCCGTAACCTGGGACATAATATATATTATAGTATAATAGTCCCAGCTGTAACTTTCAAAGAATCGATATTCGTGGATGTAATTATTAAACATATTATAGAAATTGCATCGAATATATAATCAGAAATAAAGTAGATTTCTAGTATGATATAATTCTTTTGTGAATACCATAATTTCTGGTATTGTACCCAGCTAATAAACTCGATTTTTTTTTT
Source organism: Mytilus californianus (assembly GCF_021869535.1). Classification (NCBI taxonomy): domain Eukaryota; kingdom Metazoa; phylum Mollusca; class Bivalvia; order Mytilida; family Mytilidae; genus Mytilus; species Mytilus californianus. Next base: position 56,949,981 of record NW_026262734.1, read on the forward strand.
CAATTACATTTGTTAGTTTATCTAGTGACATAGATACCATGTTTATCACTCAATCAGCCAACACAATGGAACTTCAAAATTTAGCATAAGGAAACGAGTTTTGGACGAAAAATCAGGACATGCAGCTGATAAATCTCACCACTTCCCACTGCAGATATCACAAATTTCAGATCAAATCACTCAAGGCTTTAATTTAAACCATACATTAAAAGTGAACATACAGCTATAAAAGACCCCGAAATGACAATGTAAAACAATTCAAACGAGAAAACTAACGGCCTAATGTATGTACAAAAAATGAACGAAAAACAAATATGTAACGCATAAACAAACGACAACCACTGAATTACAGGCTCCTGACTTGGGACAAGCACATACATACAGAATGTGGCGGGGTTAAACATGTTAGCGGGATCCCAACCCTCCCCCTAACCTGGGACAGTGGTGTAACAGAACAACATAAGAACGAACTATAAAAATCAGTTTAAAGAGGCTTAACTCATCAGATGCATGGATAAAAATACAAATACTACAATTACAAGTGGACGTGGCCGGGTACTTGTACATCCAAACAACAAAAAGACACTAAGTTCAGATCTGAGAGTACTCGCAGTTACTGGCAGCTAGTTCAAAGCCCCTAACAACTAATAAAAAAAATCATGCATCTAAGAATAAATTATCAATCCGTACACATCCAACATCCAATGGATTTAGTGTAAAGACGTCATAAAAAGTCAGAGAAAAACATGACCTTGTGCAATGCCAAGATACAGGTATCGACAGATTGTAGATCCATGAATGTGTATATGTATATAACAATAATATTTAGTTTGCTTTTAATTTACTGATAACAAAATCAATATCAGTACCAATAAAAAACATTATTTAATGATCTAATTACAGTGTTGAATTGGTAACCTTTTAGAATAAGTTTATTTAAAGGATCGATAAGTTTACCAGGATCGTTTCTAAATTTCCGGGCACGGTAAACAATATTGCCGTAAAATGAGGATGTGCAATCCCGTTTGAAATAAGTTTTCTACAGGTACAACCAAACTTCAAAACTAAATCTTTATATCTGTGGAAGAATTTAGTAAAGGTTTTTAGTAATTTGTGGTAACGAAACCCCTGGCTTAATAATTTACCAGTAATACATAGATTACGTTCGTTAAAATCAAAAACGTCACAATAGACACGGGCATAGCGAACGAGTTGTGAAATATAAACACCGTAAGATAGTTCCAAAGGAACATCACCATCCAAAAAGGGAAAATTAACAATAGGGAACGAAAAATCGTCCCTTTAGTCGTAAATTTTAGTGTGGCGTTTCTCGTGTAAAACCGAAATATCTAAATCTAGGAAATGACAGTTGTTACCGTTTACATTTTATTTATTTAAAGTAACTTCCTTTGGGTAAATTTCGGCAGTATATTAAGTAAGTTCAGATGTCAATCCTGAGCGGAAATACATAGACGGAGCTGTCCAGACCCCTGAAGAAGATATTTACACATAACACTAGGTATAGTGGAGACCATACAGTGGCGGATCCAGAACTTTTTGTAAGGGGGGGGGGGGGGGGGGGGGCCGCTGACTGACCTAAGGGGGGCCGCTCCAGTCACGCTTCAGTGATTCCCTATATAATCAACCAAATTTTTCCCACGAAAGGGGGGGGGGGCCGGGCCCCCAGGCCCCCCCCCCCTGGATCCGCCTATGCCATACTTTTTTGGCTAACAATTCGGAAATTATTTAAAGGAAAAGGTATCAATTTTGCCCGCGGCTAAAGGGCCAAGGACTCAACAGTGAACAATCTATAAAACAGGAAGAATCTAAGATAAATTTCGCCGTACCATCAGATCTTGTTTTATGTAAACACTCTGCAAAGTATATTTTGGATGCTGCTAACCAGGTTTACTGGATTAATCTATCAACATATTATCCGAAAATCGGGAATAAATTGAAAAAAACAACGGTACATGTGTAAATCTGTAAAACTCGGGTCTGATTTTTTACAGCTATGTTCTCTTTTCTCTTGGTTATTTTGACGCATATCGTAATAGTATAAAACTAGGTAATAAATACGGGATTTGATAGTGTTTATTGTCCTTTAATTGTTGAAATTATCAATCTTACAATTTTGAAAACAAAAGTTACCCACATTTGAAAATAAAGTTACGGACAGTCTGATTAGTTTTGACCATAAAGTTACGGACATCTTATGCATTTTTTAAAGTTGGCCTTGCGCTAAAATGAACTCAAAATTAACAAATTTATGGTAATGGTAAGTGATTTCTTTATTCAAGAATCCTATAAATATTTACATAGTGCATGAAAAACGTCGCAAAAAGTAGATTTTGTATCAATTATATATCAACGAGTTTAGAGACCGCCATCTTGGGCTCTGGGTAACTTAAGTTACCCACAGCCGTTTAACCACAGTGCTGACTGATATTTAATAAAGTGTTATCTTCATTCAATACAGAAATAAGAAAATATAATTATATTATACTTTACTATTTACACACGGAGTCCAAACGACTTCTAGATGCGCTGTTGATATAAAGAAGATATTCAAATATAGTAGATGGTAGATTCTAGAAAAAAAAAATATTAAAAGTACTATAAATACTAACAAAACAATTTTGATTAATCAATTGAGTGATTGTTGTTTGATTCACGACCGGTAGGAAATATTTCATGCAGATTGAGGACGAAAACAAATTAACTTATAAAAAACAAAAGCTAGGTCTTGTAATGGGTGTCTACTTCAAAAAGTTGAATACCACTGGAAAACAATGGTTTGCTGGATAGAGGGCAAATATTTTCCTTTGCAAGAGGCTACCTACAATCTCATAAAAAACGTATTAAAACGGTCCTTTCACGTGCAGAGAGCGTTGCACTCTCTCAACATGAGGCATCGGATTTGTAGCCCCCAATTTTGACCGGACGTAGTTGCATATTTTTACATCCCGGACACCCGAACAGACGCCTCACTTTAGAAAGGGAAGAAAGCCAAGAGTGGCCATATGTCTATTCCCAAGTCACCCTTGGGGTAGAATTTAACGTATTAAAGGACAACCATAAAGGGTCATTGAAAAGTTGTTTAAGGAGTTTGTGAGAATTTCTGCTTCATTAGACGACATTGACATTAATTCTCAGAAAAAGTTTCCTCTATAGATCGGCATAATTGATTTCAAAATTTGGAAATAAAATTTTTTGTTTTAACGATTACAAAGGTATACAGAAGCAGTTGTGTTTTTAAAGCGGACGACGATCAATTTGTATTTTAATATTTTAAGCATTGTTAGTATTTAGTATGATCATGACATCACATTGATCATTACATCAGGTTGACTTTTAACGGGATTTTCTTGTTTAGATCGGAACTGTTTGGATATTGAGAATCGAACTAGATGACCAAAAAAAGGGACCTAACCAGCACTACAAAAGTCTAAAAGTCTGAAAAGACCAGTTTTTGTCTTAATTTGCATGAACTTTTACTCGACATTCTCCAAAAGTATGACTTGTGTCTTAATTTTTCTTGACAAATTCTCATTTATATTAAATTTGTATGAAATTTACTCGACATATTCTCGACATTCTGAATATGGTCTTAAAATTTCTTGACAAATTCTTGACATTTGAATACTGTCTTGAAATTTCTCGACATATTCTCGACATTCTTATTTTTTCTCAGTATGGCTTGACATATTCTGAACATTTTGAATCGTGTGTTAAATTTACTTGACAGTTCTGAGTTTTACAAATCATGAACAATATTCATGATATAACTTTAATCTTTATTTCTCTTTATATGATATACTGTTGTTTCAAGTTACACTTCTTTACAACAAAAATAAAAGTTGGGCATGTAAAATAATTGAAAATTTGGGTATATAAATATTTTTACAAATGCAAATATGGCTATGAAATCTAAAGTATAAAATAATTCAAATGTGGGTGTGTTGATATAAAACAATTTCAATGTGGGTTTTTAAATAATTACAAATTTTGATTCCTAAATCTTATAAATTAAATAATTCAAACCAATCATACTGTAGACATATTTCATTCTACATTCATAATATTCAATGTTGATATGGTAAATAATTATTATACCAAAATGTGGTTTATATAAATAGCAAATTATGATGATATACAAATCATTCATTTAACAGAAGAAAAATTTGTGTAATGTCATCTGTTGGAATATATTAAGTATTACACATGGACAGGATGTTCCCCATAAAATTAAGGTATTCCACACCCCAGAGTACACGCAACTGTCAAATAGAAGTTATTGCTTTACCTGTAATCAGCCATACAACTTATCAGTTGACCGACCATGCCACTACAATTTAAAAAGTTTGTTGATAGATGAAAATGAAAATCATCATTTTGATGAAAAAAAATTGAATTGAAATGGATTTTCTTCATCAAAATTATGAAGTTAATTATTTTAACATAAAAACAAATTGAATAATTCCCAAAGATTAAAAGAAATTTATTATCTACTCCAAGAATAATAAAAAATATGTATTTATAATGGGTCCCATCAATGATTTTATAGAAATCATCTCATCGGTCTTATGAAATGGTTCTCAAACAGACATGCATAATATAGATCTAAACATTTTTTTCTTTTCAGGAAGGAGTTATCACAAATATTTATTTTTGATAAAAAATTATAAATTTCAACACTCAAACATGTCAAATTTGAATAAAAAATGTTTTTGGGTTGTTCTAAAAAATGAATAAGGTTTTTGAATCAAGATGGGAACAAATTCTTTGACCTAAACGAAAGCCCCCCTCTTTTTTTAGCCACACAAACCCAAAAGATGAATTGTGGGGTCCAAAAGAGATACAAGACACCTATTTTAGTAAAGCAAATTTGACTGGCAGTTTTGCGAACGGCAAAAATCTAAATGCTGTTTGTCAATACCTTCGACTTATATTCCAAGTGAAAACAATTACTTAAATGTTTAATAAAAATAAATCAAAATTAAACTACATGGGGGATTATTCACGGTATTCCAACTTAGTTGCACCAAAAGGGTATCTTACTATACCAAATTAATCCTTGATTCTTCAAAGTTTAGTTTAGCCATAATAAAAAGGAGTATTATAACAGCAATAGAATGTCATAAACAGTGCAGAATAAGTCTGTTCACATTTCAGGCGAAATTTATACTGTTGAGATAGTGTCAAGACATATTTAAGACTGTCAAGAATGTGTCGAGAAATATTCAGACATTATTTAGAATGTCAAGAATATGTCGAGACATATTCAGACATTATTAAGAATGTCAAGAATATGTCAAGACAGATCGAGACAAATTTAAGACAGTCAAGAATTGGTCGAGACTAATCCAGACTCTTATCAGATGATACAGGAAGTGTCGAGAAATTTTAAGACAATGTTCATACTGTCAAGACACTTGTCAAGAAAAATCAAGAACCTTATTAGACAAATTCATACTGTGTCAAGAATTTTTAAAAATTATTCAGACAAATTAAGAATGTCGAGTAAAAATTCATGCAAATTCAGACAAAAACTGGTCTTTTCAGACTTTTTGACTTTTGTAGTGCAGAATAGCTAAATCCTGGTAAGGTCAACTTTGCCTGAAGGAATTGGAACTCAAGCTTCTTAACAGTTTCTTTATTCTCCACTGACAATCTGAGAAGGGTATTTTAAGAATAAAGTAAACATCGAAGCTTACTCTTGACCTTATGATACTCTCGGGGACAAACAGGCCACCAGCAGCAAATTTGTTGACCAAGTGATAGAAAACGAAAATATCACTTTATAGATTTCGTGCGACCAAAGAGCGCTTTTATGGATTTACTTTATTATGAAACAAACAACCCTAAAAATAAGCTCGTTATAGATACTAGGATTAATATTCTGTACGCCAGACGCTCTTTTTGTCTACAAAAGACTCATCAGTGATGCTTGAATCAAAAAAGTTAAAGCGGAAAAATAAAGTACGAAGTTAAAGAGCATTAAAGTCCCAAAATTTCGAAAGGTTTTGCCAAATACAGCTAAGGTTATCTATTCCTTCGGGTAGAAAGCCTAAGTATTTCGATATTTGATAGCCCAGCATAATACCTTGATACACGATGAGCTATATAACAAAAAAGGATAAAAAATCCACATTGGGTAAAATTTGCCCAATAGAAAGTATTACCTTCGTGCCTAAATGATTTCGAAATCTATCAGTAGAGAATATAAGAAGGATTCATCAATAATCATGTCACAACCAAGGCACTTATCTGATGAGTCCAGTCCACCACCAGATAGGTAGGTAGGTAGGTAGGTAGGTAAGGTAGATAGGTAGATAGGTAGGTAGGTAGTAGGAAGGTCGATAGGTAGTAGGTTGGTAGGTGGATAGGTAGGTAGGTAGGTAGGTAGGTAGGTAGGTAGGTAGGTGGATAGGTAGGTAGGTAGGTAGGTAGCTTGGTATATTCAAGCTTTTAACCAAATTTTGTACAAGTACCATGTTTGCCGAAATTTTAATAGTGTATACACACTTCTAATGTTTTGTTGATTAATTAGAAAACGACGATAATTTACAAAATTGATCAATAGTGGCTTATATCTTACTAAAGTGGATACTAATCGTTTATGATATCATCTAGCACGTATCCAACTTATTCGCTTTAAATAGAATACCGGTAATAATTTTATAAAAATCAAATAAATAAATATAGAACGGATGAAATTTCTCAATTTGTTTTTATGAAACCAAACCTTCCTTGACGACATTATGAATAGTTTTCTGAAAATAGATTCAAGTGTTTGATTTGGTTTATCAAAAAATAATTCCCGATGTATAGATTTTGAGGAATATGCAATGACTCATTTGAATAAATATGTTTTCATGAAATCTATAAATTCTGACAATTCTTTACATTGTGCAAAAATGTAAAGAAGTCATAACAAAATACAAAAAGGAAGTGTAAATCTTGTAAAGCGAGAACAATAGAACAGTCTTTCGTTTGTTTGAGCCTGCTTAAGCCTTGGTTCTAATTGGAGTCGTCTTTTCATGTCAACAATATGTGTTACGCTTTATGATCTTATTTTATCAATATTAATTATTAATTGTTATCCGTCATTCTAGATAAGGTTTGGTTTTCCAATGTAATTGAGTTAAAAATAGAACAAATTTCACTAGATAAGTGCACTTATTTAACAAAACGGTCATTTAAACATATTACACTCGTTTGTGACTAAAAAGCATTAAATATATTTGACAGGTAAGTTTAAACCTTGTGGTAATGATTGCTACTTCCACATATGCGATATGTGGAATTTAACTACACCTTCAGCAATAATCTGATACAATCTGATACACAGTTAAACCAAACTGAATACTGTATTAAAAATAACGAAAACAAAAGTGAAATTTTCATTTTTATTGTAGAAAAGTAAAACAGGGACTGTATGTCATTTTATATAGATTAGAATAGTCGATTATGATGAATTGTGCTGGTTTGTTATGTTATGTTATTTTGTTCATTTATTGTTACATGTGTATATCAAAAACTCAAAAGTATTTATTAAAACAGTATATGTACTTCTGCCTTTATTTATTCAAGGGAGAGATATTTTTTTTAATTAAAAATCGTTTCGGCACATATGTTAAAATTTACAATTACATCTGTTTCAAAGTTCATCAGGTTGAATACACGTCCAGCAACTGTTTAATCGGCAACATTAATGGCCTTCTACTCGCAACTGCTTATATACAATCAATATTGAAGCCTTTTAAGTATAACGGGTTTTTTTTACTCATATATATCAATATATATATACAATATACATTTATCAATCTTAAAGTCTTTTTGAGTTTTGGAATTGGAATGTTCCTATGGCACTTATGTATACCAACTTCTCGTGGAACTGTACTTTATTTAAAGTTATGAATTAGTTTGATTGATTGTTGTACTTATAGGGTAATGATTTCGAATGTGTGTTTTAGGATGAACATAATTTTAGTGTCTTTTAAGTCTTATCATCAATACTATTATTGACATTTTGATAACATTGTTTTTTGGGGATTTTCATGTCAATTGTCATTTCTTGAAAGGAGGAAATGTGTGCATGTTAAGTAGAAGTTTTTGGAATTTTCCAATTAAGCAGGAAACAGAGAGACATATTTGTTTAGATAATTATACTTTTAACAACTAACCTATTTTGTCATTAAGCTACCATAAGTTTCATTATCTTTTAAGTTAAAAATACTTTTTTTGCAACTTACTGATTCATTCTTTCTGCATAATCAAAAACAAACATAATTGTTAATTTTGTACTTTTCATAATATAAGAAAACTTCTAAATACTTTTATGGTCAGTTAAAATAGGAAACAGTATTTGCCGTATATTGGGGATTTTAAAAAGACTGTACATGTGTAAATAGTTTATTTAAGTTGCAAAGATCTAATTTTGATTTCAAAATAATTATATTCTTTTATCATAACTCTAGATATGGTCATGACTGAGCGTTATGATATATATATTAAATACACATTTTGTAGGATGTATTGTAAAGCATCGTATACCATGTATTCCTGTACAGTCATCTTCTTCCTCATGTTTACCATTAATGAGGCATCAGGTAAGGAGCATTTTTTCTTAAATCGCATATGTGTGTATTATGAACTGTCGGTTTAGTGAGCACCCTCTGTTTGAACTGCAATCAGACCAATTGTTATTCGATATCCAAACACCACTTTATCCCAAACAAATAGTTTTAAATCACTTATTGAAAAATACCGTTCTAATGCCAGCTTATGGATGTTTCGTCCTCGAAGGAAATCTAGCTTCTTTGTCCTTACTCCATTCCTTTGGTGACATAAATATCATTATTGCTTCATTTTGGTAAATTTACAATTCATGAACTTCAAAATCACCCGAAATGAATACAGAACAGTTACAATGTATTACAAATATTACAATTTTTAACACATGATATAACATTCACGCTTAATTATTGTCTGTTTGTTTTGTTGATCTTTGTGCCAATCAACTTAACGTCATTGGTATCACCATATTTATCTAATTTACCAAAGCCAATTAATACGACATCGTAATAAGAGAACGAGTTAAGTGTTTAAACTGACGGTATACGACAGTAGGTAGTTTACAAGTAGTACAGTTTATAATGGAGAAGCCATAATCAAACTAGTTCGTTGGATTTTTGTCAGAAGAAGACACACCATTATATTACAATCTTTTCCTTATTCAACACTTATGTGAAACGGACATGCGTAGTGGATTTTGTAACAGGACATCAATTCAGTAATGATAAATAAAACCAGAAACAAAATAGCAAAATAAGCTGGTTTTCCTCGGTTCAATGATATAGATATCCGACACGCATAACAAGATCAATTGCATATACCAATGAATGAATACATAGAATTTTTGGGAAAAAACTCTTATCGGTAACTTAATATTTAATACAATTTCTAGGAAAAATCAATGAATTTGTGAATAGTGTTTAAAGCTCATTAGACAAGTGATTTAAATGCATACACATAATTGACTTTGTTATACTGTCCACTCACATGAACCTTTTGGTATAACATTTAGTTTTTGCAAAATTGTCTTTTCTTCGCCAACCTTTATTATGTTTAACATAGTATGGAACGTCGTGTTACTTGGAAATCTTTAAAATTGTTATTTGCTAAAATGTTTTGACTAGTAGTGTTGTAAATCTGATTTAGGATTTCTTATCCGTTGTTACGTTTATATAATTCAATTCGGACACTATATTGCTGACGTGTTGCTTCACTGATATTTTCATCACATTCTATATTCAATTGAAAACTAACAATTGAGTCTTGGGTTATTATATCATTAACATTCATATCGTATTTTTTATTTTTTATAAACTCTGTTTAATGGTACAAAAGCTCTCAAACGTTTTATACTGGGTTTGTGTCGTGCAACCTTAAGTTGAAATGTTTTGAAATGTTGTTTTTTTTTGCCTTTTCATCAAGTTATCGTTATTCATAATCACACGATTTCAGATTCTTTAAACTAAGTGAGTTATTGAAATATGTATTTCGTTTACTACTCTGTATATTACTGCGGGTATGCATTCTTTCTTAGTTTATACATGTATGTACTTAATTTCCAGCTTTTAGAGAACACAATTATATGCCATACATATCTAGTATAATTTGCTCAATTTTTTTATTTTTGCGTATGAAAGTAGCACAGGTGTTCCGGAAGGGTGACGTTTCTGCTTGTAATATACACATGAACATGTCATTGATGAATTCTTGCTATAATTTCTTTTTTATAATAGAAAATCTTACAGTTACATGTAATAATAAAAAAAATGCAAACATTCTACTAAAATTAAGCTGCATTATAAACATTGATACCGATTTTAATATTCAAGAAATGCGTGTTTTGAATTATACGCAAGTGTTCTCTCTGTGACCTCTTTTGAAATTTCAAGCTTTTACACGTGTTGATTTTTATATAATAGATAGTAAATGTCTTTTAGTGTCTAGCACTTTCATCAATCTGTAGAGACTGTTCAAGACTGCTTAAAGATCAGATAGCAACATTCGTGCTGCAACATCATAGAAAACCAGAGGGATAGACCGTTCAGCGTGTATATTAAAAAAGTGTTCACATGATTTTACAACCTATCATGACATTAACATTTCTTGTCTATTTCAAGATATCTTTTTTTAAAATGGATGTTTGAAGTATTATATGACACTTATATAAAAAAATAAGGAGATGTGGTATGATTGCCAATGAAACAACTATCCACCAAATTTCAAATGAAGTGAATGTAAGCAATTATAGGCAACCGTACGGCCTTCAAAAATGAGAATAAAAAAAAACTACCGTATAGTCGGCTATAAAAGACCCCGACATGAAAAAAAAAGAAACAATTCAGAAGAAATAACTAACGGCCTAATTTATAATAAAATAATAAAACAGTTTACGAAAATCAAATATGACAGACATGAACCAACGACATCCACTGAACTACAGGCTCCTGACTTTGGACAGGCACATATGTTTAACATGTTTGTGAACGTTCAACCCTCTCCTAACCTGGAAACTTTCTCTTGTGGAGAGTTGTCTCATTGGCAATCATACCACATCTTCTTTTTTATATTAAACTTACTTGTTCATTAAAACAATCGTTTGATAGGTCTACTGTCACAGGAAAAAAAAGAAGAAAAAACGCGTCGCCAGGTAAACTAAATTTGCGACAGTAAAACTACCGATGGACGTCCGCAAAGCTTCAAATACAATACAGTTATCTCTTAAATAACATCTTACAAATTTATAAAATTATGTAATATTATGTATATTTTTCTTTTAGTAAGATGGGAAATAAAGTCAAAACCATTAGTAATAGGAATGGAAGCAAGACTTTCGTGTAATGGTAACAATTGTCCTCAAAACACCAAAACATGGCTAGGAGGAAAAAACTACGATCTTCTCTGCTTTGATGATCAGTCAAAGAATCCCTCAAAATATGAAATGACATCAAATGGTACAACTTTTGATTTGACGATAAAAGACTTTAATTTGACCGATCTTAATTGTGAATATACCTGCACCTGTGGATTCCAACAATACACCAATATGTTAACAGTCGAAGAACTTATATGTAGGTAAACATTACGTAGTTGTAAAAATACATGACATCAGTTAATATAAAAATAAGGAGATGTGGTATGATTGCCAATGAGACAACTATCCACCAAAGTTGAAATGAAGTGGATGTAAGCAATTATAGGCAACCGTAAGGCCTTCAACAACGAGAAAAACCCATACCGTAAAGGAGGCTATAAATGGCTCGACATGAAAAATATGAAACATTTCAATTGAGAAAAATAACGGCCTAATTTATAACAAAACAATTTACGAAAAACAAATATGTCAGACATGAAACAACGACAATCACCGAACTGCAGGCTCCTGATTTGGGACAGGCACTACCAGATGTTTGGTTTTTTTTATCTTCTGCATAAATGGATAAGACAATTGTCTAATAGAGTGACCATTTCAACTCTTACTTTATATTTGTCTTTATAAAAGGACAGTCAGCTCTCTCCTAGGACAAAATAGAACGAACAACTACAATGAATACATATCTATGCCAAGCTCTGACAAAGATACTATTAATGGAACATATTTGTCATTATAGTATATCCAAGTCCTAGACTAAGACCAATCGAAACATTCGAAGACGGCGTCCATTGTACTAATTTGAATTATGGAAATGGAGTTAAATTTTGTGTGCTAAACGTCTCATATCGTATTTCACAACATATGTTGTTTATATGATATGTATTATCTGTGTTTTTCTCAAAAATATATATATGACCTACATACATCCATGAACTAGGGTATCAAGCTATTATATAGTTAATGGGAGAGGAATTTGTGCCGTTTTAATTTTAACCAATTGTATTTGTGTGGTTGTTATTATGTGAGCATTTTAGTACAGCTTAGGCATTATGTATAAATTTATCGTGTCTTAACTTATTCGACCTATTACTTAGTACTGATAAATTCACTGCTATTTATCGGTATTATTTTTTTAATTTTAAACTCTTACTTCCAGATCCACCTAGATTACGTGTAAACACTTTAACGAGGATTGGCAGAAAAATCTCAATAGATGTTTTGATTGCAGTTTCTCCCTTACCAAATTGCACAGTCCTTTTTGAGGTACATCGAGACAAATACTTTGCATTTAGTGCATTATTAAACAGAAAACAAAATATTTTGGAAATGAATGCTAATATAATCAAACATCACAGTTTAATCAAAAATGACATGTAGCAGGTGACCACGTATTCTGATATTATTGCGAGCGATAATGCATCTTTGTTTCCTCAAGGGTTTACAACGGTTTAAATGATAATTCTCTATAATACGTCACAATAAAAAGAAAGTTTTAATCAGCATTCCGAGCCAAAATGAGAGTCATAACTTTTTATGCCAAATTTGCCGAAAAAAAGGTTTCATAAAAAACGGCATTTTGGTAAATTTATAACCAAGTCCGTCAACGGATATATTAAGTATCACCTATATCCCCTGCCCCAAACAAAACCCCACAAATTTGAAAAACATCATTTTATTAGTTTACCAGCTCATCACACTAAAGATTAATTAGGGTTTTTTTTTATAAAACTTTCTTGAAAAACCGCCTTTATTCAAATAAAATGAAGGCTATTATTTTCATTTTTTCAACTGAATCGGACGGAGCTTATGTTTTAATTTGCATAAAGACAGTCTATTTGAAGATATGTGTGATAAGGATGATTGTCGATATAATTATCATTACTGATTTCTAATCACCTATCAATGTCACAAAACGGATATACAAAAGAACTCAGTGTATGATATGGGACGAATAAAATAGTTTAAAATTGATAGCATTTATATGTGATATAGCTAAGTATTTTGAGGTATCGGCTTTTGTATTATTCGAGCTATCGATCTGTATGTTTTACTGCTTCTTAGATTTTCTATTTAAGAACACCTGCTAGTTCGGGTAAATCTTCTGTATTACGAATCATGGCAGAACGTAGAAGATGCTTTCCTCTCAGTCAAAAGAAATAGTTTACATAAGTTTTTCGAGTCGCTCATTCAGCAACGGCCACTCCAGTAAATGCCTTTTCAAAGAGAACTGCAGAAGCTAAACTGGTTAGCGAGGCTACTATACGGAGAATTTACTGGATCAATGACCATAACTGGACACTTCATTGATGAGTTTATCCCAAAACTCTTGTCTATAGATGGACTGGTCTATGATAAGCGAACCGGTTAAATACCGTCCGGTCAAGTGAAATAACTCATGAAATAATTATAAGCGAAATGATAACAGTTGTCTCCCTTTTCACATATTACCTCAGCTTGCTCTTGTACGCTCTGTAGATACGCATATTACCATTTCCGAGTTTTTGTCAGTGGAACTATATTACTGTTGCTTACTATCTTTTAATACACATGCACTTTAGGCGTAACAATCATAGATTTAACCTTATCTTTATCGTTCTCATACATACTTTAAATACTTGAGCAAGGCTAAATTCCAATAAAGCAGATATCTATCCAGGATTTTTTATTTTAATGTTTCTGAGCAATCGTGAGCTTTCTCTGTGTCGTGTTGCATTCAATAGGGCGATATTTTTTCTCCTATATTCCTTATTTTGATTGTTCACGCAAGAACCAGAGTATTCGCCAGAGTAATTGTTAAATCGGAAATCTCATTTATATTTTTTTCTGTCCATGAAGAAATAATAGCAAAAATGTTGTGCACACTGAATAACCCGCTTAGCGAGTTATTTAAAAGTGTGCACACGTCACGGTCAATCAGAAGATGTGTTACATCCAAAATTAAATTATTTTAAATCAAACTTTTGGTTTTCTCTGTTAATTCCTTAAAATTATTATCATGTAATTTTAGGAAAACGCTTTGTCAGCAAATATCTCCGTGAAAGAAGTACAAGATGAAGGTGGTTTAACACTTTTTGGAGTAGCCATACAACACCTTGTTTCACCAATAGGGAGTATCTGTAAAGGAAATCTAACTTTGAATTGCAAAGTTGGACCAAACGCATATCCACTTTATCTTCAGAAAATAGACATATGCACAGGTATTTACGTTACAACCCGAATCTGATTCGCCCAACGACCCATTTTATACAATCCCACATAACATTAACTGTAAATTCAGAAATTATTGCATGCATATATTATTGCAATTTTCAAAGAATGAACAAAACTGCGAGTTTAATAATCGCGATTTTTGGAAAGCAGCATACAGATACGTGTAGAAAGAACATCAAGCCGAATGCGAGTTCTTATGATTGCGATACTCTAGTAGTCGCATTTTTTCTGCCATTAAGATAACTTTTATTTAAAAACGCGTTGTAATTTGAAAAGGACGCATAATCCTCTGAATGATACGTTGTATACATGTATACATTTGTACTTCAAACATTGTTGACGACGAACTTTTACCTTGCTTAGTGGCCGGGGGATCACTTTCATTTTATATAGCGAACAGCAGAATCATTTATTTTGATTTACCCTTGTCCTGTTGTCCATCACATTTTTCTTCCAGAATTTAACTTTTGAAAAGTGTACTTAACTTTTTTTTACCAAAATTTAGTGGTATGTACTTGCGTTACGGTAAATTAAAGAGTTGTATTGTTTGGTTTAATTCTGATTAAGCTACATTAACTGCTGAGTTCTAAAACTTACAATCGTAATTTGTTAACACATATTGTTCAGTGCTGCACCAAAAACACATTATATTGGTTTTAAACTATATGACTTTTCTTTGCTGTTAATCACCATTTTTACAATGGAAATTTACCTTGGCCAAGTCCCATTTCTGCGGAAACGATTTTTTTGCCGTAACTAAAAATAAGCAATTATTACAATTTGGTTTCCTGACAAATATTTACATTAACTTTTTTCTTATTTCAGATGAAGACAAACCAAACTTTAAACTGTATGCCATTATAGGTTCAATATCAGGAATGGTTTCAGTGATTGCTATCGTTTCTATTTTGTTTTTCTTAAAATTCAGAAATGGTAAGAAATATAAAACTAAAGTATACGTTATTATTTGCATTTTGGTTTCATGTAAGCCAAACTGACACAAATAGCGACACTGCGACATGGGAATTGTTATCTTCTCTTTTATTTGGATACTTAGTTCAACCTCATTACACAAGATTTTTTTTTTTACATATGTCTAAAATGACAAGTTCTGTTTCATTTATTAAGTTTAATATGAATCCGGTCATAGTTTTCCCCAAGAAAAATATCAATTTTTCGTACTCATATTTCAGATTGTTACTATACTTAAAATAAATCAATAATACTCAGCAACAAGTTGCCTGTGAAATTTTTATACTACATGTTCGAACCGGAATACTTTGAAATTTATCTTGCAAAGAATACCAAACCAATTGATTTCATTAAACATCTATATAATATAATAAACGTTTTACTGCAACTATAATTCTGGTATACGAACACAAGACTTCATTATACTACATGTATTGCTATGTGGAATACGAAATCTGAATAATATCGTTATTTATATTAGGAATTCGTAAAGGTCTATAGATATAAGAAGATGTGGTATGATTGCCAATGAGACAACTCTCCATCCAAGTCACAATTTATAAAAGTAAACCATTATAGGTAAAAGTACGGTCTTCAACACGAAGCGTTGGCTCACACCGAACAGCAAGCTATAAAGGGCCCCAAAAATAACTAGTGTAAAACCATTCAAACGGGAAAACCAACGGTCTATATAAAAACGAGAAACGAGAAACACTTATGAACCACATCAACAAACGACAACTACTGAACATCAGATTCAAGATTTAGGACAGGTGCAAACAATTGCAGCGGGTTTAAACGTTTTAATGGTACCAAACCTTCATCCTTATCTGAAACAATTGTGTAACATCACAACATAGAAAGACACACTATAAAATATCAATAGAAATGGCTTAACTCAATCAAAAGACATATTAACACAAGTGAACATACACTGAACGAGTAAATTTAATCTATGATACAATGTAAATACAAAATCAATAAAATAAGGGATGCATAATTAAAGTTCCAGTATTATACCGCTTTGAAATGTTAAACAATTTCAGAAAAACAACAATAACATAGAACAAAAATCCGCCACTTACAATAATATTATACACAGGTAAATGAAAATTATTTTGTAGGCAGGTATACAGTTTAAATGGAGAAAGGAAATATGCATATCTTGACTTGCGCTTTTCAAAAGACTTTTGAATATCTAGACATTGTTATGTTTATCTACTTTGGTTTTTTTTTTAAAACATTGACACAAAATGTATTTAACAATAAGTAAATACAAACACCCGTCAATTCTAAGACGTACATTTTTCTTACAGGGAAAGACAAGGACATAAGCCTCGATATTGATTGCGAAAATGATAAAACTCCTGGTCGGAGGCAGCTTAGTACAGTCCGGCTGATAAATAGCAAAGATCCCACGGGGGCCACTGATGAAGGGACACCGTGTAATAAATAGGTCCCGAAACTGGGTTTGGTCCATTATATTATCTAAACAGTAAATTAAATTCACTTATAAATCAAATAATGAGACAATAATCGAAAATTTTGATCAGAAGAAAGGGACCTATTTATTATTGACGGTTAGTTCTCAGAATAACACATATTAATTGTTATTTCTTAATAAAACAAAATATATCGAGGATTGAAACAGATGATACCTTATCAATAACAATAGTATCAAGATTAACAAGACCATATATTGTTTACAAATTTATAAAAGATAAATGCTTCTTTTTCACTGGCATAGTCATTTCTTCATGATGAAGTCTTTTGGTTATTCAGCTCATCATTGGGCCACGTACATATTTTATCGTATTTGTCCATACATACCCTCAGTGGTTAACGTACAATATAGTACTCCTATATACAGTCTTTATATAGAATCTGTCCGTACCCTCAGTGGTTAACGTTTAATACAGTAATCCTATGCACAACTTAAGACCTCTGCTGAACATTTGTAAATTATCGTTTCATATCGGCCTCTAGTAAGTGTTCTAAAACTTATCTTTCAGTGCTTTTAACTACTTCCTTAAGTAGTATCAAAGAACTTATCATTAACTTTTGTAATAAAACATTTGAAAATAGTAGAATTAAATATTTTTGGAGTGTAAAAAATTCTTTGGATGTTCTATATATAAATAACGTGCTTTTGGTGGTCCTTTTGATTCTGTTGACAGTTTTGACTTGTCAACTCTTTACACTACACTTCCACACAATCTTATCAAAACAAAAGTTTTCCTATTTAATTAAATGGTCGTTTGGTAAATCTGAATGCAAATATATTTACTGCAACTCATTTAAAGCCTTCTTCTCTAATGAGAAAGGTAAATATGCTAGATATACTTACTGGAGGTGTGATGAGATGATTGATTAAAAGCTGTTATTTTTCTCTTTTGGAAGGCGATGATCCTTTTGTACCATCTTTCGGTGTTCATATATCACAACTCGTTCGCTATCCCCGTGTCTGTTGTGACGATTTTAATGAACGTAATCTATGTATTACTGGTAAAAGGTTACCAATTCAACACTGTCATTAAATCTTTGAATATTGTTTTTATTGGACCAGGTATAAATATTGACTTTGTTATCAGTAAATTAAAACCATACTAAATATTACTGTTATACACATATGTTCTTTCACGGTACTACAATCTGTCGATACCTATATTTTGGCATTGCACAAGGTCGTGTTTTTCTCTGACTGTTAATGACGTCTTTAAACTAAATCCATTGAATGATGGATGTGTACTGATTGATATTTTAGTCTTAGATGCATGATTTTTTTTATTAGTTGTTATTGGCTTTGAACTAGCTGTCGGTAACTGCGAGTACTCACAGATATGTACTTAGTGTTTTTTTGTTGTTGGGATGTATAAGTACCCTGCCACGTCGACTCTGTGTTTTTGTTAGATGTATTTCTGCTTTGTATCCATCTGATGAGTTCAGTCCTTTTCAACTGATTTTATAGTTTCATATTATGTTGTACTGTTACACCACAGGCCCGGGTTAGGGGAGGGCTGGCAGATTCAACTAGTTTAACCCCACCACATTCTATATGTGTCTATTCCAAGTCAGGAGCCTGTAACTGAGTGGTTGTCGTTTTTTTGCTGTTTTTTCATATTTGTTTTTCGTTTATTGTTCGTTCTTGTGTTGTGCCGTCACACCACTGACGAAGGTTAAGGGAGGGTTGGCGCCAACAAACTAGTTTAACCCCGCCACATTATGTCTGTAATACAGTGGTTGTTGTTTATTGCTGTATATCATATCTGTTTTTCGGTCATAATTTTGTACATTAATCAGGCCGTTAGTTTTCTCGTTTGGATTGACTTACATTTGTCAATTCGGGGCCTTTTATAGCTGACTATGCGATATGGGTATTACTCATTGTTGACAGCCGTACGGCGACCTATAGTTGTTAATTTCTGTGGCATTTGGGCTCTTGTGAAGAGTTGTCTCATTGGTAATCATACCACAATTTCTTATTTTTATATGGCATAAATAGTAACAAATGAAAATGAAGAGTAAATCCGCAAAAAATTGTCCTGCCCTCCTGCCCTCCCTCGAATATCAAAATTAATGATCATCTGCTGAGTTCGATTCCTTGACGAGCATGTGGTAGATTTTATTTACTCATTTATGGGTATTTCAATACAGACAACATTTGTTCTTATTGATGTTTTGACCAAAGAACGGTACCAAATGATTAAGAAAATGCACAAAGAACGTAAAGGAAAAGATCGACGAACGGTACAGTAAACAAATATATAGAAATAGTTATTTTAGAAAAATCGTAATAATTACAATGATCTTGATATGCAAGATAGATTCCGTAGAAAGTCACGCTTTCTGTGACCGCGCTGAAGTACGTCCATTATTCATTTTTCATTTTTCAAAATTCAATAATTAATAATGAAATAGTTCATTAGTCATTATTCAACGTGTAGTTATGAATAATTAATAGTGCAATAGTTAATATTTCAGCATTCAAGCTGAAAAGTGAATAAAGAAATAGACCATTTTTTTTTTTTAATGTGACTCTATCCCGTATTGCTGAATTCGCCATTTTTATGTCAATTTACATATATTCAAATTAATATAAGAAACAAAAAATCAAAACAGTCTTTTTAATTTTCATCTTTATTTATTTATTTAGTTTCGAAGGATAAATTAACCGGTTTCCTTAATTATTTTCAACATTAATTCCGTTTTTTAATGTATGGAGGACCTGAATACCAAAACACATATAAAATTATAATACTATACATTGGATAATTTGATTTTTAAAAGGACCTCTGCAATCCTTCTTCCTTGAATACAGATATAACTTATCGATTGTGCCGCAATGTCCATTAGAGGGGTTTCGGAAGTTAGGCAGGGAGTCACTAATGTTATAACTTGTGTCCAATCCCTTTTGTATTTTTTTTTACCAGGCCCGATTTGTTGGTGTAACATTTAAAAAAGTCTACCAGAATTATTTTACAAAGAATTCCGCTCAAACCGGTGCTAGGGGCCGGATCGCCTGAAACTTGCAGTGAGGTGAAAGCGTTTTTTTTTTTTTTTGCTCCTTATTGAAGTTCTTATTGTGACTTTGAGTTAAAGAACAGCAATAAAAGTGCTATTCCTTTGCTTTTTTGTGCATGTACTTATTTTGTGTCATAGATGGATACCCCATATCCTTCGTTTTTCTATTACATATACTTCCTAAACTGTGACGAGATGATTAAAAGCTTTGAATTTTCTTCTTGACAACATATATATGTTACAGTGAATTTGTATTATCAGGGATT
The DNA here is from genome assembly GCF_021869535.1 of Mytilus californianus. Taxonomy (NCBI): domain Eukaryota; kingdom Metazoa; phylum Mollusca; class Bivalvia; order Mytilida; family Mytilidae; genus Mytilus; species Mytilus californianus. Next base: position 56,970,402 of record NW_026262734.1, read on the forward strand.
ATGTAGATTTCCTGATTTTTCAGGGATTCTGCATAATCACTAAAATCACTACTGTTTATATATAATCCCTGAAAATTACCAGTGATTTTACATAATCACTGAAAATTTTAAGAATTATTTTACATAATCCCTGGAATGTTATCAGGGATTATCAATAAAAGAAAGATTCTCTGTTTGGTAAAAATAAATCAAATACAGACAAATAAATCGTATGTATAACATCTTTATGGTTTAAGTTGACAGTTTTCATTTCCTGTCTATTTATAAGTGAACAGTTTTTTTCTGGTGATATCATATTTTACTGTGTTAAATCACATAAACTCACAAACAAATAAGTATTTTAAATTGAAAGTAATAATACCAACAGATCATGTAATTTGCTGTAAAACAAAGGGGATGAAAGTTTACGAACAAGCAAAGAAATGCAAATAAACTTCTAGAAACACAAACAGAACATATGCTTGACAATTTGATCAATTTTGGAGGAGGCGGTGCTACCGATTCAGCATGTTGATCGTGGAAAGGGACTTTCATATATGTGTCTAATGAACTGTGTTACACTTTATTGCTCTTCAAAGTGCAGTAAAATCAGATTCAATATGTGAAGGCTGAGGGATTTTTCTTTTTCTTTTTGTTTTTTGCAACAAAAAAAAAAAGAATAAGCAGAGAATATATTTAATAGTAAAGGGTCCAGATGTGGTTTGAAGAATACAGAATAATGGGCAAACAGTGCAAAAGTAAAGGGCTAAAAATAAAGAATAGACAAAAATAAACAAAAAAATAAGAATAGAGAATAATAGTGTGCTAAGATATACAGAATAGAAAATAATGGGCAAAATAAAAAAAGCATAGAGAAAAATGATGTAAAAATTTTTTAGAATAAAGTCGTGTTTTCTGCTTAATGAAGCACTTATTTACGTAGAAAAACACATCTTAAAGTTAGCCAAGGCTTTCTTAATGAAAATGACACCTTGTATAGACCTAAAGTATGCTCAGATTTGTCCCTAAGGAAAAAAGATCCGGGGTTGTTATGGTCAATATTGGCGTCTGGCTATCCGAATTGAGGTTAGGGGTCGATTTAATATGTTTTTGGCTTACGTTTGCATATTTTCGTATAAGTAAGGATTCATGCATGTAGCAGAGACCTTGAGCATTCGTTTGAGCTATAATATTCCAATGCTATGCCTGGGCGGTGCTAGGGGAAGATTTTTACTCTTTTGAGTAATTGCCTTTATGTTCGTTTTCTGGGCTTTGATGTTGTTTTATCATGTTTTCTGCTTAATGAAGCACATATTTATGTAGGAAAACACATCTTAAAGTTAGCCAAGGCATTTATAATGAAAATGACACCTTGTATAGATCTATAATATGCTCAGTTTAATTCCTAGGGTAAAAAAAGATCCGGGTTTTGTATGGTCAATATTGGCGTCTGGCTATCCAAATTAGGGGTAGGGGTCGGTTAAATATGTTTTTGGCTTACGTTCACATATTTAAGTATAAGTAAAGATTTAGGCATGTAGCAGACACCTTGAGCATTCGTTTGAGCTAAAAAAATACTCCAATTGGAAGCCTGGGCGGTGCTGGGGGAAGATTTTCAATCTTTTGAGTAATTGTCTTTATGTTGGTTTTTTAGGCTTTGATGTTGGTTTATCGTGTTTTCTGCTTAATGAAGCACCTATTTATGTGGGAAAACACATCTTAAAGTTAACCAAGGCTTTCACAATGAAAATGACACCTTGTATAGATCTATAATATGCTCAAATTGGTCCCTAAGGAAAAAAGATCCGGGGTTGGTATGGTCAATATTGGCGTCTGGCTATCCGAATTGAGGTTAGGGGTCGATTTAATATGTTTTTGGCTTACGTTTGCATATTTTCGTATAAGTAAGGATTCATGCATGTAACAGAGACCTTGAGCATTCGTTTGAGCTATAATATACCCCAATGCTATGCCTGGGCGGTGCTGGGGGAAGATTTTTACTTTTTTGAGTAATTGCCTCTATGTTCGTTTTCTGGGCTTTGATGTTGTTTTATCATGTTTTCTGCTTAATGAAGCACATATTTATGTAGGAAAACACAATCTAAAGTTAGCCAAGGCATTTACAATGAAAATGACACTTTGTATAGATCTATAATATGCTCAGTTTAATTCCTAGGGTAAAAAGATCCGGGTTTTGTATGGTCAATATTGGCGTCTGGCTATCCAAATTAGGGGTAGGGGTCGATTAAATGTTTTTGGCTTACGTTCACATATTTTAGTATAAGTAAAGATTTAGGCATGTAGCAGACACCTTGAGCATTTGTTTGAGGTAAAATATATCCCAATTGCATGCCTGGGCGGTGCTGGGGGAAGATTTTCAATATTTTGAGTAATTGCCTTTATGTTGGTTTTCTAGGCTTTGATGTTGGTTTATCGTGTTTTCTGCTTAATTTATGTATTTATGTAGGAAAACACATCTTAAAGTTAGCCAAGGCTTTCACAATGAAAATGACACCTTGTATAGACCTATAATATGCTCAGATTGGTCCCTAATGAAAAAAGATTCGGGGTTGGTATGGTCAATATTGGCGTCTGGCTATCCGAATTGAGGTTAGGGGTTTATTTAATATGTTTTTGGCTTACGTTTGCATATTTTAGTATAAGTAAGGATTCAGGCATGTAGCAGAGACCTTGATCATTCGTTTGAGCTATAATATACACCAATGCCATGCCTGGCCGGTGCTGGGGGAAGATTTTTACTTTTTTGAGTTATTGCCTTTATGTTGGTTTTCTAGGCTTTGATGTTGGTTTATCGTGTTTTCTGCTTAATGAAGCACACATTTATGTAAAAAAACACATCAAAAAGTTAGCCAAGGCCTTTACAATGAAAATGACACCTTGTATAGACCTATAATATGCTCAGTTTAATCCCTAAGGTAAAAAGATCCGGGTTTGGTATGGTCAATATTGGCGTCTGGCTATCCAAATTTTGGGTAGGGGTCGATTAAATATTTTTTTTGCTTACGTTCACATATTTTAGTATAAGTAAAGATTCAGGCATGTAGCAGACACCTTGAGCATTCGTTTGAGCTAAAATATACTCCAATTGGATGCCTGGGCGGTGCTGGGGGAAGATTTTTAATCTTTTGAGTAATTGCCTTTATGTTGGTTTTCTAGGCTTTGATGTTGGTTTAACGTGTTTTCTGCTTAATGAAGCACCTTTTTATGTAGGAAAATACATCTTAAAGTTAGCCAAGGCATTTACAATGATAATGACACCTTGTATAGATCTATAATATGCTCACTTTGGTCCTTAGGGTAAAAAGATCCGGGTTTGGTATGGTCAATATTGGCGTCTGGCTATCCAATTTGGAGGTAGGGGTCGATTAAATATGTTTTTTGCTTACGTTCACATATTTCAGTATAAGTAAAGATTCAGGCATGTAGCAGACACCTTGAGTATTCGTTTGAGCTAAAATATACCCCAATTGGATGTCTGGGCGGTGCTGGGGGAAGATTTTCAATCTTTTGAGTAATTGTCGTTATGTTGGTTTTCTAGGCTTTGATGTTGGTTTATCGTGTTTTCTGCTTAATGAAGCACCAATTTATGTGGGAACACACATCTTAAAGTTAGCCAAGGCTTTCACAATGAAAATGAAACCTTGTATAGATCTATAATATGCTCAGATTGGTCCCTAAGGAAAAAAGATTCGGGGTTGGTATGGTCAATATTGGCGTCTGGCTATCCGAATTGAGGTTAGGGGTCGATTTAATATGTTTTTGGCTTACGTTTGCATATTTTAGTATAAGTAAGGATTCATGCAAGTAGCAGAGACCTTGAGCATTCGTTTGAGCTATAATATACACCAATGCCATGCCTGGGCGGTGCTTGGGGAAGATTTTTACTCTTTTGAGTAATTGCCTTTATGTTGGTTTTCTAGGCTTTGATGTTGGTTTATCGTGTTTTCTGCTTAATGAAGCACACATTTATGTAGAAAAACACATCTAAAAGTTAGCCAAAGCCTCTACAATGAAAATGTAACCTTGTATAGACCTATAATATGCTCAGTTTTGTCCCTAAAGTAAACAGATCCGGGTTTTGTATGGTCAATATTGGCGTCTGGCTATCCAAATTTGGGGTAGGGGTCGATTAAATATTTTTTTGGCTTACGTTCACATATTTTAGTATAAGTAAAGATTCAGGCATGTAACAGACAACCTGAACATTCGTTTGAGCTATAATATACCCTAATGGTATGCCTGGGCGGTGCTGGGGAAGATTTTTAATCTTTTGAGTAATTGCCTTTATGTTGGTTTTCTAGGATGATTTGATGTTGGTTTATCGTGTTTTCTGCTTAATGAAGCACCTATTTATGTAGGAAAACACATCTTAAAGTTAGCCAAGGCCTTTACAATTAAAATGACACCTTGTTTAGACCTATTATATGCTCAGTTTAATCCCTAGGAAAAAAAGATCCGGGGTTGGTATGGTCAATATTGGCGTCTAGCTATCCAAACTGAGAGTAAGGGTCGATTAAATATGTTTTTGGCTTACGTTCACATATTTTAGTATAAGTAAGGATTCAGGCATGTAGCAGAGATCTTGGGCATTCGTTTGAGCTATAATATACCCCATTGCTAAGCCTGGGCGGTCCTTAGGGAAGATTTTTACTCTTTTGAGTAATTGCCTTTATGTTGGTTTTCTGGGCTTTGATGTTGGTTTATCATGTTTTCTGCTTAATGAAGCACATATTTATGTAGGAAAACACATCTTAAATTTAGCCAAGGCATTTACAATGAAAATGCCACCTTGTATAGATCTATTATATCCTCAGTTTGGTCCTTAGGGTAAAAAGATCCGGGTTTTGTATGGTCAATATTGGCGTCTGGCTATCCAAATTGGGGGTAGGGGTCGATTAAATATGTTTTTGGCTTACGTTCACATATTTTAGTATAAGTAAAGCTTTAGGCATGTAGCAGAAACCCTGAGGACTTGTTTGAAATAAAAAATACCCCAATTGCATGCCTGGGCATTGCTTGGGGAAGATTTTAACTCTGATGGGTTATTGCCTTTCTGTTTGTTTTCTATGCTTTTATGTTGGTTTATCGTGTTTTCTGCTTAATGAAGCACTTATTAACGTAGAAAAACACATCTTAAAGTTAGCAAAGGCTTTCACAATGAAAATGACACCTTGTATAGACCTATAATATGCTCAGATTGGTTCCTAAGGAAAAAAGATCCGGGGTTGGTATGGTCAATATTGGCGTCAGGCTATCCAAATTGAGGTTAGGGGTCGATTTAATATGTTTTTGGCTTACGTTTGCATATTTTAGTATAAGTAAGGATTCAGGCATGTAGCAGAGACCTTGAGCATTCGTTGGAGCTATAATATACACCATACCTTGCCTGGGCGGTGCTGGGGGAAGATTTTTACTCTTTTGAGTAATTGCCTTTATGTTGGTTTTCTAGGCTTTGATGTTGCTTTATCGTGTTTTAGGCTTAATGAAGCACCTGTTTATGTAGGAAAACACATCTTAAAGTTAACCAAGGCATTTACAATGAAAATGACACCTTGTATAGATCTATAATATGCTCAGTTTAATCCCTAGGGAAAAAAGATCCGGGTTTTGTATGGTCAATATTGGCGTCTGGCTATCCAAATTGGGGTTAAGGGTCGATTAAATTTGTTTTTGGCCTACGTTTACATATTTTTGCATAAGTAAAGATTCAGGCATGTAGCAGACACCCTGAGCATTCGTTTAAGCTAAAATGTACTCCAATTGCAAGCCTGGGCGTCGCTAGGGGAAGATTTTAACTCTTATGGGTCATTGCCTTTATGTTGTTTTTCTATGCTTTTATGTTGATTTATCGTGTTCTCTGCTTAATGAAGCACTTATTAACGAAGAAAACACATCTTAAAGTTAACCAAGGCTTTCACAATGAAAATGACACCTTGTATAGACCTATAATATGCTCAGATTGGTTCCTAAGGAAAAAAAATCCGGGGTTGGTATGGTCAATATTGACGTCTGGCTATCCAAATTGAGGTTAGGGTCGGTTTAATATGTTTTTGGCTTACGTTTGCATATTTTAGTATATGTAAGGATTCAGGCATGTAGCAGAGACCTTGAGCATTCGTTTGAGCTAAAATATATCCCAATTGTATGCCTGGGCGGTGCTGGGGGATGATTTTCACTCTTATGGGTCATTGCCTTTCTGTTGGTTTTCTATGCTTTTATGTTGGTTTATCGTGTTCTCTGCCTAATGAAGCAATTATTAACGTAGAAAACACATCTTAAAGTTAGCCAAGGCTTCCACAATGAAAATGACACCTTGTATAGACCTATAATATGCTCAGATTGGTTCCTAAGGAAAAAAGAACCGGGGTTGGTATGGTCAATATTGGCGTCTGGCTATCCAAATTGAGGTTAGGGGTCGATTTAATATGTTTTTGGCTTACGTTTGCATATTTTAGTATAAGTAAGGATTCAAGCATGTAGCAGAGATCTTGATTTTTCGTTTGAGCTATAATATTCCCCAATGCTATGTCTGGGCGGTGCTTGGGGAAGATTTTAACTCTTTTGAATAATTGCCTTTATGTTGGTTTTCTAGGCTTTGATGTTGGTTTATCGTGTTTTCTGCTTAATGAAGCACATATTTATGTAGGAAAACACATCTTAAAGTTAGCCAAGGCATTTACAATGAAAATGACACCTTGTATAGATCTATAATATGCTCAGTTTAATCCCTACGGTAAAAAGATCCGGGTTTGGTATGGTCAATAATGGCGTCTGGCTATCCAAATTGGGGGTAGGGGTCGATTAAATATTTTTTTGGCTTACGTTCACATATTTAAGTATAAGTAAAGATTCAGGCATGCAGCAGACACCCTGAGCATTTGTTTGAGCTATAATATACCCCAATGCTATGCCTTGGCGGTGCTGGGGGAAGATTTTTACTCTTTTGAGTAATTGCCTTTATGTTGGTTTTCTAGGCTTTGATGTTGGTTTATCGTGTTTTCTGCTTAATGAAGCACCTATGTATGTAGGAAAACACATCTTAAAGTTAGCCAAGGCCTTTACAATGAAAATGACACCTTGTATAGACCTATAATATGCTCAGTTTAATCCCTAGGGAAAAAGATCCGGGGTTGGTATGGTCAATATTGGCGTCTGGCTATCCAAACTGAGGGTAGGTGTCGATTAAATATGTTTTTGGCTTACGTTCGCATATTTTAGTATAAGTAAGGACTCAGGCATGTAGCAGAGACCTTGAGCATTCGTTTGAGCTATGATATATCCAATGCCATGCCTGGACGGTGCTGGGGGAAGATTTTTACTCTTTTGAGTAATTGCCTTTATGTTGGTTTTCTTGGCTTTGATGTTGGTTTATCGTGTTTTCTGCTTAATGAAGCACATATTTATGTAGAAAAACACATCTTAAAGTTAGCCAAGGCCTTTACAATGAAAATGACACCTTGTATAGACCTATAATATGCTCAGTTTGGTCCCTAGGGTAAAAAGATCCGGGTTTTGTATGGTCAATATTGGCGTCTGGCTATCCAAATTTTGGGTAGGGGTCGATTAAATATTTTTTTGGCTTACGTTCACATATTTTAGTATAAGTAAAGATTCAGGCATGTAGCAGAGACCTTGATTTTTCGTTTGAGCTATAATATTCTACAATGCTATGCCTTGGCGGTGCTTGGGGGAAGATTTTAACTCTTTTGAATAATTGCTTTTATGTTGGTATTCTAGGCTTTGATGTTGGTTTATCGTGTTTTCTGCTTAATGAAGCACATATTTATGTAGGAAAACACATCTTAAAGTTAGCCAAGGCATTTACAATGAAAATGACACCTTGTATAGATCTATAATATGCTCAGATTAATCCCTAGGGAAAAAAATCGGGGTTTTGTATGGTCAATATTGGCGTCTGGCTATCCAAATTGGGGGTAGGGGTCGATTAAATATGTTTTTGGCTTACGTTCACATATTTTAGCATAAGTAAAGATTCAGGCATGTAGCGGACACCCTGAGCATTCGTTTGAGCTAAAATATACTCCAATTGCATGCCTGGGCGGAGCTGGGGGAAGATTTTCACTCTTATGTGTCATTGCCTTTATGTTGGTTTTCTATGCTTTTATGTTGGTTTATCGTGTTTTCTGCTTAATGAAGCACTTATTAACGTAGAAAAACACATCTTAAAGTTAGCCAAGGCTTTCACAATGAAAATGACACCTTGTATAGACCTATAATATGCTCAGATTGGTTCATAAGGAAAAAAGATCCGGGGTTGGTATGGTCAATATTGGCGTCAGGCTATCCAAATTGAGGTTAGGGGTCGATTTAATGTTTTTGGCTTACGTTTGGATATTTTAGTATAAGTAATTATAAGGATTCAGGCATGTAGCAGAGACCTTGAGCATTCGATTTCAAATAGATAAGATTTTCACTCATGACACAAATCGACTGGGTTTCCATTCTGTCATCGGGGATAATTGATAAATGGGATTAAATTGACCGCCAAGAAGGTCTAGAGAACCACCTCTGGAGAACCTTAACATTAATGAGTAATACTTACCAAAATTTCTCTATACTAAACACTATTTTCTATTGAAAAATTTCAGAAAGATGCTGATAAACTTATTTGGTGATACAGGTTATTTTCTTGTTTTGGCGCGAAATATTCTTACTCTTAATGCTGGACGTAGCAAAATTATAGAATTATATTTAACTAAAGCTCAGCGTAAATATGCAGAAGCATGACAATACATTAATGATAAAATGTGTAAATATTTCTGTAAAAGAATATAATTTTACTTTACCAGTATACTTCACTTAGAATTACACTTGAGCGCAAGAAAATCTCCTTGTGAATTGGCTGAATCGCGGGGTCGAAGTTCAACATATCAACGGAAATGTTTGCGTGTGCTTGCGTTGCTTTACATCGAGGCCACAGCTTTTCAACCAATCGGGAAATGTTTACTTGGGGCATACATCTATTTTTACTGCAGGTTTTGACATGTTTAAATCGGGATTATAGAAAAATGGAATGTTGTTGGTAGATACAAAACAGAAAATGATGAACACTTTTAGCAAAAGATAAATTGGATCGGGGGTCTGGGTATTCACATTATTTGTACAACTCTCCTTACTCTTGGGAAGCGTGTGCTTTACATCGAGGCTTGCGTTGCTTTACATCGACGCCATGGTAGTTCAACCAATCGGGGAATGTTTATTTGTGGCATACATCTATTTTTACTGCAGGTTTTGGCATATTTTAATCGAAATTAGAGAAAAATGGAATGATGTTAGGTGATACAAAACAGAAAATGATAAATACTTTTAGCAAAAGATGAATTGGATCGGGGTTCTGTGTATTCACATTATTTGTACAACTCTCCTTACTGATGGCAAACAATGGAATTTCCGTGACCTAAATGGTTCGCGAAAATTAATATTTTTATATTATAGTATAGTAATAAATCAATTATCATATTAAATGAACGCGTCACCAGGACTTTTAACTTAAAAAAATATACAATATTGTTAAATTATTCCGTGTCGGAATATTGGGGTGTCGGACTATTGGGGCGTCTGACCTATGGGGTGTCGGACTAATGGGGCGTCGGACTATTGGGGTGTCCGCGGACCAATGAGGCGTCGGAGTAATGGGGCGTCGGCGGAGCGTCTTTTTACCACAGAACACCACAGAATACCACAGAACACCCAAAATATACCACAGAACTTCACAAAATACAAAAAAAACTACTAAAATATACCACAGAACATCGAATTACTTCATAAAATGCAAAACTAATAATTCAGAATTATATTATTTTTTAAAAAGAAATTTATTGTAAAAAAAAAGTTTTTCTATAAAAAAAAATGATTTCCTATAAAAAAATGTTTTTTCTATAAAAAAAAATAATTTTCTATAAATAAATGTTTTTCTATAAAAAAATGATTTTCTATAAAAAAATGCTTTTTCTATAAAAAAAAAAATGTTTTTCTGTAAAAAAAATGCTTTTTCTATAAAAAAAAGTTGACATGATGAATTTTACCGGCGCCAATTACACTATTAAGATTAAGTTTGTTCTCCCAATTTTATTAGTAAATTTCAAAATAATCAACTATTTACAAAATTGTCAATTGATTGAATTATAATTGCCATCTGATAATGCAAGGTAAAAAATGTATGTATCACGACAGATTTTTATCATTGAACAGCAGTCGGTTAAATTGGCAATTGCAGGATGACGAATTGCAGGATAGCTTTATCGCAAGAGAATTGCAGGATGAGAATTGCTGGATAGCTTGACACTAGTAAGCTAATGTACTAGTTTGTGATGTCCATCTGAGTTGCCGCTAGTGTTGAGGGGGCGGACAGGGGGTACCTTTCTCCTTTCTCCCGCCCCCTTTCTCCTTTCTCCCGCCCCTTTTCTCCTTTCTCCCATCCCCTTTCTCTTGTCTCCCGACCTCTAACATGAAAAACTAATGTATAGAAATCTCGTTTTAATAAAAATCGATCAAATTTGTTGCTTTTTTTTAAAGCTAGTCTCTGTCTTGTCCTTTCACAAGATAGAAGTGTTGTTTCTTCTGCTTCAAGAACCTCAGTATTATTTTCACTGACTGTTAAGCTGTCTGTTTGCATTGAATTTGCAACTGAGTTTGATGCACACCGTTTCCCGATGATTTTTTTTTAAGTAGAAATCCAAATGCTGCTAAATAAGAAGAAAAAAATATCTGTTATTGGACTGTTTAGAAGAAATTCGATATCATTTCGGAAGTATACCTGACATGACTCCATGAGCGTCGGAAAAAGTCAGAGGGTACTTACGATCTTTAAAAGAGATTTTATAACAAGTACACATACAAGTATGTATGTTAAATAAAAGTGTTGTAAATGGAGATATGGGAGATTCAATAAGACTGCAACTGGCCAATTAACGACACACAAGAACCAAAGACATCTAGATAACACAGGACAAATGCAGGATGGACGAGAATTTTTATACTGCTAATTTGTAGATTTAGAAAAGATAATTTGGTCCCTTGAATTTGAAAGTTAAAAAGTATATTTACTATAGTAAGTATAAAATCTATCAAATGATAACATCAAACATTTTTGTCTCCCTTATCTACCCCTTTTCTCCTTTCTCCGTCGGGATAACGGGGCTGCTCCAATAAATTTACCATTTTACATATTTATAAATAAAATCTGCTGTTTCCAAACATATATATGCACATGCATGACACAACAGTAAGCCTGAATGGGGTCCTTCATTCATTTACTCTTTATTCCGTATTTCTTTTTTTAATTTGACCATCATTCGATCTCTATTGATTTCAGCACCTCACAGTTATTCTCGGTCTATTCTGCTATTTCAGCACCCCATTATTATCTATTTTTTTCTCTCTTTGTTCTTTATTTATTTATTTTTTGCCTTTTATTCTGCAACTTCTGCCAATTTTTCTCTATTCTGTAAACTCTATCCAGCCCCTCGCTTACTTGTAGAGGGTGGGAATGGGGGTACCTTCACGGCGAATAACGGTAAAAACTCTTGCCAGATGACGTTAACGGTAATTTTTGGTGCATTATAATTACGATAAAATGTACACTTTCTTTTAGACGATTAAAAAATCGACTGATTTTGACGAATCACGTTAATTTTTTTCCAAAAATAACGGTAACGATAATGATTTGAGACTTCTAACGAATCACGATAAGGATATTTTGACGAATCACGATAAGGATATTTTGACGAATCACGGTAAAAATTTTACCAATTTGACGCTAACGGTAGCCAAGAATGACCGTTTGACGCCTGATGGTAAAGGCATTCCTACCCTCATTATAGGGGTAACATTTCAAGTGTTATTCGTTCATTACAAGTGTTATTTGGATAATAACGGTGTTATTCGGTCATTCGAGGTACCGTCATTATAGGGAGCTCGAGACAGTGTGCAATGGTATCAAATTCCGGAAAATTATGTAAAGCATAACCCATTACGATTTTGTATATTATGGGAAAAAGCTATCTTGTCCGGTTGTCTCCCTTCTTTGGCCGGCTGGAGATTTTACTAAATTATTCTTCCTTAACAGTAACTTTAATTTGTTACTTAAATCTACAGCCATCAGGTAGGGACTTCAATTTCTTTTTGAACACATTTTAATTGATTGATTATGCTGGGATGTATAGTACAATTTATAAAAAAAAAGACAACAGTCTGACTGTCATCTTCGCAAGCTCAGGAGAGGAGGGAAGTGGATCGTAACCCTTGGCCAGCGAAGATGTCTGACTGTTGGATTTACGGGTAATTTTGCCATCAAATGATAATCATGATAATGACATAAAACTTTAATACACAATTGCCAAAAGATTAAACTCACTCAAAGTCAAGTACCATAATAAATAATAATAATAAAATTCTTTATTTAACGAAGGTAACACATTTAACAATTACATGTTAATCTTCCATGAGGCCTTCAAAAACTATTAATACAAATAGAAAAGAAAAAAAAACAAAAAAAAAAAAAACAAAATACAAACAAAATAAAATACATAATACTGTTATACATAGCAGCTTAAATATTAAATAAGTACATATGCATTCAATAGAAGAAGAAAAAATACATTAGAATCAAGCATCTTCATTCTGTACAGTTTGAAAATAGTTTGAACATTTGATCTTAAATGTATCTAAATTATTTATTTCTTTAATATTATTTGGTAAATTATTCCAAGTAATAAGACCAGAATATTTAAATGTTCTTTTTAAAAATTCAGAATTAGGTCTTGGTACATGAAGAAGTCTTGATGTTGTCGACCTGAGACAATAATTATAAAGATCAGTACAAGCAGTAAATTTAATAGATAGATAATCAGGTGCTAGACCATTCATACATTTAAACATTAACACAGCTTGAAAATATTGTATTCTTGTAAATATAGTCATCCATGCAAGCTTTTTAAACATTAATGTTGATGGAAAATCAAAAGAAACAGATAAAACTAATCTTGCAGCACGTTTTTGGAGCTTATGTATCCTCTCCAGATTACAGTTTGTGGTAAGACCCCATACTGTACAACAGTAGTCAATAATGGGTAATATATAGCTATTGTAAAAAAGAATAAGACCTTTTAACGGTAAATAACGTTTCAACCTTTTTAACAGGTATATTCTGGTTGAAATAGTTTCGCATATTTTATCAATTTGATTTGACCATGATAGATTTTTATCAATATGAATTCCAAGAAGTTTTTCAACTTCAACATTATCTAAAGTGATATTATCTTGTGATAAAACACATAAACATTCATTGCAGCTTTCCAGTTTTCTGTCTGATCCAACAAGCATACATTTTGATTTCTTGCTATTTATCATCATATCATTTTCTTTACACCATTTAATAACATTGTCTAAGTCTTTATTCAAACATATATTTAAATTTACGATAGATTTAGATGACAAATGTAAAGTTGTATCATCAGCATATAGATCAGATTCTGTATATTCTAAGGTTAATGGTAAGTCATTGATATAGATAAGGAACAATAAAGGTCCAAGTATAGAACCTTGGGGAACTCCAAAAGTTACAGTTTTATATTCTGATTCGGTGGTTCCTAACTTGACTTTTTGCATTCTCTGAGAGAGGTATGATGAAAACCATTTTACAGAGTGTTCATCACAATTGTATAATTTTAGTTTAGATAAAAGTATATTGTGATTTACTGTATCAAATGCCTTCTTAAAATCTAAAAATAGAACAGCGGTAAAATTTCCATTGTCCAATTCCTCTAACCATTTATCAATTATTTTAATGAGTGCTGTATGACAAGAATGTTTTTCTCTAAATCCAGACTGCTGTTGTATTAATAATTTGTGTGTGGTTAAGAATAAATATAGTTGTTTAAAGACAGTTTTTTCAAATAACTTGGACACAGTGGGTAAAATTGAAATGGGTCGATAATTGTTTGGATCTGTTTTATCCCCTCCTTTAAATATGGGAGCAACTTTAGCAAATTTTAATATATTAGGAAATATTCCTGTACATAAACTAAGGTTTATTATGTGAGCAAGGGGGCTTGCTACAATCGATCTTGATAATTTTAAAATTCTTGGTCCAACACCATCAGTTCCGGTTGATTTAGTTATGTCTAGATTTTTTAGAGCTTGTAGAACCTCATCATTTGTGACAGTATATAATGAGAATTTAGCATCATCATTTATTTTTGATTTGACATAGTTGTTAATTTTCTCAGATTTAAAACTGTTGTGAGGATTTGATATCAGCTTCTCACCTACTGTGCTAAAATGATCATTTAAGCAGTTAGCAATATCATTTTTGTTTATAAGTACTTTTCCTTCGTGTGTTAAAATGTCAATTTCCTGTTTTGTTGTTGAATTCATATCCTTCAAATGCCTCCAAAGAATTCTACAGTTTTTATCGTTATCTATTGCATCCATAAAATATTTTGATTTTGCAGAACGAATTAATTCACTAGTTTTATTCCTATATTTTTTATAATTTTCAGTGTCTTTCTTTTTGTGAAAATAATCTCTTTGGAATTTTGATTTACCAATTTCATTAGTATACCATTCTGGTTGATATTTATTTTTTACACGTCTAGTAACAACTGGTGCATGTTTATCTAAAACATTGACAAGTAAGTAATGCCACATGTCCATTGCTTGGTTTGAATCATTGATTTCGTGTATTATATCGAATGGTTGATTTGACAAATCTTGTAAAAACATTTCATCATTAAATGTTTTGAAGTTTCTGTATTTGATCTCAAAATGTGAATCTGATTTGTCTTTAATAAGCTTTGCAAATTTGTTTACAGTACAGCTAACAGGATAATGATCACCTGGGGCGTATGATGGTACTGTAACATTGATAAGACTTGTAGGATTAGTACTGTAAATATGATCAATTAAAGTGACACTAGTAGAAGTAACTCTAGTAGGGTCAACCACCATTTGATGAAGGCCATATGTTGTAATAAAAGATGACCATTTAGAAGGAAGAGGCTTCAAAAAATCAATATTAAAGTCACCCATTAACAATATATTATCATTTATAGATAAGCCATTTACAACCTCATTTTCAAAATTAGTATACCAAGAGGTTTGGCTATTAGGTGGTCTGTATACAAAACATAATAAAAATGATTCTTTGTGTTTTGGAAAAATCTTAAACCAAACAGTTTCTATGTTTTCACTCTCTAATAAAGTCATCCTTTCATATTTAATATCATTATCAAAGTAATCAGGGGTCTCACTAAATTTAGAGACAAGAAGCGACAAGAAGAATAAATTTAGCGACAAGAAGCAACAAGAAGACTATTTAACGACAAGAAAACTTATAAAAATATAATTAGAATAAATATATTAAAAAAAAAATTTGCATTGACAGCTATCATGGCTATAAAGAGATTTTCTTTTTTTTTTTATTATATTGATAGATGAAGGAATTAATGAGTCAAGATAACATTAGGAGGTTTTTTTTATTATTTTCTTGTAAGAATTACTTCTTTTCATAGAAGCATAATGACGCTTAAGGATAAACAAATTAGAATAATGGTTGGAGTAAAGGACATGTGTCCCTTATTGTATTGCTACAATAACATTCAGTTAACACCTATAATTTTGTACACGCGTCAGACTGTACAACTACACGCGCCGGAATATACAATAATTGTAAATAGTGAGCAACTGTTGAACACTCAACATTGTCTTAAATTACCTTTAATCTTCAATCAACTTTAAACTATGCATAAACATCATACATATTGTTTGATAAGTCAATACCCAAATAAAATATTCACGTTTTAGTAACATTATCTTTTCTGGACACTGATTCACGTATAATGCATTTTGCATGCAGTCGGTTTATTATATTTTAGACAAAGAGAGTGTTAAAAAATTTATAAAATAAATATATTATCATGATTATTGTTCTAAAACACAAGAACATGTAAAAATTAATATCATACTATGACAGGGAAATTTCTATATTTATCAATATCTATCAAAATATTTAAAAAAAATGAATATCACTTTACTTTCCGTATATTAAAATAAAAATGTCAATGCATATTTTTTTAATATATTTATTTTAATAATATTTTTATTAAGTTTTCTTGTCGCTAAATTTATTCTTCTTGTTGCTTCTTGACGCTTCTTGTCGCTTCTTGTCGCTAATTAGTGAGACCGACCATCAGCAAACACTCATTCTTCCCAAGAACTATCCAGGATTGGAACGCTCTTCCTCCTGGGGTCGTATCAGCACCGTCAGTCGAGGCCTTTAAAGCCTCAGTGATAAAGCTGAACTAAATTAAAAAAATTGGGGGGAGGGGGGTTGTCTAGTATGCGCACCAAATCCATGCAGTATAATCAGTTCGTTGATTGTGGCCATTATCTGGCAGAAGCAGAAGCACTCCATAAGTCTATATAAATTTTACATTCTGCGATTTGGGGTAAGTCATGAAGTTGATTCCGAAAACAAAGTACGAATGAGAAACTACAATTGAGATTATCATTTTATAGGAGGAGATAATTTACATGAGACCCTGTGATCAAGACAAAGATTGAAAATTGAAATTAGGAACAACAAAAAAATTATTTATCCATACATGTGATGGACTGTGAAACTCAGATCAGGAGATTGGGAAATTTTGGTCAGGAGATTGGGAAATTTTGGTCAGGAGATTAGGACTCAGATCAGGAGGTTTTTAATCGACATAAGTTTTGTCGAAAATGTGCTGTAGAAATTGTCATTTAAAGTGTTTTTTCTTCAACTTTCCATCTGAATGTATTATGTTTATAGTACCCTTGTACATGTACTTATAAATTTTCTCTATCTTTATTCAACATCATGAACATGTTCAAGCTAACATTCTTATTTTTTAGTACAAAAATGTATGTTCTTTAAATTTTTTGTTTTATATCTTTTTTATCATTATTCTTTGGTACAAGCACGGTAATCAGAACATTTGTTTAACAATCTGCAAACAGATCTTTTTTGCAAGTTAAGAAACATATTAAGAATGATATGCAAGTGGGGGCATCATCGGTGTCCACATGTGGACACTATCCACATTTATTTTAATCTCACCTGGCCCAAAGGGCCACTGACCTTTTGTTAACTTTTGTTAACTTTTACATAGATCATCTCCTCTGAAACTACTGAGTCAAATTTAACCAAACTTAGCCACAATCATCAACTGGTATCTAGTTTTTAATCTGATGACCCTGCCTACCAAACACTATGGATGACATGACTAAGAATAGAACATAGGGGTAAAATGCAAGTTTTGTCTATTATCTTGAAAACCACTTGAGATATATAATAAGTTACATGCCTTTAATAACTAAGCCTTGTTATTACAGCTAAGTTTATCCCTTAAAAGCCTTGTCTCATTGATTTACCATGGTTAATGAAAAATGTATTAATTTAATTCAAAAATTAGTTATCAAGGCTATGCATTTAGTTTCTGCACAAAGTTTCAAGAGTTCCCTAGAGCCCACTAAAAATAAAACTATTTATGATTTATTTTACAAATAACAAACATATGTTATTACAGATTTAGAAAATTTAAGGATTAAAGAGTAGACAACTCATGAAAGTATCTGTAATAACACATGCAAGATATATTCTGTAATAACCCTATAGAGTTATATCCCTGACTGATAATAAAAGAACAGATTTCCAATGTCCCCTGTGTTGCACATATTTTATATATCCAATGCAAGGTACACAGGTACATAGGCAATAACTAAAAAACTAAAAAACACTTTTTTTGTTGTTCTTTAAAAAATGAAAAAGTACTTGGAAGAAATTTTTACACATTTGAAAAATTGTTGAACTGATGAAATACAGTATAAAACAATATAAAACAGACAAATTTGTCTGCAATTTTTTTTTTTTTTCTGCATATAAAAAAATTTAGCCAGGAGTGTTTGTCAAAGCTTATCTTAAATTCTTGCATGGTTGTTCAAACTTAACATGAGAAATAAATGCAAGAGAAGGCATAAGAATTATTTTGTTGCACTAGGCTGACAGTGATGAAATGTAATGTGCCAGCAGTTTTCAATTCTGTCAGACACCTTTTTTCTGTGTGCCAATTCCATAAGATTACAGTATGGTGAATGAACACAAAATTTTCTATCTGCATATTTCCTTAGTTCTATAATATACATGATATAAGACTTGGTAGGGTCATATCATTTGCATTCAACATTTTTTTATCAGATATTTATTTTTACTATCAATGCTGAACTACTGATAGTAAAAAAATATCCGATAAAAAAACGTTGAATGGCAATGATAGGAACTTACAGAGTTATATTATAGGACTACATATTTCTCCAATACTATTAATCAGAATGACTATATTTGTGGTCAGCAGCTTGGTAGCAACGATTTGTAGTGTGTGAACACTCTTCAGATTGGTTAGACGCCTTCTTCCTGTTTGCTGATACTTTGAATCTTTAATATATTGAATGATCTTCAAATTTTTCTGCTTGCATTTCTGCAAAGCTGCTATTTTGATTTGATTGTTGAAATGAAAGTTAGATGTCTTGACATAAAAATAAAAAAAAATAAAAAAGAATTCTTTAGAAAAGTAACCTACAGTTTTATTGTTATTTTTAGGCTCCAAAAACAGAATGTATATTGCTGCACTGTTTGAAGTTGAAGTATGAAGATACACATTAACACTAAAGAAAATTGTTTGGTTTGATGAAGACATTTCTTCATCTGAAATTGAAGGTAATTATTTAGATTTACTCATTGAGTGGAATACTGCACTTAGTTTTGTTAAGAGTGTTATTTTTTTTCTAGGCATTTAAATCTACAATTAATGCTTATGTGATTTTCTGAAACCAAACAAAACTGGTCTGCTGTGCATGTTATTCAGTTTTCAGGACAATTTATAATAAATTTCTAAGAATTTTAAATTACATATTTGAAATAATTTAAAGTTATTAACCCCACTAACTTTCCTCACACAAAAAGTTCAAGAAAATGTTGCCTCATATTTTCAGGTAAAATTGTTTTCAACATTTGACAAATTTAAGGAGTTACAAAATGAATGTACCATGCCAAATTCAAATGTCATTGGAAAAGCAGACAATAATTCTTAGAAAATACTTTTTTCTATTGTCTAGTTTGTTACTCATTTGATTAGTATATTTTGCATGAAGAGAAATATCAGAAAACCAAACTTTTGAGAAAATGTTTGTTTAAAAAGAATTTAATGTTCCCCCATATATTATAAAAGTACAGTTGTAAGAGCAAAAGATGTGTCCCTTTTTCTCACTTTTTTCTAAATTGAATAAAATATTAAGAACTTTATTTTCTGGATTTCCCCTGGCAGTCCCCATTTTGGCCTTTTTTGCAAAAAATTAGAATTGTAGCATTTAAAATTTGTTATTGGCAAAAATAATATAGCGGTTAGACTTCGTCTATCTTGCTTGCTTTTATGCAGGTTTCTCAAACTTTATCCCTTATCAGACAATATTGGTGAATTCACCATAAACTCGTTACAATTATGACAGAAAATCAATAATCAGCTGATTGCATCTTATAGAGCTATAAAAAGACTAATGATAAAGGCTTTGATAGTACTGTTTAATGAAATGGTGTGGCTGAATGGTGTCACATGTAACTTACAGGATTTTTTTACAACTTTGATGGAAATGATTTTGAAGAAAGTTCTTCACAACCATTTAGTGACCCACATGTTTAAGGCATAGTTTTGCATGTCCTCTTTTTCTTTTAACAAGTTAAGTAGACAGGAAGTATCTGATAAAGTTGTTGAAGATGAATCCCATGTTCCTGGAAAACAAAACTGTTTATTTCATGATATATATTGCTGCTTTATTTATTAATATGTAGATTAAAAAATAGATATGTAGAATAAGAAGACAACAATGCGACAAACTGATTTTTTTTGTTAGAAAGAAGGAAAATTTTAAACAAATTATATGGCAAAAGAGATGGCGAAAAAGAAAATTGACTCAGGAGAATGCCTGTTTATGTGTATGATTATTATTGATAATAACAATTTTTTATATTTGTAGAATTATGGAAGAATGTTCATGAACATGACTAGAAATTCTTAGATAAAGTGTTACCATTACTGAATCAAAGAATAAACTCTACAGGGAAGGCACTGGCAGACTGTGTACATGTTAAAGATACTATCAGTGAATGGTTTGTATTTTACTGTTTCAAGCATTTCAATAAACAACAGACATCCAAAAACATGAAGTCAGAACATTAATTGTGTGAATATTCAGGTTTGGCACACACAAAAAAATACAAACAGTACTGACTATATTTTTTTGAATTTCATGCAATAAGTCACTACAAAAGTCTAAAAGTCTGAAAAGACCAGTTTTTGTCTTAATTTGCATGAACTTTTACTCGACATTCTCCAAAAGTATGACTTGTGTCTTAATTTTTCTTGACAAATTCTCATTTATATTAAATTTGTATGAAATTTACTTGACATATTCTCGACATTCTGAATATGGTCTTAAAATTTCTTGACAAATTCTTGACATTTGAATACTGTCTTGAAATTTCTCGACATATTCTCGACATTCTTATTTTTTCTCAGTATGGCTTGACATATTCTGGACATTTTGAATCGTGTCTTAAATTTACTTGACAGTTCTGAGTTTTACCAATCATGACCAATATTCATGATATAACTTTAATCTTTATTTCTCTTTATATGATATACTGTTGTTTCAAGTTGCACTTCTTTACAACAAAAATAAAAGTTGGGCATGTTAAATAATTCAAAATTTGGGTATATAAATATTTTTACAAATGCAAATATGGCTATGAAATCTAAAGTATAAAATAATTCAAATGTGGGTGTGTTGATATAAAACAATTTCAATGTGGGTTTTTAAATAATTACAAATTTTGATTCCTAAATCTTATAAATTAAATGATTCAAACCAATCATACTGTAGACATATTTCATTCTACATTCATAATATTCAATGTTGATATGGTAAATAATTATTATACCAAAATGTGGTTTATATAAATAGCAAATTATGATGATATACAAATCATTCATTTTAAAGAAGAAAAATTTGTGTAATGTCATCTGTTAGAATATATTAAGTATTACACATGGACAGGATGTTCCCCATAAAATTAAGGTATTCCACACCCCAGAGTACACACAACTGTCAAATAGAAGTTATTGCTTTACCTGTAATCAGCCATACAACTTATCAGTTGACCGACCATGCCACTACAATTTAAAAAGTTTGTTGATAGATGAAAATGAAAATCATCATTTTGATGAAAAAAAATTGAATTGAAATGGATTTTCTTCATCAAAATTATGAAGTTAATTATTTTAACATAAAAAAAAATTGAATAATTCCCAAAGATTAACAGAAAATTATTATCTACTCCAGGAATAATAACAAAAATGTATTTATAATTGGTCCCATCAATGATTTCTATAGAAATCATCGGTCTTATGAAATGGTTCTCACACAGACTTGCATAATATAGATCTAAATATTTTTTTCTTTTCAGGAAGGAGTTATCACAAATATTTATTTTTGATAAAAAATTATAAAATTCAACACTCACATTTGAATAAAAAATGTTTTTTGGTTGTTCTAAAAAATGAATAAGGTTTTTGAATCAAGATGGGAACAAATTCTTTGACCTAAACGAAAGCCCCCCCCCCCCCACCTCTTTTTTTTAGCCACACAAACCCAAAAGATGAATTGTGGGGTCCAAAAGAGATACAAGACACCTATTTTAGTAAAGCAAATTTGACTGGCAGTTTTGCGAACGGCAAAAATCTAAATGCTGTTTGTCAATACCTTTGACTAATATTCCAAGTGAAAACAATTACTTAAATGTTTAATAAAAATAAATCAAAATTAAACTACATGGGGGATTATTCAGGGTATTCCAACTTAGTTGCACCAAAAGGGTATCTTACTATACCAAATTAATCCTTGATTCTTCAAAGTTTAGTTTAGCTATAATAAAAAGGAGTATACAACAGCAATAGAATGTCATAAACAGTGCAGAATAAGTCTGTTCACATTTCAGGCTAAATTTATACTGTTGAGATAGTGTCAAGACATATTTAAGACTGTCAAGAATGTGTCGAGACATATTCAGACATTATTTAGAATGTCAAGAATATGTCGAGACATATTCAGACATTATTAAGAATGTCAAGACAGATCGAGACAAATTTAAGACAGTCAAGAATTGGTCGAGACTAATCGAGACTCTTATCAGATGATACAGGCAGTGTCGAGAAATTTTAAGACAATGTTCATACTGTCAAGACACTTGTCAAGAAAAATCAAGAACCTTATTAGACAAATTCATACTATGTCAAGAATTTTTAAAAATTATTCAGACAAATTAAGAATGTTGAGTAAAAATTCATGCAAATTCTGACAAAAACTGGTCTTTTCAGACTTTTTGACTTTTGTAGTGAGTCTTTCCGTCATATTTAAGACAAATCATAGCACTTTTTCAGTCTTGTAAATATAATGCCTTTTTTTAGACTAACATTTCTTAAGCACATTTCATATTCACATTGCACTAGAAAAATGGTTAAAAATCAAAAGTCTTGTTTTCAAACTTTCGACATTTGTTGAAATTTGTTTTGAGTTGTCTCCCATAGACTTCCATAATTACAATATGATTTGACTGTTAATGCACTATTTCATTGCAAGCAAATTTAATTTTAAAAATAATAATTTCCGGCCTTTTTTTTAAACACGAACCATTCTGTAGATGAATCCAGATTCATTCTGAATTTATTATCCACGTGTCTCTTCCTGTTTTCATTTCATTTGAAAATCGAAAGTAAACATGATCTTTTGTTAAATTAATTTACAACCTCCATACAGTCATAAGAATCATTCAAATAAGGATTTGTACAAATCCTTGGTTCCAATTTAATAGAAATAATTTTCTAATATCGTTTAAATGTTTTATAAGGATAATGATTTTGCAGTGAGATAATTGTTACAAGTTCATTGATGCTGCGACTCCTGGTTTAAAAAAAAAATGGAATCCAATTTTTGTTGCCTGGAACAAACTGAAGTGAAATTGTGAACTAAATTTCCGGATCCTATATCATATAATATATATTTCTGATAGCATTATTTTTAAGCAGCACTTTCTGAAATCCCAACAATAAATCAAACATATTTGTTTGATGTTCAGTAAACCCAATAATAAATGCTCGCCAAAATTCATTCAAAATAGACAGTTGATAAGATAATTGGTATGTCACACTTTATAAAAATTCTATGTTTTGTTAATCCCTTAAATGAGGGTGGTAAAGGGTTATTTTCGTGCAACGTTTTCGACCTTTTTATTTCACGTGTTTTCGTGTTTTGGCGTTTTATTTCTCGTATTCTCGTGTTTGGTTCGACATGCCTACTTCGTGTGTCCCCTTATTTATTTTCCGTGTTTCGTGTCGGTACTCTTAATTTCTCGTGCTTGTCCTGCATTTGATTACAAAGTAAACCTAGACTAAATTCAAAGTCAGTCCGAAGATTGTTTTAAATTATGTGTAGGCATTTTCTTTTCTTTTTTGGCAAAGAGAAATTGAAGTGTCAGATTGTGTTTAGTCTTCATGCCTATCTGATTAAAAAAAAAAAAAAATTCACATCAAGACAATAAAAGATTTTGAGTAGGCAGATATTTTCTGGGTAGGTAGGGTTAGGGCAAACAAACATATTCTTTTTTATGGCCTTGGTTATTTCTGATTTATATATAAAAGCAAATAATAATGATATGGTTTGAATAGGTAAATTAAAATTTTTTAAGTTCTTAGACCACATTCATTCTGTGTCAGAAACCTATGCTGTGTCAAATATTTAACACAATCCAAATTCAGAGCTGTATCAAGCTTGAATGTTGTGTCCATACTTGCCCCAACAGTTCAGGGTTCGACCTCTGCGGTCGTATCAAGCTGCGCCCCAGCGGAGCATTTTATTCTTTTTGTGATCAATATTCTTATGTCAGCTGTGCCACTTGTGTGTCCATAGTTATTATCGTAAGAATATGGATTTTTGTCAAAGCTGGTCCGTTTCCGATGAATCCCGATCCCGATCCGTAGTTCGAACAACTATTTCAATGGTGGACAAAGAAAATTTACTAAAATAAACGATGTTTAACAAGCTATTTGGAAAGGAATATGATGTTTTTAATGCAATAAATGGTTTAAACATTTATTAAAGGCAACTTTCAACACGTTCTAATGAAGTAACAAACTTATTTTGCCGAAAGTCAGAATGATTTGATGTACGCTCTCGAGTAACAAATATCAGGACAGAAGCGATAAAAAATGGTCTTTATGAAATAACATGCAACCAACTGTAAAGTAAATGCTTTAAACTCTTTTCTAAAGAAAATAAATAGTTTATGTCTTTTAATTTCTTTACTTTCATTTGAAAAATTGCTGTTTCATTGACTGCGAAAAAAATTATTTTTGACAATTTTGAAGTAACCAGCGCTTAAGCAGAAGTATCCGGCGGAATTCGCCAGTTGCTGGTTTCTAATAACATCCCTGTTGATAATACCATTTTTTTGTATTTTCAGAGTTATGTAAGGACGTTCATGAACATGATCAGAAGTTGTTAGATAAAATGTTACCATTACTGAATCAAAGAATAAACTCTACAGGGAAGGCACTTGCAGACTGTGTACATGTTAAAAATACTATTAGTGAATGGTTTGTATATTACTGTTTCAAGCATATCCATATTAAACAACAGACATTAAAAATTTGTAGCAAAGGCATGCATTGATATCAGTTAAAATAATTAAATCAGTAATTTTCCCTTATCTTATACTTGTGTAGTAAATGCATGAAGGTGGATAAAGGAAATTCATCTTTAAATCTAATTACCATGATTGTAGTGTGCACCAAAAGAAAATACAAATATTTTTTTCTTTGACAATGATAACAATAATATTTTTGAATTCATGCAACAAGTCTTTTCTTCGTATTTATAAAATATGAATATAATACCTTTATGAGAAAAACATTTCTTGAACACATTTCATATTCACATTGCACCAGAAGATAATTTAAAAATCACAAAAAGTCTTGTTTTCAAAATTTCCAAATTTGTTGAAATATGTCTGAGTTGTCTCCCATAGACTTCAAAAATTATAATATAATTTGGAATTTTATTCCACTTTTTCTGTATGATTTTCGATATTTTGAGTATATTTGTTTAGTAACACAGTAAAGTTTAAGTTGTTCAGATTAGATATTAAATTCATGTTTATTTAATCAGAAGAACATATGAATAGTTCAAAACTGTTGACCATATTTCTGGTATTAAAAAGAAGAGTCCTATAAAAAATTCAGCAATTTTGAAATAGAAATTTGTCATTGTTTTAAAAATCTTCATTCATACTACAATGCAACTTGATGGATATTAGAGAAAACTTGACATAGCATTTCTATTAGTATACAGTACATATTTTAGCAAACAAAATCTATATGGTTTCTACAAAAATAAATTAAAAAAGAAGCTTTATATGTCCATTATATAATTAACTGTCATAAAATTTCATTGTTGCATGATTAAATTATGAAATTGTCAAAAGCAATCAAATCAATGACAGTGCTTTTGTATCTAATAATAGTTCATCATTTAAGGATGTTCTCTGCTTTGTTTCAGAATAACAATTCTTTTTTTTTAAAAGATAGTAATGAA
Organism: Mytilus californianus; assembly: GCF_021869535.1. NCBI lineage: Eukaryota > Metazoa > Mollusca > Bivalvia > Mytilida > Mytilidae > Mytilus > Mytilus californianus. The sequence continues at coordinate 56,996,148 of NW_026262734.1, forward strand.
TTGATAGTATTTAGATAACTGAACTAAAACAGAAAAAAAAAATGAACGGTCTGTGTCCTTGTTTTTTTTGATTTATAAGCCATTTAACATTTTGTGGGAAATGATTCTCTCTGGATTTTTATGCCCCTCCTAGGGACTGTTAGTCCGTTCGTTCGTTCGTCAGTCCGTCCGTCTGTTCGTTCATCTGTCCATCTGTCCCGCTTCAGGTTAAAGTTTTTGGTCAAGGTAGTTTTTAATGAAGTTTAAGTGAAATCAACTTGAAACTTAGTACACATGTTCTAACAAAATGAAGTTCTCACTTCAAATATTTATGAAACTTGTTTCAATTTTTCATAATGTCAAGGGAATAAAGCTTTCACATTCATTAAAGATGTCACAAAAAAGCATATTAGAAACACATTTTTTGTTAAGTAGATTATATTTGTATATGGTGTAATTATTAGAAGGTTGATAGATTTTTTTTATTTCAAAGCATGAGATAAAGGTAAAGGTCACAGTATGAAAATAAGGCTAGTTTATATACATACTGAAATTAAATATTTACTTTCTAACATAGAACTTTGATCATGCTAAGGGAATAAATAGCTATTGTCAAAATCTTGTCAGTTGTCATTTGGAATAAATACGAACAGTGATGTTGAGCTTTTTATTTTTTATCCCCCAAGCCAGTCATACTACATTTGTATATTGTTTATGAATAACTGTGTTTGTTTTATGGTAGTTTGTGGGAAAACCTTTAACACTTTACTTTGAAGAAAATACATATTTAATGATAGTCTAAATATAATGATATCTTTAGATTATCTCAGATGATTATAATCTTGAAACATCAGTAGATTCCTTTGTAATTCTCTATCTAACCTCAAAGTAGAAATAAAATGAAAGAAGTACAAACATTTATTTACTACAATTACAACTGAGTATTTAAAGACAAGAAAAAAGAATCTCTAGTAAATACCACAAAACAATGTGCTTTTCTTAATAAACTTGATGTTTTTGTAATATAACGACCATACATAAATCAAATATTATATTCACATTTCACCCAAAATAACAAATGACACTCTTTTTAAGATGTGCAATTTTTTTCTAACTTACATCATTTACGTAATAGCCACGTCTAAAGTATGAGATGGATTGTTTATCACTGCTGCTTATAATTGACTTTCTTCATCAAAAATATTAAATGACTATTCAAACTGTATTGTTCTCTTCCTTGAAAGATATTTTAGATATCTTTTAGGCATCTACTTTTTATTTTTATTCAATTATTCTATTGTTACCTGTATGAAAGAGAACACCAGCCATAAAAAAACTGAAGCTGATGCAAAATGAAAACATGTATCAAACACTTAAACAATGTCTTTGCCTCAACCTGGCAATCATACCACATCTTCTTTTTTATAAACGTATGTTTACAAAACAACACTGTTAGTTCATAATGCAACATGTAATAAGCACAAAATTTACACTAAATGTAAGATAAAATTTGAATGCCAACACAATTGTTGAAATTTTATTTGTTAAAGTTGTCTCCCTTGAGACTACATTAATGTTCATGCCATTTTGTATGTAGACCTGCTAAGATCACATGTTCTTACTGGATTGACCTGTTATCATTAGTGACCATTGACTACTTAAATATTTTGTCAACATGGTTGCAGTGTTGGTTGTGTATTTAGTTGAATGATTAATACACTAGTTGATATAAATATTGAACAGCAAGGTCCTACAATTTTGTTATATCCCATCTCAAAAAGGAGGGCTGAACTGTTTTTCCCTGTCTGTTCTTCCTTTTGTATTTCTGTTCTATTGAATTATTTTTTTTAGGCACTATATATAGTAACTACCAAAAATTTGTCAGCCGGCTTTATCATTTTTATATCAGTATACTATTATACCCTGTATGTTGACACAGTTTCAGGTTCATCGCTCATCATCTTCCTGTTTACTGAGTACTTGTATATTCTAAACATATTGACCATGCAAAATATTTCAGTGCATTATTTAAACTATAGGGAAGTACAAATAATAACTTCCTGAAATTTGATATGGGAATCAAGTCAGCATACATTGTGACAGTTTCAGATTCATCATTCATCAGCTTCCTGTTAAATAATAATAGATTATCATGATTGGCCATGAAAATTTTGTCCTGTTCTTCTGAGGCACCACAAATCAGAGTTTCCTGAACTTCAATATCAGGCTTCATGACAGCATGGCATATCTTGTTACATGGTTTCAGATTCATATATATATATAGCTCTGGCATCAACTTCTTGTTAATAGAATATTTCTTTTTTTTTTGCCCTTTTTTTTTCTGAACTTCAAATTAAAGCTTCCTTAACTTTGATATTATAGACATAATATACTTAACCTTGTAATGCATTTTAAGATTTTTTTTTCTTCAAATTCCTGTTTATTTGAAAACTTCAAGTGGGGTGATCATTAGTCAACTATTGTTCAGAGTTCTTTCTGTTTGATAGTCATATTTCAGTCAAAATTTAGATTTTTTAAAGTAATTTTTATTTTAGTAGTTTATGGGATGCATTTACTTCTACAAACATGTTTATTTTCTTTCTTTTAAAACAATTAAACTGTTAAAACCAGTTTCATATTTCTCATAAAGAGTATAGAAATTGTTTTTTTTTAGTTGGAAAAAATTGATTAAGCCGAATCCTATTCACAATGGGACTTTTACGAAATTCTACCTATGCATTGAGTGTAATACAGTGAATCTCCATTTGAGACATTAATTTTCAATTTAATAACCAGAGGTCTGCCAATCATTTTAAATATTTAAAATCCAACTGTCAAGTGTTAAAAATAGCATATTGCACAAGATTTGGTGAATTTAAGAAGATGTGAAAACAAACTTTATCTTTCTTTATCAACAATCTGCCTTTTCTATGTGTCATCATCTGCATAGTTGCCTTTCCCCCCTAGAAAGTCACAATAGTAAATAAAGGTAAACCACAAAATTTGACATCATAATTAAATTTTGACCAATCAATAACTAGTGAGACCAAACGAACCACAAGATGATAATAAAAGTAAAATTAGCTGGTTATTGAAAATATAAATCGTCTAATGATTTATAAAAGAGAAAAGAAATTTTATTACAGTAAGCTGATATCTTTTTATTTTTTAAATAAAAAAACTACATTGTAACTACAAACTCAAAATAATAAAATACTGAGAAATAGTTTGTTTCTCCCAATAATTGATGAGAAATCATAATTAACACTTTTTGAATTGAGATATTTTATTGTAAAAGGGAAAATCCCTTATCAAATGGCAAAATGAAAAACTCAAACACATCAAATGAATGGAAAACAACTGTCATATCCCCGACTTGGTATAGGCATTTCCTCATGTAGAAAATGGTGGATTTAACCTGATTGTATAACTAGCTAAAAGTCTCATATTGCATTCAAGTATCTAGAAGGATCTCTTGAAGCCAAAAACAAATTTAAGTGATTTTGTTGTTTTTTCATTGACCTGTACCCCACATTCCTTTTAATGCATATTATATACCATTGTAATGATACATCAAAGGCCTCAAATAAACTCTTATCATAGTTTTTGGAATAATGAGGATATTTGATGTACAGATAAATTCATTTATGCTGGTATTAAGAGAAGATAGAAGACACTGTTTTTAAAATAAAAAAGTTGATCAGGTACTGTTAATAGCATGTTAGAGAGAAGATTGAAGACACTATTATTAAAATAAAAAAGTTGATAAGGTACCTTTAATAGCATGTTAGAGTGAAGATTGAAGACACTATTATGAAAATAAAAAAATTGATAAGGTACCTTTAATAGCATGTTAGAGTGAAGATTGAAGACAACATTTATTATTTAAAAATGTTAAACAGTACCTTGAATAGCATGTTGAAGTGAAGATTGAAGACAGTTATTATTTAAAAATGTATATTAGCCATGTTTAAAGTAAATTATTTTAATTAGTTTGCTTGTTTGTTTATCAGTCCAAACTGTGTATCATTATTTATTAAACCAGAGAAAAGAAGTCATTGATACTTTCTGTGGGAGTAAATATTTTGTTGGATCATTTTATGCTAAAAAATGATATATTTTCCAATCAAAGTGAGGACATATGACCCTTACACATTTCCCTGAATCTGCCACTGGGTTGTGAAGAGTACATGCCTGTTTGGCATGTGTCATATTGCAATGACCTAAATTCTACACTCGATAGGTCAAAAGTATTTGGTATGATAATTGGTTGCAATGAGTTTCTTTAGAATGTGTCTTGGCATTGCTCATATTTTCATGCACCAATGTAGGGTCCAATGACAAAAATTAGGATGAGGTATGTTCCTAGTACAAAACATTAAGCTGGTGATACTCTTGATCTTTTCAAGACAGAAAAAATATTTTGATCAATGCCATGCAATTGGTCCATTTATTTCCTTAAGAAGTGCTTGAAACATGTAGTAAAAATAAATCCCATAAAGGATATACAATGTTGCTATGGGATCCAGGAAGAGGAAAATGAACAGATTTCAGATTTTTTGTTGCATTTTTTTTTTAAATGGAAATTTTACACATATCAACATAATCATTTCCAATATAATCATAGCAAATAACTTCAATTGACTTCCTGTCAAAATTCTTGTCTTAAATGATGATTTTTACCTCATTTTCTCGATCACAAGATACAATTTGTACTACTATTACGTGTAAGAAGTAACAATACTGGTAATGCATGTGTTGATTAGCTGTATGCTATTTTTACAAATGATGAAATTTCACTTGTGAAATAAATTATTCATTGTTTGGAAAATAGACCACACGAAATCCGAATGCACTTGTTAAGTATGAATTATATATAGTTTCTAAAAAAGTAATAAACAAAGAAACCCTATGTAAAAAATAGATGAAAAGTACAGAGGAGAAGAATAGAATTTCATGCATAAGTTGTCAGATTAAAAATTAATAAATGTACCAAAACATAGTCTTTGAGGACAAATATAAATAACAAGCGAGAACAAAAATAATTTGAAAGGTGATTAGATCCATTATTATAGAAAAGATTATAACAATACTACTGTTTTCTATAAATTGGCAAAGGAGTAGAGTCAGTAACCCAAATTAACAACCCTGTAAAGGTGCATTTTGAAAACTTCAATTGTTTGAGTAAATTTATTGTATAGGTATTACAAACTGTAATATTTTTGAAAGTATAATAAGAAAAAATGTATATCTGCTTCATATATTATAAGTTTATTAGCCTGAAATAGGTATAGATTTCAATTTAGTACATTTTTTTAGAAATTCATCATCTTTTTTTTTACCTTGTCAATAAACTCATCATAGATACCAGGATTGAAATTTTGTATTTGCGCAAGACGCACGTTTTGTCTACAAAAGACTCATCAGTGACGCTCTAATAAAAAAAGGTTAAAAAGTCAAAATAAAGTAAGATGTTGTAACATGATTTCATATGTGGCACCTCCCTTTGTACATTGAAATTGTGGTTGAAAAGTAAAGAATATGGAATATTCAAAATATTTCAGCAAAAATATTTGTGGGCGAGGGGTGGCACTTCTATTAATTTTTCTGTTATAACTGAAACAATTGGACATTTTAAAAAAGGGTTTTAATATATACTTTTCACAACTTTATTGCAGTTAAGAAAAAGCCAGTTTTTCAGGGCCAAAATTATGAGTAAGTGAACCAACTCCTTTATGGCGAATTTATGTACTTGCTCACTAAATAAAGCTGTTTGCCGTTGAATAAACAGTATTGATGATCTCTGATACATATTATCATTTAATCACAATTAGACATACATTTTTCATTGTTGAAAAAAACATATATTAGAAAAACGGATCATAGATACCAAAGATCTCCAGTTCTCCATTAGACGTTGAATATACAGATGGCAAATGTTTTAAAATAACATAACGTCTGGGATAGAGAGCTGAACACAAAATATTTTAAATGTATTATGATCCTTCTGTAATTTAAGTGCAGTAATTATTGACATTGACCTATTATAAACCACAAAATTTAATATTGTAAAAGATACCGTATTTGACATCTTTAACAATATTTTATTATAATTTTAGCATTATGTTAAACAGAGCACATGCTACCTTAGATTTAAGAATGTATTATGAACAAAAAAGGTATTAGGTTTGGCGTCTTTCAGGCGGTAAACACCTGCAATCTTTGACGTTTACCAAATCAACATGTTTTGACAGACCTGACCAAATTATAAAACAGATGATATATTATATTGCAATTTAAAAGAGGTTTTAAATTAGAAAGCTATTTAAAACTTTTTGAAAGAACTTTTCATAAAAAGATATAATCTATACTGGTAACCAAAGTACACATCCATGACAGATACATAATACAGATTAAAAGACTTTTAACAATTAACAATGAATCAATGCAATCTGATGTTCTTCCTTGTGCTTTGTTGCTATAAACATAAAAATATAAAAATAGAGGACTTGTAATAATTGGCAAAGAGACAAAAATAAGCGGAATGACTAATACAGACAAATTTAGTTTTCATACTTTTTATTTTATGGTTAACAACTATTTATTGGTACACAGATATTTTTGAATAAACTTTTCAATAGCCTCTTTTTAATTTTTTACTATGTACAAGAAAGTTGTGATAGATACCTTTTATCATTATCTCCAAACCTGCAAATTTCTTTCTTTTTTTATTCAGCTGTTCTGGATCTATGTGATTAAACCTGATTTTAAGATTGTGCAGAATTCTGAATTGAATAAACATCATGAATCTATTGATGTGTACTATGACTTGCACACCCTTTTAATCATCTACTGCCAACTTTTGCCATGTTATTTGGCCCAAAATTAACAACAGAGAGCTACTAAATTTTAGATATACACTTGAATGTAGTTCCTTTGTAATTCAAAATTTATGATATATTATGAAATAAAGTAAAAAGGTAATATCAAATTTAAGCAGTTGATAAGAATTATGAAAGTATCTTATTAGTATCTTGTGCTTGTGTAATTATAAGTAATTGAATTAGGCTTGGTACAAGAAGTGTTTAAAAACTCTATGGTACAAGCTATTAAACAGTGGTATCAGCACGAAATTTGTTTCAATCATAAGGCAGTTTATGAAACTGTTCGTCTACGAATTCGCACTATAAAATATCAATTAAAATGGATTAACTCAATCAATAGACGTATTAACACAAGTGAACATACACAACGAATAAATTTGATCTATGATACAATGTTAATACAAAAGCAATAAAATAAGGGGTGAATAATTAAAGTACTGTATATTCAGAAATTATTGCGATGTTTTTATTATTGCGAAAAATGCGACAGGGTTATAATCGCAATTATTTAAACTCGCATTTTGAAATTTTTTATAAAAATTAAACAGGATTTTTCTGAATATCGCAAAGATAAAAATCGCATTTTAGTCTTAAATGACAAAATCGCAATAATAAATGCACGCAATAATTTCTGAACTTACAGTAACAGTATTATACCGCTGTGAAATGTTAAACAATTTCAGTAAAACAGCAATAACCTTGAACAAAAATCCGCCATTTACAATAATATACACATGTAAATGAAAATAATTTTGTTGTTAGGTATACAGTTTAAATGGAGAAATGGAGGAAATATTTTTACAAAATAAATAATTTTGATGTTCATAGTACGAAGAAGTGAAAATTTATGGTATATAGACCAGATATAAACCTGAATAAGTAAACTTATTATAACAAAAAAGCATTAAAAATAGTATCGCCAAAGATAAAAGTATCGATAGTTAGGAGCTAGTTAACCTCTTTAAAGATTTAAATGACGACGTGGGTGTGTATTGATACATCCCGTTTGAAAAGAATACAAATTTTGTTATGTTTTAATTTGCTGATGACAAAATCGATATTAGTGCCAATGTAAACTATATTCAAAGATCTAATTACAACATTGGTATTAAGATAACCTTTACTAAAAAGTGTGTTTAAAGGTTCGATGAGTTAACACGGATCACATAGTGATTTCCGCGCTTTAAGTACCATATTACCGTAATATTGAGTGTGTGAAATACCAATTTTATTAAGTTTTCTACAGGTACAGCCAAATTAACTTATCAAATTTTTGTATCTATGAAAGAATTTAGTAAAAGCTTAATTTAAGTAATTTATGGTAAAGAATCCCTGACTTAATAATTTACGAGTGATACATTGATTAGGTTCGTTAAAATTTATGAAATCACTACACACACTGGCATAACGAACAAGTTGGGATATATAAACGCTGTATAATGAAGCCAAAGGAACATCGCCGTCTGAAAAATGAAAATTAACAATAGAGAATGAAAAATCGTCATTTTTGTCGTAAATCTTAGTATGGAGTTTCCCTTTAGAAATTGAAATGTCTAAATCTAGAAAAGGACAGCTACTGCTGTTTATGTTAGATTTAGTTAAAGTAAGTTCTTTTTGGTACATTTCGGTAGTATACTTAGATAACTCTGGATTATTTAACAAAAACAGATCACCCAGATCAGTAATGGTAGGTACTGTTGAATGTATCAACCAAATGTAACAATGACATGTCTTTACTGAGTTTGGTCATAAACTGAGATTCATAGCAATACAAGAATAAATCTGCTATTAAAGGGGCGCATTTAGTGCCCATACGACTACCTACTACTTGTCGATACACTTTATCGCCGAAACGTACATATATGTTGTCCAGGAGAAAATTTAAGTGTGTTATATTCATTATCTTCAATTTTATATCCAAGCACAAGATTTTTAAGACAGAAGACATGTTGGTTAATATTAAAAGACATAAATATGTTATAAATTATTGACCAATATTTATGTCAGCCATTTACATTCAAAGAAAAAAAGATTATAGTTTCCACCGATACAAATCATGATAAACTGCTGTAATGTTATGCAGTAATTTCCATCTAAACATTTTCATTCTATTATCTTTCAAAAATTGGAATGTAAAAGAAAGGTTCTTCTTTATAAAATGAGTAATGTTTTCAAAAGTGAAATGATATTTCCATACATAGAATCCTTCTGGAATCTCTTTATTAGATATGATTATAAAATTATATATTTCTTTAAATGAAACTTTGTCCAGATTATAATACAATCAATTGCAGTTCATCTTTATATCTTGTTGAATATAAATTTTAGTGTTTATTGATGTTTTGCTCTTTAATTTTACTTTTTAAAGATTTGGGTATAGAGCTTTACGTAAAGAATTGTCTCTGCTATCCAATTTTGTTTCTTTTTTAGTTAATCTAAGATTTTTTTGAGAAATTTCGTATTTATCGTCAATAATGTCATTAATAAAAATTATATCTTCTACCCAATGCCTAAAATAGAAACTTTTGCCTTGATTCTTGATATATTGATTCTGAGTGGGCAGCTTTTTTTATGATTTTAAATGATTGATGAGAACCCAGATTCATTTTAAAAAGTAGGTTTTTACCCCCAAACACACTGAAATAGTAAGTTGGAATAATTTTCCAGTTTGCCAAAAGTTTCAACTGTAAGTCTTTCAACCTAATTTATTTCCATTGCCTCATTGTAAGAATCAATATCCGTAACTTTTAATCCCCTTCTAAATAATCTTTTTTAGCACCGAGCGTTTAACTGTCTCACTACCATCCTTCCATAAAACAATATATATATCATTTCCTAAACTTAAATATAGTTTCTTTGCACATATTTATAAGTGATGCAATCTATGTTGTATGAGGTATAAGAAGTGTTTTGATGATAGTAATTTTACCAATTATGCTTAATTGTCCTTTTTTCAATCATTACTTATTTTTTCTGATTTTCCCACATGTTTCTTTATATGCAGTGTTTGACATTCTTTCTTGTCAGAGCCAAAATAAATACCTTGGCTTTTTACATTATATTTCCAATTAATGTTTTTCTCTTTGGAGTATTCAAGTTTACTTAGCCATATACCTTCTGTTTTGTTTCTATTGAGTTTAAGTCCAGGGAATGATCAAAAGGTTTCAATCATATTAAGTGCATGCTTTATTTCATCTTTAGAATTTATAAAACAAGAGTTGGGTCATCTGCTTGTTGCGGGCTTTTATGGCTTCTAGTTTTTTGTTATCGATTTTGATTTGTATTCCTTTTATATCATTAGAGTCTCTTATTCTGGACTCGTATTTTCTTTCTTCAAAATTTTTGAACAGTGTTAAAAGAGAAATCTTCAATTGTACAGTATTGCACAATAAGTTTTTAAGATCTTTGACCACATTTTTTTGTGTCAGAAACCTATATTATGTCAAAAATTTGATCACAATCCAAATGTAGACAGTAACAAGCTTCAATATTGTGTCTAAGCTTGCCACAACTGTTCAGGGTTAGACATCTGCGGTCGTAGCAAGCTGCCCCCAGAGAAGCATTTCATTTAAATAATGTGTTCGTTGCGTGGAATTCATTTGGTGCGTACAAGTTTATTAAAGTAAATCAGTATCTTATCTTGGATTTCCTAATTATCTAAAATAAATCTTTCTTCATTGTCAAAAAAATAATTTATAAGTTTAAAAATAATTTATTATGCCCCATTTATTGGCATTATGTTTTCTGGTCTGTGCGTCCGTTCGTTCGTCCGTCCGTTTGTCCGTTCGTCCGTCTGTCTGGTTTCAGGTTAAAGTTTTTGGTCGAGGTAGTTTTTGATGAAGTTGAAGTCCATTCAACTTGAAACTTAGTACACATGTTCCTTATGGTATGATCTTTCTTATTTTAATGCCAAATTAGAGATTTTCCCCATTTTCACGGTCCACTGAACATAGAGAATGATAGTGCGGATGGGGCATCTGTGTACTATGGACACATTCTTGTTTTTGTTATAATATATTTAAAGAAATTGGTTTCTTGTGCAAATGAAATATCACATTTTTGTTGTTGAAACCACGTGTATAGTCTAAAGCGTTTTTTCTTTCCTTGCTAATCCTTGACAGTTTAATGAACAAATATGAAGATTTTTTTATGTTAATAGTAGTTAGGTGTATTTATCATTATAGGAAACAGTTTTCAAAATCCATTTAAATGCCAAAAAACAAAAGTTTCTATTAACGAGTTTGGTTGTGACCCAGATATACTCCAGGTTATTTATAAACCTGTATATAGCATTGTGGAGGTTAAATGCTATTTTTAGTGTCATAACTGACTTTCCGAAAATCTCTCTTAATAGGTAATTGAAATGTACAGGATTAAAGTGTTGAAGTGCAATAATTTTGATGTTAAAATTGACTTTTTACGGTATTTATATAAAATATGCTACGTTCGTCGTAACAAACTTCCTGTTCTTTTTCAGATTCAACATCAAAGGCTGATGCTTTGACCGTGTATGAACTATCAACTACCTGAACTATTTTTACAATCAATACGTTCAAAATATGGAATGTAAACAACTGAATGATTCTAGGAGTATTTATATTTGCAACATCATATACAAGATTTACATAACAATATAGTGTGGATTCATCAGTATGTTGTGAAATAGATTTACCAACTGATTTTAACCATCTATGGAAATTTATAAGTTGACATCCTAGAATAATTGACTCTGACAGTATTTTAATCATAAGCATGACACTTTTTAACCGGATTTTTGTGTCAAAAATGTCGGTTATTGATTTGGGGATGTACGGCGGTCGGTCGGTCGGTCGGGCGGGCGGGCGGGCGGGCGGGCGGGCGGCAACCAAATGTTGTCCGTGCATTTACTCATGAACCATTCAACCAAACCTTTTAAAATTTTAATATGTTGTTACTGACAACAAAATGGAGGTCAAGTTTAATAATGACGATTTTGACTTTTACCGTTCAGGAGTTACGGTTCTTGAAAGTTTAAAAAATGTCGTGTCCGTGCATTTACTCATGAACCGTTCAACCAAACCTTTTTAAATTTTAATATGTTGTTACTGACAACAAAATGGAGGTCAAGTTCAATAATGACGATTTTGACTTTTACTGTTCAGGAGTAACGATTCTTGAAAGTTTAAAAATGTCGTGTCCGTGCATTTACTCATGAACTGTTCAACCAAACCTTTTTAAATTTTAATATGTTGTTACTGACAACAAAATGGAGGTCAAGTTCAATAATGACGATTTTGACTTTTACCGTTCAGGAGTTACGGTTCTTGAAAGTTTAAAAAATGTCGTGTCCGTGCATTTACTCATGAACTGTTCAACCAAACCTTTTTATTTTTTAGATATTTTCAAAATCCCAGGTAGGTGGACTTAGTAATTTTTTTTTACTTTATGCATTAAGGGCACACAGTTTGTCCTGCTAGAGGGTCATTTTCTATCTAGTTTATATGTTGTTATTGTTGACAACATGGAAGTCAAGTTTGATATTGATGATCATAAATTTTACCTATTAGGAGTTTTGGTCCTTGTGATATTGATTAATGCCAGAACACAAATAAATGTTAAAGAATCCGGTTTACTGTCATTTTGACAGCTTTTGTTATAGTTTACTAAAGCAGCAGATATTTATTTAGGTACCAAGTCAGGAATTTGACAGTTGTTATCCATTCGTTTGATGTTTTTGAGCTTTTAATTTTGCCATTTGATAATGGACTTTTCTTTTAAAGAAAAGACCCGATTGAGTTGAAATAGTTTACTGCCTAACTGAAATCCATTTAAATGAATTATATTGGACATATCAGCAATTTCTTTTAAAGTGTTATTGATGGTTTTACAGTTCATAAATGCAGAACAAGTTCAAAACGACAAATACAAGGTGTTTGTTTCTGATAAAGATCTTGTCTCTTTCTTCAAAAGATTATTTTTACATTCTTAACATGCTTCATATAGACCTTAAGCTATATTTGAAATATATAACAGATTTATAAATAAAACCTTTACATGTACATGTATTCAAATTCTTCTATTTTTAACGCATTCTATTTTTATATAGACATCACATTCACAAATTATGTTTATGTTAACATTATAGATACAGTCCATAGTAATATGAAAAAGGAAACAAAAATATATATTTAATATAAATAAAATTAAAAACATGTTATTTTATAGTAAATGTTTTTTTTTTTTAATGGAATTTAAAATTTGTTCCTCTCTTTCGTGAAACTCATCATTATGGATGCTTGTATTTTGTTTAGTGTGTGTTCTTGTCTCTTCGTTGGATTTCTGAGAGGGAGTTATAAAAGCTTCCTTTAAGAAGTGATCCATGATTTTCTGATCGCTAGAAGAACGGTGTAGTCTGTCTTTTTTAACTTTTGGTCGTTTACCTTTTTTTTTAACCCGCCTCTTTTCGTCTTTTGAATTTGTATCCAATGCTGTCTCATTTTGGTTTGATTGATTGTTTTGCATGTTACTGTCTTGTTTCTCTACCGTTTCAGTTCTTTTTTTTTCAAGTCTAGCTGGTTTTTTTAATTCGACAGATCTGATGATCATGGCTTATCAAATTTTCCCCCTTTCCTGATGGCTAAATTTGTCCTCTGAATCTGATTCTGATTGGCTGTCTTCACTGAAAGAGACAATATCAGCATTACAGTATTGTGCTATATGGCCGGATTTTCCACAAATTTGACATAACCAGTCATTCGAACAAGTAGTGAAGTAATTAGAGTTATGTCCACTGCCTCTGCAAATTCTACATAGCCAGTCATTTTGGGCACTCCAAAAGCGTATGCCCCTCTTGCAGACATTTGTTGCATTTAATCGTTTTCTGAGTGTCTTCTTGGCCTTGTGGAAACAATATCTCTATATTTACCAATAACAAGAATTAGGAGAGTTTTCGGTAACGCTGTTGGGATGGGAGACAAATAACAAAGCGATCACAGGTCTGACAGTTTGTTAGACGCCCATCGACTCTTAACCTCTCCATATTTATTTTATGTACAATGAGATTCTTTTATTTTAAGGCTCTCTGGATTTGTCCATCATCCGCTGAGCAGGGTATATATGTTTTACACGCTCCAAAATGTTTGATCGGTTTTCATTTTCAGCTTCCATAGGATTTCTGGCATATTTTTGAAAAAGCTTTTTTCGAATGACACTTCCATTAGTAAACGTTTTTTTCCTATCCTTATGCTTATCAAAGTATAACCTCCATAACCCCTTCACTCTTAGTAAACTTTTTAAGTGACGAGGATCTACAAGACTACCAACTGCGTTATATGTTCTTCGTGCGTGAGACTTTGATCTCTTGAGGGCTTACTAGACCCAAATAAATCATCTTCCATTATGGAAATAGGTTTTACGTCACTTACTGACTGATGTTTTGGACTGATCTTTTGAACATTGATCTTCGGGAGAGGCTATTTTAGCATACATTTTAGTTTGGGTTTTGGAATTGTCTCTTCGTCCGCCATATTGTATAATAACAATCGGCGAAACTTCACAGGTTTTATATGACTAGGATCTACAAGACCACCAACTGCTTTATATAGTTCGACATGCGTGAGAATTTGATCTCTTGGGGGCTTACTAGATCCAAATAAATCATCTTCCATTATGAAAATAGGTTTACGTCACTTACTGACTGATCTTTTGACTCATCTTTTGAACATTGATCTTCGGAAGAGGCTATTTTAGCATACGTTTTAGTATGGGTTTTTGGAATTGCCAACAATCGGCAAAACTTCACAGGTTTTACGATAAATGACTTCAATCTGCACTTTAGTTTGCACTCACACGTTGTTCAACACCAAGGAAATGTCATACGAAGTCACACCAAATCGAAATTTTAGGAATTGCTACGTATAATATCAATGTTTCTTTTTTTTTATCGAGGAGCTCTGCCTGCCGTGGTTATGGCAAAGGCGCGCTCGATTTTTTCTTTTTTCTTTTTCTATCGTTTTTTCTCACACCCAACTACGACCAACCCAGACATGTACACTGATGTGAACGATGTATATTTGCATATACGAATTCACATGGAATAACTTTTACGAAAGCGTGTATGAGCAAATTGAGTCCAAGAGATAGAGATCTTGATTTTGATCTTAATCTTGATCTTAATACGATATTAATGCTTGTAGGACCTTCTTGCCAGGTTTTTTCTTCAGGTTGTCACTAATTTGATGATGAAAGTTGGAGTAATCTCTTCCTTTTTAGTATTATGTCCAGGTAGGCCATTTATACCTAATGGTTTTCCGATACATGATTCCTTGGTAGACACGTTAGTTTTGACTTTGCTGATTCTTGGGTTTAAACGTTTGTATGTATATGACAGATGTCAACAACGTATCAGAATCATCATCTGGCTCATCTACACTGCTGTATGTTTGCCTATCTGATTTAAAGATGGCCGAGACTATAAAGCATAAACCCATGATGGAAGAAATGCAAAAACCTGCTACTTCGATATAACCCATGATTTTAAAATGATGGCATCTCGTAAATTCTGTTTTCGACATGGCCACTGTAACAGCAAATACTGGAAAATCTGTATTAATGCAGTTTCACCCTCCGTTCATAATTGTATGAAAAGATCCTGAAAACCTTTTTATCTGCACATTTGGGTATTCATTGTGCATATATGACACCCAAAATTGGAAAAACATAGGAAACGGTGTGTTTTTTGAAGCCTACGTCTAAGGTGGAAAAAACATTTGCGGGATCGGTTGAGTTTAACTTGCATGTCGTTTGTTTTTTATACCTGAAACTATATAATTTCCTGCGATTAAAATAATCATTCATAAGACATATATATATATAGATATATATACAGTAAAATGCATAAATCTTAATCTCAAAACGTAATGTAACATTGCAATGAACAAACAGAGTCATATTTTCATATATTTAATAGCATTTGCTTGTTTTATCAATTGATCGGCTATAGTAATAGTATGTAGATAATCTATGGTTAGCATTATGTTTGGCTAGAAATGTCCGTTTCAGTTAACATTATATTGGTGTATCAAACTGTTCCATATTTATACAAACATTACAACTATTTTTATAATTTAGGTCTACGAAATTAATTGTAATTAAAAAGATCATTCTTTATATATTTAATGACATGTTTGATGAAATTTTTGAACAAGTCGGAAAACTTAGCCATAATAAGTTTTTGTAATTCATTTAAGCAAGATTTTATATTTTTTGATAGTTTGTCTTGGCTTGATGATATCGAAACTTAGTAGTTTGTGATAAAGTCAGTAAAAGGGAATTTAGTAAGGTTATGTAAATGCTGTTTGGTATGCAGTTGCATTAGCTTTGACACCTCTCATTTCAATGGATATTATTTAACCCAGCCCACTCAGTCATTGTCTATTTACTTTGAAAACTTTGCTTATTTTACAAGTATAAGTTTGTGATTCGGTCAATCAAAAGGTGAATTATTAGTGGTTGGTCAATGATTTTTGGTATGCAGTTACATGAGTTTGGTGTCTTGCATTTTCCTTGATATTTTTTGGCACGCCCCTCAGTCTTATTCTGTTCTTACATGAATTAGTGTGTGTTTGATCAGTTGAAGGAGTACCGCTAGTGGCAGGTCAATGACATTTGGTTTGAAGTTGTAGTAGCATTGGCATCTCTCATCACCATGGACATTGTCCGTCCATTCCGCCACAAAGTCTCCTGACGTTGAAACATTTTCACAGTTTACATGTTTAAGTTTGTGTTTATTTCAATTTAAATGGAACAACTAATGATAAGTCAGTGATATTTGACATTGAGTTTAATTAGCATTGTTATGAATTTCATTTAAATGGAGGTAATTCAAATTAGGGTATATGTAAGCAACTGTATGCAACGTTAACTTTAAGAACCATACTGTATAGTCTGATATAGTTATCAAAGGTACCAGGATTATAATTTAATACGCCAGACGCGCGTTTCGTCTACATAAAACTCATCAGTGACAGTCAGATCAAGATAGTTTAATAGCCAAACAAGTACAAAGTTGAAGAGCATTGAGGACCCAAAATTCCAAAAAGTTGTGCCAAAATACGGCTAAGGTTATCTATTCCTGGGATAAGAAAATCCTTAGTTTCCGTAAAATTTAAAGTTTTATAACAGGAAATTTATAAAAATGACCATATAATTGATATTCATGTCAACACCGCTGACTACTGGGCTGGTGATGCCCTCGGGGACGAAACGTCCACCAGCAGTGGCATCGACCCAGTGGTGTAAATAGTTATCAAATGTACCAGGATTATAATTTAATACGCCAGACTCGCGTTTCGTCTACATAAGACTCATCAGTGACGCTCAGATCGAAATAGTTTAATAGCAAACAAGTACAAAGTTGAAGAGCATAAATGTCTCCGACATAAAAAGTATGAAACAATTACAGTTGAGAAAACTAATTGTTTTATTTATAACAAAACAGTTTACAAAAATTACATATGGCTGACATGAACCAACAACTACCAATGACTTACAGGCTCCTGACTTGGCACAGCCACATTAAGAATGAGGCGGGCTAATCATGTCCGAATGCGCAAACCCTCCGCCTTATCTATGACAATGGTGCAACGGCACAATACAAGAACAAACTATGTATAACAATAAATGAAACCCAAAATGTAAAAGAGTAATATACGACAACAAGTCAATTACAGGATCACGATTGGCAGACTCAGAATATGGCGGGGTTAAACAGGTTTGAAGGTGCTAACTCTCCCGAAACAACTAATTGCTTTTATTGAGGTGTTTAAAAATTGAGCAAAGGAAATACCGACATTGCATCTACAGCAATTATGTTAACCTTCAAAGTTGAATGCCAAAGGCACATAACCTGTCAAACTCGTTTTACAGATTTGACTAAAATTCTCATATCTAAACGACAAAACTATAAAAGAAACAATTCATAATGCATGGACTCGTTATACCATTTTCTATAGTCAAATGGTACGATGTGAAAGTAAATAAAATCAAGATATAAAAAACAGACAGGCATGTGCAATTGACAATGACAATGTTTATATGTATGATTGTATGTTTTATTTTTATAGATTAATGTATGTTAATCATCGTTTTACCTGTATTAGATTGATTTTATTGACCCAATCAGTCAAAGAAATGGTTCTAACTAGTTGTTCCATTGCTTCACTTTTCATATAAATATTCGGAGATTATCTCGACGATAAATACGTTGGCATCTATTCTAGTTTAAAAAAAAACAAATGTTGATTCGTTGTAGCGAGTTCATGGTTTGTAAATTGTTTGTAATTTGGATCGACGTTTCAGGTTCGTTTTATAAATTTGATAAGATATCTTGAGTCGAATTGGTCAACATGAATCTGACAGCTAATGGCTATTTTCATTGGAACATATGCCCAATTATGCTTAATGTAAATGTGTACCATGAAATATCAAGTGTTTTACATATATCTACGTATAGCTATAACACAGTTTATAACGGGATCTATTCCTGCAATAAATTGAATTTAATTCGTCGTGCATACTGTGGTATACTAACTAAAATAAGATAATTTTTTCACTTTTTTTTATCAATTTCTGTGCACTTTGAAAGAAAACATAAAGCTAAACTATACATTACCAAATCACTTATAGATGGTAGAGTCGTTGACTAAAATACATTTATCAGATGTTGTAAGTTTCTTTGGATTAAGGTTAAGTAAAAAGCACCGACCTTTGATCAATGATCCTTCTATTGTACCTTTAACGTATTCAAGATTTATATTGTAAATCCCCTGATTAGTTTCAGTCGAAGTATCTCATGGATTAGACTCCGCTTGTCGAGGCATACTTACAGTTAATCTTTAACGAATAAATACACTCTTCAAGTTAATAATTATCTAAATTTATCATGTTTATAGTACAGCGAGTTACCACTGTTTAGCCAATCAGACCATAAGGGACTACTTGGCACTATAATGTAACAAATGAACTGTGATAGTCTTAAAACAAGAATTTTAATTACAAATTGGTAAAAACATAATCATTTTTAAAACCTTAATTTATCTTTGGATTTAAACACTTAACAATTCATATGACTTCAAAGATTTGTGATGAATTTCATTATATCTTTAAAGTTATCAAAGAACCTCAAGTAGCCCCATTTAGGATTAGGGAAAATTAACAAATATAAAATAGTCAATTATATTGACAATATGAAGGTACATTATTCGAAATCTACCAACGCGAAGAAATTATTAGTTGAACATTCTACCAACGCGACGATAATTATGTTTTTGAAAATCTACCAAGGCGAAGATAATTATTTAATTAAAAATCTACAAACGCAAAGGTTGAAATCGTGATAAGAAATACTTAATAAACTTTACAGATTTACCTATTTCGTGATAACCTAGAATCAAGTTGCAATATCTTAAGCTATACACAAACAATCTTAATATCTAACTAGAGTAATTTGGTTATGAAGGTATTCTTATGATATCTATGAGATATAGAAGCTAGCTATTGACAATTTACCTTCTTTTTATGTGTTTTCAAGTGTTAAGTTATATTTTATATACATGGTGTATTTCATTTACTATATAAAAAGGTCAATAAATAATGTTTGGTATGAGGACTGGTCGCATTGAAGAATTATATATATAAACAATAACTTAGACCCTTTAACTCTCGAGAGAGGGTTGTGAATCTGCCCCTTTACTTGCAAAATTCGTTATTAGAATACAATAACGTAGTTTGTTTTCTGTAAACAATATCATGACAATAAAGATTTAAAGTCTTCCAAAATCATGTCAAGTGATTTTGAGTTTTTGCTCTCCTGTCTAATAGAAAATATGCGGACATGATCTTCCAATGATTTTTCTTGATTTTGTTTCTAATGTATAGGCCTTTTGCCTTTTGCGTAGTTCTTACAATGAATGTTGATGGAATATATGTGTGAAATCGGATGATAATTTGTTATTGAAATTTGTATCTAATTCACGAGCAACTTCAAATGCAAATAGAAAAATTATTTTACGGTTTTTTTTTCTTGCAATTTTTGATTTAACATTCTTGAAGGTAGCACGGTAGTATTTGCATTCCAGAATTTAGGTTGCTCTTTTGTGTACCCTACTTAAGTCAATGTATCTGAACATTATGATTGGACAAAAAATACAGTATCAACTGAACATACTTTCCCAAACTGAGGGATGAATCAGGTGTAGAAAAATATGAAATAATTTTACATACAGATGAAAATGAATTTTTGAGAATTTTTTTTAATTTTGTATTCACTGCACGATAAAAGACCTAAAAGCACTAGTGGCCTTAGGTTCTTAAAGATAGCAAAAAAAGTAAACGGTCATGATACATATTCAAATTCATTTCTGAATAGTAAAATGAAAGTACTTCAGTTAACTGTGAATGTAGAATTTTTAGCAGTGTTAGAAAGTGGTGAAAATTCTAACAAGGCTATCATTATCCCTTATGGGCCAGGAAATACTACCGTGCCACCTTAAGGGGGATATACATGTTTACACTAAATCAATGAAGGATTTTTTTTTACTTATGCAATTTGTAAGTTTATCAATAAAAAGTTGATTAAGGGCAACTATGATAAAACAGCCCTTAAATTCCACCCCTGGGAGTGAAAATTGCTGATTCAGCAAATTTTGCCTGATCTGTGGGTAATAAAGTAAAAATTTACCTAGAAAGTAGAACTTCATTATTTTTATGTAACTTGCAATACATTTTTAATTATAAAGGCTCGCTTTAACTTTTCGTAGTGTCTGACACATGTGCAACCACTGGAATATGAGACGCGACATATTTTATTTGCCTGTACATCCTATTATTTTCACCGAAATAAATAAATTGCATAATTTCTTATTTTTTTCCACACAGGTACAGCTTTACTAAGTTTTCTTTAGGTTTAATTTGTAGTTCTGTGGTAACATGACACCAGTATGAGCTTTTTTGGAACCAGCAAGAGGTTAAGGGGTCCTTACTTATTCATTTAGCCCTCATATTTGACTGAAATAGACATAGTAATAGGGGTTTCTTTACACTGACAAGATATTTTTTTTACAAAGAATGTAATTATGACTGTTTATCAGCAAGATTAAATAGTTTATTCATTTTCCATGCAAATGTCATTAATTGTTTTGATTTTCTGACAATGAAAAGCACAATAAAGGTAAAATGATTATGTAAGGGGACATAATTTAACTTAATGCATACATGAGAAATAGACAAACAGTCAACTAAGAGATATATTCTAGTACATATATTGTCAAAAAGATTTTAGAACGATAGTTAACTGCCATCTTAAGAATCTTGTTGTGTTGCCTTCATAATCTGGAAATGCTTAAAGTAATGTAAGGCATGCTGTAAAATGTGGAAAGGACTTTAATATCATTTTTCATGATTTGGTGCTTAAACTGTTTCTTTCAGTCAGATTAACTATAAATAGAGTTGGCAATCCAATAATTCCTCCAGAATCACCATGTTTGACTTCTGTGTTGATTTGAAACATCATATATTTGGATTGTGTTCACTCCTTAAGTAAAAATGGTAAGATGATAAAAAAATGAAAATCTGCCAGCTGGGGTAGGGGTGCAATCCTTCAATTTTTTTTGGGTAAGAAATAAGTTCAGACTAGTATTCTTTATTGTAATATGTTACATAGTAAGAAGGCTATGCATCATAGGTGTCATGACTGATTTCAAGATTGAAATGTCTTGGTTAAGGTAGCGCGGTAGTATTTGCATTCCAGAATTTAGGTTGCTCTTTTGTTCACCCTACTTAAGTCAATGTATCTGAACATTATGATTGGACAAAAAATACAGTATCAACTGAACATACTTTCCCAAACTGAGGGATGAATCAGGTGTAGAAAAATATGAAATAATTTTACATACAGATGAAAATGAATTTTTGAGAATTTTTTTAAATTTTGTATTCACTGCACGATAAAAGACCTAAAAGCACTAGTGGCCTTAGGTTCTTAAAGATAGTAAAAAAAGTTAACGGTCATGATACATATTCAAATTCATTTCTGAATAGTAAATGAAAGTATTTCAGTTAACTGTGAATGTAGAATTTTTAGCAGTGTTAGAAAGTGGTGAAAATTCTAAAAAGGCTATCATTATCCCTTATGGGCCAGGAAATACTACCGTGCCACCTTAAGCTTTACACAAGTGATCGCAAAAGTTTGGATAAGGTAACTTTCTCATGAAATCATATAATGTTAGATACGGAGAATATGTGAGAGGAATTTATATGTGTCATATTGCCTCAACCTCATTTCCATTCTTAATTTGTCAGTTTTCTACAAAAAAGAATAAGCCCCACAATTTTTGTTGTTGCAATAAAACGCAAAGATTTACGAGATAACGCAAACTTTATATATATTCTATTAAATAATTCCTTAATAAATATTGTTTTTGGCAAGTAAATGAAACAAAAATATTTTAATAATTTTCAGATAAAAACACATGTGCAGAGTCATGCAAGAACTTAGCGCTAATGTTATCACAGATGTGAAACATATCGTTTCATATCTGCACAGTTTTCTATGACAGTTTTCACAACTGTACGTTTCAATTTTCCATAAGTCAAAACTTTCAAAATCACATCCTTTCCACCGAAATTGTTCATATTATATATATTTTCATGTAAAATTCATATAATTTTTTGATTCAAAGATCAGTCTCAACATGTGTATAATTGCGACACAAGTATTCTCTTATTCCTATGTATCTTTATGATAATGACTTAGCCTCATGTTCAAAGTCGTTCTCTTACCAATAACAAACCCCAATTTTACTGACAGACAGACCTGAAATTGCCTATGTTCACAAAACATTACTTTTCACGTAAAATGATACTTATAATATGTAAATTTAATTTAGTATTTGATTTTAAGATAAAAATTAAAATGTTAGAATTTAGATGTAAATATATTTTTGTGTGGCACGAAAAAGCTTTCGTAGTTTTCTTTGTGATGTATACAGTCAACAGTTATTTTGCACAGTGAGCTAACACGTTTTGGTAAGTTAACTGGTCGCTAGATGTATGCTTACCTTCTCACATGTCATTATTTTTCACTCTCTGTTAGTCAAATTGATTTTGGAATGAATCATTAACTAAACATCATAAGAATATTATATTTATGCATTTTTTAAGCTACAGTTGCCTTTTAAATAAATATTATTATGTCTAAGAGTACTTGCATTTTCTCCAAATTATTCAACGTTGAACAAGTTAAAACCCATGCCACAGAGTCATCTATAAAAGGCCCCGAAATGACAAATGTATAACAATTTAAGCGACATAAAAATTGTACTCCTTGGTACTCACTCATTGTGTTGAGTTAAATACTACAATGTGTTTGATACCAGTAGAGGTATAACAAAATTCATGTGTATTTTACACAAGTGCCGAGTTCTCACAGTCAGAAATAAAAAAAAAAACCGATGCAAAATCCTTATATAAACCCGTTTCCGGACGTTTGATCTAAATATAAGAAATATTCTTACTACATGTATATAAAGATAATCAAGGTTATACCATTTTTTTGTATAAGTAACCCAACCTTCATTCCATTTTGAAAGTAATGTTTTGGAATTCACCATGGTTTTTCAATCACAGTTGCAAAACTCAAGAAGTACTGTATGTTTTTCTTAAACAAATAAGATTTTGTTGAGAGAGATTTGTGTTACGCAGTGTTTTAGTTTATTGATAAATAATTTGTTGTTGCTTATTAAAAAGGTCGGTCAATTCTAAAAACGTATCCAATCGTGTCGAGTGCGTTGACATATACGTATCTGAGGACATACTAAAATACTATGTCGTACTATCCCTGAGTTAAATATCGTTCAATATGTGTTGGATTTGTTCTAATGAGATACGTGGCACTATGGGTGTAGTACACATAAATGTCCATGCTTAATTATCCTGCGCCTGGAACATAACCGAATCGAGTGCACTTTATTTTTTAGCAACACAAAATAAAGATGATGTTTAAGTCAGTGAACATGAAATTTTTAAATAAAAGATAATAAATATAAGAAGATGTGGTATGCGTGCCAATGTGACAACTATCCATCCAAGTCACAATTTGTAAAAGTAAACCATTATATGTAAAAGAAACATCGCTGTCTTATAAAGGAAAATTAACAATATGGAATGTGAATCGTCTCTTTTCTCGTAAATTTTAATATGGAAAAGGACAACTACTGCTGTTTATATTATGTTAGATTTATCTAAAGTAAGTTTTTTTGGTAATTGTCGGTAGTAAATTTAGAGAACTCTGGATTATTTAACGAAAAAAAATCATCAAAATAGGTAGGTATTGTTGAATGTATCAACTAAATGTAACAATGACGTGTCTGTACTGAGTTAAGTCATAAACTGAGATTCATAACAATACAGGAATAAAGTTGTTATTAAAGGTGCACATTTAGTACCCATAGGAATACCTACTGCTTGTCGATACACTTTATTGCCGGAACGTACATATATGTTGCCCAGGAGAAATTTTAAAGCTTCAATCATATCTTCACATTTCCAGTAATGCATGATTAAGAAATGAAGCAAACTTAGCTCCTCATCGAAAACGGTAAAACTTTTAAACAGGCATGTAATAACCAAAAATAAAAGGGAAGACAAGCGTGACAAGCCGTTGAAAGGGTGATTCATTTGCCCAATATCAAGCCCATAATGTCAAAACAAATATACTTTCAATTAATGAATCAAAGTATGAAAAAGTAAAATAGAACGATTTTAAACGTAGCGTTCTGGCAATCATCATGTTCATCAGATGTCTTTTTTTCTTTTTTGGATTTGGTAATTTTTACTGTCCTCTCCCCATTTCCCTATATCTGTTGTTTTTTGCAAAAGACTACGTTTAACTTAGCTAATGCTATATGTATTGGTTTTCTTGTTTCGCTTGTTACTTTTTCTGGACCCTTTTAAGATGCTGTTTACTAAACTGTATCGATTTTCCTCATTGTCCATGCCGTTTGTTGACACATTTTTGCTTACTTCCATTTAGTCTCTTGTGAATAGTTTTCTGGTTGGTAATCAAACCACATCGTCATATTTAGAGCTCTTTACGGATAGTTTGTTTATGTGTTGCTACTGCAAATATATAGGCACTTCCTGTGATATTTTTTTTTTTATTTTTGAAAATATATTACATATAATACAGAATGAATTCATTAATATTATGTTTAATACAAATATTTTGTTAATTCGTTCAGATGATTTGGTTTATGACCAAAGACAGGAATAAACAAATAAACCTATTAATTCCCAGCAACTGCGGCGACAAAAAAAAAGGGTCCGTACGTTGGTTCATCAGGGAATAAGTTTGAAAATAGGATCTAGCAGAACCGTGAATTGCCTAAGTGGCCAAATTTTTCACCCGGCGATCAGAACAAAAATGAAATATTTTCTTTGCGGAAATCATTCAATTTGTTATCCTTTGCGAGTTTCGTTTTATAATTTTTGACAAGATTTAAATGTAACTGAGCCTTCCCGAAAACGATGTCTTCAGTTAATTCATTCACTCATTGCCGACAGTTTAAAATTAAGGTATAGACTTGTATGACAAAATAGTGACATAGGTGGAAAACAAATATATCAAGTGTTTTATTAAAAACATTAAGTAAGAATCAATTTACAAAAAATTAAAACTTAGAGTCAAAAGTGCACTCAAAACTGACATGTAATAGTGCAAATGAAGGTAATTATATATGATGTTGATACTCTTTTGTCATGTTTGTATTAGGAATGAATTTAAATATAGGAACTAACAGAAATAAACTATGAAAATTAATGATTTTTCAAATTTTAGTTAAGACATAATCATCTATTCAAAACACAATATACCAGTATAATTATCCTGAAATGTCAATATACAAATTAAGTCCGAAGATGTCTACCATAGAGACCCCAGCTACCATACCAATACGAACAATACATGAGGTACTTCCCCAATCTTTCAATATGATAATCATGTTAATATTAAATTATACTTTTGTATTTTTGGATTATATTAACAACAAATAATCAAGTTTGTTAATACATTCATTATGCTCCAATTTGAGTTAAAATAGATAAATGGGACACCTAAATTAACATAAAATTCAACTCTCATGAATATCCCACTGCTGCACATCCTCCAGAGACACAAAGTCGTTATTGTCTTCACGAACAGATAAAGACTCTTCATCAGAAGAAATCAATGGATCTGCTGTTAAAGACAAGTCTATGTCAGCATACGGTGTCCTGTTTTCAGCTCCATGAATGTGAAATTTACTTTTAGCTTCAACAGGGTCAAAGATAACTTCAACGTAATTAAGAGTTGATGAATCCTGAAAAAAATGTTAAACATAATCGTTTCTATTATCACTCTCTTGCATAGCTGCCTCTTATTTGTTCATTTTGTCGTAATTTTATTCATGTGTGCCAATCTGAAAGCATTTGTTGCATATAAATCCATTCAGTATTTTAGATATTTTTATTAATTAAGATGAGATGAAGGTCAATATGAAACTTCCTGGACAAGAGAATAAAACTTAACAGAAGCAATCTGTTTTGAAGTCGTAAGTAGATCTGTCAACGGATATAACTACATACTTCAAGTTTGAAAGTAAAAAGCTTGTACACAGTTGCAAACTTTGCTTTGTAGAAAACTGATAGAAACTATAGGTATTGTGAGTAAAACTTAAACTATGCTTTGGTTGAGGAATTTATTCTGTTTTACATTTAATGTTTTTTATATGTATTCATAAACTTTTCGGAACAAATCAGAATGGACCGATTTCTTACAACACCGCTTAAATTGTACGACCTGACTGCCTTTATCTTCTGTCTATTCTGTCAGTTGTTTTAAACATGTTATATGAATGACATATTTGAACTGTTATAATTGCATCTGTTCAGCTCTGTTCCTTTGTATAAGTTATTTATTAAATGCGTACGAACTGTTAGTTATTTATAGCTAAGATTTAAACCATAAATTCTATTTTCGTTTATTGTTAATTGATTTATACATGTGTTATATTTGCATTTTAAATTTAATATGTTCTATTGATATACATTGTAATAATTTGACTTATTTTATTGCAGTTTAGTAGTACAGCGACTACTGTGATCATGCTGGTGGAATTTTATAATTACAATTTTTAAAACAAGTTGTATGGTTAATATATTTGCCGAAATTGAGATTGTCAAAAGTTTGGTCATACTGTCTGGTCCGGCCAATACAGAATTAAAACAAATAAGCTTAAAACAAATTATGAGTTCCCTTTGGCATAATAGAGTGAATATTCAAGGAAATTTCAGTTGATTTTGGGGAGAAAAATATCCGTACTGTGATGTGAACATCATTTCCATGAATCAACCCCAAAAATGATTCGGATCAAATGGTGTTTAAATATGTGCAAAACAACTTCATGTGGTAAATATTTTGAGAATGTTTTGATAAATTTAAATAAGGGGTTAGAAAGGAGTTGCGGACACAAAATGTGTAACCAAAAATGTATACTAGTGTGCAGATATGACAAAGAGCATAGCTTCTGGTTACATAATATTTGGCAATATCTATAGGCTTAAACCGGATATTATGTTCTGGATGAAAGAATGGTAAGTTTTGCTTTACATTAGACGTCTTAGTCTTCAGACGTGATATGAGTATTAGGGAACGACTGAGCAATAACGTTGATATAGGTAAGCACAGGTAAGTACAGTTACACAGTTAAACAGATTATATAGATGATAGTCTCTCACTAAATAGTTCAAAATTTGATGACTATATGAAATGCATCTTTCCCATCGGAACTTGTTAAGGATACAACAGATACAGTTAAGTCTGCCTCGTACAATTTGGATCGGTTTAACACAAAACTTTTCGACAAAAGAGATGATTTCAGCTTCCAAATTGTGATCTCTCCATTTCTCTTTAGCAATATTCCATCAGCGCTTGCATACGGGATTTGAGGTACGATATTCCAGGGCTGGTATTTCTTTTGATAATTTCCTTGATAAAGGATTGTTTGTCACAAAGAAGCTATCAAACCAAGAGTTCCAAGTGGTGAAGTTAAAATAATCCCTCCGTAAATTTTACGGACGCCATCATGTGTTAGTTGATCATTATGGAATATCCGTTCCACAGATGATAGCAGATATGTTCGAAATGTCGTTACTACAATCCCGTCTCTATTTCTCCGAATGTTACCTTCCGAATAAGACAAGTTTTTGGTGGGGTTCGTGTTACTCAATCATCAGTTTTCTATGTTCACCTTGTGTGTTATGTACTGTTGGTCTTTCTCATTTTTGGCCTAGCGTTTTCAGTTTACTTTCGACTTGTGAATTTTGATGGCCCTTTGTTATCTCTTGCCTATCTTATCAAAAGAAGTATTTGTTATTGTTGTATAAAAATATCATTACTATGATAGCAGAGACTGACGATTCCGTATTTTTTAATAGCCAATTATCCCGTTAGGGCACGTATTGTCAGAGTACTGTCCAAAATCAAACATAAAAAAATATTGTTCTTACGTAACAGATATTATTTTCTTCTCTTTTATTCAAGTCTGCACAGTCTGAAATATGTGAGTTAATAAACAAAATGATAAATATAAAAGCTATGACTCTTTAAAGTATACAATCGTTTTACAGATTTAAGTTTTCGTGTATCAGATTAGAAGATATTCGACCCTAATTCTGATCTAATTATGTTTTTCAAGAGTTTACAATTATGTGGTCTGACAATGGAGCGTAATTTGTCTTTCAGACTGGTCATTAGTCGGAATATTTTTGAAACTCATTATTAGATAGTGCATATAGACTGTAGTTTTCTGTATATATGTCACATACGTGATGATTTGTGTTAAAATGATTATTCAGATTTTGCAATTTGTAATGTCATATGATAGCTTATACTTAAGTAATTTTATATATGGTGAATGATTTTTTTATTCCGATTGTAATCGAGAGTTTAATTACGATTTTATACTTATTATTAAACCTACCAAACGGCCGCCTGCTGTCTTCTGTTCCAACAATTTTATAACCTACTATTTGTCTTTTTTTGGAGTTTTTGCTCTCCTGTCTAATAGAAAATATGCGGACATGATCTTCCAATGATTTTTCTTGATTTTGTTTCTAATGTATAGGCCTTTTGCCTTTTGCGTAGTTCTTACAATGAATGTTGATGGAATATATGTGTGAAATCGGATGATAATTTGTTATTGAAATTTGTATCTAATTCACGAGCAACTTCAAATGCAAATAGAAAAATTATTTTACGGTTTTTTTTTCTTGCAATTTTTGATTTAACATTCTTGAAGGTAGCACGGTAGTATTTGCATTCCAGAATTTAGGTTGCTCTTTTGTGTACCCTACTTAAGTCAATGTATCTGAACATTATGATTGGACAAAAAATACAGTATCAACTGAACATACTTTCCCAAACTGAGGGATGAATCAGGTGTAGAAAAATATGAAATAATTTTACATACAGATGAAAATGAATTTTTGAGAATTTTTTTAAATTTTGTATTCACTGCACGATAAAAGACCTAAAAGCACTAGTGGCCTTAGGTTCTTAAAGATAGCAAAAAAAGTAAACGGTCATGATACATATTCAAATTCATTTCTGAATAGTAAAATGAAAGTACTTCAGTTAACTGTGAATGTAGAATTTTTAGCAGTGTTAGAAAGTGGTGAAAATTCTAACAAGGCTATCATTATCCCTTATGGGCCAGGAAATACTACCGTGCCACCTTAAGGGGGATATACATGTTTACACTAAATCAATGAAGGATTTTTTTTTACTTATGCAATTTGTAAGTTTATCAATAAAAAGTTGATTAAGGGCAACTATGATAAAACAGCCCTTAAATTCCACCCCTGGGAGTGAAAATTGCTGATTCAGCAAATTTTGCCTGATCTGTGGGTAATAAAGTAAAAATTTACCTAGAAAGTAGAACTTCATTATTTTTATGTAACTTGCAATACATTTTTAATTATAAAGGCTCGCTTTAACTTTTCGTAGTGTCTGACACATGTGCAACCACTGGAATATGAGACGCGACATATTTTATTTGCCTGTACATCCTATTATTTTCACCGAAATAAATAAATTGCATAATTTCTTATTTTTTTCCACACAGGTACAGCTTTACTAAGTTTTCTTTAGGTTTAATTTGTAGTTCTGTGGTAACATGACACCAGTATGAGCTTTTTTGGAACCAGCAAGAGGTTAAGGGGTCCTTACTTATTCATTTAGCCCTCATATTTGACTGAAATAGACATAGTAATAGGGGTTTCTTTACACTGACAAGATATTTTTTTTACAAAGAATGTAATTATGACTGTTTATCAGCAAGATTAAATAGTTTATTCATTTTCCATGCAAATGTCATTAATTGTTTTGATTTTCTGACAATGAAAAGCACAATAAAGGTAAAATGATTATGTAAGGGGACATAATTTAACTTAATGCATACATGAGAAATAGACAAACAGTCAACTAAGAGATATATTCTAGTACATATATTGTCAAAAAGATTTTAGAACGATAGTTAACTGCCATCTTAAGAATCTTGTTGTGTTGCCTTCATAATCTGGAAATGCTTAAAGTAATGTAAGGCATGCTGTAAAATGTGGAAAGGACTTTAATATCATTTTTCATGATTTGGTGCTTAAACTGTTTCTTTCAGTCAGATTAACTATAAATAGAGTTGGCAATCCAATAATTCCTCCAGAATCACCATGTTTGACTTCTGTGTTGATTTGAAACATCATATATTTGGATTGTGTTCACTCCTTAAGTAAAAATGGTAAGATGATAAAAAAACGAAAATCTGCCAGCTGGGGTAGGGGTGTAATCCTTCAATTTTTTTTGGGTAAGAAATAAGTTCAGACTAGTATTCTTTATTGTAATATGTTACATAGTAAGAAGGCTATGCATCATAGGTGTCATGACTGATTTCAAGATTGAAATGTCTTGGTTAAGGTAGCGCGGTAGTATTTGCATTCCAGAATTTAGGTTGCTCTTTTGTTCACCCTACTTAAGTCAATGTATCTGAACATTATGATTGGACAAAAAATACAGTATCAACTGAACATACTTTCCCAAACTGAGGGATGAATCAGGTGTAGAAAAATATGAAATAATTTTACATACAGATGAAAATGAATTTTTGAGAATTTTTTTAAATTTTGTATTCACTGCACGATAAAAGACCTAAAAGCACTAGTGGCCTTAGGTTCTTAAAGATAGTAAAAAAAGTTAACGGTCATGATACATATTCAAATTCATTTCTGAATAGTAAATGAAAGTATTTCAGTTAACTGTGAATGTAGAATTTTTAGCAGTGTTAGAAAGTGGTGAAAATTCTAAAAAGGCTATCATTATCCCTTATGGGCCAGGAAATACTACCGTGCCACCTTAAGCTTTACACAAGTGATCGCAAAAGTTTGGATAAGGTAACTTTCTCATGAAATCATATAATGTTAGATACGGAGAATATGTGAGAGGAATTTATATGTGTCATATTGCCTCAACCTCATTTCCATTCTTAATTTGTCAGTTTTCTACAAAAAAGAATAAGCCCCACAATTTTTGTTGTTGCAATAAAACGCAAAGATTTACGAGATAACGCAAACTTTATATATATTCTATTAAATAATTCCTTAATAAATATTGTTTTTGGCAAGTAAATGAAACAAAAATATTTTAATAATTTTCAGATAAAAACACATGTGCAGAGTCATGCAAGAACTTAGCGCTAATGTTATCACAGATGTGAAACATATCGTTTCATATCTGCACAGTTTTCTATGACAGTTTTCACAACTGTACGTTTCAATTTTCCATAAGTCAAAACTTTCAAAATCACATCCTTTCCACCGAAATTGTTCATATTATATATATTTTCATGTAAAATTCATATAATTTTTTGATTCAAAGATCAGTCTCAACATGTGTATAATTGCGACACAAGTATTCTCTTATTCCTATGTATCTTTATGATAATGACTTAGCCTCATGTTCAAAGTCGTTCTCTTACCAATAACAAACCCCAATTTTACTGACAGACAGACCTGAAATTGCCTATGTTCACAAAACATTACTTTTCACGTAAAATGATACTTATAATATGTAAATTTAATTTAGTATTTGATTTTAAGATAAAAATTAAAATGTTAGAATTTAGATGTAAATATATTTTTGTGTGGCACGAAAAAGCTTTCGTAGTTTTCTTTGTGATGTATACAGTCAACAGTTATTTTGCACAGTGAGCTAACACGTTTTGGTAAGTTAACTGGTCGCTAGATGTATGCTTACCTTCTCACATGTCATTATTTTTCACTCTCTGTTAGTCAAATTGATTTTGGAATGAATCATTAACTAAACATCATAAGAATATTATATTTATGCATTTTTTAAGCTACAGTTGCCTTTTAAATAAATATTATTATGTCTAAGAGTACTTGCATTTTCTCCAAATTATTCAACGTTGAACAAGTTAAAACCCATGCCACAGAGTCATCTATAAAAGGCCCCGAAATGACAAATGTATAACAATTTAAGCGACATAAAAATTGTACTCCTTGGTACTCACTCATTGTGTTGAGTTAAATACTACAATGTGTTTGATACCAGTAGAGGTATAACAAAATTCATGTGTATTTTACACAAGTGCCGAGTTCTCACAGTCAGAAATAAAAAAAAAACCGATGCAAAATCCTTATATAAACCCGTTTCCGGACGTTTGATCTAAATATAAGAAATATTCTTACTACATGTATATAAAGATAATCAAGGTTATACCATTTTTTTGTATAAGTAACCCAACCTTCATTCCATTTTGAAAGTAATGTTTTGGAATTCACCATGGTTTTTCAATCACAGTTGCAAAGCTCAAGAAGTACTGTATGTTTTTCTTAAACAAATAAGATTTTGTTGAGAGAGATTTGTGTTACGCAGTGTTTTAGTTTATTGATAAATAATTTGTTGTTGCTTATTAAAAAGGTCGGTCAATTCTAAAAACGTATCCAATCGTGTCGAGTGCGTTGACATATACGTATCTGAGGACATACTAAAATACTATGTCGTACTATCCCTGAGTTAAATATCGTTCAATATGTGTTGGATTTGTTCTAATGAGATACGTGGCACTATGGGTGTAGTACACATAAATGTCCATGCTTAATTATCCTGCGCCTGGAACATAACCGAATCGAGTGCACTTTATTTTTTAGCAACACAAAATAAAGATGATGTTTAAGTCAGTGAACATGAAATTTTTAAATAAAAGATAATAAATATAAGAAGATGTGGTATGCGTGCCAATGTGACAACTATCCATCCAAGTCACAATTTGTAAAAGTAAACCATTATATGTAAAAGAAACATCGCTGTCTTATAAAGGAAAATTAACAATATGGAATGTGAATCGTCTCTTTTCTCGTAAATTTTAATATGGAAAAGGACAACTACTGCTGTTTATATTATGTTAGATTTATCTAAAGTAAGTTTTTTTGGTAATTGTCGGTAGTAAATTTAGAGAACTCTGGATTATTTAACGAAAAAAAATAATCAAAATAGGTAGGTATTGTTGAATGTATCAACTAAATGTAACAATGACGTGTCTGTACTGAGTTAAGTCATAAACTGAGATTCATAACAATACAGGAATAAAGTTGTTATTAAAGGTGCACATTCAGTACCCATAGGAATACCTACTGCTTGTCGATACACTTTATTGCCGGAACGTACATATATGTTGCCCAGGAGAAATTTTAAAGCTTCAATCATATCTTCACATTTCCAGTAATGCATGATTAAGAAATGAAGCAAACTTAGCTCCTCATCGAAAACGGTAAAACTTTTAAACAGGCATGTAATAACCAAAAATAAAAGGGAAGACAAGCGTGACAAGCCGTTGAAAGGGTGATTCATTTGCCCAATATCAAGCCCATAATGTCAAAACAAATATACTTTCAATTAATGAATCAAAGTATGAAAAAGTAAAATAGAACGATTTTAAACGTAGCGTTCTGGCAATCATCATGTTCATCAGATGTCTTTTTTTCTTTTTTGGATTTGGTAATTTTTACTGTCCTCTACCCATTTCCCTATATCTGTTGTTTTTTGCAAAAGACTACGTTTAACTTAGCTAATGCTATATGTATTGGTTTTCTTGTTTCGCTTGTTACTTTTTCTGGACCCTTTTAAGATGCTGTTTACTAAACTGTATCGATTTTCCTCATTGTCCATGCCGTTTGTTGACACATTTTTGCTTACTTCCATTTAGTCTCTTGTGAATAGTTTTCTGGTTGGTAATCAAACCACATCGTCATATTTAGAGCTCTTTACGGATAGTTTGTTTATGTGTTGCTACTGCAAATATATAGGCACTTCCTGTGATATTTTTTTTTTTATTTTTGAAAATATATTACATATAATACAGAATGAATTCATTAATATTATGTTTAATACAAATATTTTGTTAATTCGTTCAGATGATTTGGTTTATGACCAAAGACAGGAATAAACAAATAAACCTATTAATTCCCAGCAACTGCGGCGACAAAAAAAAGGGTCCGTACGTTGGTTCATCAGGGAATAAGTTTGAAAATAGGATCTAGCAGAACCGTGAATTGCCTAAGTGGCCAAATTTTTCACCCGGCGATCAGAACAAAAATGAAATATTTTCTTTGCGGAAATCATTCAATTTGTTATCCTTTGCGAGTTTCGTTTTATAATTTTTGACAAGATTTAAATGTAACTGAGCCTTCCCGAAAACGATGTCTTCAGTTAATTCATTCACTCATTGCCGACAGTTTAAAATTAAGGTATAGACTTGTATGACAAAATAGTGACATAGGTGGAAAACAAATATATCAAGTGTTTTATTAAAAACATTAAGTAAGAATCAATTTACAAAAAATTAAAACTTAGAGTCAAAAGTGCACTCAAAACTGACATGTAATAGTGCAAATGAAGGTAATTATATATGATGTTGATACTCTTTTGTCATGTTTGTATTAGGAATGAATTTAAATATAGGAACTAACAGAAATAAACTATGAAAATTAATGATTTTTCAAATTTTAGTTAAGACATAATCATCTATTCAAAACACAATATACCAGTATAATTATCCTGAAATGTCAATATACAAATTAAGTCCGAAGATGTCTACCATAGAGACCCCAGCTACCATACCAATACGAACAATACATGAGGTACTTCCCCAATCTTTCAATATGATAATCATGTTAATATTAAATTATACTTTTGTATTTTTGGATTATATTAACAACAAATAATCAAGTTTGTTAATACATTCATTATGCTCCAATTTGAGTTAAAATAGATAAATGGGACACCTAAATTAACATAAAATTCAACTCTCATGAATATCCCACTGCTGCACATCCTCCAGAGACACAAAGTCGTTATTGTCTTCACGAACAGATAAAGACTCTTCATCAGAAGAAATCAATGGATCTGCTGTTAAAGACAAGTCTATGTCAGCATACGGTGTCCTGTTTTCAGCTCCATGAATGTGAAATTTACTTTTAGCTTCAACAGGGTCAAAGATAACTTCAACGTAATTAAGAGTTGATGAATCCTGAAAAAAAATGTTAAACATAATCGTTTCTATTATCACTCTCTTGCATAGCTGCCTCTTATTTGTTCATTTTGTCGTAATTTTATTCATGTGTGCCAATCTGAAAGCATTTGTTGCATATAAATCCATTCAGTATTTTAGATATTTTTATTAATTAAGATGAGATGAAGGTCAATATGAAACTTCCTGGACAAGAGAATAAAACTTAACAGAAGCAATCTGTTTTGAAGTCGTAAGTAGATCTGTCAACGGATATAACTACATACTTCAAGTTTGAAAGTAAAAAGCTTGTACACAGTTGCAAACTTTGCTTTGTAGAAAACTGATAGAAACTATAGGTATTGTGAGTAAAACTTAAACTATGCTTTGGTTGAGGAATTTATTCTGTTTTACATTTAATGTTTTTTATATGTATTCATAAACTTTTCGGAACAAATCAGAATGGACCGATTTCTTACAACACCGCTTAAATTGTACGACCTGACTGCCTTTATCTTCTGTCTATTCTGTCAGTTGTTTTAAACATGTTATATGAATGACATATTTGAACTGTTATAATTGCATCTGTTCAGCTCTGTTCCTTTGTATAAGTTATTTATTAAATGCGTACGAACTGTTAGTTATTTATAGCTAAGATTTAAACCATAAATTCTATTTTCGTTTATTGTTAATTGATTTATACATGTGTTATATTTGCATTTTAAATTTAATATGTTCTATTGATATACATTGTAATAATTTGACTTATTTTATTGCAGTTTAGTAGTACAGCGACTACTGTGATCATGCTGGTGGAATTTTATAATTACAATTTTTAAAACAAGTTGTATGGTTAATATATTTGCCGAAATTGAGATTGTCAAAAGTTTGGTCATACTGTCTGGTCCGGCCAATACAGAATTAAAAAAAATAAGCTTAAAACAAATTATGAGTTCCCTTTGGCATAATAGAGTGAATATTCAAGGAAATTTCAGTTGATTTTGGGGAGAAAAATATCCGTACTGTGATGTGAACATCATTTCCATGAATCAACCCCAAAAATGATTCGGATCAAATGGTGTTTAAATATGTGCAAAACAACTTCATGTGGTAAATATTTTGAGAATGTTTTGATAAATTTAAATAAGGGGTTAGAAAGGAGTTGCGGACACAAAATGTGTAACCAAAAATGTATACTAGTGTGCAGATATGACAAAGAGCATAGCTTCTGGTTACATAATATTTGGCAATATCTATAGGCTTAAACCGGATATTATGTTCTGGATGAAAGAATGGTAAGTTTTGCTTTACATTAGACGTCTTAGTCTTCAGACGTGATATGAGTATTAGGGAACGACTGAGCAATAACGTTGATATAGGTAAGCACAGGTAAGTACAGTTACACAGTTAAACAGATTATATAGATGATAGTCTCTCACTAAATAGTTCAAAATTTGATGACTATATGAAATGCATCTTTCCCATCGGAACTTGTTAAGGATACAACAGATACAGTTAAGTCTGCCTCGTACAATTTGGATCGGTTTAACACAAAACTTTTCGACAAAAAAGATGATTTCAGCTTCCAAATTGTGATCTCTCCATTTCTCTTTAGCAATATTCCATCAGCGCTTGCATACGGGATTTGAGGTACGATATTCCAGGGCTGGTATTTCTTTTGATAATTTCCTTGATAAAGGATTGTTTGTCACAAAGAAGCTATCAAACCAAGAGTTCCAAGTGGTGAAGTTAAAATAATCCCTCCGTAAATTTTACGGAC